>NC_091637.1:30987703-31612703 GCF_027580195.1 Bos mutus | reverse complement strand
GGTTTTTGTTTCTTCATTTATTTTGAGAGTCTGCTCATTTCAGATCTACTGCTCAGCCAGTTAAAAGACAACAGATAAACTAACATTCTGAATATTGTCTTTTCATTATTTTGGGGTTTATCATTGGGAAAAGCTAATTCAGTCTGTTTTTACACTGATATATTGATAGAACTTCTCCAAGGAATTCCAGGCACCTTGGAGGTAGCTTGCCATATTGTTTGTTGTTCAGTCACTAAGTCATGTCTAATTCTTTGTGACTCCACAGACTGCAGCATGCCGGGCTTTCCTGTCCTTCACCATCTCCCAGAGCTTGCCCAAACTCATGTGCATTGATTGAGTCTGTAATACCATCAACCATCTCATCCTCTGTTGCTCGCTTCTCCTCCTACCTTCAGTCTTTACCAGCATCAGGTGGTAAAGAATTGAGTCGGCTCTTTGCATTAGGTGGCCAAAGTATTGAAGCTTCAGCTTCAGCATCAGTCCTTCCAATGAAAATTCAGGGTTGATTTCCTTTAGGATCGACTGGTTTGATCTCCTTGCAGTCCAAAGGATTCTCAAGAGTCTTCTCTAGCACCACAGTTCAAAATTATCAATTCTTTGGCTCTCAGCCTTCTTTGGGGTCTAACTCTCACATCTGTACATGACTACTGGAAAAACCATGTAGATCTTTGTTGGCAAAGTGATATCTCTGCTTTTTAATGTGCTATCTAGCTTTGCCATAATTTTTCTTCCAAGGAGCAAGCATCTTTTAATTTCATAGCTGCAGTCACTGTCCACAGTAATTTTGTAGCCCAAGAAAATAAAATATGTCACTGTTTCCACTTTTTCCCCGTCTATTTGCTGTGAAGTGATGGGACCAGATGCCATGATCTTAGTTTTTTGAATGTTGAGTTTTAAGCCAGCTTTTTCACTCTCCTCTTTCACCTTCATCAAAAGGCTCTTTAGTTCCTCTTCACTTTCTACCATTAGAGTGGTATCATCTGCATATCTGAGGCTGTTACTATTTCTTCCAGCCATCTTGATTCCAGCTTGTGATTCATCCAGCCTAGCATTTCTCATGATGTATTCTTCGTATAAGTTAAATAAGCAGGCTGACAATATACAGCCTTGATGTACTTGTTTACCAATTTGGAACCAGCCTGTTATTCCATGTCTGGTTTTAACTGTTGCTTTTTGACCTGCATACAGATTTCTCAGGAGGCCAGTAAGGTGGTCTGGTGTTCCCACCTCTTTAAGAATTTTCCACAGTTCATTGTGATCCACAGTCAAAGGCTTTAGTGTAGGCAGTGAACCAGAAGTAGATGTTTTTCTGTAATTCCCTTGCTTTTTCTGTGATCCAATGAATGTTGGCAATTTGATCTCTGATTGCCATGTAGCCAGAGGCATAAATGATACTTCAGAGTTTTATCTTAAAGAAGAAGCAGAAGTAGAATCCCCAACCCAGTATTAGATGTCAGACTTAGTCCCTGGTGGCTCAGTCAGTAAAGAATCTGCCTGCAACGTAGAAGACAGCCTTTAGTGTGGGAGATTCAGTCCCTGGTCCATGAAGATCCCCTGGAGAAGAAAATGGCAACCCACTCCAGTATTCTTGGAAAATCCCATGGACAGCGGAGCCAGAGGGCTACAGTCTGTGGGGTTGTGGGAGTCAGACAGAATTCAGCTACTAAACCACCACCACCACTGAAACCACACCAGCTGCCTTTATGTATCTGACTTATTTTGTCACACTTGGTATTTACTTTAGACCTGATTTTGTTCCAAATCAAGTTAAGCTTTAATATTAATGAAGTCATAGGTATACAGTAAACAACAAAATTCTGTAAAGCAATTATCTTTCAATTAAAAAATAATAAAATCAGAAAATAAAGAAAATAAAAAATATTAATGCAGTCTTCTAGTAGCTGCTGCTGCTGCTAAGTTGCTTCAGTCGTGTCTGACTCTGTGCGACCCCATAGATGGAAGCCCACCAGGCTCCGCCGTCCCTGGGATTCTCCAGGCAAGAACACTGGAGTGGGTTGCCATTTCTTTCTCCAATGCATGAAAGTGAAAAGTGAAACTGAAGTCGCTCAGTCATGCCCGACTCTTAGCGACCCCATGGACTGCAGCCTACCAGGCTCCTCCGTCCATGGGATTTTCCAGGCAAGAGTACTGGAGTGGGGTGCCGTTGCCTTCTCCGAGTCTTCTAGTTAGAGGTAGGTAAAATGAAAGCGGGTGCTTAGTTTCACCCTAAGCTATTAATACCTCTATGTTCAAGAAGCATTGTGTTTTCTGCCTTTTTGCTTGGATTTGATTTATGGGGTAATTGTGCTCTTCATAATTTAACAATAGACTTTTGGAGTTGTCCAAAGTCATCTTAGTTTCTACCTGCTGCTGCTAAGTCACGTCAGTCGTGTCCGACTCTCTGTGACCCCATAGACAGCAGCACACCAGGCTCCCATCCCTGGGATTCTCCAGGCAAGAATACTGGAGTGGGTTGCCATTTCCTTCTCCAGTTCATGAAAGTGAAAAGTGAAAGTGAAGTCGCTCAGTCGTGTCCTACTCCTAGCGGCCCCATGGACTACAGCCTACCAGGCTCCTCTGTCCATGGGATTTCCCAGGCAAGAGTACTGGAGTAGGTTGCCATTGCCTTCTCCGAGTTTCTACCTAGGTTGGTATAAATCATTGCTTTCTCTCCATTTAGGCAGAATTCTGATTTTTCTAACGTATTTCCTAAGTATTTGGACTAGGAATTGTGATTGGTTTTAATATCTTGTCTTCTTCAGTTTGTCTTGTCTCAGAACACAAGACTCTTAAGTTCTCTTAAGAACTTATTTATCTGCTGAACACTCTACCAAAATATTCTCCTATTTTAGGGGGGAAAAGTAGAACCAAAATTTGAAAACTAACAGAAATTACCAAAATTATTAATTAAAATAATAGAAAAGATTTTAATTACTGAATCATTGCACAGAAACCTCTTGATAAAAATGTTCATGTTATTTTGGACTCTTAATTATGTCTAAATTAATTAAATTCTGCTTGAATAATTAATTATTTCTACTTCTCCCTTTTAGGCAAGAGCCCAGGGAAAGGAATAAAATTTAAATGGTCTTTGCCATTAGGAAGGCTTTTGTAGTCTATTACTTATAAATTTTGTTGTTTCTATTTTTGGTTTACCCTCCCCATGAATTCTTTGGGGTAATATTCTGGTTTTAAGCAATTACCTTGCCCTACACCATAAACAAATATAGATTTCCCAAAATTCTGTCTTCTAGGCTTATTTATAAGGTAAAGTATATTGTGTTTAATTTTAAAGGTATGTCCTAAGATCACAGTGTCTACCATAATCTCAAAATTCCCCAAATATAT
This sequence comes from Bos mutus, assembly GCF_027580195.1. Lineage (NCBI taxonomy): Eukaryota > Metazoa > Chordata > Mammalia > Artiodactyla > Bovidae > Bos > Bos mutus. The sequence continues at coordinate 31,609,355 of NC_091637.1, read as the reverse complement.
TCATATTTAGACTTCTCTTCATTTAGGTTTCCCTTCATGTTGATTTTTTAAAGAGCAAACCAAAATTCTCCCTGCTATTTGTTATTATTTGGGGAGGGAACTAACATTTGTCAGTGCTTGCTGTGAACCACGTGACATACATGTGTCACAGTACTCCCCTTTTCTTCAAAGTCTAGGTTTTTTCTGTGCTTTGCTGCTTCCTTACCTGATAAGCCTCTCAGGTTTTAGTGCCATCAGCAAATCAGGAACTAGTCTCTGTCTCTAAATCTAGAAAGATTTTGGGTATTTGCTACCATTAGAATATATTTGGAATTATGGTGATCCAAGATAATATATATGGGCTTACCTGGTGGCTCAGAGGTTAAAGTGACTACCTGCAATGCGGGAGACCTGGGTTCGATCCCTGGATCAGGAAGATCCCCTGGAGAAGGAAATGGCAACCCACTCCAGTATTCTTGCCTGGAGAATCTCATGGACGGAGGAGCCTGGTAGGCTACAGTCCACGGGGTCGCAAAGAGTTGGACACGACTGAGTGACTTCACTTCACTTCAAGATAATATAAAAGGAAAGAGTGATGAGTAAGAAGAATTAAGAAAACAAATAGCCTTTAGGAGTTGTTTCTCTAACAAAAATTTTACCAAATCATACTTTGAGACCTCCCAATAGATTATATCTTTCTCTCCAATGCTAACAATATTTACCAAAAACCAGAGCATGGAAATGGCATGTAGGGTTTTCGTTTGCACTGTTTTATTCCCTGACCTAGCAATGCTACGTTTTTCACTACCACACAGACAAAGTGGGGGGAAAGGTAGTTGGCTCAGGAGCTTCATTTGATCTATCTCTCACCTGTTTGTCCACTTAACAAATGACACTGATAAGCTTATAAAATTTTCTCTTTAGTAGAAAAGTGGTAGATCCAATATTTAGCTGACTCTTGCCTACAGAGGTCAAATAGTTTATAGAGGAATAGCAGGGCTCATAGGCTGCTTAGCATGAAATATCGGGTGATCTAGAGGGAACTGCAAGAATGATGGTATTGCTGCTGCAAATAATTGCAGGAGACGCTTGTGAGTATTGCACAGTAAATCTGCACCTTCCGTGTGTACTCATTTAAGGGGAAGCATCCTCCGGATGGAGCATCAGCAACACATGTCTAATAGGTGCATTCATTTTAATATGCTCATTCATCGAATAGGCCTGATGAATTAGTACATGTCACCATCTGGTACTTAGTGAGGCTATTCATTTTTAAAATGTTGAAATTGCAGGGAATGGTGCACACCAATTAAAATCCTTTTAACTGGATTGTGTTAGTATAAAGTATATGTGTAGGAAGACTTCATTGGAATTCAGCATGCATCTAAGGGTGTACACATCAGCCTGAAGTCAATTAGAACAAAGGAAGTCAAGAGAGGGGAACTTCAAGAAGAGCTATCTGTTCTTTTTCTGAATGTGTCTACTCATCTGTTGGTTTCTCTCTGTTTTTTGGTCTTCCAGGCATGCAGTTTTCTTGATTGTCCTCCCACCTTTCTTTTTTTGTTTGCTTATTTTTGGCTGCACTTGGTCCTCACTGCTGCACTGGCTTTTCTCTAGTTGCTGAGAGCTGGAGCCATCTCTAGCTGCAGTGTGCAGGCTTCTCACCGTGGTGGCTTCTCTTGTTGTGAAGCACAGGCTCTAGAGTGTGCTTCAGTAGTTGTGGCACATTGGCTCAGTCAGTAATTGTGGCTCCCAGGCTCTAGAGCACAGGCTGAATAGTTGTGGCACACGGGCCTAGTTGCTCCAAGGCACTTAGTTGCTCAGAGATGGAACCCGTGTCTCCTGCATTCGCAGGTGGATTCTTCACCACTGAGCCACCAGGAAGTCCCTTCCCACCTTTTCTTTATTTTGGGTTCCCTTTCTTTCTCTCTCTCATGCTCCATTTTATCCCCCTTTTTTAATGCTGTTGTTCCCCATTTCCTCATCCTTTCCCCATCCCATTATTCTTCAGTTATGCATTAAAACAAAAGCATTGGATGAATAACTATGTAGTGATTCAATAAAACCTAAGCTCTCTATGCAGAGTGTATCATGAGAAACGCTGGGCTGGAAGAAGCACAAGCTGGAATCAAGATTGCCAGGAGAAATATCAATAACCTCAGATATGCAGATGACACCACCCTTACGGCAGAAAGTGAAAAGGAACTAAGAAGCCTCTTGATGATGGAGGAGAGTGAAAAAGTTGGCTTAAAGCTCAACATTCCCATCACTTCATGGGAAATAGATGGGGAAACAGTGGAAACAGTGTCAGACTTTATTTTTCTGGGCTGCAAAATCACTGCAGATGGTGACTGCAGCCATGAAATTAAAAGACGCTTACTCCTTGGAAGGAAAGTTATGACCAACATAGATAGCACATGCAAAAGCAGAGACATTACTTTGCCAACAAAGGTCCGTCTATTCAAGGCTGTGGTTTTTCCAGTAGTCATGTATGGATGTGAGAGTTGGACTGTGAAGAAAGCTGAGCGCTGAAGAATTGATGCTTTTGAACTGTGGTGTTGGAGAAGACTCTTAAGAGTCCCTTGGACTGCAAGGAGAGCCAATCAGTCCATTCTAAAGGAGATCAGCCCTGGGATTTCTTTGGAAGGAATGATGCTAAAGCTGAAACTCCAGTACTTTGGCCACCTCATGCGAAGAGTTGACTCATTGGAAAAGACTCTGATGTTGGGAGGGGTTGAGGGGAGGAGGAGAAGGGGACGACAGAGGATGAGATGGCTGGATGGCATCACTGATTCGATGGACATGAGTTTGAGTGAACTCCGGGAGTTGGTGATGGACAGGGAGGCCTGGTGTGCTGCAATTCATGGGGTCGCAAAGAGTTGGACATGACTGAGCGACTGAACTGACTGAACTGAACTGAAGCTCTGTATGTCCTAGAACTATAATGAGTTCTAGTTGGCCAAATTTTTCTGGATAACTGTGAGTTTGAGCTCTTTAAATATTAAAGGGTTTTTAGTTACAATTATCATTTGGTGCTTATGTGACCTACATTTGTACTGCAAGGAGATCAAACCAGTCAATCCTAAAGGAAATCAACCCTGAATATTCACTGGAAGGACTAATGCTGAATCTGAAGCTCCAATACTATGCCCCACCTGATGTGAAGAACTAACTCATTGGAAAAGACCCCGATTCTGGGAAAGATTGAGGGCAGGAGAAGAAGGGGAAGACAGAGGATGAGATGGTTGGATGGACATGAGTTTGGACATGAGTTTGAGCAAGCTCCAGGAGATGGTGAAGGACAGAGAAGCCTGGCATGCTGCAGTCCATGGGTCGCTAAGAATCAGGCATGACTGAGCAACTGAACAATGATGACAAAACTAAGATTTGGGGTGCTTTTCCTTTCTTCTATCTTTGTTTATTCTCCAAGTTTGCTATAATGGTATTTATTTTATAATTGAATAAATAAACTTGTAAATAATAAAACCATTTATATAAAAATCTTTCTAAAATATATTTTAAACTTCTGCTGTTTTCTTCCCTTTTTAAATACAGGATACCAAACATAGCTTAACATTTTCTTGATATCTTGGTATAATTAGTATCAGTGTCAATCACATTGCTGTTCTGGAAAATATGGTGATGCTGTTAAGGGATATAGGGGCTTGTTTGCCCCACCCTGAAATGCTGTTTGAGTTCTTAAATTTGGAGGGGGCGTTATTATTATTATTTTGCTGTCAGTAGTCACTTGTCACTTGACACTTCTGTCTGAATTCTTCTGTCCCCTTATAAGTTATCTTGATCTCTGAAACCAGATAATAAAGCATCATTTATTCATCTGTTCAAGAAATATAAAGTTCCAAAACTATGTAAGAAATGTCTCCTGTCTTCAAGGAGCTAAGTGTAGTGAGAGAGAGAGAGAGAGAAAGTTGTATTCAAACAGTCATAAATACCATAGAATGGGAAATTTGAGGAGGAAACAGTTAATGCTTTAAGAGGATGATCCACAACTTCACAGGGGAGTTGGCATCAAAAGTTTTGTAGAATTTTTGAACAGTTGTTATATGGTAGACATATAGAAGATGATTTTTTTAAAGGGTAAGACAGTATCTGATCCCAGAAGAGCATTATACTCTAAGTTCAAATAGATTGTATAGACATCTGAGAACCAGTCATGATTTTATGAAGAAATCGGTAAAGTAGTAAAGATTTGTTTTTTAGAGGAATTAGGAGACAACAGAATACCATCTCAGTATTTCAAAGAGGGAATAAAATCCAGCACTTAACCTGGCATTGATTGTATACCATATGAGAAGGACGAGGAGAGGGGTCAAGTTGACCTAGCATAAATGCCTATGGAAGTTGTGATACCATTCATTGTTATAGTGCTCAGAAAAAGATGGAGCATATTTTGGAGGAAAGACAACTAATTTTGTTTAGAGTGGTGTAACCGATAGTTGGAAGCTGAAGTCTGAAAATTCAGAGCACAAGAATAAGAAGTGGAGATTCTGGGAAGATACTGCACTCTTATATGTTTGGGAATAGACAAGATTACAGAAGAGATGATTAGAAAGAAAGTCTTTTGTAAAGAGTGATAATGGAAGGGGCATCTTTTTGAAAGTGCAGTGGGGTACGCATATCTCCATTCAAATAAATTAACATTGTTATCTCAGTGAATTCATAGTAAAGTGGACAGGGAGTGTACAAATCAAGGGCAACGTGAGAGAGATAGTTATACTTCACCACTCATAAGTAGAGCATTCATTATTATTTCTGTACAAAAATACTGGCTTGAGTTGATCAAGTTAAATTTGTGTGCAAACAGAAGAGTCTAGAAGTGAGACCTGAAGGTTCTTTCCTACTTTTTGTCTGGTTTTCAACTTTGCCCTGAATAGGTAATCTTGCCAGATTAACTATGTCCATAGAAAAGAGTTGTTTCTTATAATATGTGAGAAATATTTTTAATTGTTTGAGGTTGTTGAAGGACTGATAAAGAATCCACCTGCAATGCATGAGACCTGGGTTCAATCCCTGGGTTGGGAAGATCCCCTGGAGAAGAGAAAGGCTATTCACTCCAGTATTCTAGCCTAGAAAATTCCATGGACTGTATATAGTCCATGGGGTTGCAAAGAGTTGGACACAACTGAGCGACTTTCACTTTCACTTTCAAGGACTCTGACTACAAGTCATTTCTTTCATTGTTAACTTTGTTTGAATGGGGAATTTACTGGTGGTCCAGTGGTTAGGATTTAAGTGCTGTCACTGCTGTGGGCCCAGGGGTTCAATTCCTGGTCAGGGAACTAAGATCCCACAAGCTGTGTGGCATGGCAAAAAAAAAAAAATTAATGATTTAAATTGGCACTTTAACTAAAACTTGCATTTATATAATTTTGAATTGGTAGTAAATTTTAGAAACAATTTAAAAGATATTCATGTTATCAAACATCATGTTCATTGTGTTGTATGTGTCTGTGAATCAATGTATGTACAAGTGATCTGTATACAGGAAAAAGACTTGGAAGGGTATATAGTAAGCTTTTTGGTTTGGGGTTTTGTTTGTTTGCGTATCTGTATTTTCTGATTGCTTTCATTATATAAGGAATTAAGTTACTTCTCATTAAAAAAAAAAGGATAAAGGCCAGGAAGCCTAGGGAGTTTGACAACTTGTATAAATTTATATCTAATTAGTAATGGCCTTTAGCTTTGTTCACTTACATCTCTGAAAGTTCAGTTGATTGGTAGATTGTTATGATAGGAATGGAAATGCTACCCAATACTCTGGCAACCACAAGGACCAGGAGCCCAATACCTGTTAAGGAATGGCTGGCATTATACCTGTCACTTTACATCCTGAGAAGCATTGGCTGTCTGTAGTGGTCCAGTGTTACACACCACAGGCATGTATGTTCACTGATAAGGAGATTAAAGACCTAGAATACTTTTGAGAGCAGTTTAGCTTTTCTTCTTTCTGACTGTGATCCTCTTAATATATATATTAACATCTAACAAACACCCTAGAGTCTAAGCTTCTGTTGTTTTCTTGAGACCAGCCCTGGAGGAAACCTGTTGGCATATGTTCATGCCCACCTGGACAATGTGAATCTTCTGATCACAGTTGACATCCTTCATGATTCATCTCTGGTCTGTCTCATCACTTCACTTCCTAAGCCCAAGTTTTATTTTTCTGCCTTTTATCTATGGTAAAATAAAGGTAACCAGAAAATTGTCACTTTGCCTTTCTCTTTCCTTCCCACATCTATGTCAGCATCCTGAATCTTTTGTATTACTCTCACTAAAACGTTTGCACTCAACATTTGGAGTAAGATTTATATAAGAAAACAGCAATTAAAGTATTTTTAATGAAAAAATTTTAGGTATGCACTAGTTGGCTTTAGGCTGTTATTTTCGTTCAAACATCAGTTTTCTCATTTTCCACAGTTGAAGTAGTACAACTGTTGCTAACTTCACTGTCTACACTTCTCAGTGTGCCCCTGGGAAAGTCAGCCTGGGTCTTCATCTAGGGAGACCCCAGAGTCATCTTAAGTCACTGTCCCTCTCTCCTAATGTCCTGCTGGCTGATATGTACTGTTTATTTGGCCTCTCATATTAGCCCCTGCCCATTAATGCCAACTGCCCACATTAGTTTGGGGCCTTACCTGGTATGGTATTACGAAAGTTGAAGCAACCACATTTCCTCCAACCTTACCTCTTATATCCTTTCCTATATCCTTTCCATATCCACCTGAGTTCTTAAAGCATAGTAATATTGTATTACTCTATTGCTCGGCAACTCCTTCCTGATAAAATCTGAGAGCATCTCTTGAAAATAATGCAAAACACAGGTCCAAAATAGGATGCTAAAGTTTCTTTGCAAATCAGTTGATTCAGAACTTGGGAGTGCATTTTCCTTGTAGAAATAATACATGGTAGGTTTACAAAATAGCCAAAACTTTCAACTAAAGCATCCATAATTGAAGCCTCCCAGTTTAGTTAACAGTGTTTCCACCTGGAATGTCAAGATGCAGTCCAAATATGTGTAGAAGGTATGGAGGAGGTCATTTCCCTTCCTATCCTCCATTGGACATAGAGATTTAATAAAGGAAGAGATTTAATAAATAAAGGAAGAAAGAACTAATATTTATTAAGTGCTTATGATTTATCAGTCTCTGTTAGGCACTTTACATATTTTATCTTTTTTGAGACACAGTTGACATTTAACATTGTGTAAATTTAAGGTATGCAGTGTGTTGATTTGATACATTTATATATTACAATATGATTACCACCATAGCATACCATAGAATTAGCTCACCCCACTATCACATCATATAATTATCATTTTTTGTGTGTGTGGTAGAACATTTAAGACCTAGTCTCTTAGCAACTTTTAAGTATGTAATACAGTAATGTTGTCTATAATCAGTATGCTCTGAATTAGACCCCCAAAACTTACTCATCTTCTAAGTATGACTACATCTTCCAATTCTCCTATCCTTCAGTCCCTGATAACCACCATTTGGGTTTCCCAGCTAGCTCAGTGGTTTAAAAAAAAAAAAAAAAAATCACCTGCCACTCAGGAGATGCAGGTTTGATCCCTGGGTCAGGAAGATCCCCTGGAGAAGGAAATGGCAACCCACTGCAGTATTCTCACCTGGGAAATCCTATGGACAGAAGAGCCTGGCGAGTGATAGTCCATGGGTCACAAAAGAGTCAGACACGACTTAGTGACTAAACAGCAGCAGCAACCACCATTTTACTCTGTTTCTATGAGATTGGGTTTTTAGGGTTTTTTTAGATTGTACATGTAAGTGATATAGTACTTGTCTTTTCTGTCTGACTTATCCCACTTAGCATAACACCTCAAGGTCTATCCATGTTGTCACAAATGGCAGGATTCCTTCCTTCTCATGGCTGAGTAATATGTTGTATATACAACATCTTCTTTGGCTATTCATCCACTGATGGTCTTGTAAGTTGTTTCCATTTCTTGTCTATTGTAAATAATGCTGCAGTAAATGTGAGAGTACAGGTATCTTTTTAGTGAATTGTTTTCATTTCCTTTGGATGTATACCCAAGAAGTGGAATTGCTGGATCATATTTGCAGTCCTATTTTTTTTAATTTTGAGGAACCTCCATACTATTTTGCATTGTGGCCTAACCAACTTACATTCCCATCAGTGGTGCACAGGAATTCCCTTTTTCCACATCCTCATCAATACTTTTTTATCTCGTCTTCTTAATGATAGCCATAACAGATGTGAGATGATATCTCACTGTGGTTTTGATTTGCATTTCCTGATGACTAGTGATGCTGAGCATCTTTTCATATACTGGCTGGTCATTTGGATGTCTTCTTGGAAAAACGTCTGTTCAGTTCTTCTGCCTATTTTTACATCATATTTTTTATCTTTCTGTTATTGAGTGTATGAGTTCTTTATATATTTAGATATTAACCCCTTGGGCTTCCCAGATGGCGCTAGTGGTACAAAACCCACCTGGTAAAGTGGGTAATCTGGGTAAAGAACCAATGCAGGAGACCCAGGAGACGTGGGTGTGACCCCTGGGTCAGGAAGAGCCTCTGGAGGAGGGCATGGCAACCCACTCTGGTATTCTTGCCTGGAGAATCCCCTGGACAGAGGAGCCTAACAGGCTACAGTCCACAGGGTCACAAAGAGTTGGACATGACTGAAGCGACCTAGCACACACCCAAGCATTAACCCCTTATCCAGTATATTGTTTGCATATATTTTCTCCCATTCTGTAACTTCTTTTTTCATTTTATTGATTTTTGCTGTACAGAAGCTTGTTAGTGTGATGTAGCTCCACTTGTCAATTTTTGCTTTTGTGGCTTGTACTTTTGATATCATATCCAAAAACTGTTCCCAAGACCAGTGTCAAAGAGCTTTTTCCCTGTGTTTTCTTCTAGAAGTTTAACAGTTTCAGATCTTATGTTCAAGACTTTAATCCATTTTGAATTGATTTTTGTGTGTTGTCTAAGATGGGGGTCCAGTTTCATTCTTTGGCATGTGGCTGTCCAGTTTTCCCAGCACTATCTATTGACGAGACTGTCCTTTCTCCATTGTGTTATTCTTAGCTCCTTTGTTATAAGCTAATTGGCTATATATTCCTGGGCTTATTTCAGGGCTCTCTGTCCCATATGTCTATATGTCTGATTTTACTGTTTTACTTACTATAGCTTTGCAGTATACTTTGAAATTGAAACACATGATGCCCCCGCCTTTTTCTTTCTCAGGATTGCTTTGGCTATTCAGGGTCTTTTGTGTTTCCATACAAATTTTAGGGATCTTTTTTTTTTTTATTTCTGTGAAAAGAAAATGCCATTAGAATTTTAACAGGGACTACATTGAGTCAAAAGGTAAGAGATTAAATTGTTATTTTGAAATCAGTTGTGTTTCTACACACTAACAATGAAATATATGAAAAATAAAACAATCCCATTTATGATGACATTGTTTCTACTGTTTCCCCATCTATTTCCCGTGAAGTGATGGGACCAGATGCCATGATCTTCGTTTTCTGAATGTTGAGCTCATACACCCTTGAAAATACATCCTGGATCCCAGGTTGATACTCTTAATGTATTTTAAGCCATTATTTATTCATGTGGTGTTCAGTCGCTAAGTTGTGTCTGACTCTGCGACCCCATGGACTGCAGCACGCCAGGCCTCCCTGTCCCTCACCATCTTCTGGAGTTTGCCCAAGTTCATATCCATTTAATCAGTGGTTCATATCCATTTAATCAGTGATGCCATCCAACCATCTCATCCTCTGCCACCCTCTTCTCCTTCTGCCTTCAGTCTTTCCCAGCATCAGAGTCTTTTCCAGTGAGCTTCAGCTTCAGCATCAGTCCTTCCAATGCATATTCAGGGTTGATTTTCCTTAGGATTGACTGGTTTCTTATATATTTATTAGAATAATCCTCCAAATACTTCTAACAGGAAAGACTGTTAAGCTAATTTATTATGTTATCTCTATGATAACTCTTTGAAAGCAATAAATTTATATTTCTATAAAGTATTGTATAACTCAGACTTTCATTAATTTAGAAGTATTTTTTATCTTTAGAATTTCAAGTTATAAATGTCTTATGGAATGTACTGTTACTCTGTTCTGTAACTGGGAAGGTAAATTTTAGTTTGACTAGAAAAATAAAGCCTCCTACCAAATTTTTAAGTCATGCAAGACAATAAAGAATAAAGCCTCCGGAAATGGTGAAGCATGATAACAAAGGACATTATTGCTTCCCCTGATTATGTTGCTGTAAGCATAAGTGGGATTTCTCTCAAAATAATCAGCTCTTTCTTGGGTCTCTTTCCTTCCCAACCTCTTTCTCCCCTCCTTTTCTTCTTTGTCTTACCTTTGACTCTTTCACTTCCTCATTTTCCCTCTTTCTTATTCCCTTCTTTCAAACCTGAGATCACCTATCTTTTCACATCTCAATTAGTCTACAGTCTCGCTTTCTTCATTTGACAGTTGACAACAGTGGAGAAGAATACAGTAAGGTTCTTCTAACAGCGTCTCACCAATTGCTCTCAATCAGCCACTTCATAGGCCCTTCCAAATAAGGATGGTTCCTGACTCAGGCTGGTCTAGATGAAAGAGCATACTTAATTTGCCTCAGAATATTCACTCCAATACTCTGAAGTACAAAAAGGAAAAAAAAAAAAGCACCACCTTTGGGGCAGCCCAGGTAGCTATTTGGCTCTTAGTTTTACTCCTAACTTGCTCTGCAGTGAGTACGTGGACCCTACAATCTCAGGAGTGAGCTGGGGATGGTGGGGTGTGCCTACTTCTAACACTGCTTTGCTCAAGATGGAATTCCACTATGATAAGCAGTGCTGCTGTTGAGTGAGCTGTTTTTCAGGCACCACCGTGCTTACATTTAAAGCAGCCTCCAGATACCGTACGTAGCTGAACTCCACCATTATACGTGCATGCATTCATCCATTCTGGCTCTGCACATTAGCTGTGTGACCTTGGACAAGTCTCAGTTTCTTTATCAGTGAAGTGGGGCTATACACATCATAGAGTTTTATGAGAATTAAGAGTTTTCACGGGTAAAGAGCTTTAAATGGTGCCCGGCATTAGCTGGCTAAAATTGCTTTCATTCAGGAAGCACTTATTTAGTATCTGCTATATTCCAAACAATCCAAGAGATCTAGAGATGAAAAAGACACAGCCCTGCCTTCTGGGGACCTATATAATATAACATGGTCTTACAATAAACATATTTAGGGAGTTAGGTAAAGCTTCATCACAGGTAAATTTTGAACTGGGTCTTGAAGGGTAAACAGACTCTTGCCAAATGGAACGGCATTAGAGAATATACATTCCAAGCAGAGGGAATCATTTGTGAGTAGAGTAAAACTGAAATATACTATGGAGTCCTTGGCTGTTATTAGATAACATTTTCACCTGCTCTCTGATGCCTACCTTCTTAAATAGGGGTCTGAAGTGGGTTCAGTGAACATCTTGGAAATTATAATCTTATAAGTAGCTGTTACCTAATTTATAATAATAATAATTATTTAACTGGTTCATTAAAGAATTTGAACTGAAAAAATGTGTCGGGGCCTTAGCAGTGCCTCTTCACAGTGACGCATCTGCTGTTGCACAATCCTTATCCTGAGATGACCACCATGTGACAGGAACAGTAAATTGTTAGAAAAAAACTGGTGGTTAGAACAACTGGAAGTGGGTGGTCTTCCTCCTTTCAGCAGAGCTTTGTAGTTAAGGTTTCTAAATGAAGTAGGTCTTACCTTGGTTTCTTCTTTAGACAGAAGAACCTTAAGTCTTAAGATCTTGCCTGTTCTTATCATTAGCAAAGAACTATGTTTTTTCCCCCTTTGGTCAAACCTCAAATTAAGAAGGTTCCTTTTATTCATGGAATTTCCATTTATGTGCCCAATTCAAGCTGTGTTTTATCTCCTACAAAGCCTCTTCCTGCAGCTTTGCTTTCACTTCCTCTCCCCACCCTTGTAGTCATGTACTGAAGGGTTTGGCAGCTGGTTGAGGTATCCGTCAGCATTTTTCACTGTGGAAGGAGAAAAGGTTGGAAACAGTTACGTGGGGATACTTGTCACATTTTCCTTTCCTTTTTTATTTAAGTGACCCACTCGTTCCATTACAAAAGCCTAATGAGAACCTTGGCTTGTAAATTTTACTTTAGTAGCCTGGAGCTGGACTACAGTAATGTGTTGGATGACATATAAGCAATAGTTTCTCAGTGAAGAGTATCCTTAAAAGCCCATGTAAAACAGTGAGAATTCTTGATTCTGCCCCTTTGACAGTATGACAGGTTTTATGAAGAGCGATAATGGGCTCTGGGAGTCACAGGATTGGGGAAGGAGCTGAGCAGTCCATTCTCCATCCTCATTTATTAACAGATTCTCCTTGGATGCCTTTAGGAAATACTCTGCTTATGGTATTTAATATACCACCAGCACGCTCTCACCTTCTTCACTGACTTGGAAATTGCATCTAGCTTGAGGAGCTCTGACTCTTTCTGTGGGCCTGTCTATTCCAACTTTGAGATCCTGTGTGGATTTGGCTGTCTTGTATCAAATCTGCTTGAAACAGTTGGACTATAAGCAAACTAATTATGTCATTGACTGTATAGCAGTAGAGAGAGTAAAAAACAGTATAGATTCTTTAAAAGCTGTCATGACTAGACGTGAAATAAGCTACCCATGAACAGCTTCATCTATAGCCTGAAGGGTTTTGGCCTTGAAAACTGTCAAATATTAAATCAGATTTTAGATCATGGAATCCTGGCTAGCTCCTAGGGGCAACTTCAGCCATTACACTTTGTCACCGAGCATTTCATCTGCAGGATTTGCTTTGAGATTATAAGGGATGTGGAGACCAATGAGTTTTTCCTTATCCAACGTTCCATTTGATGCTCCATAGCTGACCTGTTTTGGCAAATAAATAGAAGACACCAGGGTTGACTGTCATATATCCTTGCTTAAGTGCCTCAGGAGACACATTTTTTATTTCTCAAGCATGACTTTGGTGGCTAGAGTTTCCCATTTTGGAGGTGTCAGTGTTGAGCAGACAAAGCTGCTAGTTATTGATTGCCATTGAAGTCATTTCAAAGGCAGTAAAGCCCAAGGACTGCTCTTTGGATAGAGCTACAACTGGTGTAGCTTCTCTTTCTAAGAGCCTGTTATAAGTTAAAATAGTTTTGACAGTGTCTTTAAGTGCACATCTTTGTCTCCAAACATAATTAGTGTTGAAAAATGAAACCCTCATAGTTAAGGCTTTGTGACTTAGACAGCAGCTCCATCTGCTGCTTGCTAAAGGTGTTTGCTTGGTTCATCTCTTGGTTTTATAAGATTGAATACAGACGGACACAGAACTTAGAATGCCAAACCCAAGGCTTCAGTTTTATTGATGGGTTTCTATTGCACACAGCACTGACATAAGCTGATTGTGTTCCTGGTGAACCTCATTTGTCTATCCTGTTGATAATGTGATAGCTGCTAATCAACTCAGCAGCATCTCTTGACTGAATTGACTTATGTGCACTCAAAATAGAGAATTATTTTTACTGTCTACCAGCCTTGGAAAAAGCAAATATACTCTACTACTTACAAAGAGAAAATTTAATCCCTCTCTTTCATCAGTGGGTTTAAGTTGGTTAACAAGATATTAGGCTGGGATGCCTTATTCTTTGTCATCAGTACCACATAGGCTAAGTAGACAGGAATTTTTTTCTTTTTAAAGATTCTTGATAACTGAAAGGAACTTCCACAAACTGCTAATAGAAGTCATTTCTGAATAATAGGATTATGCATGATTTCATTTTCTTTATGCTTTTCTGAGTTTTCACAGTGAGCATACATAAGAAAAGAGCAAATATTTTATATTACAAAAGAAAAAAGTAATTTAAAACCAGAACATCCTATAGGTAGCTATAGCCTTGAGTTGCTGTTCTCAGTCTTTCTCATTCATTTGTGTGGCCTTTTCTGGGCTTCAGTTTCCCTTGTCAATAAAAGAGAAGAATTGAACTAAGGGCCTGCTCAATTTTAACATTCTAAGGTTTGTAATTATTAATATCTACCCCCTTTTTTTTCTCTTTTCAGCCTCTCACACTCCCCTGTGTCTGTTTCCAGTATTTGTAGTCAACATGATCTAGTTTTTGCCATATTAAAATAAGGAAATCCTTTCAAGACCCCCTCCCCCATACTCCCAGCTCTTTCTTTCTTCTACCTCCCACTTAAACTTTGCCAAAAAGTTATCTAAAATTACTCCCTCTCATCCCTCTTCGACTCACCACAGTCTGCTTTCCATCCCTGCCACTGCACCAGAATAATCTGGGCTGAGATCACCAGTGAGCTCAAAGTGCCAAGTGCAGTAGGCACATTCAAGTTCTCATTCTCTGTTACCTCTCAGCAGCATTTGAAGTACACACAATGAAATCTCATCTGGCTTCTATATCATTACACTTAGGGCTGTTATTTTTGAGTTTACTTTGGGGGATGTCCTCTTCTCCCTGGTTCACCCACCAAGGCTACCTCCCAAGCTCACTCTGTTTTCTTTTTGGCCTAGCTATTCCTGTCTTAGTAGATCCCAAATAGAAGAGAACAGCAGAATTCCCTTGTGTCCCAGACTTCTAAATTCAACTGCTTGCTCTGTAGTATGCAGGCTAACAAAATATGGACTCGTAATCTTCCCTCCAAATGTTACACCTCCTCCAGAATTATCAGTCTCAATAAATGGCCCCACAAATCACTTGAATGCATAAACCTAAATCCTCAATGTCTAAAATCCAGGGTTTCATCATATACCTTTATCCACTTTCCCTGAAGCTACATCCTCATACAGATCCTTGCCATATCTTATTTTGCCCACAACTGCCCTTTAAATAGTCTCCTGGCCTCTTGTACTGTTCTCCCCTAGTCCATTCCCTATACAGCAGCCAGAACTGTCTTTTATTTTTTTAAGTCAGATTTATTGAGGTTTGATTTATATATAGTAAAATGCCTTTTTTAAAGTATACAGTTCTATGAGTTGTGACAAATGCATGCAAGCATATAACCACCACCGTACAATATTTGGATTGTTTTCAGTTTTTACCTGTCAACCTTTGCATACAGTGTTTAGTGTAAACACAAGTTTTCATACCTGGAATGTAACTGCTGGGTTACCTGGGAAGTTTATGTTTAACTTTATAAGAAACTGCCAAACTGTTTTCTGAAGTGACTGAACTATTAGCATTCCCACTAGCACTGGGTAAGAATCTCAATTGCTCCATATCACATCCTCCTTAACCCCAGTTTTTGGTTTTAACTTATTTTAATTATTCCAATAGATGTATGGCAGTACTTACTGTAGTTTTAATTTGTATTTCTGTATGACTAATGATATTTAACGTCTTTCCCTTGTTTATATGCAATCCCTTTACCTTTGGTGGAGTATCTGCTCAAATCTTTTGCATTTATTTTTATTGGATTTATTTTTCTTGAATTTTGAAAGTTCTTCGTATATTCTGGATACAAAGTTCTTTGTTAAATATGAACATTGCAAAAAATTTCTTATCTGTGGCTTGTCTTTTCATTCTCTTATCAATCAGTACCTTTGTCAAAACAATTTTAGTAAACACTAAATTATCAGTTTTTTCGCTATGGATCATGCATTTAGTGTGGTATCTAAGAACTCTTCTTATCCCAAAGTTGCAAAGAATTTTTCCTATATTTGCTTTCAAAAGTTCTGTAGCTTTACATTTTATACTTAGATCTGTGATCCCTTTTGAATTCATTTTTGTGTATGAGGTGTGACTATGGATTAAGGTTCATTTTTTTGCCTATGGATATCCAGTTTTTCTAGCACATTTGTTGAAAGGTATCCTTTTCATTTTATCAAAAATCAATTAACTATATTTGTGTGGATCTATTTCTGGTCTCAGTTCTCTTCTATGTCTGTTCTGATCTATATCCAGGATCAGTAACCTTTTTCTTTAAAGAACCAAATCATAAATATTTTAGGTTTTACAGGTGAAAAAGCAGAAACCAAGATATTGTTATGTAAACACTTGTATAACAAGAAAGAAAATACATTTCCATGAATTTCATTACAGAATTCAAAACGCAAAAATTGAGGATAGTTTTTTTTTTGTAAGACAGCTCTACTTAAGAAGAAGAATGGAATTCTGTTTCAGGAGAGGGATAAATAGTTTGTGCTAAGATCAACAATGATTAATTTTGCTTCGTTCAGGTTCAGAATTAGTGTTTCCTGTCATCAAAGCTGATTACAAATATTTATTTATTGATGCATATCTGTAATGAAATTTCACATATTTTTATCTTTGAAAATGCTTTTCATACAAGTGATTCATGTGGCAGTGGAAATGAAATTTATGGAGTGCTGAAAAGTACTGCAAAATGATGAGGGTGCTACATGGTCTGTCATAACTACTCAGTTCTCCATTGTAGCACAGAAACCACCATCAGTACAGTTCAGTCCAGTCACTCAATCGTGTCCGACTCTTTGCAACCCCATGGACTGAAGCACGCCAGGCTTCCCTATCCATCACCAACTCCCACAGGTTGTTCAAACTCATGGCCATCGAGTCTGTAATGCCATCCAACCATCTCATCCTCTGTCATCCCCTTCTCCTCCTGCCTTCAGTCTTTCCCAGCATCAGGGTCTTTTCTAATGAGTCAGTTCTTCACATCAGGTGGCCAAATATTGAAGCTTCAGCATCAGTCCTTCCAATGAATATTAAGGACTGATTTCCTTTAGGATTGGTTGATTTGATTTCCTTGCAGTCCAAGGGACTCTCAAGAGTCTTCTCAAATGCCACGGTTCAAAAGCACCAATTCTTTGGCGCTCAGCTTTCTTTATGGTCCAGGTCTCACATCATACATGACTACTGGAAAAACCATAGCTTTGACTAGATGGACATTTGTTGGCAAAGTAATATGCTTTTTATATGCTTTTTAATACTGTCTAGGTTGGTCATAGCTTTTCTTCCAAGGAGCAAAGGTCTTTTAATTTCATGGCTGCAGTCACTATCTGCAGTGATTTTGAAGCCCAAGAAAATAAAGTCTGTCACTGTTTCCATTGTTTCCCCATCTATTTGCCATGAAGTGATGGGACATGCCATGATCTTCATTTTTTTGAATGTTAAGTTTTAAGCCAGCTTTTTCACTCTCCTCTTTCACTTTCATCAAGAGGCTCTTTAGTTCCTCTTCACTTTCTGCCATAAGGGTAGACAATATGCAAACAATTGGACCTGGCTATGTGCCAATAAAACTTCATTTATGGGCACTGAAATCTGAATTTCATTTAATTTTGACTTGTCACAAAATAATACTTTTAATTTTTTTCAACCATTTAACAATTTTAAAAACATCTTTAGCTTATGAACATACAAAAACATGCAATAGACTAGATTTGCCCTATGGGTTGTAATTTGTTTATCCCATTTCTCTCATGTATACATATTTCTATCCTTTTGCCAGTTCTACCTTGTCAGGATTACTATAGCTTAAGAGTCTTTTTTTTTTTTAAGTAATTTTAAAATGTTTATTTACTGAAGGACAGTTATTTTATACTACACTGATGGGCCTCTAAAATAATTCTATTAAACAGCTATGAAAAATTGTATAACCATTAAGGTACCATATACATTAAAGGAAAATTTACTTTTTCTATGGATCATATGAACATTAAAATAACATTAGCAGAATAATTATTTTGCTACATATTCACAAATTTTATCAGTTATTTAGCATATTTATTGTTCATATTTGGTCACTGATATTTTTCTGTATAATGTAGTTTTAGTATATTTTTTTGTAATATTTTCAAAAAATTAGCTATAATACCACAAAGTTGCATTTTATGGTTAATAAACTTAAAGCTGTTGATATCCTTAATTGACTCTTCTCTATAATCATAGCATTTTTAATTGAGAAAATATTCTTCCTACAGATGCTGATATATGTGGTAAGCTCAAAGCAAATTCCTCAACAAAGGAGGAAATTCTCAATTCTAATTTTATTTTGAAATTAGTAAATGTTTCAGGTCAGATACCTTCATAGTTTCTGACTTTCTTCCTCCATTCAGAGTACTGTTCTTTTTTTTTTTTTTTAACTTTACAATATTGTATTGGTTTTGCCATATTAAAAATCTTAAAATCCAGTAATATGAGTCCTGCAACTTTGTTCTTTTCTGAAATTATTTCTGGCTATTTTAGTTTCTTGGCCTTGCTATATACATTTTAGAATCAACTTGATGATTTCTACAAAAAGTCCTCTCAGATTTTGGTTGGAATTACGTTGAATCTGCAGAGCACCTTGGGGAGAATTGACATCTTAATTACACTGAGAGAACTTGATATATTTCTCTATTTATTTAGGTCTTTGATCTCTTTAATCAGTCTTTTAGTTTTTTGCATATAGATTTTACACATACTATATTAGACTTAAACCTAAGTATTTCAGGTTTTTTGGTCAAAGCTGTCTTTTTAAAATATAGATTATGTCATCTTGTTTCCTTGTTTGAAACCCTTTGGTGGGTTCCCACTGCCCTTAGGAAACTCTATACTTTAAAGGACTATAAAAGACCCCACATGATGTGGACCCTGCTCTCTTTTTCAGCCTAATTTTATGCCATTCTTCCCCTTGCTCAAAATGTTTCAGTCTAAGAATAGCAAGAAATGGTTTTATCAACTAAAGTATATAACTTTTAGAACATTTGAAAGAGTAAATTAATACTTTCAAACAAACACTTGAAAAATATATTTTAACTTTATTGAAAAAAGACATTCCATGATCTCCAGCAAAGAATGAACTTAGATTTTGGCCAAGTCATTGGACTCTCTGTGTGGAATTCTTTGATCTTTGTCTGCATTTCTTCCACTGAGGCAGAGTGCTCTGTGAGTGTTGTTTACAAGGGATGTAGCTTTGTATATATTAGCTAAAGAAAATGTTCTTTCCTTTCTTATAAATGTGCTGAAACTTGACGAAAGGCTGTGTTTCTGACAAACCAAAGACACTGGTCACTGTCATTGTCCATGAATGAAGATAAACTTTCCAGCTATTAAAATAGTTCTTACATGTACATGCCCACTGCCAGCTTTATTATAATATCCAAAGTGGAAACATAAGATTGTAGTGGGAAGGTCTGTAGCACTGTGCCAAAGAGAGAGACAAGAGAGAGAGAGAGCCACAAGATTTTTCTTTTTTTTAAGATAAGCCTCAAACTAGCACATTTAATCAACCAGTATTTATCCAGCTCCTTGCTATTGTTGTTACTAAGTCGTGTCTTAACTCTCTGCGAGCCCATGGAACGTAGCCCACTAGGCTCCTCTGTCCATGGAATTTCCCAGGAAGAATACTGGAGTGGGTTGCCATTTCTTCTCCAGGGGATCTTCCTGACCCAGGAATCAAACCTGTGTCTCCTGTTTTGGCAGGCAGATTCTTTACCACTGAACCACCAGGGAAGCCCATCCAACTCCTTACATTAGACATATAGAAATGAATAAGATATAGCCCAGGCTTTAAAAAGTTCAAAAACCAGTGAGAAAATAGACAATTAAAAGTGAAAGTGCTTGTTCATGGAGATGTGTCTAAGTGACTTTGATGGTACCAAGGAGAAATGAGTAGCCCAGTGGGATTTAGAGTTTGAAAAGACTAGTTGATTTTTTAAGGCATAAGGCTAGAAGGGAGGCAAGGACTATATCCTAAATACCTAAGAGGCTTGTATTTCATCCTGTAACTCAGAGGTTCCAACACCTCAGTGTACATAGAATTACCTGGAGACCTTGTTTAAAGATCAGATTCCTGGACTCTTCCGTAAGAGACTGACTTTGGGTGTTTCCCCAGGTGGTTCTTACCCATCTAGCAACCCCTATCTGACATTTTTGGAGCCAATGCATTAGGTAATATTGAACCACAGAATAGTTCAGCTAGGTAATATGGTGATCATATTAAAATTATAGGAAAAAAAATCTGATAGTAGTAGAGAATGGTGGAGTCACTTGAGAATTCACTAAATGCAAATTCTGATGCAGTAGGACTGGGATTGGACTTTAGATACTACATTTCTAACAGCCTTCAAGATGATGCTGATACTGCTCTACTAAGGACCACAGTTTGAGTAACAAAGGTAGAGAGGTTAGATTGGGATGGGATGAGGCTACTGGCATGGAGATCAGTTAACAACCTATTGCAGGAACCTAGGCAAAAGATGGTGAGTATGTGAACTACCAGCAGTGTCTGGTAATAGGAAGGAGTGCCAGTGAAATGTAATAGATAAAGTTGGCAAGACTAATTTACAAAAGGCTTTAGGATGTGTAGTTAGGCCTGAGGGGAGAGGTGTCAAGAATGATCTGAAGGTTGAAGCTTAGCTATCTAGGTAGATGATAGTGACAGTAGCTGAATTAGGATAAAGACAGGGGCAGAAGGTGGCCTGGAGGGTAGAGGAGGGCTGGCTAGAGTATAAAAGCATCTCAACAGTTGAGAAAATAGGTGGCCAAACAATTAGTCCTGGATGCATTGTGTTTGAGGAGTCTACGAGGTATCCAAACATAAAGGGTAGGCAGAAGAAGAGGAACCCACCATGAACTAAGAAGTTTTAGGTTGGAGGATAACAGAAAGAATGGTTTCATTTCCAAGAGGGGAAGCTCACAGTATCACTGTCACAGAGACATCAAATGAAATATTATATATACTTGGTTCAGTGAGAATGCATAAAATTATGGCTTAAAAACTAGCATTTCAAAATGCTAATTAACTAAAGAGAACTCATAAAGTGCCCAAATTGGTTTATTTCTCAGTCTTTTGATTTAAGGAAAGTTGGAGCCAATATTTTCTAATTATTCATCATAATAAACTTCATAGTACCTTTTCCATTCAGATCTTCTTCTTCTCTCCCCCTTCTGCCATCAGGTTGATCACACTTAGAAGAGCTGCTAAGGAACACAGGGGAGGTGAAGACTAACAGATGAAAGTTTTGCCATGCACTGAAAGGAGAGCATTGTCTGTGAAGTTCTATTTTTAAAAATGTCTGCTTGTAATACCTTTACTGAACACGTTTGGAAACCTGGTGAATGCAAGAACTGCTTTAAACCTAAAAGTTTACACCAGCTACCCCCAGACCCTGAGAAGGCACCCATCACCCATGGCAACAAAACTAATGCCAACCATAGTAACAACCACCGTATCAGGAACACTGGAAACTTCCGGCCTCCTGTGGCTAAAAAACCCACTATCGCTGTGAAGCCCACTATGATGGTGGCAGATGGGCAAAGTGTGTGTGGTGAGCTTAGTATACAAGAACACTGTGAGAATAAACCTGTCGTCATAGGATGGAACCGAAACAGGATGGCCCTGAATCAGAAACCACTTAATAATAATAATGAAGATGATGTTGAAGGATTTAGCCATGTCCCTAAGCCTTATGGGAATAACGATAGTGCAAAGAAGATTTCAAATAACAATAATGGACTAACTGAGGTGTTAAAGGAGATAGCAGGCTTGGATACCACCCCTCAAATAAAAGAAAATGAGACTAACTCCAGAGAGACATTCTTAGGAAGAATAAATGATTGCTATAAACGATCCCTGGAAAGAAAGCTTCCACCAAGTTGCATGATGGGCGGGATGAAGGATACTCAGGGCAAGCACGTTATTCTGAGTGGGAGCACAGAAGTGATCAGTAATGAAGGGGGTCGATTCTGTTACCCAGAGTTTTCTAGTGGTGAAGAGAGTGAGGAAGATGTGCTTTTGAGTAACATGGAGGAGGAGCATGAGAGCTGGGATGAGAGTGATGAAGAACTGCTGGCCATGGAGATTCGCATGAGAGGGCAGCCTCGCTTTGCCAACTTTCGGGCAAACACTTTGTCTCCTGTGCGATTCTTTGTGGACAAAAAATGGAATACCGTCCCCCTGCGAAATAAATCTCTGCAAAGAATCTGTGCTGTAGACTATGATGACAGTTATGATGAAATCCTGAATGGTTATGAAGAGAATTCTGTGGTCTCCTACGGACCAGGAAGCACTCAGAGCATGGTGTCATCCGACTCCACATCCCCAGATTCCTCTTTAACAGAAGAGTCACGTTCTGAGACAGCCAGCAGTTTATCCCAGAAGATCTGTAATGGGGGAATTGCTCCTGGTAACCCGGGAGATTCTAAGGACATGAAGCAAAGTGAGCCCAATTATGAAGGCCTCTCTGGTAATGATCAGGAGAAGGACTCCTCACAAGCCTCTAAAAGCTCGGTAAAAGTTCCAGAGACACACAAAGCAGTCCTTGCTCTCCGATTAGAAGAGAAGGATGGCAAGATTGCTGTACAGACTGAGAAGCCAGAAAGTAAAGCCTCTACAGATATTGCTGGGCAAGCGGTAACCATAAACCTTGTTCCTGTGGAAGAGCAAGCAAAGCCCTACCGAGTTGTGAATCTGGAACAGCCTTTGTGCAAGCCGTATACTGTCGTGGATGTGTCAGCAGCCATGGCCAGTGAGCACCTTGAGGGCCATGCTAACAGTCCCAAGACTAAAAGTTCATCTTCTACTCCAAACTCTCCGGTGACATCACCTGCATTGACATCAGGACACATAAGTGCCCATTTCCAAAAATCCAGTGCCATCCGCTACCAGGAAGTATGGACTTCCAGCACCAGTCCACGACAGAAGATACCTAAGGTTGAATTAATCAGCAGTGGGACTGGACCAAATGTCCCTCCAAGGAAAATCTGTCACAAATCAGCACCTACTTCACCCACAGCTACAAATGTTTCCTCCAAAACCATCCCTGTGAAGTCACCCAATTTGTCTGAAATAAAATTTAACAGTTATAACAATGCCGGTATGCCACCTTTTCCAATTATCATTCATGATGAGCCAACTTATGCTCGGAGTTCCAAAAATGCTATCAAAGTTCCCATTGTAATCAATCCAAATGCGTATGACAATCTAGCCATTTACAAGAGTTTTCTCGGAACCAGTGGAGAACTTTCAGTGAAGGAGAAAACCACAAGTGTAATAAGCCACACTTACGAAGAAATAGAGACTGAAAGCAAAGCGTCTGATAACGCTACTAGCAAACCCACTGAATGTCCCCAAGCTAAAGCGTTTTCAAACAGCACAGAGCGTAAAAGGGGCTCAGTGGCTCAGAAGGTTCAGGAGTTTAACAGCTGTCTTAACAGAAGTCAGTCTTCACCACAGAGAAGCTACAGTTCCAACCACAGCTCCCCAGCAAAGCTCCAGAGAACCACTCAAGAACCTGTGGCCAAAACAGAAAGCACTCAGGAGCCTCAGGTGGTGGGCGGTGGCAGTAGCACCCGAGAGAAAGCGAGCACCGTGCTTTCTCAGATGGTGGCTTCTATCCAGCCCCCACAGTCTCCTCCAGAAACGCCCCAGTCTGGCCCTAAAGCTTGCAGTGTGGAAGAGCTTTATGCGGTTCCTCCCGATGCCGGTGCTGCCAAGACTACACCCAAGGGTACACCGGTGCGCCCCAAATCTCTCTTCATGTCCCAGCCCAGCGCTGAGGCTGAAGCACCTCAGACCACAGAAAGTCCTACCACCAAAGCACAGAAAGATCCACTCACAAAGCCAGTCACCACCCCTCCCTCCAAATTAGTGACGAACCCCCAAAGCGATCCACCAGCCCCTTTTCCCCCACCACGCTCGACTTCGTCCCCTTACCATGCAAGTAACCTTTTGCAGAGGCATTTCACCAACTGGACCAAGCCAACCAGCCCGACCAGGTCAACGGAAGCTGAATCAGTTTTGCACTCTGAAGGCAGCAGGCGGGCAGCTGACGCAAAACCTAAACGCTGGATCTCATTTAAAAGTTTCTTCCGCCGTCGGAAAACAGATGAGGAGGACGACAAAGAGAAAGACCGGGAGAAAGGGAAACTGGTGGGCCTGGATGGCACAGTCATCCACATGCTGCCACCTCCTCCAGTTCAGCGCCATCGCTGGTTCACAGAGGCAAAAGGAGACTCCAGCGAGAAGCCAGCCATTGTCTTCATGTACAGGTGCGACCCTGCCCAAGGCCAGCTCAGCATGGATCAGGGCAAAGCCAGGGCAGAACAGTCAGCAGTCACAGAGAAGGGGGGAGCAGAGGAGGGGTCACTACAGGACTCAGAGAAGAAGAAAAGGAGTCATTCATCTCCATCACAGATTCCTAAGAAAATTCTCAGGTATGTAAAATCTACTTGTGGAATATAGGAATTTTTAAAAACATATTTTCAGTTGCTGAGTTTTTTGCCATCTTTAAGGTTGTATGAGAGCTATTTTTGTTTTGTAAATAGCACTCAGTGGCCATCATCTATCTTTATAACTGTATTCCAAGAGTAGAATATTATTAAAATGATCGTATTGCACTGGACAAGTTTTATGGCCCTGGATCTTTAGCTAAAGTAGCCTGCTGCGTTCTGGTAAATGCAGAGGAACTTTAACATAGACAAACAAATTTGTAACACTTTACTAGCAATAAATAGTATGTTTTGAAATGCTATGGTAGTATGAGGAAGAAACAAGATCAAATGAATAAATGGTGATACTATTCTTTATTTCACTTTAAGTGAAGTCAAACTCTTTAAGCAATTTTTTTTTTTTTTTGGCTTTCACTCAGGTGTTATGTCTATATGGATTATTTTTTAGGGGAATATTTGTTGTTTTTACTTCTATCTCTTTCTGTCCTATTTCATGTGTCATGGAAAGGTTGGGGAAATGGCAAGCAGTTTATACTTTTTTAACATGTAGGCAAAATAAGAGAAGTTAGTTATTAAGATTGAGACCAAGTGGTATAACTCTCAATCCAACTAGGCAAACTGCACATGCATACCCATTATCTAAGCATCAGTTTGCTTTAATACTTGAATACCTGTCTGTTGATCACCTACCCTTTATAAGTCATATCCCAAATATTTATATCAAATCCTTGTAATAGCCCTATAAGCTGAAAATCAGAGAAATTAAGAATTGGCCAGATTCACACAGCTAGTAATTGTCAGAGCTAGAATTTAAACCTTGATCTGTCTCACTCTACAACTTTTATTCTTCCTATAATGTTGCATTGTTAATGTACATAGAATCAAACAAAATTTTTATACTTTCACTTGTAATCACTCACATAAACATTTATGTTTAGGAAGTGTACGGTTTTTTTCTTTCTCATTTGTATTTTAAGCAAACTTAATGTACTTCCAATAAGAACAAGGAACTGTTATCCAGGTTTGTAACAAATGGGATGATTTCCTTGTATCCCCTGCCCTTTTTACTCTTACAAAGATACGCCCTGAGTATTCCATTCATCTGATTCTGAGTCTTCCTGCCTCTTGATTTACAGTGAGCCTTCTCTCCCAGGTCTGGCCTTCTCCCAGCAAAGACAGAAAACTCTGGTTCAGGACAGAGTCTCTCATCAGCTTTTCTTTAGAAAAATGTAAATAAAAATCAGCCCTTAATGCCTTCATTTCTTCTAGCAAAATGCCAGGAAATTTTATATATATTCTTTGCTAAAATAAGCTTTTTATACATGCCTGCAACTAGTTGTCAAAATGCTAAGAAGTTACTATTTTCCTTAAGTCCATGTAATAACAAAGCAAGTAGAATAGTGGTAATACATCCCTGGGAAAAATAGTCTTGTCATTGGTAGCTGAAAGTAGATGATAGAATATTGTACTCCAGTAGTAATAAAACACATGTATTGCAGGTTGCTCTTTCATTTAGAAAAGAAGCAATTTAAACAGTACATGGCTGGAGTTACCTATGACAGAATGGCAGATGGTTCATGAAAATCAATAAATGTCTTTACTCCTCATTAAGTATGGTTGTGGTGTGTTTATCCACATCCTGGAAGGCAGAGTCAAGGAATAATTTGGCTTCTGTTCAGTGAAATGAGATTCTCTACTTTAGCTGCATGGCCACTGTATGTGGGGGTGAGGGTAGCCTGGACCCTTGGCATGGCAGACCTCTTGCTAAACAGCTTATATTGTCAAAGGTTTACTTGCATATAGGCCAATCATAACTTCTACAATGTATTAGTTCTTTAAAGGTAGCATCCATTTATCCAAAAGATACAGTGCATTTATCTCGCTGGTTGTCAGATTTGACCATATATCTTAATAACTGGAGGACTATTGAAACATAAATTGCTGGGCCAGGCCCCCAGAGTTTTTTGATTTGATAGGTCTGAGTTGGGTCCTTCTAACAAATTCCCAAGTGATGATGATGGTACTAATCCTGGGGCCATACTTTGAGAACCACTGGTCTTCCTCCCAGTTTCAAGATATGTACTATATTTTAAATAAAGGAATTTTGAGGCATTAAGCTTTTCTTAGAGGCACACTGGAATTTTCACATTTCATAATGTCCCAGACTAAGTAGAAAAAGAGGTATTAGTGTTAAACAGGTTTTTTAAAAAAAAACTTTTTGGAGAGTTTAAAACTTGAATACTCATGTTGAAAAATATACACCATTTGCTTTTTCAGTAATTATTTCATTTACTTGGATACACCATTAGTATTTACTTGAAGCAACTTTGAGAGGAAAAACATTACTGTCAAATGTCAACATTTGTGTTTCCAGCTTGATGGCAATGTGATCATTAAATTACCATCCCACGGCTGGGAACACATTGCTGGAAGAAATGAAAATGCAAGTTTTTCTATAAGTAAATGAAGATTCCAAATCTAAATGGTACATAAAGAATGAAAAATACTGTACCAAAGGCCAAACCCTAGGCTCTGAAAGATGAAAGACTTTGTAGAGCCTTGCATTATGAGTTGAGATTTTTTACTAAGTTCATTTATTTGACTGTTCAAGGGACATAAATTGAATGTCTTAACTGTGCTGTCTATGTGCCATAGGGATAAACAGGGGTAAAGATTACCACACTGCTGAAACAGTGGGCATGGGTTTGACTTCAGCTTCAGCTGTCTGTCTGGACCTTCAGTCTGTAATTAATTTGGGGATATAATAGTAACATGTAAAAGACTTAGCACAGGGTCTGGCACATAGTAGGTGCTTAAAAATATTACTAGACCCTCTGCCCTCACTGTGATAAGTGCTAACCAATGTATGCTCAGAATGGCACAGAAGCAGAAAAAACAGAGTGATTAAATCAGCTTAAAAGACATGAAGTCAGCTTCTCAGAAATGAAATACAAACCAGATATTAAATGACAAATGAGATTTTGCCAGGTGGCTGACGAAGACACTGTAGGCAAAGGAACAATATATGCAAAGTCACAGAGATGATGATGGCAAACAGAAGCAGGACAGGTGCCTGGAAACGAATAATGAATAAAGCAGTGGTTCTTCAGGTGTGGTGCAGGCAAGGTCAAATAGTGACCATGAAAAAGTCACCATTTTCATAATAATACCAAGACATTATTTGTCTTTTTCAGTATGTTGGCATTTGCACTGAAGATGCAAAAACAATAATGGGTAAAACTACTTACACCTGTGCGAATCAAAACCATGGCACCATGTGGTACCAGTAGTTTTAGAAAAACAAACATCAGTTTTACTTAAGAATGTCCTTGATGAAGTAGCACATCGTATTAAATCTCAACCCTTGAGTATGTATCTGTTAAGAAATTCTGTGTGATAAAATGAAAAGTACACAGAAAGTACTTGTGCTGCATACCAGAGTATGGTCGTCTCGAGGAAAACCATTTGCTAAATAGTTGGAGTTTCAAAATTTGAATTACAAAGCTGAACTAGCCTCTTTTTTATGGACCATCTTAAAAGAACAAGTGGCAGACCAGCTGTGGTTATTCAGAATTGGGTGTTTGGCAGATATTTTCTTAAGAATGAGCACAGTGAGCCTATTACTTCAAGGAAAACAACTGACATCTCATCCATGATAAAATTCATGCTTTCACACAAAAATAAGGATTTTTGAAAACTTGTATCTGCTACCATGACAGCCTCATAATACTTAAGCATTTTTTTCTGATGAGATTGCTGGTGGCATTAGCAAAAAAGATTTTTTTAATTATATAATGAAATGTGTCAACATTTGGAAGATCCACATAACTCAGTGAACCAATTACTTCCAAATGATCCCATTTAGGATGTTACAGAATTATGCATGAGTAAAAGATCCATTGAAACTGCAAGTTAAACCAATGAATTTAATGTAACTGAGTACAAAAAGTTCACTGATACAGTTTGAGATTCCGTATTGCAAGTAACTTTTAAGAAACTACCACTTAAGCAAGGTCTGGTATAGTACCAAAGAAGAATATCCAAGATTATCTAGATGACTATTAATACTCCCTTGCCACCTACATACATGGATGTGACCAGATATTTTTCATATACTTCAACCAGAGCAACATATCAGAGCAGATTGAATGCAGAGGCATATACGAGAATTCAGTGGTCTTCTATAAAGCCATAATGTTCAAAAGGTTTGGAAAAAAATATTATTTTGGTTAATATTTAAAGGTTTACTGTTTTTAAATGAATTAATCATTTTTTAATTTTTCAGTTTTAATTTCTAATAAAATAAATGTCAATAGCTTTAATCCACATAAACAAAGAGCCCTTACAGTTCTCAATAACTTTTAAGAGAACCAAAAGTTTGAGAACTGCCAAGAAAGACTGTGAAGAGCCTAGCATACTACATTGAAATGTTTGGCCTTTATGTTATAGATTTTGCAGCAGAAACAGCTTTCAAGGGGGAAAGTAGTGTGATCTAAAAACTCTTCTGGCAGTAGTATTACAGATGAATCGGAAGTAGAAGATGTTGGTGACAGCAATACCAGTCAAATTTTGGCTCAAGAATGTATCCATAGTCATCATTTCTATCCAGCTAGTCTGGATCAAAAGAAATTAATTTAGTGGTTAGTCAGGTCTGTGACCAGGTGGGAATTTCTCCATTATAGTTTTTAGAAGTACTAGCTTACCTACCATCTCTGCAACCCTTTGGTGTCCATAGCATGTCCATAATATTGTGTAGTGAGAAAAATGAATCACTGAAGTCAGACAAAGATTTGAATTCAAATTGTGCCACTTGTAATTGTGTGACTTTTGACTTCACATCTCTGAGCTGAAGTTCCCAGCATGTACCATAGTGATGATAATACCTACCTTAAAGAGACATCACGAGGACTAAATAGGTATCTGTAATACAATACCTAGCAATATCAGTTGACTTCTTTACAAATTATGCTTAGGATATCAGAATTTAAGATAATTTTTGCTTAATGTTTTTCTCCAGCATTCTGTGCCTAGAATAAATAGCCAAGTGCTCTTTCTTAAATGTAAGCCCAGTCATATCCCCACACTGAAGGCCCTGTATATGTGACCTCTGTCTACCTGATTAATCTTACTTACCCTCTTCCTCATGTGCCTCTGGTTATTCTGGCTTTCTTTCTGAGCGTCTTGTTTAAAATGTTGACTGTGAAATAGTTACCTCGGTACCACCTTTAATGGAGGACCACTTTTAATCCCAAATTTATTTACATCTCTCCATCTCTGCTTCTACCACTTTTAATGGAGACCATAAATAAAATAGTTCCTTTTGGTTTCTTTCTTGCTTGCTTGCTTGCTTGCTTGCTTGCTTTGGCCACACTGCACAACCTGTGGGATCTTAGTTCTCCAACCAAAGTTGAACCCGGGCCCTCAGCAGTGACCGCACGAGTCCTAACCAGTCCCTGAACCACTAGGGAATGCCCCTTATTTTAAACTTTTTATGAAAGAAAATTCTAAACACATACAAAGGTAGATAGATTCATAAAATGAACCACCACTTACCCTAAAACCACACTTCAACAGTTATCAATTTACAGCCAATCTTGTTTCACCCAGACCTCATCCCATTCCCCCCATTATTTTGAAGTAAATATCAGGCATCATTTCATTTGTAAGTATTTCAATGTGTATCTCTAAAAGATAAAGCGTTTTTTTCCTCCTTGTAACCATGTGTCAAAAGAATTCCTTAAACTTTAGCGGCTAACCCCTAGCTAAACATCATCTGTATCAAGATTTTAAATATTATGTATATTCTTTTGACTCCTACATTTATATCTCCATTTCTGATCGCTTCCCCTATGATTCATGTGAAAGTGAAAGTCACTCAGTCGTGTCTGACTCTTTGCAACTCCCTGCATTATTACAGTCCATGGAATTTTCCAGGCCAGAATACTGGAGTGGGTAGCCTTTCCCTTCTCCAGGGGATTTTCCCAGCCTACAGCTATCCATTTGATATCTCCAGTTAAACAACTGGACATCTCAAATGAAATGTGTCCAAAACAGAACTCTTGATTTTTCCCTACAAATCTATTCTACCCCAAGCCTTGCCTTGCTAAACGGTCCCACCATCCATCTAGTTGCCCAGATTAGAAAACTAGGAGTCATCTTTTATTCTTCTCTTCCCCTCATCCCCTGCATCCAAAATATCACCAAGTGTTGTTGACTCAACCTCCAAAACATATCACAAATCTATTTACTTCTCTCCATCTCTGCTTCTACCACGCTTCTCCAAGCCACCATTTTCTCTCACCTGGCCTACTAAAGTGTTTTCTTAATTGATCTACCTGCCTAATCTCTCACCCCTTTTAATCTAATTTCTCTGGAACAGCCATGTATTCTTTTTTTTTTCTTTTTTTTAAATATATTTATTAGAGGATAATTGCTTTACAATATTATGTTGGTTTCTGTATATCAACATGAATCAGTCACAGGTATACATACGTCCCCTCCCTCCTGACTCCCATCCTATCTCACCCCTTCAGGTTGTCACAGAACACAGAGTTTGAGCTCCCTGCATCATACAGCAAATTCCCACTGTTTATATGTTTTACATATAGTAACGTATATGTATCAGTGCTACTCTCTCTAGTTGTCCCACCCTCTCCTTCCCCACTGTGTGCACAAGTCTGTTCCCTATGTCTGCATCTCCATTGCTTCCTTGCAAATAGGTTAATCATTACCATCTTTCTAGATTCCAGGTATATGCATTAATATATGATATTTATCTTTCTCTTTCTGACTTATTCCACTCTGTATAATAGTCTCTAGGTTCATCCACCTCATTAGTACTGACTCAAATGCATTCCTTTTTATGGCTGAGTAATATTCCTTAGTATATATTTTTTAAATGCAAATCGCATTGTTTCAACACAGTGAAAGAAGTCCCTACATAATCTGACCTCTAACTACTGGTATAACCTGTCTCTTATTCACCACATTGCTCATGAACTTCTCCCAATAGCAGTTTTCTTTCTGTTCTTCAAACATGCCAAGCCTAATTCCCTTTTTATCAGCTGTTCACTCTGTGTGGTATGCTTCTTTCAGATCTTGGCATGGCTGGTTCCTTGTCATTCAGCTCTCAATTTAAATGTCAGTCCTTCAGAAAATTCTTCACTGGCTACTCAGTCATAAAAAACTTCCCCCACCCTCAGTCACGCCCAATTGCATCACATCATCTTTTTTTATTTTAGATTTATTCACGTGTTTATCACTTTAAAAAACTTTTCCATCTTTATTTCATTCTTCCTTTCTGGATTCAATTTACTTCCTCCCTAGGAATCCCCTTTTAGTAGTCTTTTCCATACACTGGTGATAAGTTCTTGATTATTGACTGAAATTGTTATTTATTCCCATGATTGGTAGACAGTATCTACTGCCAGTCACATACATGTTTTTAAAAATTTAGCTCAAGGGACTTTCCTGGTGGTTCCGTTGTTAAGACTCTGTGCTTCCACTGCAGGGGTTGTTTGTTGCTGTTGTTCAGTTGCTAAGTCACATCCAACTCTGCGACCCCATGGACTGTAGCCCACTGAGCTCCTCTGTCCATGGAATTTCCCAAGCAGGAATACTGGAGTGGGTAGCCATTCCCTTCTCCAGGGGATCTTCCTGACCCAGGGATCAAACCTGCGTCTCCTACTTGGCAGATTCTTTACCACTGTGCCACCTGAAAAGTCCCCTACTGCACAGAGTACAGGTTCAGTCCCTGGTTGGGGAACTAAGATTCTGTGCTGCTAAGAGTCCATACTGTGCTGCTCAGCCCATGAAAGAAACAAAAATTAGCTTAAAATTTTCCTTTCCAATCAATTAGAAAACCAATCAACGACTGAGAAAATAACTGTAACTTGCCTAAAATAACTATAACACTCTCAACTGAAGTTAAGGATATCATTTGCCCCCTGAAATGGCCTCTTGAACTTTTGTTACTGAGCTCAAGCTTGCTCTGCTTGTTGCACGCGGGGCCATTGAATCCAAGAAACGAGGTGCTGAAGCAAGGAATACAGCTTTATTTGGAAAGTTGGCTGACCGAGAAGATGGAAGACTAAAGCCTCAAAATAACCATCTTGTCAGGGTCTGGATTCCAGGTTCTTTTATTGATCAAAGATGGAGGGAGATAAGGAAACAAAAAGACCATTTGATTCTTGCAGATATCTCCTAGGATGGCAAACCTTAGGCAGGAGGATGTGTTAGTTTCTTGCAGTCATTTACAGGTAGCCAGGGTCAAATGATCTCCCTGTAAGCTAAAAAAGACACTTTAGTTTAAGGGTCAGACAGAGGGAACAGGGTTCACTGAAGCAGGCCATTATGTATGATTATAATAACAAAAGTGGTAAAAAAGAAAAAAAAAAAGGGTTAAAGTCAAAGAAACAAATCCAGCATCAGTTCACTTCAGTTCAGTTCAGAGTTCAGTTCAGTTCAGTTCGTGTCCGACTCTTTGCGACCCCATGAATCACAGCACACCAGGCCTCCCTGTCCATCACCAACTCCCGGAGTTCACTCAGACTCACGTCCATCGAGTCAGTGATGCCATCCAGCCATCTCATCCTCTGTCGTCCCCTTCTCCTCCTGCCCCCAATCCCTCCCAGCATCAGAGTCTTTTCCAATGAGTCAACTCTTCACATGAGGTGGCCAAAGTACTGGAGTTTCAGCTTTAGCATCATTCCTTCCAAAGAAATCCCAGGGCTGCAAACCCAGCATAAAAGAGTCAGAATTGACTCTTCCCTATTACACTTTGATTAACCTTTCTAGCTCCACCAGCCCTGAACATCATGTTCCTAATTAGCAAACACCCCTATCATGTACTCTTGGATACCATATAAGTCCAGTTTCTCTGGGAGTCCCAGAACCAGTTCAGGAATCCAGCTCTGCCTCGTATTGCTGGGATTCTATCCAAACTGCAGCAGCTTCCATTTTGGAAAAGCAGATTAGGTTTGGCACACCTTTGCTCTCCTAGAAATGCTAGTCATCTATATACACCTTCTTATACCCTTCCAAGACCTTTTTGACCTTCTTAGAGTCCTTAGAATTCAGCTATATTCCTCAATAATGCAGGAGTCAATCCTTAGAGCCCCTCTAATCCACTCCAAGGTTCAGGGGTATAGATCAGGAATTGGCAAACTATGAACTGTGGGCCACAGCCAACCTTCTGTTTCTATAAATGAACTTTGATTGAAAAACAGCCACACTCATTTTTTTACATATCTACAGCTGCTTTCGTACCATAATAGCAGGGGTGTGTGTGTGTGTGTGTGTGTGTGTGTGTGTGTGTGTGTGTTAGCTGCTCAGTCATATCCGACTCTTTGCAACCCCATGCACTGTGTAGCTCGCCAGGCTCCTTTGTCCATGGAATTTTCTAGGCAAGAATACTAGAGTGGGTTGCCATTTCCTTCTCCAAAAGCAGGGTTGAATAGTTGCAAAAGGCACACATGGACTGTAAAGTCTAAACTATTTACTATTTGACCCTTCATAGCAAACTTTTCTGACCCCTGGACTAAACTATAATATCTGATTTGTCTGTAGTCATCAGGCATGCTGGTGGCCTGTTGGCCATTCTGGCCAAATGCTAGACATGTTTGCTGCTCACTAAAGTAACCAGGGTCTGAGTCTCTTAATATACATATGTGTATGCACATGGAGTATGGACAGAGAAGTTCAAATACTTCCTAGATTATGATACAATGTGATGTCCTTCTCTGGAAAGTTCAGCTAGAAGCTTGATTTTTTTTTTTTTTTTTTTTTATGTTTATGCTCCAGTTATCTCTCTCTCTCTTTTGATATGGGCAATCTTTTTTTAAAAAAAATTTAAAACACTTTTTTAAATTGAAGAATAGTTGATTTACATTGTATTAGTTTCAGGTGTGTTCCAGTTATGTCTTAATTTCCATTATCTCTTCTCTTTGCTAAGAGAACTTGTCAAAGTCATCTTTTCCTGCTTAGGACCAAACTGGCCTTGAAGACCAAGTTCCTATTTCTCATAAAGAAAAAAACTGGAGACAGAAGCTGAAAGTAATTGCTTGTTCTCCTGATCATGTTCTTTGCTCCAAAGAAACTTCTGAACTATCAGCATTTATAAAAATCACATCTGCATTTGCTGACCTATTGTTCCTGAAGTTTAAATGAGTTCATAAAGTCCTTACTATTGAATTTTTCAATAATCCTCTTTTAGAGAAAATGGATGAATATCTCATTTTATTGTAATCAAAGAATGATACAAGATGGTTGTGGGGTGGTCTTCAGAGAGCTTTATGTTCCTTTCCCTTTGGGGAGGTGATTAAAAATCCAGAGAATTAAATTGACTTGTTTTGAGTCTCATAATGAATGTTGTCCAAAGTGAAGACTCAAACTGAGAATTCCCCTGTTTGTCAGGTCAGCTTTGTTTCCTTGTTCGCCTAATGAATCTGAAGTCAAATACCAGTATCTTATTATATAATTCTCAATTTTCATTCATGTTATCTCAGTTGTCCCAGTATCTCTGACAGTGCACTCTTCCTATGTTATTGGAAACTGAAAACAGAGAGGCTCATTGATAGTCCCAGGACCACTCTGCAAGAAGGTGGCAGAGCCAGACTGACTTCAGAGATTTTTGGCCTCTGAGTACCTTTTGTGCACTCTTTGGGTGATTATTGAGTCTGTTGGAGTCTATCATGTCCTTTATAAAGTCAGCCTGAGTGCAGGAAGGCATGCTGTGACCACTGAGGGCCACAGTGAGGTGTACTGATGCACTGACTTCAAGGAGTCTTGGAGTACTGAACATTGGCACAGTTGTTCACTCTCTTCAGAGCTCTTCATGTGAATTTCCCAGTTAATATACACTCCTGTAAATGTCACTACACCCATTTTATAGATGAATAATGGGAGACAGGGACAGACTAGCACTGGTGGCAGAGCTGAAATTAAATCTGAGTTTCTAATTTCTCGGCCTTTATTCAGACCTCTAGGCCAGTTTTCAGTCAGTGATTACTTAATATAACTGCAGTCGAGTATTGATTACAGTCATCAGGTGATATTTAAAGGTTTAATTCCAGGACAAGCAGTTTATCCTCATATGGTGCCTTTATAATGGTGATTTGTTAGTAGCAGGATGAAGGACTTGCCTGAAAAAAGGCAAAGTGATGATAGTGGAGCACGCTGATCAGCTCCCCAGAGCAACTCCTAGTTACCATGGAGTGAAACAGCATCAGGAATCAGCCACTGGCCTTTTTGTGCTGCTGGTGCATGGAGAAGCTCCATTCTTCACCAGGGAAGATACCCTGTTCCTCTGCCTTCCAAACTGTGGAGAGGAACCCCCTCCCTTTGGATGCTCCTCGATGGAACCTGTCCCAGTCCTGTCCTCCATAGTGATACTGGCAGAAATTTTTCTGGGAGCCGTGTGGATACAGATCCTGGTGCCATTCTCTGGTGCCTTGCTGCCCAGACCTCAGCTGATTGGGTTTATTTAACACCCATTTACTGAGTGCTTTCTGGGATCCTCAGTCCTTGCTGCCTTAGCTTGGGCTCCATAACAACACCCCACAGACAGTTAACTTAAACAGCAAAGATTTATTTTCTCACAGTTCTGGAGGCCAGGAGTCCAAGATTAAGGTTCTAGCTGATTTGGTTTCTGGTGAGGGCTCTCTTTCTGACTTGATGACTACTTTCTCACTGTGTCCTCCCTTTCCTCCTTAATAGGTACAGAGAGAGAAACCAAACTCTCTGGTGCCTCTTCTTAAAAGGACACAAAGCCTCTCTAACAGGGTTAGGGTACCCTATCCTTATGACCTCATTTAATATTAATTATTTCCTTAGAGGCTCTCATCTCAAACTGCAGCCACACCAAGGTTTAGGGTTTTCACATATGAATTTGGAGGAGATACAAGCAGTTTATAACATCTGCCATGGGTGTTCATGGAAGGAAGGGTCCTCATGGACAATAAGACATCATGGGTAATTGAGATTTGAATAGTCTCAATGACTGGCTGAGTTTGGAATAGATGGAAAGAAGAAGGCAGGCAGCTCTAAGAGGGGAAAGCAGGTACACAGAGATAAAGAATATGGTGTGTCCAATGTACGATGTCAATACATTGTCTGAAGTTGAAGGATTGGGTCTCAGAAAGTTTGAAATAAAGATGAAAACATATGTTGCAACCTCATAGTGAAGGGCTTTGAAGTCCTACAGGTGGTCTGGACCTGACCGCAACACCTGACCACAGGACCTATGGCTGATGTAGAACAGAGGAATAGCAGAATGAAAGAGAGATTTTAAGAAGAGTGCCCTGCAGGGTGAATAGAAAGTACAGGCGCTGTGGTCTGTCTGGGAGCAGCTTTTTCAGCCAAAGGGGCCTGGCTTTTGTGTTCACCTCTGACCTCTGTTTCTGTTTTTGTTTTTACCTCTGTTAATGTGAAGAACTGAGATAGTGCTGCATGTTGGGAGACTTGACTTACTGCTGGTGTCACAGATGCCATTTCCTGTTTTCAGAGTGGTCTTCAGCCAACCAGGCCTTCTAATAAAAATCAGAAATGTCATACTAGACCATATCCTCATTTCCTAACATGTTGCAAATTTGTATAATTGTACTCTAAGAATAAACCTCAAAAGGTAAGGATTGGTCCCAAAGCACTCCCTCCCTTTTTTAATAGCCTGTTATGAATCTCTCACCTGTGACTACTTAAATTATTTTATTTCCCCTGTTCAGCCATATCACTTCTGAGCAATGATGCTCCTTTACTAAAAATTTTCCTCCTCACTTCTTACATTTCACTCCATTTATACTTAATTTCCTGATCCTCTCTGCAGAGAGGGAGGCAGTGAAAAACAGCTTCTCAAATTGTGGCCCTAGGACCAACTGCTCAGAATCATGTGGGGTGTTTGTATAAATGCAGATTTCTGGGTCAAACCCCAGAGCTGTAAAATTGGTCCCTTGTGGTTCAGTTCAGTTCAGTTCAGTCGCTCAGTCATGTCCGACTCTTTGCAACCCCATGAACTGCAGCATGCCAGGCCTCCCTGTCCATCACCAACTCCCGGAGTTCACTCAGACTCACGTCCATTGAGTCAGTGATGCCATCCAGCCATCTCATCCTCTGTCGTCCCCTTCTCCTCCTGCCCCCATTCCCTCCCAGCATCAGAGTCTTTTCCAATGAGTCAACTCTTCGCATGAGGTGGCCGAAGTATTGGAGTTTCAGCTTCAGCATCATTCCCTCCAAAGAAATCCCAGGGCTGATCTCCTTCAGAATGGACTGGTTGGATCTCCTTGCAGTCCAAGGGACTCTCAAGAGTCTTCTCCAACACCACAGTTCAAAAGCATCAATTCTTCGGCGCTCAGCCTTCTTCACAGTCCAACTCGTGGGAGGCCGAAAATCTACATCTTTAACAACCAGTTCTTAGGCATGTTAATAACAATCGGCATAGTATGTTAGAACATAGGCTTTGAAGTTACTCAGACCTGGATTTGAATCCTGCTTTCACCACTAATTCCCTGGTGGCTCAGTGGTAAAGAACCCACTGGAGATGTGGGTTCCATCCCTGGGTCGCAAAGATCCCCTGGAGAAGGAAAGGGTAACCCAGTGTTCTTGCCTGGAGAATCCCCATGGACAGAGGAGCCTGGCAGGCTACAGTCCATGGGGTCAAAAGTCAGACACGACTGAGCGATTTTCACTTCCATTTTTCACCACTTATTAGCTCTGTCATTTGGATCTGGGACAAGTTACTTGAGCTCTGCTTCTTAGTTTCCTCATTTGTAAACTGAGAGGCAGAATTTGTTTAGAGCACAGACTAGAGATGAAGTGTCAGGTTTGAACCTCAGCTCCACCAGGTGCTAGCTGTGTTATCTGAGGCAGATAACTAAATCACTCTTGGCTTAATATTTCTTCATTTGTAAAACAGAAATAATCACCTGTATGACTTAAAAGGATTGATGTTAAGTGTTAGAAAGGAGGGCAAGGGAAGGGATTTTTATATCCCTGGAGTACATTTGGCAATATGTGGAGACTATTTGGTTGTCACAACTGGGGAAGCAGAGAGTGACTCCAATACCTACGGGATAGAGAGAGGGTAAGAGATGTTAGTGTGACCCTACTATGCATAGGACAGCCCTCCACTACAAAGAACTATTTGGACAGAATATCAGCAGTGCCACTTTGAGAAACGTGGCTTAGATAGGGACATAGTAAGTACTGTGTAAGTTTTGGCTGCTCTTATCATTCGCTGTTTTGAGAATAACAACTCTTACTCAAAGGATTACTTTAGGAGATACATATTTTAAGCCCACAGTATCTAGCAGTCAGCAGGTGTAGACATTAGTGGTAGGGGTTAATATTAGGAAGCCAAATATCTATAAACACAGTCTTTCACACACTAGAACAGCTCCCATTAAAAAAAATCTTTTTGCCATGTAAATAATAACTTTGTTTAGAATGTTTCAAAAGAACGCAGCTGTAATCATTAACACCCCACATTTCAATGATAGCTTCTTTCTCTTCAAAACCCTTTTATCTCTTCATAATCAAGCATTTATTGTTGAATCTTCACAGTGCACCAGGCTTACCTACTAGTACCAGTATGGTAGCAAGAACACGTTAGAGTTGCATAGTATTGAATTCAGATCCTGACTCTGTCACCTGAGTGCACACATAACCATTTTG
Organism: Bos mutus; assembly: GCF_027580195.1. Lineage (NCBI taxonomy): Eukaryota > Metazoa > Chordata > Mammalia > Artiodactyla > Bovidae > Bos > Bos mutus. The sequence continues at coordinate 31,570,518 of NC_091637.1, read as the reverse complement.
GTGGTGGTGTTAAGTCGCTAAGTCATGTCCAACTCTCTGCCCTATCCCAAGACAGTTCATTTCACTTTTTTCAATCTCAGTTTCCCCATGTGTAAAGTGAGAAATAATCACTTTTACCTCTTGAGGTGTTCCTGTGAGTTAAACTGAAAAGTGTGCAGCTTGTGCTGTGTAGCATTGGAGTAGGGCCCGAGAAGTGCTGGTTCCCTTTCCCTCCCGACATCCATCCTGCTAGTGAGCCAGCTGTGTTCTGGAGAGTGTAGGGTACATAATCATCTCACTCCTCCGACTCAAAGGGCAAATGGGCAGTTGAGGGAGATAAGAGGAAATTGGGAAAACGTACAGTGACTTGCTTCTGCAGTGCTTCTGAGCATGTGGGAAAAGTCCAGGACCCAAAGATGACTGTTACATATCCTCCTTAGGTTAGTCCTGTTGAGGGGCCTGTGGATATTTTCTTCTAACACTTTGCCTCCCCAGGAAACAAACATCAATATCCAACCCCCTTCTTTAGAAGTGAGCTAAGGCCAAATGGTGATGCTGCAAAGCTCCTACCACACCTCTGTTGTTGAGAAAGGCAGCCCTATTTTATTATGCTCTTCTGAGATTAATTTCTCTCTTCTGTTAATTTGTACAGGTGCCATTCTGACTTTGTATTTCATAGGAATTTAAAACTGTAATTTTTCTTACTATTATGAAGGTGACAGTGATGTACTGTGGCCTATGTTCTTATCTACTTTGCTGTCTTACAGTCTGGTGCCTTGAAGACACTTTTAATTTGCTATTCACATTTGTTAAAGGAAAAAAAAGGTGAAACTGTGCAGTGTCTGGAAATTAGAGTCTATTTAAGACCTTGCACATGGCTGCCAGTCTTCCCCATCCCAAGACCTAGCCACTTTATTCACACCAGGAGTTACCTTCGTCTGACCAGACTAGGTTGGACATATTAGCAAGAATTCATCAGATCTCAGTTAAAGGTTAATCTCAGTTCAAGATAAGAAGTTTGAAGTTTTTCAGTTAAAGACTACAGAAGGCTTAGTAGAAAATTGGAGACACTAAGATAGTGATCAATGGATACAACACTTTTCTACCTAAGAATGCCAGTAATTGGGAAGTGTAGCAAAATCAAGTTGGTGACCTGAAAACTAAGATAAGATTGAGAAATGTCATATTGGTGGGGGGTCCTAGAGGTAGAAAGACGAAGAAATGGAGTCCCCCCCACCTCTTTCAATAGATAAAGAGTATGGGATTCAATAACTTTAAACTTTCCTCCTCGTGTCGATTCACTTCCCATTTCTGCAAAGGTCCATCATCCCCAGCAACTCCAGAAATAAGCAGCTTTGGAAACCAGTAGTAAAACTACAAAATGCTGTTTCTGATGTGCTTTGATCTGATTTTTAGGGGTATAAAGAGGTTGTAAAAATCACACATTTCCTTATTGGCTGTCTTGGGCAACTAAAGACAGATACAGCTACTGAAGAGAGCTGGCAAATGGGAATCGAGGATACCATTTGCCCCAAAAGGCAGAAGGTCTCTACAGAAATCTGATTTCATTTACTGTCCCTTCTGAAGCTGAATGAAGGTGGTTGAATTTGAAGATAAAGTTGAACCGAAATTTTGGAAATACTTGGATATATAAAGGCCTTTAATCTGTTCTAATGTGCCATTTGATTTGCCTTTTTAAAAAGTATATTCAGACATTAACAGAATTTCTACAAAAATCTGTCTTGAACAAACTTGCCGGGGGAAAAAAAAAAGGATTATTTCATCTGATGGTGTAGTGATTAATCCTACCACCTGGGTAAGCCAAGTGAGCTTCCCGCAGGAGATTGCTTCTGCAGCTTTGAATTATGTATGAATATTGCAGACTGATGAATCCCTTACCAAGGGATTCATTTGTATTACAGACAAATCTGTAACAATGTTACCATTTCCTTTGAACACTTTAAGTTCATCCTCCACTTTGAGAAAGTGAGATGTGTCTTTGTGGAGATTGCAACATGATTTTTTTAAGTGTCAGGTCAGACATTGTTATTGCTGTTCAGGAGCTCAGTCCTGTCAGACTCTACAACCCCATGGACTGCAGCACACCAGGCTTCCCTGTCCTTCACTATCTCCCAGAGTTTGCTCAAATTCATGTCCATTGAGTCAGTGATGCTATCCAGCCATCTCATCCTCTGTCATCCCCTTCTCCTCCTGCCCCCAATCCCTCCCAGCATCAGAGTCTTTTCCAATGAGTCAACTCTTCACATGACACCTCATGTGTACTGGAGTTTCAGCTTTAACATCAGTCCTTCCAAAGAAATCCCAGGGCTGATCTCCTTCAGAATGGACTGGTTGGATCTCCTTGCAGTCCAGGGGTCTCTCAAGAGTCTTCTCCAACACCACAGTTCAAAAGCATCAATTCTTCGGCGCTCAGCCTTCTTCACAGTCCAACTCTCACATCCATACATGACTACTGGAAAAACCATAGCTTTGACTAGATGGATCTTTGTCGGCAAAGTGATGTCTCTGCTTTTTAATACACTATCTAGGCTTGTCATAGCTTTTCTTCCAAGGAGCAAGCATCTTTTAATTTCATGGCTGTAGTAATTTTGGAGCCCAAGAAAATAAAATCTGTCACTGCTTCTACTTTTTCCCCATCTATTTGCAATGAAATATTGGGACTGGATGCCATGATCTTAGTCAGCATGTTGAGTTTTAAGCCAGTTTTTTCACTCTCATCTTTCACCCTCATCAAGAGACTCTTTAGTTCCTCTTTACTTTCTGCCATGAGAGTGGTATCATCTGCGTATCTGAAATTGCTTATATTTCTGCTGGCAATCTTGATTCCAGCTTGTGAGTCATCCAGCCCAGCATTTCACATGATGTATTCTGCATATAAGTTAAATAAACAAAGTGACTATATCCAGACATTACCAAATCTCAATTGAAAACTAGTCATTATTGAAAAGTTGGTCAGAGTTTGAGGTACAAGGAAATGTGTGTTATCTTCCATCCTGAAAGTGAAACAAATGCTGAGGGTCCAGTAAAAGAGCAGGCAGAGTCAGGGTTTGACCCAGCCTGGTGATCAAGGGTATAGATGTCAACACCACAGTTATTGCAGACACCCTCTATTGCATTAGAGAACTAGGGATTTTCAACAGGAATTTAAATAGCAGGAATAGAAAAGCCTTAACTTCCTTTCTGTGGGCCATTGATCAGGTAATATTTCTGTTTTATAATAATGAATATCAACTTGTACTCATCCTGAAAAAAATCTAGTTACCTTCATCATTATTTGCTACTTTCAAGACATACTAAGATATACTCTATTAGAAATCCTAGTAGATTTCTTATGATATCATTTTAAAGAATTTTTTTACCGTCTATCTCATGGATGAAATGGGGGAAATTTTCATTTTTTTCTTTATCTCCCTCCTGATGTTAGCATCTGGTTTACACAGAAGATCAAAGTAATAGGGAAACAGAACCTGGGTTCTCCGATTCCTGTTCTGGTATTTTCTCCATTACATTGAACATTTCCCAGTGAAATGTCAGTGGTGAACCACTTTGTTGGGAGAAAAAAACCTGTATTCGAAAAGCATCATATTACTATTTTCAAGGGTTTCCTGATTTTATATCTAAATTTGAAACATTTTAAAAAATCAATGGTCAAAAATTATATTCCCTTATAACATTAATGTGCCTAAGATAAATTAAGTATAAAATTTTACTTCCTTTTTTCTTGCTGAACAATTTGTCCATTTATACATAGTGACTGACTTCAGGATTCTTGCCTGGAAAATCCCATGGATAGAGGAGCCTGGCGGGCTACAGTCCATAGAGTCGTAAAGAGTCAAACACAAATGACGTGACTTAGCACACGTGCGCACACATAGTGACTGAATCACCTCCTCTAATGCTGTTCTTGATTCTTTTTCATTTTTTAGTCACAGCATGTTATCACATCTAAGCTTGAACTCTCAAAACTCTCCCTTTCCCTTTTTTTCTCTCTTTTACCGTTTTTGTCAAGCATCAAGACATGACGTATCATAGATGCATTTTTAAAATTCTTCCTCTTAGACACTGTTCTCACTGTAGACGTAGATTAAATGTCTTAACATCCATTTCTAAATCTATGTGATTTAACTTTCACCAGCTCCTTGCACAATTCTTTATAGTTGACAGTTGATTTAATTGGTGATTTAATATACCAGTGCACTTATTTAAAATGTGCTTGTGAAAACTGACCTTTGTGTAGAATATAGGTTGTGCTGCTCAAGTTCTCAAAGAGTTAATAAAACTAGCGTTCACTTTGCTTAGCTTCCTGAAGGTAATTTGGCTCATTTCCCAGACCAAACCCCTAAGGTAAAGGTCAAAGTGCAATGGATTATATTAAGGTGCAGAATTCGAGCCTCTTATATCTTGCCCAACTTGTAGTCCTCCAGAACTCAGTGGGAGCTATGGTTCATCAGAGCTTCAGAACATGATTAACAGACTGAAGAAGGCCCTGTAGAATTTCCTTTAATGGGGAGTTGTATGAGTGAGTACAGTGGGTGAGTCTTTAATATTTCTTGCTTTTTAGCATCTGTATTGTGTTTTGAGAACCCTTTTTGAGTACAGAGCCATGTTTCATGTATATGGAAACAGACCCAGGGAATTCCTCATGGTTTAATAACAGTAACTCTTGTAGTTTTTACAATAGGCTTAATAGAAATAGCCCATTCCCCGGGAGGAAAATAGACAAGCAAAGGTGGAGTCGTGGCTTTTTAACTGGGCTTCACCAGTCATTCTTGACAAATGGAAATGAGAGATTGGGGAAAGAAAGAAAAAAGGCAAGAGCAAGGCTGCAGAGATTAGGAACCTAAAAACACCTTTCTAGAAAGCTCTCAAGTTGACTCTAGAGTAAGAAGAGAGTGTCTGGAGGTTTAATGTTTTTCCTGTCAAAGGGGGATGATATATTTTAATCATTTTATCGCTTTGAAGTTAAAAATGGCTTATATTAACTGTTGCCCAGAGATCATTTTCCCTCTCCTGAAGTGTGTTGATAACTACTCAGTGACCTACAATCTTGATACTAAGTGACATCTGGAGAAGGAAATGGCAACCCACTCCAGTTTTCTTTCCTGGAGAATCCCATGGATAGAGGAGCCTGACAGGCTATACAGTCCATGGGGTCACAAGAGTCGGACACGACTTAGCAACTAAACCACCACCACCAAGTGACATCTGAGAGTGACTCAGAAGTGTCACTTTGCTTTTCTTCACTAATGTATGGAAATAGAGCCCCCTTGCCATCTTGATTTTATGACTCTCCATAGTATGCTCCATACTGGCTTTGTTTTGGGTTGATAACCTATGGCAGCCCAGTAGGTTAATAAGAGGCAGCATGCTTTACCATTTAGCTCCTCTTTACATGCACCCTCCTGTTAGCTGTTAGTGAACCAAAGTCTTCCCACCTCACCCCATCTCCAGGAACCATATCCCATAATGGTACCTCCCACTCATTGCTTACTCGCAGGATAGAGAGACCTCTATGTCTGCCAGCTTTGGAAGAGTACTTTTGAAGTTGTATATCCAGCAGACTTCCCTGGAAAAGGAAATGGCAACCCACTCCAGAATTCTTGCCAGGAAGATCACTGAACAGAGGAGCCTGGCAAGCTGCAGTCCATGAGGTTGCAAAGAGTCAGACATGACTGAGTGACCACACACACTTTATCCGGTAGACTTAAAGGCTTATTTTCCTGTATATGCATAATTTCCATAATGAAAGATTGACAAGAAAGTGCTCTTCCTTCATCTCTACTCCTTCAAGTCCATAGGTGATGTATGTTCTAATGACACATGATCAAACCAAGTACCTCTTTTAAAGAAACTTGTAAATGTCACCATGACTCACTGCCATTTGAAATTCCAGAAATAACATGTAACAGAGTATAAGATATGTCCTTTCTTTCTTTCTCTTTGCCCATTAAAAAGAAAAAACAGGAAGAAAAGCTGGGGAGTATGTGACAGTCTAAGAATACTTTTAGTAGAACCAGAAACTATTAAATGTGCCTGATTTTGAATTTGTTCCATTGACCAGCCCAATGAGATTTTCTAACTAGGACAGTTTTCTCCACCAGCATTTAATAACCATTCCATCCCCTTGTACTTTATAGCAACAGAGTTGACAGTTCGGATAGGCTAGGATGTGGGGAAGACTAGAAGAGCTAGCTATAAGCGAATGAGCAAGCAGCAGAGAAACAAGATTGGAGAAACAAAAAGCATTATAGATGACCATCCTCTGGTATGTGGCCAGTGGCACGCTTCAGATTCATGTTAGTAGACAAGAGCTAGAGAACAGACCTTTCTTTTCCATTTGCCTTGCCTGCTGCATGCATACAGGCAAAGGTTGATGCATCAGTGTCCTCCTGGCAAAAAGGCTTCCTGGCCTCAGTTTACAGAATATAATTGCTTAACTTCCTTATTTAAATCTCAGCTTTATTCCTGATCCTTTACTAAATAGTTTCACAAATACTTTAGTGTGGAATAAAATAAATACTATAAAGTATTTCATATTTGTTATAGTATTATAGCACAGTCCACCCTATTAATTTGTGTGTTCCATATTCGTGGATTCAACCAACTACAGGTTTGAAAATATTACAGGGAAAAAATTTCAGAAATTTCCAAAAATCAAAAATTGATTTTGCCATGCACTGGTAACTATTTACATGGCATTTGCATTGTCTTTACAGCTATTTGCATCACATTTACATTGTATTGGGTATTAGAAGTAATTGTGGGGTGATTTAACATATATGGAATGGTGTATTTGTATATAATACAAATACTGCAGCCATGTTATATAAAGGACTTGAGCATCTGTGGGTTTTGATTTCCTGTGGAGAGTCCTAGAACCCGTCCCCTGAAGATACATACCAAGGGATGACTGTACTATAGTATGGTAAACATAGTAAATATGTTAAATACTTTCTTAAATACTTGAGTATATTTGTCTTCAACTAGTTAAGCATTCATTTCCCTCTATCCCCATTATTGCTAACCTCCTATGTACAAGAAGTTCCCTTCCTTACCTGTTATTGTCAAACTTCCCTCTGAGCCTACTATACCTCCCCCACCAAGCTGAATTCTCAGTTAGTATGAATCAGGATAGATAGACATATCAGCCTGCGTAAAAGACTGCCTTATCTTCAGACAAGTATGTTGGGGCTTATAACCCATTGCTGTGACTATAGGGCCAGTTATTTACATTTATGGCAAGTATGTGCCTTCCATAAGTCTAAATCTTAGTAGAGACCTTTGAAGCCAGTGTGGTGATGGTCTGATCTGTTTCAGTCACGTGACCCACGAAGTGACAGAGGATTTTTCTCCTCGGGATCCAAGAACTGTTGCTGTGAAGCAAGATGGCGGGGGCTGCACTTCAGTCACACCAGCATTGCACCTACCTGAACTGGAAAGAGAAGAGGAAAAAGAAGACATTTCAGATCCTATGGACCTGAATCCCTGTAGTGCAACATACAGCAATTTAGGTAAGTGCAAATGTCATATAAGTAGTATTTAAACTTTGCCTTTTTATGTACTAGCCAAATGCCATTATTTCCCTAACGAGATGATTTTTATTGTTTCATGGTGTGAAAGTTGGAAATTGGAGTTATAAATTTTAACTTACATCTGAAAAAGTCATGTATTTAATATGTACTAGGCATGTATTAAACACATTACTATGAGTTCTGTGTCATGCACTAAGAGTTTAACATGGTCCCTGCCATGAGAGACTCACCTGGCGGGAAAGAGATAAGTTAATGACTTCAGTATAATAGGATAAGTGCAGTGATAGAGAATACACACAGAATATTTTTTGTATTACATTGAGGAGGGTGTCAAAAGATGCCTTCCTGGAGATATTCCTTATTGAGCTCATTGACAGAGGCAAAGAAGAGTGTTCCAACCAGAGGCAACAACATGAGCAAAAAGCAAGGAGATGTGAAACAGCTTGGAACATGTGGACATCACAGCCATTTAGCATAGCTGAAGTGTGCACTGGAGAGTTAGACAAGGTCATGCATTTCAGGCTAAAACCTAGGTTTTTTGGGTTTTGGCTGTTTGTGGTATTGAATTATTAAAAGGTTTTAAACAGAGGAATGACATGACTAGATTTGTGTTTTAGAACATCCACTGCAGTCTGCCATGTGAGGATGGATTAGAGGTGAATTATTTGGTAGCAGAAAATCTGGTAGTTGGGTACTATTGCAGGACCACAGAAAAGGATGAGAAAGAAAGACCTCAACTAAGATAATGAGAAGGGGAACAGTGGACAGATTTAAGAGATATTTGAGAGGTAAAATACCTTGGTAGTTACCTGGATGTGAATGATATAAAGAATCTATAATATATCCCAGATTTCTTACTTGGTGCTAGTGGACTCAAAGAGGTAAGATCCCAATTATTGGAGGTGTTTAGGCAGAGCCTGAGGGATCATCTTTCAGAGATGCAGTGAAGGAGAATCCTGCACTACAAACAGGGTTGAACTAAATTATCTCTAATGTACCTGTTAATGCAAAGATTCTTCCACTTTGAAATCATCTTCACTCTTCTTTCTTGAGTGCCCAGTGACTTCTGATCACACTTTCTCCCTTCCTTGAGTGTCACAGAGTTTCCTTCCTTCTGAAAAGCAAAGCTTGGGGCTGGACAAGGATTTCTTAGTCCTCTTCTCCCATGAAGTCAGGAGAGATGAGTAGCATGAGCTCGACTGCCACATGCATGGCACTAGTAAGATTCTTATGGACTACTGGCCAATTCTTCTGTCTAGTTTCTCACCTCCTTTCTTTGTCTTTTTTCTCTAGCAGGTTCTTGTAAGGAAAAATCATTCTAAGATCAGCTAGTGTACTTGGAAATAAGGGCATCTTAATTGGAGAAGGAAATGGCAACCCACTCCAGTGTTCTTGCCTGGAGAATCCCAGGGATGGCGGAGCCTGGTGGGCTGCCGTCTATGGGGTCGCACAGAGTCGGACACGACTGAAGCGACTTAGCAGCAGCAGCAGCAGCAGCAAGAAGACCAAAAGGTTAGATAAAACTAGGAGAAATGCTTTACTGTGTCCTTTTGGGAAACTCAAATCATAACAACCCACATGCAGCTGAAAACACATTCCATAAGGAGAAGACTTCCATTCTAAGTTCCCAAAGTATTCTGTGATTTGTGGTTAGGGGAGAGTACACCCTTGCAGTTTACCCAAGCAACCATCTTGGATACCATCTTCTAGTGGGAATAGATTTTATAGTCACAGAGCTTATTGAACTTTTCCCATTCTTTTACATTTTATGAAACATTAAAAAATGAGAATTTTATTTTTTATTTACTATATACTCTCAGCGTATATATCAGAAATTACATTTCAGACATTCTTACTGCACCAAAATTTCTTTCATGATGTCCTCAGTAGATATATGCAAACTTTTACTAATTGTGTGTTATCTTATGGAATCTTTTCTTTAAAAATATCCATTAGCCTGCATCAGTTAAAGTTAACTATTTTATCTTATTATCTTCTCAGTTATATAGATTTTTAGAAAAATAGAGCATTACTTTCATGAATATGCCAAGTGCCTTACATATATTAACTCATTTAATCCTCACAACAACCTTGGGAATTATTATCTCCATTTTTCAGATGAAGAAAGTACATCAGAGTACATTACCCAAAGTCACAGAACCAGTAAGGACTGAATCAAGATTGGAACCCAGTTTGTCTATATTACTAGACTAAAATGAGTATAAACACTAAATTCTTGAAAGATACTGAAAGGCTGCAAGTGTTTCCATTTTTAAGTCATCCACTTTGAGAGACAAACTTTAAGACATTTTTTGTAAAAGATTTGATTAGAGTACAAAAATACTAAGTTACAGATGCCCCATCAGAAAAATAACTTTCTTTCTACCTGTTGCTTTACTTTTAAAAGCATGTGATGCTTATAAAATGTTGCCTAGCCTTCCTTAAGTGGCAATGCTTGACTCCATAGGATATGGTACATGGCTTTACTATGTAAGTACAATAATAACTGAGTAATAGATAGAGTTGGCTCCATCAGTTCTACAAACTGGTAGGGTTTTTGTTGTTGTTGTGTTGGTATTGCTAGTTTTCCTAATGGAACAGTATTTTAGGTGGCATCTGGAACGTACCTTTTTTAATATTTTCAATAAATCATTTGCATGAAGTTTTAAACTATCCCTTGGAGTAATTTCTTAGGATTTGATGCCTTGGTAGCTTAAAAAAAAAAAAAAAAAAAAAGTTATGTGTTTTAAGACCAAAAGGAAACAAAACCTCTTAATGTAATAACTTCACATCCTTTTAAAGATTCTAGAATCACTCCACAAACACATTCTTTCTTTCTTGTTTTTTCATTTTTTCTTAGTCTTCTTCTTTAAAAAAAAAAATGAATCAGAGAACATATGATCTGATGTAAGAAACTGACAGAGGGAAGTTAAGGATTACTGTAATGTTTCGTTATGGAATTTATTTCTGAAAACTGCATTGTTAAAAGTAGGCTTAGGAAGCAGTGTTATGCTTTATTTTTTTTTTTTTTCTTAGTAGGAAAAAACATAGGTTTGGGGGAATCAGACAAGTTTGGGTTCTTATGACAGCTGTATCACTGCCTGCCTGCATGACTGTGGGTCAGTTATTTACCATTCTTGAGCTTCAATTTCCTCATCTGACATGAGAGAATTAGTAGCATCTGCTTTGTAGGGCTGATGGCAAAAGAAGTGCTTGGTTCATAGAAGAGCTTAATAATTGTCAAGTTCCCTTATTTCTACCCCAAAATATACTGCTGCTTTCATTTGTCAGTGTGTTTGATGTGCTAGCCAGAAAATGTAGAATAAAGTAGAAATAATCTTAAATGTTTATTAGAAATGTTGACTAAATGGAGCAACAAAATGTAAGTCCAAAAAGCTGTGAGCTGCTTGTGCAACTGATGACGGATAGAGTGAAACGTAGTGAGGAGACAGGACCCCCGAGGTGGCCAGCGGGGGCCAGAGGAGATATGACAGATAACAGCGATGGACTGTGGCAGGCCTGGTGCCCCAGGTCTGCTCGTTGTGGCAAAACAGAGGGCCATGGCAGAAGAGAAGGGAAAATATCGCAACACATCCCTTATATGTGGAATCTGAAAAGAAATGGTACAAATGAACTTATTTACAAAACAGAAACAGACTTAGAGAATGAGCTTAGGGTTGCCAGAGGGTGGGCATGAATGGGGGAAATGGTCATTTGGGAGTCTGGAATGGACATGTACACATGCTGTACTTAGAGTGGATAACGAACAAGGACCTACTGTATAACACATGGACTCTACTCAGTGTTATTTGGCAGCCTGGATGGGAGGGGAGTTTGGTGGAGAATGGATACATGTATATATATGGGTGAGCCCCTTTGCTATACTCAAAAAGCTTAAAAAAAACAAAAGGGACATGGTTTGAACTTGTTCTGTACTTCTCACATTTCTTAGATAGTTCGGAAAACTAATAAATCAAAAAACAACAACAGCAACAAAAAACAACTGGACTGGAATAGGCCTTGATTGTTGTTGTTGATGTTTAGTCACTAAGTCATGTCCAGCTCTTTTGTGACCCCATGGACTGTGGCCCACCACGCTCCTCTGTCCATGGGATTTCCCAGGCAAGACTACTAGAGTGGGTTGCCATTTCCTTCTCCAGGGTATCTTCCTGACCCAGGGATTGAACCCATGTCTCCTGCATTGGCAGGCAGATTCTTTAGCACTGAGTCACCTGGGAAGCCCAGGCCCTGATTACCTTACTTCAGAATCTCCCCCTAGACCTCCACCCTTGGGACAGCTTCCTTTCTCCACGGTGGTACAACAAGAACTGTTGTGCTTCAGCCATTCCCACAAAACGCTACTGACTTATGCAAACCATTCATTTGTTTTTTTTATCTCAGAGATCCTTCTCCAGGGTTAATTCAGCTGCCTTTTTTTCTCCGTAACATAAATAAAGCAAACTTTATTTTGTTTATAACTGGGTTAATTATTAGATTTTAGAGCTTTACTGTACAGTATGGTAGCCCCTAGCCACAGATGGCTATTTAAAATTAAATTCATTAAAATATAGATAAAAAGTCAGTTCCTCAGTGTCACTAACAACATTTCCAGTGCTCAATAGCCACATGTGGCTAGTAATTACTGTATTCAGCATGTGGATACAGAACGTGTTTATCATCACAGGAAGTTTGACTGGACAGCACTGATTTAAAGAATTTGTTATTTGGTGGATTTGTATTGTGTTCTGCAGGCACAAAAATCATGATTGGCTTTTGTGCACTCGACAGGTCCTTAGGAAGGTTGCCCCTTGCAAAGTGATGGTTTTCCTCTGGGCGACGGTGACGTGAAATCACCAAACACCCTGACCTATAATACCTTAATACCCCAAGCTGAATTTAGCAGGGTATCTGCCATTCAAAATGATTTCCTGAAGAAGTGATAGAAAGTTTTTTTTAATCAGACCTTCAACATTTCCACCATGTTTCTTATGTCTATCTCAAAGTGTCTAGAAGAATTATCACTATATTTTTATGTGGCACACTTGGCTTCTTTATCAGCCCACTAAAATCAGGAGCTTGTAATGACTTCTACTCTGCTGGAAATTAGTTGGTGACTTTAGCTCTCCTTCACTCTGTAACTAAGTACTCTAGACATTACTTTTTTGGAGAGATCTTTCCAGTCTCCCTTTACTGGACAGAGTTTTGGCCTGTTCCTCCTTCTTTATGCCTACAACCTAACATGTTATCTAAAACACATAGAAGGTGCTAAGAACACGTTTGAATGAATGTGTCCAAAATGACTTAGCATTTGATTTTGTAAGATTCAGTTTACAGAAACTGAGCTCTCCTGAGGAAACTGCATATAGGAAAATTTCAAGTCCTATTTTATATGTTCCATTTATCAGCTAACTCTTTTTTCTAAAATGAGACTCGATCAGGGGTTTCCCAGTTAAGGAATTATGTAAGCCATACCTCAGTTTGGGGCTTCTCTGATAGCTTAGTTGGTAAAGAATCCACCTGCAATGCTGGAGACCCTGGTTCAATTCCTGGGTCAGGAAGATCTGCTGGAGAAGGGATAGGCTACCCACTCCTGTATTCTTGGGCTTCCCTTGTGGCTCAGCTGGTAAAGAATCCGCCTGCATTGCAGGAGACCTGGGTTTGATCCCTGGGTTGGGAATATCCCCTGGAGAAGGGAAAGACTACCCACTCCAGTACTCTGGTCTGGAGAATTCCAAGGACTGTATAGTCCATGGGGTCGAAAAGAGTTGGACATGACTAAGCAACTTTCACTTTCATACCTCCATTTCCTTTCCATATGAAACTGTTCACATTCCTCATCTGACTTACGTAGAACATCTCCTTAAGGCTGCACCTATCAAACACTGAAAGAAAACACTTAAAAGGCTTCTATGCCCAGAAATTCCTTTGGCAATGTATTGACCATCAGTGTGAAATTTTAAAGGTTAGTTATACTTAAAGGAATGTCATTACATCGCCAGCCTTGTTGTGCGTGCATGCCTGCTCAGTAGCTCAGTTGTGTCCAACTCTTTATGACTTCATGGACTGTAGCCCACCAGGCTCCTCCGTTCATGGAATTTTCCAGGCAAGAATACTGGGGTGGGTTGCCATTTCCTACTCCACTTGATGTTGTAATTATGGAGTAATGTCATCATAAATGGCAGCTTTTAAAAAAAAATTTTTCTGAAGAATATATTACCATTCATTCATTTACTCAACTAATAATTATTGAGGCATAACAAATAATTCTGTGGGCCAGACATTATGCCACATAATACAAAGTTAATTATTTGAACCAAAGATTAAAGAATTGCACATTTTTAGATTATCTGGATATTTTTTAAAAAGTAAGAGTGACAGCTTTGAACATTTGTTTGTGCATTTGTTGTACTTCCTAAAAATGTAATTATCTCTATTTAAAAAGAAACCATAGGCTGTGTTCCTATCTTTTAAGTTGGCTGCATTCACAATTTAAAAATAGTTTCCCATGTGTACTGGAATTTGTTGGCAGAGTACAATATTTAAATTACATAGATAACTTACCCCCAAATAAATAATCTCTTGTTCTTGGAGAGGTTCTCACTAATGCAAGCTTTAAAAAACTGAGTCTGTCAGCTGCTACACCACTGACATTCTTTTAAACTGGTCCATGCATCACTTTATTTGAAGCTAAGCCTGAGCCTAAAGTGATCTTGAAGCTTTGTTTTATCATTTGGCGTGAAGTTGATGTCCCCTGTGGTTTGCCAGTTGGTGCCTCCATTTAACTGTGCTGGAACCTAGCACAGTGGTAATGCCCAGGTAGCTTAGGACCCTTCCTCCTAAGCTGCTGAGGCCTACTGCCAGGGGTGATGCAGTGAGTGCTGGAGCCAGTCAAGGAGAGGCTACTCATTGGACAAGGCTGGTGCCCAGTGTGTGTGGCATCTATTTCCAGGGTACCTTTCCCAGTTAGTGATGACCGTCTCTTCTGTTGTCCTCTCCCTTCCTGTTCTCATCAGTGTTGTTTGTCATGAGCCCTGGGAAAAGATTCAGGATGAAGACTGAAACTACAGTTTAAGTAGAAAAGTATATTCCACTTATTTTGGCTTTGACACTTTCATTTGTTGAGTGCCAGCTGTCTCCTGCGAGCCAGGCGAGGCACTGGGAATACTAGTGCATATTTAAAGGGTCCGTGAAAGCCCCTGCCTGGGATGGTCTCAGAGAAGGTCACTAGTTTTAAGCTCAAAAGAGTAGCTATTTGCCAGACTAACAAGGGAGAACATTCCACGTAGAAGGAAGAGTATGCACAAAGGCCTGAAGCTTGATAGAAAAATGAACGTTTGGTTAACTACAAGTACTTAATTAAAGGTAGCTAAAGTGCTGAGTGAGGGAGGCAGAGTTGGCAAAATGGGGCAGAGTGGAAAAGCAGGGCCAAATCATAAATGTATGTATGTATCACAGTGAGTGTATCTTTTTCAACAGGAAATGGAGAGCCGCGTGATCAGGATTTCTTAAAGATCATTCTGGAAGCTACTTACAGGATGACTTGAGGCAGGGAGACTGACCAGGAGACCATGACATTCCTGTCTTACTGGGATAAGGAGCTAATTGTACTCACAAACACACTGTCTCTGTCTAAATGGGTCATTCTTAAGTGCCTTTAATCCCTGGCACCCTGAGATGATAGTCATTGTCAGGTTTTAAGCAAACATTTGTTGTGATTTTTCCCAAATGTGTCTTCAAATCATGGTGCCTTACAGTAGATCTCTATTGATGTAATTATTATTTTGAGTTTTTCACTGTATAATCATCTTTAAAATGTTGATATTTAGAGATAATAGTTTTCTTATTTGTTTTCTATTGTTAAACCAATTGTGTAAGTTTTTAGAGCCCATATCAATTATTTTCCTTCCTGAGGAGTTTTAAACATCCTTTTTGCTTCTTTGAAGTAGTGTCAGTAAATTATTGCTTTTTAATCCATCTTTCATCATTTGCTTTTCAGAAAGTGATATAAGGCCTTATTTGTCAGTCTGAAGACATTTTTAAGTGAAGAAAAAATATAAAGATAGAGTTTAGAAACTCAAAAAGAAAGGAAAGTAGGGATTGAGTATGGTTTTGTCAAACATATTTGTCCAAAAGAACATTTTAGTCTATAGCAAGGCAAGATTTAGAACACATTCTTTTTTTTTTTTTTTTTTTTTCCTGTTTAGAGAGCTGGCATGCCACAAAAATGTAGAGTATGTGATGTTATATCAAGCCTGCTGAAAGCTGAGCTTAGTGTCTGGTCCCAGAGGCTTGAGAAGAATGTACAGGATTAAAAGTTTAAAATAAAAACAGCTAAGATACCAAGCTTTTAAAACATTGACCCAAATGATTGGAATTCAGTTAGGAGAACTTGTTCTTCTCAGAAGAAAAAAAACTTAGGACACTTTCAGACTTGGGCAAATGCCTTGACCTTGCATGGGCTGTAAAACATTCATGGTTTCATTTGGAATGCAAACGTTTCTGATTCCCATGTGGAAATCTTAGCTCCCAGGAGATCATGTCCCACTGTTTGGAGAGAGAAGCCACTATTAATTATCTTTGTTTCCTTGCTGCCTTGGCTGCCCATTTTCGTTTTGGAATGATGACCAGCTCTGCTGACACTGTCCTTCAGTCTGGCAGCTGTTTCCTGCACACCTGCTGCGTGTCTCACACCGCGCCAGAGGTTCCAAGGGAGTGTAAAAAAAAGAAAATACACACGATATAAAAAGCTAAAAATGCTATCATAAAGTGAAAAGTGGTAAGAGAACACAGAAGAAGAAGTGATGGCTCCCCACTTGTGGGTGGGGAGTAGAGAGGAGGGATGGCTTCAGTAGAGATGGGGCTCCCTTGGTGGCTCAGATGGTAAAGAGTCTGCCTGCAATGCAGGAGACCCGGGTTTGGAAGATCCTCTGGAGGAGGGCATGGCAACTCACTCCAGTGTTCTTGCCTGGAGAATCTCCATGGACAGAGAAGCCTGGTGGGCTACAGTCCATGGGGTCGCAAAGAGTGAGACACGACTGAGTGACTAATACTTTCACTTTCACTTTAGGATGGAAGAACACCTTTACTAAGGCAGAGATATAAAAGTAAAAACAGGGAACCTATTAAAAGAATAGGAATTGAGCGATTCTTATGGGAAGGTTGATGAGAAATAGTGACAGATAAGACTGATAGCCTTGCCCAACTTCCTGAATAGTTTGGACTTTATTCTGAAGGTGGTGGGAAGTGGCGTAATCAGCCCTCTTGCACCTCCTGATATGCGTGAAAGAGCTGCTGATGGTGTTAGAACTTGCCTCACCTGTCAGTTCTGAGGTCATTTAAAAGAAAAGGAAAAAGAAAGCACTTTTGGAATCCTTCATTCCTTGGTTTTCATGACTGTTCTTATTTAGAAAAAAAAATGGAAAGAAAATGGCCATCCCATAAAGATTCTCACGGGAAGGAGTGAGAATAGGCTCATGTTTCTAGGTTTTGCTTTTTGTTCATTATTAATTCATTCCTTCCATTCCCCCCTCAGCCAGACTCTTTGCTTTGTCCTGGGCTATAAATGAGCCAAGTGTCTGCCCTCAATGATTACACCCATGGGGAATTCATATAGGGACACAAGTCAAGTATTCTAAGTGCTTAAGACAGAAATATTCACATAATACATCTGAGGTCCCCAGGAAGGAGAGGTCAATTTTGCAATTTTGAAGTGGAGTAAGAAACATTCCTCAGAGGCAGAACATTTAAAGATGAGTGGAGAGAGAAACCATTCCCGGAAGAGGGTCAATAAGAGAACAGACACAGAGCATGAAGTAGCCAAGAGTGCTGGAGAAACCACAAGCAGTTTGGTAGCTCGATTTAGGACACACGGGAAAATGCCGTGAGAGAAACAGAACAACCAGGGCTGGGTCATAAGAGGCTTTCTTTCTGTGCTGAAGCAACAAAACTCCATCCTCGGGATCAAGTCCAAATTCTCAAGGACAGAATTTTTGAAGTACAGGAGGAGTGCCATGATCAGATTTGGTGTTTGAATAAAGTCTCTAATGGTTAGTGTGGTGAAGGAAGAAAAACTGAAGACAGTGGTTTCAGAAGACTGCCACAGTAGTCAGGCCAGGAAGATAAGCTGCTGGTGCAGTTCACCGCTTCTAACCTCCTGCATCTTCTGAGTCAGCAAATGGAAAATGAAGGTTTGTTACAAAGCCTATTTCTGTCATCTTGTAAATGAACTATGGTTTTGACTTCACACATTAGCTGAGGCAGAATAGAGCTGGGACAGCACCAGGAGGGAGGCCTCGCCATCACAGGAAGAGTTCAATAAATGCCAAGCCCCTATATCTTTTGTGATGTTAAGAGCACAGAATAATGGGAAGATATGACTGAAAACTGAATTTATGATGGTTTCTAAGACTGAATTGTTGATTCGCTTTAATATTTAGATACAATTTATATACCATAAAATTCACCCTTCTTGACTGTGCAGTTCAATGAGTTTTAGTTTATTAATAGAATTATACGACCACTACCAGTATCTAATTCCAAAACATTTTCATCACCTCAACACAATTGTTGCTGTTGAGTCGCTAAGTGTTGTCTGACTCTGTTGCAACCCCGTGGACTGTACCCTGCCAGGTTCCTCTGTCCATTGGATTTCCCAGGCAAGAATGCTAGAGTGGGTTACCCATACCCTTCTCCAGGGGATCTTCCCAACCCAGGGACTGAACCTGCCCCTCCTACTTTGGCAGGTGGATTCTTTACCACTGAGCCACCTGGGAAGCCTACCCCAAACAGAAAGCCATTAACAGTTGTTTCCATTCTCCCTTTCCCCTGGCTGTGGCAACCACTAATTTGCTTTCTATCTCTATGGATTTATGTGTTTCTAAATATTTCATATGATATATGGTCTTTTATTACTGGGTTCTCTCACTTAGCATAATGTTTCTAAGGTTCATACAGATTGTAGCACACATCAGGGCTTAATTTCTTTTATGGCTGAATAATATGAAGAACAAGCTGGAATCAAGATTGCCGGGAGAAATATCAATAACCTCAGATACTCAGATGACACCACCCTTATGGCAGAAAGTGAAGAGGAACTGAAGAGCCTCTTGATGAAAGTAAAAGAGGAGAGTGAAAAAGCTGGCTTAAAACTCAACATTCAAAAAATTAAGATCATGGCATCTGATCCCAGCACTTCATGGCAAATAACTTGGGAAACAATGGAAACAGTGAGAGACTCTTCTCTTGGGCTCCAAAATCACTGCAGGTGGTGACTGCAGACATAAAATTAAAAGATGCTTGCTCCTTGGAAGAAAACTATGACCAACACAGACAACATTTTAAAAAGCAGAGACATTACTTTGCCAACAAAGGTCCATCTAGTCAAAGCTATGGTTTTCCAGTATCCATGTATGGATGTGAGAGTTGAACTGTAAAGAAAGCTGAGTGCCGAAGAATTGATGCTTTTGAACTGTGGTGTTGGAGAAGACTCTTAAGAGTCCCTTGGACTGCAAGGAGATCCAAACAGTCCATCCTAAAGGAAATCAGTCCTGACTCTTCATTGGAAGGACTGATGCTGAAGCCGAAACTCCAATACTTTGGCCACTTGATGCAAAGAACTGACTCATTGGAAAAGACCCTGATGCTGGGAAAGATTGAAGGCAGGAGGAAAGGGGACGACAGAGGATGAGATGGTTGGATGGCATCACTGACTCAGTGGACATTAGTTTGAGCAAGCTATGGAAGTTGGTGATGGACAGGGAAGCTTGGCTTGCTGTAGTCCATGAGGTCACAAAGAGTCAGACACGACATAGTGACTGAACCGAACTGAATATTATGTTGTGTGGCTATGCTACATTTTGTTTATCCATTCATCAGTTAATGCACATCTGAGTTGTTTCCACTTTTGGGCTCTTGTATGCAAATGTTGCCGTGAACATTTGAATACAAGTTCTTGTGTGGACATATGTTTTCATTTCTCTCAGATATATCCCTAGGATTAGAAATTCTGGATCATGTGTAACTGTTTTACTTTCTGAATAACTAACAAACCATTTTCATGGTTGCATCATTTAGATTCCCGCTAGCAATGTATGAAGGTTTGAATTTCTCCATATCTTTACTGATACTTGTTCATCTATTTTATTAAAGCTAGCTTAATGGATATAAAGTGATGTCTTGTGGTTTTGGTTTGCATATACCTAGTGAGAAATGCTGAGCATCTTTATACATGCTTTTTGGCTATTTGTATATCTTCTTTGGAGTAATGTCTATGCAGATCCTTTGCCTGCTTTTTAAAAAAAAATATTTATTTAGTTGGCTGCTTTCAGTCTTAGTTGCATCATGTGGGATCGTCTGTTGCAATGCATGGACTTAGTTGCTCCGTGGCATGTGGGATCTTAGTTCCCCAACCAGGGATTGAACTCACATCCCTTTCATTGCAAGGCAGATTCTCAACCACTGGCTCACCAGGGAATTCCCACTTTGACCACTTTTAATGGATTCTTTATCTTTTCATTGTTAGAGTTATTTATAAATTCTGGATACAAGTCTCTTATTGGATATATGATTTGCTCATGTTCTATCCTATTCTAAGGGTTATGTTTTCACTTTTTTTTTAAAATTTTATTTTATTAAATTTTACAATATTGTATTGGTTTTGCCATATATCAAAATGAATCTGCCACAGATATACATGTGTTCCCCATCCTGAACACTCCTCCCTCCTCCCCATACCATCCCTCTGGGTTGTCCCAGTGCACCAGCCCCAAGCATCCAGTATCATGCATCGAACCTGGACTGGCGACTCGTTTCATATATGATATTATACATATTTCAATGCCATTCTTCCAAATCATCCCACCCTCTCCCTCTCCCACAGAGTCCAAAAGACTGTTCTATACATCAGTGTCCCTTTTGCTGTCTCGTATACAGGGTTATTGTTACCATCTTTCTAAATTCCATATATATGCGTTAGTATACTGTATTGGTGTTTTTCTTTCTGGCTTACTTCACTCTGTATAATAGGCTCCAGTTTCATCCACCTCATTAGAACTGATTCAAATGTATTCTTTTTAATGGCCGAGTAATACTCCATTGAGTATATGTACCACAGCTTTCTTATCCATTCATCTGCTGATGGACATCTAGGTTGCTTCCATGTCCTGGCCATTATAAACAGTGCTGCGATGAACATTGGGGTACACGTGTCTCTTTCAATTCTGGTTTCCTCGGTGTGTATGTCCAGCAGTGGGATTGCTGGGTCATAAGGCAGTTCTATTTCCAGTTTTTTAAGGAATCTCCACACTGTTCTCCATAGTGGCTGTACTAGTTTGCATTCCCACCAACAGTGTAAGAGGGTTCCCTTTTCTGCACACCCTCCCCAGCATTTATTGCTTGTAGATTTTTGGATCGCAGCCATTCTGACTGGCGTGAAATGGTACCTCATAGTGGTTTTGATTTGCATTTCTCTGATAATGAGTGATGTTGAGCATGTTTTCACTTTTTTAAAATTGACCTTTGAAGCACAAAAAGTTTTTCATTTTTATGAGTTCCAATTTATTGATTTTTGGTTACTTGTGCTTTAGGTATTTTATTTAAGAAATAATTGCCTAGCCCATGGTCGAAAAACTTTACTCCTATGTTTTCTTCTAGGAGTTTGATAGATTTAGTTTTTAACATTTAGATCTTTCATATATTTTGAGTTAATTTTGTATATACTATAATGTAGGGGTTCAACTCCATTCTTTTGCATGTGGATACCAAGTTGTCCCAGCACCATTTGTTGAAAAGCCTCTCTTTCCCTATTGAATTGTCTTGGCATCCTTGTTGAAAATCAGTTAACTGTAAATGTAGGAGTTTATTTCTGCACTCTCACTTCTATTCCATCCATCTGTATGTCTATTCTTATGCTGGCCCCATAGTTTTTGGTTGTTGTAGTTGTGAAGTACATTTTGAAGTTGGGAAATGTAGGTTCTTTGTTCTGTTTTTTAAGATTTGAGTGGGGAGAGGGCCTCCTCTAGATCTGTTGTGATTCCATATGAATTTTAGGATCATTCTGTCAATTTCTGCCAGAAAGCTAGCTGGGGTTTTGATATGAGTGACATTAAATTTTCAGAGGAAAAATTTGAGGAATATTTCCATATTAACATATAAAGTCTGATCCATGAACATAAAATTTCTTTTTATTTATATAGATCATTAATGTCTTTCATCAAAGTTTTTAGTGCCCAAGTAATTTTAGTGTACAAGTCTTACACTTACTTTGCTAAATATTTTTCTAAATATTTTTGATGATATTATAAATGCAGTTGTTTCCTTCATTTAACTTTGGGATTATTCATTGCTAGTATATGGAAATACAGTTGAGTTTTTATATTGATCATAAGTCCTGCAATCTTGCTGAACTGGTATATTAGTTCTCATTTTTTTGTGGACTCTTTAGGCTTTCCTGTGTACAAGATTATGTCATCTGTGAATAGAGATAGTTTTATTTCTTTTCCAATCTGGATGTTTTTATTTCTTTCTTTTTTTTTTTTTCCCATAATTTCCCTGTCTAGGTTCTCCAGTACAATGTAGGATAGAAAAAACAAGAATGGGGATCTTTGTTTTGTTTCTGATCTTAGTCGGGGAAAACCTAGGCTTTTACCATTAAGTATGATTTAGCTCTTGGTTTTTCATAGGCACCCTGTATCAGAACGAGGATGAGCCCTTCTTTTTCCAGCTTGTTCAGTATTTTTATCTTGATAAATATTGGATTTTATGAAATTCTTTTTCTTCTTCCATTGATCTGACCATGTAAGGTTTTTTCCTCCTCTCTTTGTTTTATTTACATTTTATATGACATGGATTGGTTTTTAGATATTAAACCAACCTTGCATTTCTGGGATAAATCCAAATTTGTTGTGGTGTGTTATCCTTTTTATATGTTGCTTGATTCAGTTTGCTAGTATTTTGTGAGGATTTCTGTGTCTAGTAATAAGGGATATTAGTGTATTGGTTTCTTTCTCTTATTTTGTTATATAGGTAATATTGGCCTATCGTAGATTTCAAGTTGGTAAGTATTCCTTCCACTTCTATTTACTGGAAAAGTTAATGGAAGATTGGTTTTAATACTTCTTTAAACATTTGGTAGAATTCATCAGTGAAGCCGATATGGTCTTAGACTTTTCTTGGTGGGAATTTCATAAATTTCTAATTCAATATCTTCACTTGATATAGGTACCTATACAGTTTTGCCTGTTTTTCTCTTTTAGCCCTAAATATTTATTCCTTTAGTCACTCAAGAAATATTTATTAAGCATCTATTATAATTAGGCCCTGTTTCTTAACATAAAGGGTACAACAATGAGTAAAACAAATGTCCTGGCCCTCTTAGAGCTTAGCATTCTCATATTCCTTCTCTCTCTCTGTCTTATGCTGTCTATATATACATATTTTTTTATTTATATGTAATGTAGCTCAGTTCTTTGTAAAAGAATATTGCTACATGCCATTTGTGGGGAAAGAGGGTTCTTAGGTTTGCTTATATATTGTCATAGTTTATATAAACTCTTTAAGTGTTCTTGAAGTGGATTGCATGCATGGGAAATGGAGTTTAGTGTTATTATAATCACAGTTTATATTGGTGCTTCCCCTTGGCATTGCTACAAGGACATGATTTTTAACAAAAACAAACCACCATCCTTATTCATTATCATCCTCAAGACCTTCCAGTGCCTTCCGTTCAGTCTGATCAGTAGTAAGAACATAGATTCCTAGGCCTGCTATAATAAAGTACCACAAACTGGGGGCTTAAAACGAGAGAAATTTATTCTCCTGTAGTTCTGGCAACTTGGAGCAGAAATTAAGGTGTTACCAAGACCATATTCCCTCCGAGATTCTGGGTAGAATCCTCCCTTATTTCTTCTTAGCATCTGGTGGTGGCCATGAATCCTTAGCATCCTTGGCATGCAACTGCATTACTCCAAGCAATGCCTCTGTGACGGCATGGTATTCTCCCTGTGTCTTCATATGACATTCCCCCTTCTTATAAGGACACCAGCCATATTGGATTGAGGCCTACCTTAATGACTTCATTAAGAAGTCATTGGATGCTTGATTACCTTAACTTGATTACCTCTACAAAGACTATTTTTGAATAAGGTCATATTTAGAAGTACCATAAGTATATTTTGGGGGAAAGGATGTAATTCCACCCATAATAGAGCATTATGTTTTAACTCTGAAATATTGAGTGACTATTTCACTTTAATAACATTACTAATTTTAATAACTTTTATTAAAACTTCATGGTATATTTCTAAGTCTTTAAAAAAAATAATGCCCCATCCCCATTATAAGGCCTGAAGGTATCACTGATTCATCCATACATGTTTTATCTTCTAAGCATAAATTCTGGAAAGGAAACAAAGGTGATTGTTTCTGTAACTGAAGCTTGTTGTCAGAGAAGTTCAAATGTAGCATCTCTCAAATCTCAGTTTATATTCCCCCCCAAATAAAACAGAATCATGTAAGAGTTTGTGGGTGATGTTTGAAACAGCAGTTGCCTGCTCATACACATGGTTTCCCTTACCACAATCTCAGAGGTCTTTATACATAGACCAGTTTAAGTGGTGCCAGAAGCCATCTCTGTAGGGAAATGAAATAGCATGGTTTATGAAATTGTGTTTGTTTGTTTTGGATGGAGAATGACAAGTGTTGTATACAGTATAATACAATGTAACTTTGGAACAAAGTTAATAGAATAGTATCTTCTGAGCACCAATCTAGCAGTCTCATTTGCTAATCCCGATTGTTTTTAGTAATGCTCCCAAGTATTTCTTTTTAACCTGCAAATGTTATCCTCTCTCTTCTGTCACAATACAGTTATTTGAGTGTACTTAGTACTCTAGTGTAGTGAATACAGCACTCTTGGGGCCAGAAGTGGAGAATCAGGATTCCTTCTTGAAAGCAAAACCCATCGCCCTGTTCCTATGGCAAGGAAATACTGAGACATTGTTCACATTTGTTGCTCCCATTAGGTCTTGAATTCTACCTTTAAATTTAGCTAATTGTTCTTTGTTTTCTTTTACCGTTCTTGAATTAAGGTGTTAACTTCTTAAATTCTTATGGCTACTACATTTATTTCTGTTTAAGTTTCAATTATGTAACCAGAACGAACATTTTATTTAATTATTCTTTTTTTCTTCTTTCTTTATTCTAAAACAATCCAGGACAATCTAGAGCAGCCATGATACCTCCCAAGCATCCACGGCAGCCTAAGGGAGCTTTGGATGATGTCATCGCCTTTGGCGGGAAAACAGACCAAGAAGCACCCAACGCTTTGCAACCAACACCACCCCCACTGCCAAAGAAAATGATCATAAGAGCCAATACAGAGCCACTCTCCAAAGACCTCCAGAAGTCCCTGGAAACTACCCTTTGTGTCATGGCTAATCCCACCTATGATATCGACCCGAGCTGGGATGCCAGCAGTGCTGGCTCCTCGGTCAGCTACGAACTCAAGGGACTGGACGCTGAGTCTTATGACTCCTTGGAGAGACCTTTGTACAAGGAGAGACGTGTGCCCTCAGCAGCAAACAGCATCTCCAGCCTAACCACTCTCAGTATTAAAGATAGGTTTTCCAACAGCACAGAGTCCCTGTCCAGCCGGCGGGGTCCCTCTGGTAGACAGGGCCGGAGTATCCAGAAGCCACAGAGACAAGCACTTTATCGAGGACTTGAGAATCGTGAAGAAGTGGTGGGTAAAATCCGAAGCCTTCACACAGATGCGTTGAAGAAACTGGCTGTTAAATGTGAAGACCTCTTCATGGCTGGGCAGAAAGACCAACTCCGTTTTGGGGTAGACAGCTGGTCAGACTTCAGGCTGACCAGTGACAAGCCATGCTGTGAGGCCGGTGATGCAGTTTACTATACAGCTTCATACGCAAAAGATCCACTTAATAACTATGCGGTCAAGGTAAGAAAATATTATAAATCTGATTCTAATCCTCTCCAACACACTGTTATTGAGATGGGTGTGTTTTTTTTCCCCTTTTCTCCATTCAGCAAAAACTTATTAAGTATCTGCCTTACACCAGATATTGTAATAGAAGAGGCCTTAACTTATTATCTAGAGGAGAAAACAGATTTATAAAGACAGACTTATAACACAGTATACTGAATGCTAAGATAGAAGTTAACCGAATTCTGTGGGAGCTTAGAAGGACCTTAACCCAGACTCTTGATGCCAAAACATTCTTCTTAAAGTAGGTAATACTTGAGTGGGATTGTTTGCAAAGATTTCCTATACAAATAAGGTCTATTATGTGCCTTTCACTCTCTATGTTTCTGTCTTTATTCCCTAGCAAATAAGAGACCCTTGTCTATCTCTGCTTTCTAAGTCCTCTGCTTCTGAGAGAAATGTTTTTATAGAGGAAGGTAATCAATATTTGTTGATGTACAAGGAACTTTTTCGTGTTATATAATTTAATCTTCACATCAAGTTCATGGGGTTAAGATCTATTTATCCATTTGACAGGTGAGAATAAAGCTTAGGGTCACACAGCTAGCAATTAGTAAAGCTAGGATTTAAACACATCTCTCTGGCCCCATAGCCTACACTTTTTCTGTTATGTCACATCAATTTCTTAAATGTGTATCACCCATTCCAGACAGCCCACTTATTTAAGAAGGCTAAAACTCTTAGCATCAAGAACTCTTGAGCGATTACATTCACTGTAACAGTAAGCCATAGGCTTCATCAATGTAATAACTGAAGCATGGACTTTGAAATCCCAAAGATGTAGATCAAATCCTA
This sequence comes from Bos mutus, assembly GCF_027580195.1. Lineage (NCBI taxonomy): Eukaryota > Metazoa > Chordata > Mammalia > Artiodactyla > Bovidae > Bos > Bos mutus. Next base: position 31,544,190 of record NC_091637.1, on the reverse strand, counting down.
ACTCTTCCACTTAGCTCTGTCACAAGTTACTCCTCTGAGTGTCAGTTTCCTCAGCTTTCAGTTCAGTTCAGTCGCTCAGTCGTGTCCGACTCTTTGCGACCCCATGAATCGCAGCATGCCAGGCCTCCCTGTCCATCACCAACTCCCAGAGTTCACCCAGACCCACCTCCATCGAGTCAGTGATGCCATCCAGCCATCTCATCCTCTGTCGTCCCCTTCTCCTCCTGCCCCCAATCCCTCCCAGCATCAGAATCTTTACCAATGAGTCAACTCTTCGCATGAGGTGGCCAAAGTACTGGAGTTTCAGCTTCAGCATCATTCCCTCCAAAGAAATCCCAGGGCTGATCTCCTTCAGAATGGACTGGTTGGATCTCCTTGCAGTCCAAGGGACTCTCAAGAGTCTTCTCCAACACACCACAGTTCAAAAGCATCAATTCTTCAGCGCTCAGCCTTCTTCACAGTCCAACCCTCACATCCATACATGACCATAGGAAAAACCATAGCCTTGAGTAGATAGACCTTTGTTGGCAAAGTAATGTCTCTGCTTTTGAATGTGCTATCTAGGTTGGTCATAACTTTCCTTCCAAGGAGTAAGGGTCTTTTAATTTCATGGCTGCAATCACCATCTGCAGTGATTTTGGAGCCCAAAAAAATAAAGTCTGACACTGTTTCCACTGTTTCCCCATCTATTTGCCATGAAGTGATGGGACCAGATGCCATGATCTTCGTTTTCTGAATGTTGAGCTTTAAGCCAACTTTTTCACTCTCCACTTTCACTTTCATCAAGAGGCTTTTTAGTTCCTCTTCACTTTCTGCCATAAGGGTGGTATCATCTGCATATCTGAGGTGATTGATATTTCTCCCGGCAATCTTGATTCCAGCTTGTGTTTCTTCCAGTCCAGCGTTTCTCATGATGTACTCTGCATATAAGTTAAATAAGCAGGGTGATAATATACAGACTTGACGTACTCCTTTTCCTATTTGGAACCAGTCTGTTGTTCCATGTCCAGTTCTAACTGTTGCTTCCTGACCTGCATACAGGTTTCTCAAGAGGCAGGTGAGGTGGTTTGGTAGAATAATAATCATACCCATCTTATGGGGCTGTTTGGGTGCAAGAAAACAAAATACTTAGTGATTGGTATTCACTTCTTTCACTATCCCTTAGCTTCTTCCCTATATTGCTAAGACAGCAACAATCTTTTGAGCCTCAATTTCCTCCTCTTTCAGATGTTTACAACAATGATGACCCATCTACTTTGTGGGATTGAGATTAGGATCAAGTGAGATAATGCATGTGAAAGAGTTTCTAAAAACATAAATCTTTATGTAAATATAACGTTGGTTCACCCTTTGCATAGTCCCTTTTTCCAGATTCTATTCACTGGTTCAAAACTAATTAACATATCTAAATGACTTGTACATGTTAATTTGGCTAGATAGACCAGATGGTATCTTAGTAAATTAATGAATAAGGTAAACTATTGGCCTTACCCATCTTTCAAGACAGAACATATATTTGGACCAGACCTTCAGCTGACTGCTCTCTGCATTTGCAGCACCTAAGCCACTTCACTCTCTGGTGGTACTCAGAGTGACCTTGTGCCCCAGCCCACACTTCTTAAACTGAGGGATAAACTGCAGAGAGAGAATCTAGATTCAAGTTAATACATTACTGTTGAGTCTAAAAAGGCATGTTGAGATTCTGTGTAGTGTTCAAGAGCCGTTACACTAGTTGGAGTTATGGGACCTCATCTATCTCGGGCCTGTATGACTACAGGATCGCCAGTGCAGGATGAATGCCTATTTCAGAAAGGAACATTGAACTATCTGTTCTTTCAAAACAACTGAGAAGTAGGGCTTGACTAACTTTATGTATTATTGCTGTGCAATCTTGTCTCTTTCCCAAATCAATGGCCTGCTATTGATTTCTTTGCTTGTAATGATGCAAAAGCAATCTCCAAAGAACAGGTGGCAAGTGGTTATATACTGAGAGTTGTTGGCAGGTTTGGGAAAGGATGTTTTACACTAAATGGTGAATATAAATGTCTATTTGAAGACCCTCTAGGCATTTCTAGATGTACCCAATTGATAGTACAACCTTAAAGGAATAAGCTGCTAGGGTACTGTGAGCCCTACCTTTGCAGAAATAAACAAAAAAGACTAGTGGTTGGCTCATCAACTTTTTACTGTTTATCTTCTTAAAATTATCCCTTTCCATACTAATGAAATTTAAGAGTGACCAGGCAGGTATAACTCTCTCTGTCTTTTTTAATTGATGTATAGTTGATTTACAATGTGTTAATTCCTGCCATACAGCAAGATGACTCGGTTATACACATATATACATTTTTTAATATTGTTTTCTGCTGTGATTTATCCCAGGATGTTCAATATAGTTCCCTGAGCTATATAGTATAACCTTGTTGTCCATCCATTCCATATGTAATACTTTGCATCTACTATCCCCAAACTCCCAGTCTGTCCCTCCCTCACGCCACCCCTACACACCCCCCACAACCGCAAGTCTGTTCTCTCTGTCTGTTAAGGAGACTAAAAGGTCTTTTAAAATGTTACAAAAGGAAGTTGGTGCTGGAATTTAATAATTTGAAAGTCAAAGGATACTGCTCCTTAAATACCAAATCCACTGTGGTGACAGAGTATTAAGATCTTAACTTTGGGTGTTGTCTTAGTTTGCTCAGACTGCAATAACAAAACACTAAGAATGGATGACTTAAACAACATAAATTTATTTTCTCACAGTTGTGAATGCTGGAAAGTCCAAGATCAAAGTTCCAACTGATTTAGTTTCTAGTGATGGCTCTCTTTCTGCCTTGCAGATGGCTGCCTTCTTTCCAACTCCTCACATGGCTCAGGGGGTTGGAGCTCTTTAGTGTCCCTTCTTGTGTGTGCTAAGTCACTTCAGTCGTGTCCAACTCTGTGCGACCCTGTGGACTGTAGCCCACCAGGCTCCTCTGTCCATGGGACTCTCCTGCTGTGTCCTCCTCCAAGGGATCTTCCCGACCAGGGATCGAACCCACATCTCTTATGTCTCCTGCTTTGGTAGACAGGTTCTTTACCACTAGGGCCACCTGTGTCTCTTCTTATAAGGACACTAATCCATATCAAGGCCCCACCCTTTTACTCTCAGTTAACCCTAATTACCTCTTTACAGGTCCTATCTCCAAATATAGTTAACACTGGAGGTTAACACATCAACATATGAATTTGAAGGTTCATGATTCAGTCCATAGCATTCTGCCCCTGACCCCCCCAAAAAAATTCATGTTCTTATCACATGCAAAATATGTTCAATCCATCCTAACAGCCCTGTAGGTAACTCATTCTAGCATCAACTCTAAAGTCCAAAGTCTCATCTAAATATCATAGAAATCAGATACATGTAAAACTCAAGGTCTGATAAATCCTGAGGCAAATTGCCTCCCCAACTATAAACCTATGAAACTAGTCAAGTTATATGCTCCCAGAATACAGTGGTGGGCAAGCATGGGATAGACTGTCCCATTCTAAAAGGGAGAAATCAGAAGGAAGGAGGGGATGATGGGTTCCAGCAAGTCCAAAATCTTGCAAGACAAATTCCATTAGATATTAAGCCTCCAGAACAATCCTCTTGGACTCAGTACTCTGTCTTCCAGGCCCACTGGGGTGACAGAATCACCCGTGTCTCTGCTGGGCACCCTGATCCTTTGGGTCTTTGTAAGGACCCACCCACATGACTGCCAGGGCAGCCCGCCCCTGAGGCACTGGAGAGGCAGCCCGGCCCTTCAAAACCAAGCAGGAACCAGCCTTGCTTCTGGGCCTGTGGTGGGAGTAGCAGCCCTGTGGTGATCCCTGAAACACCTTTTCAGGGTCATTCTTCCCTCTCCTTAAAGAACAGTGCATGTTCACAGCTAAATAGCTCTAAGACCCATTAGCCTTCCTTCATTCCACCCAGCTTTCTCTGTCCCTTTAGTTCAAACTGACAGCGCCTTTGCCGGTGTAACCCCATCTCTCTTTCTGGCTTCTGCTGAGGTGGCTGATTAAGTCCATGAGTCACAGTCTGTCTCCTTATCAAATGGCTGTTCTGCTACACCCTTAGTATTCTCTTTAGAACAAGTTTTCTCATTTTTTGTGGTGTGGGTTGGCTGTGAGTTTTCTAAATCTTCAAATTCTGGTTCCTTGTTGCTTAACAATTCCTTCTTCAGCTCTTTCTCCCTCTGCACTTCACTATAAGCAGTCAAAAGGAAGCAAGTTGTTCCTTTAATACTTTGTCTCTCAGCTAAATATTCAATTTCATTGCTCACAAGTTCTGCCTTAACAAAATGCTGGAACAGAGTTTAGCCAAGTTCTTTGCCATTTTTAAAGAAATCTCACCTGTTTTCCTAGTTTCTAATAAATGTTCCTCATTTCTGAGACCTCACCAGAATCACCCTTAATGTCCATATTTCTAGCAACAGTCTGTTCATAAGTTTCTAAGCTTTTTCTATCATGGCTTTTAAAACTCTTTAAGCTTCTACCCAATTCCGAAGCCACTTCTTTCTGCATTTTGGGGTACTGCTTACAGCAGTCCCCTACTTCTCAGCAACAAAATCTTAGTCTGCTCGGGGCCACCATAATAAAATACCATAGACTGGATATATTTTCTCCTAGTTTGGGAGATTGGAAAGGAAGATTCTCTTCTTGGCTTCTTGCTGGGTTCTTATGTCCGCAGTTGGGAGGGTAGGGGAGAGAGTATGTCACATTGGATGTTGGGGCTTTAACATTTGAGTCTTGAGAAGACATAATTCAGTTCACAGCTTTATTCTGTTTTTCATTCAATGTGACTATCTTTATGATTTTCCCTGGTCTTAAACTAAAAGACATCACAACATAGAATAAAGGAAAGTAGTCAGCTAATGTGAGTCCAAATTCTCTATCTGTCATTGTGTATACCCAAGCAAGTCATATAAGCTCTCTTGATTTTCACTGCCCTACCTACCTCATGAGATTGTTATAGGCATATGTGTTTATGTAGTGAAACTGTTTTTGTAGATTATGAAGTATATATAAAATATAATAAAATAATGCATTAGTGTTGTTAACAATAATGGAAAATTACTTCTCAACATTCTTTTGGTCATTCACTATTATTCTTCATTAATATTAGGCACTGCTGCTGCTGCTGCTAAGTCGCTTCAGTCGTGTGCGACTCTGTGGGACCCCATAGACGGCAGCCCACCAGGCTCCCCCATCCCTGGGATTCTCCAGGCAAGAACACTAGAGTGGGTTGCCATTTCCTTTTCCAGTGCATGAAAGTGAGAAGTGAAAGTGAAGTCACTCAGTCGTGTCTGATTCCTAGCGACCTCATGGACTGCAGCCCACCAGGCTCCTCCATCCATGGGATTAGCCTGAGCATATTTTAATAGGCTCTGCACTTAGATATTTTCTTTCTCATTCCTTCAAAGTCATAAACATCTTTCCTTAAAATTATGAGAGAAAGCTACTAAGTGTAACAATCCTTCAGAATTTTAGTACTGCCAAAAATTGGAAACAAACCAAGTGCCTGATATTAAGGAAATAATTTAATAAATCATGGTGTGTTAGCCCAATGGAATGTTTTCAGCTATTAAAAGTGTTATTATGAAGATTATTTAAAATCATGGAAAACATTTTTTACATGGATTAAGTGTCACATTAAAATAGCAGAATAACAAAAACTGTGCTGCTGCTACTGCTAAGTCGCTTCAGTCGTGTGCGACTCTGTGCGACCCCATAGACGGCAGCCCACCAGGCTCCCCCGTCCCTGGGATTCTCCAGGCAAGAACACTAGAGTGGGTTGCCATTTCCTTCTCCAATGCATGAAAGTGAAAAGTGAAAGGGAAGTCGCTCAGTCGTGTCCGACTCTTAGCGACCCCATGGACTGCAGCCCACCAGGCTTCTCCATCCATGGATTTTCCAGGCAAGAGTACTGGAGTGGGGTGCCATTGCCTTCTCTGACCAAAAACTGTAACCATAACTTAAAAAAAAAATTGACCTACAAAATGGTAATATACAAATGATTTCTGTGTTAGAGTAGTAGTGATTATGGACAGTTTTTATTTTGTTTAAAAAATGATGTCATAATGTCTTTTCAGTGAAAAAACTAAGGAATTGAAGATTATGGATTATTTGATAGTGAGCTTCTTGAAGGCACAGGTGTCCTTACTTATTATCTCCATAGGGCCCATCCTCCGAACACAAATTATAAACAGCTCCTGCTTCATGCTACCCAGCTTTGCACTCATTAATTCCTCTCTTTGGACTGCTTTTCTGGGAAGATCATTGTCTGTACAGGTAACCTATTTCAGAATCACCTGTGGGATCCTCGTTAAAAATGTGCTTACCTTGATCCCATCTCACACCTACAGAATCAGCATTTCTGGAAGTGAGGCCTGGGCAACTACACTGTTAGCCAGCACCTTCAGGTGGTCCCTCCACAAAATTTCGGGACTGTTGATATAGCGGTTAAGAATTTAGATTGTTGTCAGAAAGGCTTGTGTTTAAATTTGTACTCTAGCTATCTTATGAACTGTGTTACCTTGGCCCAGTTACTTGCCTTTTCTAAGCCCATTGTCTTTATTTGTAAAGTGGAGAAAATACTGGATTCTCGCTAAAGCCGTTGTGAAAAATCACAAGAGTCAGTTGTACCTGGAGATGTATATAGTACTCAGAGCATCATTTGACACAAAGTAAGCTTTCAGTAAATGGTAGCTACTATTTCCACCACTCCATTCTCATGTCGGAGAAGGCAGTGGCACCCCACTCCAGTACTCTTGCCTGGAAAATCCCATGGATGGAGGAGCCTGGTGGGCTGCAGTCCATGGGGTCACTAAGAGTCGGACATGACTGAGCGACTTCCCTTTCACTTTTCACTTTCATGCATTGGAGAAGGGAATGGCAACCCACTCCAGAGTTCTTGCCTGGAGAATCCCAGGGACGGGCGAGCCTGGTGGGCTGCCGTCTATGGGGTCGCACAGAGTCAGACATGACTAAAGTGACTTAGCAGCAGCAGCATTCTCATGTACCTAGAAAACTTCTCATTCAATCATGTCCTGCTCTTTGCCACCCCATTGACTGTAACTCACCAGGCTCCTCTGTCCATGGAATTCTCCAGGCAAGAATACTGGAGTGAGTAGCCATTCCTTTCCCCAGGGGATCTTCCCAACCCAGGGATCAAACCTGCATCTCCTACATTGCAGACAGATTCTTTACCATCTGAGCCACTGGGGAAGCCCAGAAAATATAGGAAGCCTATATTTTCTTAAAAATCCAGCTCTGTGAATTTTTTTCTCTGGTCTTCTGAGAATATGTTGATGGCTCCTCTCTGTGTACCCACTCTATACATAGTGGATTTCTCTACCACTGTTCTATCATGCTACAGTTCTACAGTACTGTACTGTGCTATGCTAAGTTACTTCAGGCATGTCTGACTCTTTGCAACCCTATGGACTATAGCCCCCCAGGTTCCTCTGTCCATGGGATTCTCCAGGCAAGAATACTGGAGTGGGCTGCCATGCCCTCCTCCAGGGAATCCTCCCCAACCCAGGGATTGAGTCTGCATCTCTTATGTTGCCTGCATTTGCAGGCAGGTTCTTTACCACTCGCGCCACCTGAGAAGCCCATTCAATACTACCATTACCCAATTAAAGTAACATGCCTCCCCTCCCCACTGTTATACTTGAGCTTCCCTGCAGCAGGGAACGTGGCTTGCTAATCCATATATCTTTATTATATTATTAATCTAATATCCTTAGCATTAGACAGCATTATATACTAATATAATATTGCATACATAGTGGGCATTCAATAAATATTTCTTGACTTTTCAGCAAACATTGACTGTATAAAACATTGTAATATCTGAATGCGTTTACAGAAATACATATGAATAAGGCAAAAGCCTTGCCCTCAAAGAGCATGTATTCCAGTGGGAAGGACAAAGGCATAAGTAACTTTTAAACAAGACATTATAGTAAAGGTTAAGAGTGGTGTGAAGATGTAAAGATAAAGATTAATAAATGAAAGAAGTCATTTTAACATTGTTAAATCTCAGGGCCAATAAAAAAAGGGCCTCTAGAGTCTACTTCATATTATTCTTAGGGGCAAATACAGTATATGGAGAGAATAGTGGAAAATGGAGCTGGGAAGATTTGGGACCAAATTTAGAGGCTTTGATTGATGATCTTAAGAGGTTAGCCTTTATTTTGTGTTTTGTGGGAAACCATTAAGGATTTTTAAACAGAGAGATAACATAAGATTAATGATTGTAGAGATTAATGGTTTTAAAAATAAACTGTGGTGGAAAAGTTCAGAAGCATTGGAAGCAGGGAAGCCAATCATTATGCTGTTGTAACAGTCCAGGTAAATAATGATGAGATCTTGCAATAAGACCATCAAAAAAAAGGGACAGGTGGTGAAGGAGCCAAGGTAGGCAATTGACCACCTCTGGTGAGTGCCTGGATGTAGGATGAGGGCACTGATGCTAAGATTTCATGAAGGAGCAACCCCAGGAGGATGGTGATGCCGTTAACTGAAATATGAATCAGAAAAGCCAGAAAGATGAGCTCTCTGTGTAGTGTGCCCATGGGACAGCCAAGTCAAGAGAAAATGTGTAGCCAGATAAATACATGAGTTTGGTACTCAGAAGAGAGGTCAAGGTTACCTAGTGCTCTCATCAACTTGATTTAGTTCAAACTGGGAATGTATGATATTGTAGTGGTAGAGTCTGCATATTGGGAAAAGGCCCACACAGCTAAGTGACCTAAAGCAGGAGAATTTGAAAGGGATATAGCAAAGGACAAAGAACCCACAGATCAGAGTTGAAGATTCAGGAAGGTGTGAGCAATATAAGGAGAAGGCAGGAGTTGAATCTCTGGTAAACCTCAAAAAAACACAAAAAAATACAGTCTTGGTAGCAGCGGAAGTGGATATCAAATGCAGTGAGTTAGGGAAGTGTGGAACAGGGAGGCTGAGGAGACAGTGAGCACAGTGCATTTTTAAGAGCTTTGGTGAAGAAAAGACCACATTGATTCCTAGACAGTATTTAACCTTCAGCTCCTGTTTGTGTCATTCTTGTCTCCTTTTATCCCCTCATCACCATTTGGTGAGCCACCATGCAGTAGATTGGACCGTCTGTCTCTGTGGCTGCATGTTGGCTGGCTTCCAGCCCGTAACTTCTCTGTTCTAAATAAAATCCACCCTACTTTTGCCACCTTTCAAAGGATCTGGGTAGCCACTGAACAAACACGTAATCTTCAAAGTGCACTCATCAACTTTCAAACGGCAGGCCTTCGTCGTTCCAAACAGGGAGAACCTGAGAACAGAGAGGAACAATTACTTTTGCGTATCGTCATCAACTTTTATGGCAGGCTGCCTCTCCATTCCTACATGGAGCTTGTCCTATTAGATCATACCTGAATCAGGGGAGTAGCCCTGCTGTTCCTCAGTGTTAGCCTTGAGTGGACAAATGACAGCTTTTTGCCTAGAAGCAGGGTGGACAGTTGGTAAAATTATGGCTCAGTGTCCATAGGACATTCTTTTTCCACTGTTGTTATGAGATCATTTTATAACAAATGCTGCTATGTGAGACCACATGAGAAATTGATGAAATTACTTTGAGGAAGGCAATGAAAATCTTTTGTAAGCAAAAGTATACATTTCTGACTTATTTTTGCAGCAGTTCCAACTCTGTGGTAGTAGGTATCTTCTTTTTTTAAAGGAGTCCTGGTCTTTGTTCTCACAGAGAGAGCACACAAAGCTCAGTGAAGGTGCTCACTTCCCTATTGCAGCAGTGGAGCAGCTTCTTTTCTTCCAGCTATGCCAAGAATCTTGTTAAAAGCTTGTAATAAAGTAGAGGTGAACTGTGAGACCAACATCTTTTATTGCATTTTGACTCTGGAGTCTCCATTGATCTCATTTGGGTGGTTGCTGAGAAAGCAAGACAGTAAATGAAAAAGCATTAATAGGAATAACTGGGATTGGTAGGAATTTACGACTAGATCAGACTATAGGATCAGGCAGTTAATTGCTGGCTTAGTGACAAGGAACCAACTATAGCGAGGAAACCATTTTCATTTTCATAATGCAACACAAATGTGCCCAACGTTGGACCTTCCCAGAAAGCGACTGATCAGCAGCCAGCTCTACAGACTCATAGCCACCCTAGGTCAGTGTCCACTATATTTCACTGCTGAATGCATACAGAAGTGCCTTAAAGTCTCTACTGGAAATTGGTTTCAAAAGGACAGATTTGGGGTACTCATGTAAACCAAGAATCAAAATGAACTGTCTAGTGGGAAAAGAGCCACAGCTTTAATTAATGAAGTGAGAGGACACAGCTGAGAATTATAAATTGGGATTCAAACTAATAGAATTCCTAATCTGGGCCCTCAGCAGGTTGTTCAACTGGTTTGTGCCTCCGTTTCTCCAGTGTGATCATCCTGGGTGTCACCTGTTCAGCCTAAATTACTGGCTCAGGAACACACATGAATTTCTTTTGCTCCATATGCTGAGTGGGAGCATAAAAAGAATTCAGTGCATACAAATCACAAATAAAATAGTGAAATCTTATACAGTTGCCTTCTTGAATTTCTTTTCTAGACTCCAAAGTGTTGGGGGGTGGGGGGGACGGACATGCAAACATTTTTACAGCAAGTCAAGCTGTAAAATACCTGGCCTCCTGACAGGTCTCATGGCAGATTTCTACAGCACGGAGTTCTGATTCCTGGGGGCCCAGACAGTACTTATATAGTAAACACTTAATCCATTTTGAATATGATTGTAACAGCACTGAGCATGTATGGTCTTACCTCTGTAGTAGCAAGTAAGGCCGTACTCCTCCTGGACAGATCAAAGAATTGAGATCTATCAGTGATCAGCCTGTATTCTCATTGTGAGGTCATACCTAATACTGAATATCAATTTAGAATTCGCCGCTTTTCATTCTTCGCCCTTTCCCATATGCTGCTGTGCTCTGGGGTGATGTGACAGAGTAGCACAGATGGTACAATGCATGTGCAGTCGTCAGCGTGTATCATTTCTGTCCCTCTGCCATTCATTCCTCGCAACATCGTCTCACTTAAGGTTCACTGAGGTCCTGTAAAGTGCACAGAGCAAGCTGGAAATGGGAATCCCTGCTGATAAAGTGGAAGTCAGCTGAAGGCACACTAGGCCAATTGGGCCCATAATAGAAAAATAAAAGCTTATGTAGAATATTTTTGAAGAGTCCTGTGTTTTATACCTATTGCTTCCTTTGGAGAAAAGGAAAAATTGAATGGAATGACAAAGAACAGTGTTGTTTTGTGTGGGTTTGTACAGCACAAAACCCCTGAGCCTCCAGGGCAGCCTGGACTCAGCAGACAGCCCCCATTGTTCAGATATGACTCATTTGTGTAGTCAGGTCATGAGCATTTATTACCCAGATCTGTCTGCCCTTGCCCCCTCCCCATCAGCTTGCCAGCTTCCATCTGTTTCATAAGAGCTAATCGTATATTCTAGCTGTTCTGAGTAAATAAGCCTTATGGCTAAACCAGGTCAGATGTCACCGTTCTTAGTATTTGTGTAGCCACACTGAGTGTACACTCGGTGCCTGGCTCTGTGCTGGGCCCTAAAGATACACATATCTGCTCTTAAGACAGACAAAAAATGTGACCGCTGTAATAATAGAGACATGTACATGAGACGTAGCTAAACACAGAAAGGAGATTTAGGGCATTTAGCACTTTCTGTCTTTGATACACATGACACATGTGAGGACTTTAAAAGAAAAAATAAGTGGGAATCCCTCAGGCAGATGATGGGAGAAGAGGCGCCTCAGTCAGAGAGATCCCCTGGAGGGTAGGATTAGGGTGCTGGCTGCAGGGAGTTCAGTGTGGCAAAAGTAGGAGATAGGGGAGAAATCAGCCTAGTAAGGGAAGCCAGGCCAGGACTTTATCCTCTGGAGATAATGGGAAACCCCTAGGAAGTTTATTCGATTTTTTTTGAAAGATGGCTCTTGTGGCTACGTAAAAGGTATATTTGAGGGAAATCACATGAGAGTTGGGGAGACCAGTTGGAAATCTTTGGTAGCAGACCAGCAAGTGATAATGGTAGCCATAGAGATGGAGAAAAGAGAATTTGAAAGCGTATGGGAACAAAATCAGTCGAAGCTGGTGATTAACAAGATGCAGGGAATGAGGTTGGAGGAGAAACCCAGAGTGAACTTGATAATTCATCTAGACACTGGGGCAGATAACGGGGCCATTCACCAAAAGCGGGCATACTAGAACAGGAAATTTGGTGGGGAAAAGTTCGGGTTTGGTTATGTTGACTTTAAGGCATCTATCTATAGGTTGGGACATATATGGAGAGAAATCAAGTAGGCCCTTGTATAGATAAGTCTGAAGCTCAAAGATAAGTTTGGATCGCAAATGTAGATGTGGAAGTCAGCAGTATATCACGATGGTTGAAGCCATGAGCTTCCTGAAGGGAGAGCGTCAATGAGAAAAGAGAGCAGACCCCTCAAACACCAGTATTTCAGGGAGCCTTTGGGAGGAAGGGTTGAGTAAGTAAGAACTGATAATGCCACTCCCCAGTCAACAACTGTGAACAGCCATCCAGTTTTGCCAGATGTCCACCTTCCCCCCTCCCCATCTTCCTACTTCATTGCCTTAAACTGAATCGGTACTGAAAGGGTGGAAAGTGTACTCCTTCATTACAGGTCCTGGGCATCGTGGGCATTCTGACAGTGTTCGACACGTTACCTTGTCTTCTCTGTCCCAGCTGCTTTTAGTGAGGCTTTGCATCAAAGGCCCCCACAGTCTACTTTTTTAAAGTTAGCTTTCTAGCTAGATTAAGATTATTATAACAAACATAAATGCTCTATAATGGCAAGTTTGCCTCAACGGTATGCAGAGAAGTTGCCAGGAGCAACACAGAAAATGAGGTCCTGCGTTGAAATGAACGTTTGGAATTAAACTTCCCAGGTTGTGTGTGGGGAATCCATTGTCAGCCCTGTTTCCCCACTAAGATCAGGCTTGTGTGAGGGTTATGGACTTTGACTCGGGTCTTAGAAGGTCTCAGAAGAGATTAACTTGGCTCTGATTCTGGAAGCATTTTTTTCCCCCATTTTCCAACAGGCGATTTGTCTGTGGTTAAGAAGTTCCCACTGTATCTGGGGGCTCTGGCCTGGTGCTTCAGGATGCCGTGTTCTCCAGACAGGAAGTCCCTGAGGAGCCGTCATGTACTTTTTTGAATGCTCAATTGATGGGAGTCAGTCTTTCTCCTCTCCTTCTCTGTTCTCACTCGTCTTGATTAACTCAGACAAGCACGTAGTTTCCCCCAGCCTCTTTTTTTGTGACAGTGTATTGTCCACGTTGGTGGGTGTGGAACCATCAGCTGACTGGCTCTCCTTTTTGATGTTCTTCTGGCTTTCTTTGGGAGAAGTAGCTTGTGAGAGGGCAAGCAGGCAAAGGTCAGTGTGCCCAGGATTGGCGTCCCCTCCTGCTTGTGCTCCCCACGCGAAGCCTTCCCTCTACATGAATTAGGCATTGCCACTTCCGTGGAACGGAGAACGTGTCCATAAAGAGACCGATAGCGTGTTTGGAGACTCAGCCTTCTCCAGCCTGGTTTTTTGTTCTCTTGCTGCAGTTTCCATGCAGGTGACTTGTGGATCTTGATGTCGCAGCTCCCTCTAGTGTCACTGTGGCTCAGGCTCTCCTAGGGCTTTTCTTCCCATTCAGAAAATGTACGCAATACAGTCTGCCAAAATCGCCAGCATTTTAAATAAGTTTTCCCATACATAGTAAAAACAAATATGAGATGATTTCTCTCCCATTACAAAATGGAATCTTACATGAAGATATGGGACCATTCCAGCTCCAGTTTTGTTCCTATTTCAGAATTTTGTGGAGCCAAGGAGTCCTATGGAAATCATTCTTCCAGGGGAGTGGAGGCTTCGGTTTCAGTTGAAGCCAGCTTGGGTTTCAGTTGAAGCCAGCTACCCTCTGTAAGGAAGGAATGTGAATTCCTTTCAAGAAAGGTAAATGAAAATGGGAGGCCAAGAAGTTACTCTGATCTCTGCAGCAGAGAAAATACTGAGTAAGAGAAGAAGGAAAAAACAAGCAGCAGGAAGACCCCTCTCCATTTGTTCTGGAAAGACTGGTTTGTTTTCTGAAATGACTTTTGAACTAGAAATTCATCTTCTGAAGCCAAGTCGTTTTGAGGTTTTTTTTAAACCAAAGGAGTCAAGTTATTAATATTTGAAAAATGGCTACTTTGTGGTGAATAGAATAATATAACACTCCTACCTAAATTAACATCATTGCACCCTCCATAATAAGGATTTATGGGATACTCATCATATGAAAAACCCTGTTATGGACCTCTCCATAGGTCTGTGTTTTGGTTGTAACTGTTTTCTTAGTTATGAGCTAATTAAAAGCACTAGTATTTTGTTTTCTTCTTTCATACTCCAGCCTTCTCCCTTTTTCCTTTGCCCTTACAACTAGAGTGACCAGTTATTCTTCAGCCTGTCTCCATATTATAAGATGAAGAGATAGGAAGTGCCAGCTCCTCAGCGTGGCTCTCTAAACAGACTATTTTCCTTCAGAGCATCCAAAGTGACTGAACAATTTATCATTTCTTCTTCATAAATCACTTTGAACCTTTATCTCAAGTTGATCTGTGAAGCCAAACATAAATTCTTGTTGTAGTATCCATGTTCTTATCTACTCACAAAACTCTGAGATAGCTTCTAAAATTGTGTGTGGGGGTGTGTGTGTGGAGTATGTATAGATACAGTTAGAATAGAAGTAACAATTAGAATATCTTCTCTGTTTTTAATGGCAAGCCACGAGGTGGCAAGTTTTTTTTCTGTGCAACTTGGCACAGTGAAAAGTACAGTTTGGCTTAACAGTTCTCTTCCTTAGTCTTAGACTGGCCCATCTTAAATCAGAATATAGTGCTGATCTAGACTTGTTGGTCCGGGCTGACCTGGCATGGAGGTGGGAAACCTTAATAGTCCCTGTTTAGCCACCCTCTGCCAAACCTGTCATCAGAGAGCCTCACTGCTGGGGCATGTAGCTCTCAGACCCCAAAGAAAGATGACATTTTCTGTCTTGCTCTCTGAAAAAATGGGCTGCTGCTGCTGCTAAGTCACTTCAGTGGTGTCCAACTCTTTGTGATCCCATAGACGGCAGCCCACCAGGCTCCCCCATCCTTGGGATTCTCCAGGCAAGAACACTGGAGTAGGTTGCCATTTCCTTCTCCAATGCGTGAAAGTGAAAGTGAAGTCGCTCAGTCATGTCCTACTCTTCGAGACTCCATGGACTGCAGCCTACCAGGCTCCTCTGGTGTGTGGGATTTCCCAGGCAAAAGTAATGGAGTAGGGTGCCGTTGCCTTCTCCAGAAAAAATGTGAGGATTCTATAATGCATCACTTTTTAACATTTACAAGTTGTCATTGTTTTAGTCATTATGAATGTTACATTTGTACAGTTTAGTAGTTTACAGGGGTTTCCCTGATGACTCAGACAGTAAAGAATCCGCCTGCAATGAGGGAGACCTGGGTTTGATCCCTGGGTTGGGAAGATCCCCTGGAGGAGGGCATGGCAACCCACTCCAGTATTCTTGCCTGGAGAACCCCATGGACAGAGGAGCCTGGCGGACTACAGTCCATGGGGTCGCAAAGAGTCAGACACAACTGAGCGACTAAGCACAGGACAGCACAGCAGCAGTAGTTTACAATTATGCTGTGCCTACTTGATCTCATTTGATTCTCACACCTGCCCTATGAAGCAGGTTTCGGTATTCTTTATATTGTCTCTTTTACTTAGAAAGACTGGGACCCAAAGAAATTAAGAGAAATGACCAAGGTTACACAGCTGGTAGCGGGGCTAAATGCTAGGCCTTTCAAGTCCTTGGCAAATTTCCCTTCTATAGGGTGACAGAGTTTAACTACAGTGTCATTCAGCCAAACTCAGTGGTATTTGACTGGCTTTTCAAAGGCTGAGGAGTTGGGACCTTTGAACTTCCATTCTAGTGGGCAATGTGATATTGAGCAAATTATTAAAACTGGAATGTGTCGTGTCCTAGATCTAACTCCCACACAACTACATGATGGCTAGTGTAAGGCTTTAAATGCCTAGTGACATATAAATATGAAATATTGCCAACGGCACAGTATAGAGAGAATTCATGTTGCGATTGATGAGCATCAGGATTATACATTATACTGCATGTGCTGAGACTTGGAAAGCTTTCCAAAGATAATGCTTTCTGAAAGATGTATGTTTGAACTTGAACTCAGCCTGGGGATATCTCTATTTCAAGACCAGAAGTTTGCATAAAGAAGAAATGCCAAAAACTGATGAAGTTCGTGGTAGAAGACAAAGAAACTTTTTTTCACATCTCTCTCTCATGTGTGCGTGTATGTGTGCTTGTGTGTGTGTGTGTGTGTGTGTGATTGACCACTGTAATAAATATGTATAAATACAATAAAAGAGAGAGGGATGTTCCTCTCCTTCAGACTCCTTTACCAGGACTCCTTTTTTCAAAGCATCTATTTTGATGGAAATCAGAGCCTGCTGCTTCCCAGAACCGAGCATCCATCAGCATCCTCCTAACAAAATGTACATTTTTCTTTGTAAATAGAGAAGGCCAGAAAAGCTTTTCCAAATTTGCTTTTCTGTGTCACCACAATAAACGAGCAAACTGTAGACACTGCAGAGCACCTGTTGCTGGGAGGCTTTGGTGTCTGTGAGGTGCAGCAGCATGCTCCTGCCAAGGAGGAAAAGTGGCGAGTTTGTTCTTGGTTCCCAGGGTCGTGGAGGAGCTGTCCGGACCAGGCTGTTACAATCTATGAATAGCGTCGGAGACTCAGCCTTCCGTTGTCAGCTTCTCATATCGTATCATGAGGATAATCCTTTTAGGGGTGATTTTTATTTATTTATTGCTTTTCTAACCCTTTAAGACTGGAAATACAGTAGTTGTTTTAGGATGTAGAACTCTTGGCTAATGTTTTTGTTCAAAAAACTCTTCCTTGATCCATAACCACTTAATAAGATTCTTTTGAGAGGCCTTATTGCTTGAATATTGGCCTGTTAAGAGAAAATGTACACATGTCATTTTGAAGCATGGTTGTCTCGGTTTATGCTCAGCGGCGTCCTTGCTGGGTCGTATGGTAGTTCTGTTTTTAGTTTTTAAAGGACCTCCCTACTGTTCTCCACGGTGACTGTGTCAGTTTACATTCCCACCAACAGTGCAAGAGGGTTCTCTTTTCTTCACATCCTCTCTAGCATTTATTGTTTGTGTATCTTTTATCTACCCCAGCATTCAGTGCAGATAGCGTTGCAGCACTGTTTACAATAGCCAGGGCGTGGGAACAACCTAAGTGTCCAGTGACAGATGAGTGGATAAAGAAGATGTGGTGCATATCTACAATGGAATATTACTCAGCCATAAAAAGGAACAGAGTTGGGTCATTTGTAGAGATGTGGATGGACCTAGAGTCTGCCATACAGAGTGAAGAAATCAGAAAGAAAAAAAGCAAATATTATATATTAACACATATATGTGGAATCTAGAAAAATGATATTGTTGTTTAGTCACTAAGTCACGTCCAGCTCTTTTGTGACCCCATTTGCTGTAGCCCACCAGGCTCCTCTATCCATGGGATTTCCCAGACAAGAATATTGGAGCAGATTGTCATTTCTTTCTCCAGGGGATCTTCCTGACCCAGGGATGAAACCCAGGTCTCCTGAATTGCCGGTGGATTCTTTACCACTGAGCCACCTGAGAAACAATAGAAAAATGATATAGATGAAACTATTTTCAGGGCAGGAATAGATACAGATATAGAAAACAGACATGTGGACACAGCGGGGAAAGGGACAGGTGGGACAAATTGGGAGTTAAGATTGACATATAATATACATTCAGTCATGTTTGACTCTTTGTAACCCCATGGGCTATAACCTGCCAGGGTCCTCTGTCCATGGAATTTTCCAGACAAGAATCCTGAGTGGGTAGCCATTCCCTTCTTCAGGGGATATTCCCAACCCAGGGATCAAACCTAGGTCTACTGCATTGCAGGCAGTTTCTTTACTATCTGAGCCATGCTGCTGCTGCTGCTGCTAAGTCGCTTAAGTTGTGTCCGACTCTGTGTGACCCCATAGACCACAGCCCATTAGGCTCCTCTGTCCCTGGGATTCTCCAGGCAAGAATACTGGAGTGGGTTGCCATTTCCTTCTCTAATGCGTGAAAGTGAAGTCACTTAGTCGTGCCCGACTCTTAGTGACCCCGTGGATGGAGGAGCCTGATAGGCTCCAGTCCATGGGATTTTCCAGACAAGAGTACTGGAGTGGGGTGCCATTGCCTTCTCCGTCTGAGCCATGAGGGAAGTCCAATAATATACACTACTGTGTGTAAAATTAATAGCTAGTGGGAAGCTGCTACAAAGCACGGGGAGCTCAGCTCAGTGCTCTATGATGATCTAGAAGGGTGGGATAGAGGGACTGGGGGGAGGGAGGTCCAACAGGGAGGGGACATATGTATATATACAGCTGATTCACTTCATTGTACAACAAAAATTAATACACCATTGTAAAGCATTAATTTTTTTTTTTAATGAAATGAACCACCAGTGACTCAAATGGAGGAAAATAGGCAAAGGATATGAAGAAATAGGGATCTTCCCTCATAGCTCAGTTGGTAAAGAATCCACCTGCAATGCAGGAGACCTGGGTTCAATCCCAGGGTTGGGAAGATCCTCTGGAGAAGGGAAAGGCTACCCAATCCAGTGTGCTGGCCTGGAAAATTCCATGGACTGTATAGTCCATGGGGTCGAAAAGAGTCAGACACGACTGAGCAACTTTCACTTCACTTCACTTCATGAAGAAACAGTTAATGGTAATGAAAAGGGGGAAATTGCAGTGGACCCTTAAAGATGTGACGAGGTGCTCAATAACTCATTAAAAATAGTATCTCCAAAGATACTTTTCTTCACTTATCAGATCAGCAGAGGTAAAGCTTGTAAACACGATACGCTGGCAAGAACAGGAAGAGAACAAGCATCCCCCCCGCCCACCCCCACCCCCCTGCACCACTGCTGATGTGTAAACTGACTCAACTTGATAGAGGCAATTTGGTAACATTTATCAAACATCTAAATACAGATGAGGTATTTATACAATACCTAAATACAAAGGGGTTTGACTCAGCACTTCCCCTTCTGGAAACTTATCCTACAGGTATCCTCATACACAAGCAATATGGGGATGTATAAGGCTTTTCACTGCAACATTGTCTGTGGCTGGAAAGGACCTGAATGTCTGCCAGTAGAGAGGGGTAACTGAACTCTTCTTGTATGTCCATTGGAATACACTGGAATGTATGTAGCTATAAAAAATAAAAAAAATAAAAAAACTATTAATAGTATGCTGTCTATGGAACAGTTTCAAGACATGTTGTTAAGTCATAAAACCTGGGTACAGATTATTGTTCAAAAAAAAGAGAGAGAGAAAATATAAAACCTAGACTTCTGCCACTGAAATGCTGGTTTTGCTCCAACTAGATGAGACCAACGATTCTCTCAAACTTTCTTCTTTACCCTGCCCATGACCCATGAGTGCCTGAGTTGTGACCACCACAATGATACTCACTGAAAAGTTAGGAAGACTCATAGTTTACCTGGTCAATTCTATGTCAGTCTCCTGACCAGTGATATAAGGTATTCTGGCCTATGTTATAAGCTATTTATTGAGCTGCTGTGTAAGTCTGGGCTATAAAACTCCACAGAAAGAAAGCATAAATGGAAAATGACTTTTTGTTTTTCAGTTTTCTAGATGAGGGGCAAGATAGAGTGGAAGGAGGAATCTGGTGTCGGGCAGACTTAGGTTTGCAAACTAGTGGCCCTGCGTTTGTGTTTTTTGGTTTTGTTTTTTAAATTCTTAAGTCCTCAGCCTACTTTGGGCTTCCCAGATGGCTCAGCAGTAAAGAATCTGCCTGCAATGCAGGAGACTCAGGTTTGATCCCTGCGTTGGGAAGATCCCCTGGAGAAGGAAATGGCAACCCACTCCAGTATTCTTGCCTGGAGAATTCCATAGCCAGAGGAGCCTGGCAGGCTACAGTCCATGGAGTCATAAAGAGCTGGATATGACTGGGCAACTGACCATGCACACACACACAGCCTACTTTAAAGAGTCAGTGTAAGGACTAGAGGGCTTCCCTGTTGGCTCAGCGCTAAAGAGTCCACCTGCAATGCAGTAGCCGCAGGAGAGGCAAGTTTGATCCTTGGGTGGGGAAGATTCCCTGGAGGAGGGCATGGCAACCCACTCCAGTATTCTTTCCTGGAGAATCCCATGAACAGAGGAGCCTGGTGGGCTACAGTCCATAGGGTCGCAAAGATTCGGACACAACTGAAGCGACTTAGCACACACGCACACATAAGGACTAGAGATAATACACATGATGGGTTAAGCACGAAGACACTGTTTCTTGTCACTCAACACGGGGTCACCAAAACCCTTTCTGCCTCACTGCAGCACTGTTGCTCTCGCTACCCCAGACATCTTCTAGTTAACCCCTCTTCACAAATCATGAGCCTTGTTAAATGATAGTGTGCATTTTAAATTGTGTTCTTTGCTTTCTTCCTTCAGATCTGTAAGAGCAAAGCTAAAGAATCGCAGCAATATTATCACAGCTTGGCTATCCGGCAGAGTCTGGCTGTCCACTTTAACATCCAGCAGGACTGTGGTCACTTCCTTGCTGAAGTTCCTAAGCGCCTGCTTCCCTGGGAGGATCCCGATGCTGCCGAAGAGGAAGAGGATGGCATGGAAGCAACGGAAGAGGTGAAAGGAGAAGCTGATGGGAAGGGCCCAGACCTGGGCTCCGAAGCAGAGTCGTCCCACAAAGAAAGCCAGGCAGCCGTCAGCAGGAAGCAGAGAAGCCACGTTGTGGTCATCACCAGAGAGGTTCCCTGTCTCACAGTGGCCGACTTCGTGCGAGACTCCCTGGCACAGCATGGGAAAAGCCCGGATGCATACGAGAGGCAAGTGTGTCTGCTACTTTTGCAGCTGTGCTCGGGCCTGGAGCACCTCAAACCCTACCACGTCACCCACTGCGATCTGCGTCTGGAGAACCTGCTGCTCGTCCACTACCAGCCCGGGGGGCCCACCCAAGGCCTGGGGCCTGCAGAACCCAGCCCCACCCCGCCCTGTCCCACGAGGCTCATCGTCAGCAACTTCTCCCAGGCCAAGCAGAAGAGCCATTTGGTAGATCCTGAGATCCTCCGGGATCAGTCCCGACTCGCCCCAGAGATCATCACAGCCACACAATATAAAAAGTGCGATGAGTTCCAGACAGGCATCCTTATCTACGAGATGCTGCACCTGCCCAACCCTTTTGATGAGAACCCAGAGCTGAAGGAGAAGGAGTACACTCGGGCTGACCTGCCCCGCATCCCGCTCCGCTCCCCCTATTCCCGGGGCCTGCAGCAGCTGGCCAGCTGCCTCCTAAATCCCAACCCTTCTGAGCGGATCCTCATTTCAGATGCCAAAGGCATCCTCCAGTGTCTGCTCTGGGGCCCCCGGGAAGATCTCTTCCAGACTTTCACCGCCTCCCCCAGCCCCGCTCACAGGAACACCCTGCTCCAGAACTGGCTGGACATTAAGCGCACACTGCTCATGATCAAGTTTGCCGAGAAGTCCCTGGACCGGGAGGGTGGTGTCACCCTGGAGGACTGGCTTTGTGCTCAGTATCTGGCTTTTGCCACTCCAGACTCTCTCAGCTGTGTGGTGAGAATCCTGCAGCCCCGTTAACAGGTCCCAGTCACTGGTCTAACTTCATGTGTCACCTTCTTCAAGTTGCCCACACACTTCCCCTTCCTGGTACTCATATAGAATTCAAGGAAAGAGGAGAGACAAGCCTTCCATCCCCATCCAAGTCCAGTGAGTCGCTGAGTCCATCTTAACATTAGGGAAAGTCAGCCGCTCAAATGTGCAGCTGCCATTCATGGGAACACCTTCCGCCCCAACTGTCCCCAAGTGCAGGAAATATGAAGATGCATCCTTGAAGGGACAGCTCCTCTGGTTTGAACTCCATGAGCTGGGTCCAGTTCCTCCAGAACTCTGAGTATCACCTGTCTTTTTAACACCGTGTGTTTATTCTCACTAGCAATAGACAGATTTAACCAGTACTTACCATCATCTACTAAACTTTCACAACAGACTCTTCTCCTTAAAAGGATCAATAATGGGCTCTCTTACCAGGCAGAACTGCCATCCTTAGCATCAGCCCAGTTTTGGTTCCGGGAATTACATCCTTTGTTCTCGCAGATGGTAGAAGGACAAGGAGAGAGAATCCATCCTTAGGGTCATGCACCCATTTGGTTTCCATTATCAGTAAGTGTGCACACTGTATGGAGGACAGCCCTAAGTCTCCCCTTGTGCTGCCACTGCCTGAATCTCCTTCACCTCGGTTCTGTCCCCACTTGCCAGTGAAGTTTGGGTTTATCAGCCCATGACAGAGCTGACCCAAGGTGGTGTCACCAGGGCCCCAGCAGGGCAGAGTGCAGTTCAGACCTTACAAATAACTGGCAGGACCCAAGGAGATGGTGTTCCTGCACGTGCAGTTCTCTAGGGGCCATCAGGGGAACAGAGTTTAAAGGACCGTTCTTTGATTACTGTCAGACCTGTCAGCGTTGGCAACCAGGGCTACCGGTACCCAGATCACAGTTTTCCCCTGAGCCGTAATTGGCCAGCCTCCTTCTACCAGCAGCCAGTGTTAACTAGTCTACCAAATGCTGTAGACAACAGCTCTGCATGGAAATGGCTGTCCGTTGAGCCGTAACATCTCCCTCAAGGGCACGGTGTGGCTGGCTATTAGGATGGCCAGAAGGCAGAGGAAGGGGAGAAGGCCACTGATGAGAGCGCTGACCTCCACCTCGCAATGCCCACATTGTCTAGAGAGACTGCCTCCCAGCTGCACAGGCACATTGCTCCCGGTGACTCAGAAACAGCACTGAGGGCAGTTCATCAGGAGTCTGGATTGCCGAGGTGGGTGCCGAGAGCACCCTGCCTGGGGTCTGTGCACCCCTCCTACGGATACATGTGCAATTTTTGTATGTATTTTTTTTAGCTGTATATACAGTGTTTATGTTGCAACTTCACCTGAAGCAATATCCACAGAAACCCTCCCCTTCTTCCCTTGGCACATATTTGCGCTGAGATGAGTGTCCCTTCCACCCCCACCCAGTGTGTGTGTGTGTGTGTGTGTGTGTGTTATTCAAAACTGTGAGTATCTGTTCTGTTTACTTCAACTTTGGAATCCCAAGAGTCACTCAGACAGAGTGAGTGTGTGTACACGTGTATACCCGTGTGTGTGCACATGCCCGCTGGAAGCAGAGGCCAGGCCTCTGGGGGAGCAACCTGTGGCAGGGTTGATAGACACATCCTCTGCCTGGTAGGCAAGACGGCCCCGGGCCCTGCATCAGCCAGTGCAGAGCTTGTTAAAGCCAAGCCTGATTGTGCAGTATTATTTAGATAGCACGTTAGTGGCCTTTTGGTAATTTCTAAACTTTTAACATTATTAACCACCTTTCATGTGATTCACCTATATCAAAGAGGATCAAGAAAGGAGAAGAATGTATTTTATTGTGCTCTTCTTTGCTTCATTTTCTTCTTTTTTAAGTGAATGGGAGCCGTGAGGCCCATCTGGAGGATTCCCCTGTCCTCCCGGCCAGCAGTTCAGGACTTCCAGGGAAGAGAGCTGGTCGGCCCACACAGAGTCTTGTCTCCTCTGTGTAGGAGAGTCTTGTCTCCTCCTCCTCCTCCTCCAGAGTGTAAGGCTCTGCCCCTAGGAACGGCCGCAGGATGGGCGTGCCGCTGCAGGCCAGCACTCTGCGCTCTCTCGGTGTCCTGCAACCTGGCCCCACTTTGCCTAGCAGGCTTTAGTAGGTTGCCCTTAGCTAACCCACGTGCACATAACCCCCTGCCCAGTTATACACTGAAGTGGCAGCGCACAGACCACTACCCTGTCAGCCAGCACGCCCCCTTAGCAGCCTGCTCTCCACGGTTTGCACATTGAGACGCTTTCTCAATGTCACTCTCATGCTGCCTTGCCCGTGTGAATTTGAATGTTGACCATTTAGTGCAGTTTCATATTTAATGAAGAATGTTTCCTGGTCCCTTTATTGATTTTCTAGGTATCCTTCACCACCACCACCCTCCTTTTTTCCTCCTGTTTCTGTTTTGACTTGGATCCAGTCTTCTTCATTTTAACTCAATAGTATTATAAGCACGGACACCCTCCACTACCATTATCTTATAGCACTGGCAAACCGAGCACCTTTTCACATTAGCTGTGTTTAGTACTGTTTTCATAGTTGGAAGTGTTAAGGGCAAAAGATGAATGCCAGCTAGTCAGGAAGGGACTCGGGCTGCTCTGAGATGGGTGGCTAGATTAATAGTTCTCTGAGTGAGGGCCAAAGGACGTAAGGTGGGGAAGGACGAAAGTGTTACAGGTGAGAATGGAATAGGCAAGATAACCCTATTTCTAGGCAAGAGGTATTGTCAGATGGTCCTCCAAATATTTTTCCAAAATGATGAAATTCAGTCTCATATTAACACAAATATTTTGCATTTCCATTTTAATTGTAGCAGAAACTTTGAATTCATTCATCAACTGCAAAGAAATCCTGCCCTCAGACACGGACATACATATTTATACATATTATATATATATATATATATGAGTTTTGAATTGTGACTAGTGTAGCACTTTAAATTTTCTCAAGTAACATCAAGTTATTGTCTTCAATACAGATTGGATTTTTTCTCTTCTTTTGAAGTCTGTACTATAGATTCTTCCATGTATATTGAGAATTTGAACAATTAAGCCGCTATTGGAACTTTTCCTTAAGCCACACGAGCAAGAATAATATCTTGTACACTTTTAGGTAAACAGGACAATGGCTGGAGTAGCCAAGACCAAGACTGAATGTACAGCAGAGTGCCTTGTTAGCGTGCTAACCTCGTCTGGGAGGAAAGGAATTAGATGTTCCACAGGAAGGCAGGGGGCTATGAAAGGGCTCCCTTGCTCGCCTGAGGAGAGCCCTTGGTGCACTAGCATGATGCCAAGGAGCTGATTCATCAAGAATAACAGCAAGATGGTGGAAAGAGCAGTTGCAACCCGTGGCATCAACAACAAAATAATGGTAAAGGACGCCCACTGACCCACAGGCTAAGTCAGAACTGGAAGCCAGGAATATGGCAGTGGGTTTTAAGTTTTGCCCTCAGAAGTAAACCAGCTGAGATAGACAGGGGAGCACAGCACTCACATTCCCTAATCGAGTGATGTTGAGGGCCCAGAAGTGAAATCTGTTGGTTAGAATTTTAAGGGTCTGAGTAGCCTTTCACTGTCACTGGGGGCCAGTTGTGCTCCCAAACTCAGTCCCAGTTTGTGAACTTAGAAAACTCTAAACCAAGAGATCTGAGCCTCTGGAAATATTAATGATAATCCTGGGAATTAGACTACTTAAAATTGTATTTTAAAGTCTCTAGCATTATAAAATATCCATGAAAGATCTTTGGGGCCTACTAAACAGTAGGGCATAGAAGGATTGCAGTCCACTTCCCACATTCGAATTAAGAATACTTTGGTGCTAGGAAATTACCTGACTTAGTTTTGCTAATAGGAGTTTTCCCTAGATGTTACCAGCAGTGATCTGAAAGAAAATATGGGTTAGTTCCAGAAATTGGGATGGGCAGGGAGTAACTTGACTTCCTGGGCTAACTCTGACATGGTTTTTTTATTCCCCTTACTAGTTGACAAGAAGTAAAAATTCTGGTTCAGCCTAATGAGTGAACAGGATGGCTGCCCGTGAAAGCAGGTGGCTAGTTTTACCTCATTGAAGCCCATATTCTCAAAGGCCCAAAGTGCTGTGCCAAGAAAATCCAAGTGCCACTGTCGCTGCAGTGCGTGCTGCAGCTGTGCTGACGGCAGCACCAAACGGGGTTCCACGGACCAAACCGACGCCATTAGGGAGGCCACGAGTGGTGCCGTGCAGGATGCTAGACAGAGATTATACCAAAGAAACCAAGCCTCTTTGTCCTGATGTTTTTTAGGTGATGAGGCTGAGTTATGACAGACGCCATGGGAAGAGAATTCACATGCATTCCCACATCCAGGTATTCCACTGATCAAGTAAACCATCCTCAAAAAAGCACCTATTTTTTTAAAAACAAGTCCATTTTGTGTATTGGGGTGGGGGGTGGGGAAGATGATGCTAAGGAAAACCTTGGGCAGATTATAAATTCCCCAGCATTTCAGGAGAAAGAACTATCCCCTCTCCCATTGACATGATTGTGACAATCACCCAAACTTCAGCTTGGGAACATCATATCCCTGTAATACTGAAAGCTGAGGTTTTTTTTTTTAAGAGATGTGGTAGTTTCAATAGGTTTGTTTAAAAAAAAAAAAAAAAACTCTTGGGAAATTTCTTTTTAAAAATCTAGTATTTTTTATAAACCGAGGTGTTCACCACTCATCATCACCACCATTTAATATAAGTGCCCAGAAAGTACAAGGTGCTATACAGCTGTTAAACACCCTCTCTCGGCAGCTGTTTGAAATTAGAGTAGGTTCCTGCGTCAGCCACTGCAGAAGCTTTTCCCCTTTTACCCGGGCGGGCTTCAGGGGCTTGCATCCGGGACCTCCCGTCAGGTGTTTCCCACGCCGCAGCGTTTATTCCAGCTTCTCACTTTTCCCCATCCATTTGCCTCCACTTTTATTTTTTAAATCAAGAAAGTTTCAGGGAATCAGAAGAGGTCGGACATTTTTTAACCTAGCAGAAGTACAGAGTCATATATTTTGCTACAAATATTATATTATGGAAAATCCACTTTGCCCGTGTAGTGTGTGAAAAGTGTGTGTGTCCGCGCTCCCGATAACTTGAATGTTGAACCAGCCCTATGGCTTCAGGGTAGCATTTTTGAAAGATAAACCACACTGCTTCAGGAAACGCTCCAAATAACTACTTGGTTATCCCTTCCCTTAGCAGTTTTAAAAGGTGTTACATGCGAACATACCGGGACGGGATTTTTCTGTTGATACGCCGGGCATTTTGGTATGAGATGAGGGCAGAAGCAAGGTCTTGTCCTTCTCCGTGATTTGAATCATGGCAGTCCTCATTCCGCTCTCTCTTTCATTCCCCACTGGCTCTGCCCATGCTCGCTTTTTGAAAATCTTGTTTCTTTTGTTCTTTCCTGGAGCCTCACCTCTCTACTTAACATACTTTAGAGTTGTAGAAACCTATCAACGAAAGGTCCCCTCTGTCACCAGGTGGCGCCGCCCTTTGGTTTGCTGTGGTACTTTGCTGTGTTCTCTGTGGCATCATGTTACTGTGTAAATAAATTCATTTTCATATCCAGTAAAAGCAGACAAGCTCTTGTCTTTTCAGCTTCTCTCCACACTGATGTGCGACGGACATGGTTACATCTTAACTCGCAGGAGGTATGCCTTCTCAGATGCTCCTCCCTGCTGACCTGGACTTGTTTTCAGTTCATTCCCTCCCTGAACTGAGAAAACCAGGCATAGAAGGGCAAGTGAAGGCCTTCAGCTTTCCCCCAGAGCTCAGAGGGCTGCAGGTTTGCTGTGTGAGATCGCCCCCTAGTGACCAGTCACCATATAGAGGTCCTGTTAGTCGCCCAGTGGTGTCCGACTCTGGGACCCCATGAACTGCAGCAGCCAGGCCTCTCTCTGTCCTTCACCATCTCCCGAAGTTTGCCCAAGTTCATGTCTATTGCATCGGTAATGCCATCCGGCTATCTCATCCTCTGACGCCCTGGGTTTGTTTAAACCGTTTGGTTAGCTGGCTGAGGCTGAGCCTCTCAGTGGCCATCTCAGAGCTCTGCAGACAATATGAGCAGAGCAGGACCTTGTGCAGCGTCACCTGCTGCAGAATTCACATCCTTTGCCTGTTCCTAAAGGTACACGGTCACACACTGGGTCCTCACAAAGGCAGACAAGCTAATGAGCAGACGCTTCTGTAGCAGACAGAGGAGGCCACCTGGCTCAGGCAGGACGAGTCCGCAGTGGGCAGAGGCAGTGACAGCTGCCACGTCATTGGAGTAGAATGGATGAAAGTGCAAACATGTAGTCTCTGAATTTAGACCAGATTTTAGAGCTCTTAACCCTTTACCGTGGACACTGTTTCCAGCCTGGTGTTTCTGCTTCTCTCCACCAGCAAGCACTCTAGAACTTTCAGACATAATATTTAAGGAATATTCCAGAAAAGTGATTGCCAGACTCAAGTTATATATTGCTGAGGAGGAAAAACTACTGATGTGGGCCTCAGAGCTCTCTCTGTTGCTTGGGCCTGGGAGGAAGGGTCAAGAGAATAAAGCTGAGAGACAACTCCCTGGGACATAGGTTCAGCTTCTGGAGAGGAGCCCAGGGAACTAACCTTCCTTGTTGTGAACTGACTTCTGGAGGGAGAGAACCAAAGAAAGAGACAGTTGGAGCTGAGAGGTCTCGACATTATAGAGAGGGAACACAGTACGCTTGGGTGGCTGTCCCAGGCTCTGCTGGTGAGTGGCCAACTGGGGCCCCTGAAAGAAACGGGCTTGGATGGTGAGGGTTCAGGGTTGCCCAAGCCAGGCTCCAAAGGGGGTGGAGCAAAGCCACAAATGGGATCTCTCTGACTTTTGGCATGACTGGAGAGAGATTCTGTTACCCCTTCAGCACCTTGCCCAGCATGGGATCCATTCCTAAGAATTCTGTCAGTGGGCCCTCAGGAAGACCACTCTTCCCTTTGATTCTGGATTGTCCAGAGGTCATGGACCACTGACATTTGAGTGGGGCCTTTGGCTTCCCTGGTGGCTCAGATGGTAAAGAATCTGCCTGCAATGCAGGAGACCCAGGTTCAATCACCTAGGTCGGGAAGATCCTCTGGAGGAGGGCATGGCAACCCACTCCAGTATTCTTGCCTGGAGAATCCCATGGACAGAGCAGCCTGGTGGGCTACAGTCCATAATGTCGCAAAGAGTCAGATACAAACGAGTGACTAACACTTTAACTTTTTCTTTGGCTTCCGCATGCCTGGGAGCTGACTTCTTTCAACCCAGGTCACAAAGAATCTTGAGTTCTTTCCTACCTGGGATTTACTGGTACAAGAAGCTCTCTGGGTGTCTGGCACAGGGTGTGCACTCCATGAGCTCTCTGCTTTTCTCCAAGACTCAGCAAATTATGCTTCCTTGTAAGCGAGCCCATGCTCTACAAGGGAAGGGACTTCATTAGTGCCTCAGGAGCCAAGGGCTGCAGTTGGCAGCTCACAGCTGAAACTTAAAAACTGAATTGCATACAGGGCGGAGGGGGAGGGATCTTGGTTGCCAAGATCCAGTTCTCTCAAATGTGCAAACCTCTGAGTGGAAACAGGCTGCCTGGGCACAACTCCTGACCTCCTGGAGATGTTAGGTAACTCTCTCTCCACACACACATATCCCAACTAACTGCTCGCTTACCCTCTGAAGGTACAGAAGCAACCGAAAGCCTGAGCCTTACTGGTCACCAGTCCCAGTGACCCAGTGACCCATTCTCCTGGGTGCTGGAGAATATGCTCGGTGAGGGGGACCTGGGGTCCCAGGAATAGAGGGGCGCCGAATCTCCGTCGGGGCCGCAGAGCTCTTGCTCCCTGGAGCCATCACCTCACACTTGGGCTGGAGTCCTGGAACTAGGGGTCGGAAGTTGGGCAGAGTGAAAACCTGCAAGCCTGTGGCTCGCCATCTGTTCTTCCTCTCCCTGCAAGTGCCTCTTCTCCCTGCAGCGCACTCCACCGCACACCCAGGGGCACACCCGAAACCACCCCAGTCCCGCCGCCCCGGCCTTCCCTGCCCAAGCCACTCACGCCCCCTGAGGCCGAGGACAGAGCCCACTGTGTATGTCGGGCTCTGCAGGCCCCTCTGCTCAGGCTCGGAGCAGCCCAGCTTCCCCCACTGACTCTTCTTTCTCCTCAAACTCCTGACCCTGCACCTTTCCCACGCACTCTGGGCAACTGGCCTGGGTGCTGTTCAGAGAGCCCTGGGCTAGTGCCAGTGGGAACAAGCTTCATCCCCACTGCCATCCAAGGAGATGGCGCCGTTTTGCCCATTTTCACTGAACCAATCAGGATTTGAACATGGATCTGTGTGCCTTGTCAGTGCTTTTTCCTAGAGCTCCAAAGAGATCAAGAAAGAGCTTCTTGGGATTGAACTAGCTTAGTTTTATCTTCACAACAACTCTATGAAGTAGGTTCTAGAATTATCCCATTTTACCCACGAGAAGACAAGCCAGAGAGGTGTTACTTGCCCCAAATCCCTAGTGAGGGAGCTAGGATTTGTCCTTAAGACAGTCTGGCTCTTCCTCGCAGCTCTCGGAACTCATGGCCTTCCTCCCTCACCCCTTCAATCTCTCAAAATCGTCAGTGGCCTCCTGGTGCCCAGAGAAGACAACCCAACTGCAGAGCCCAAGTCCCACCCCCTGGTCATGCTTTTTGCTAAGCAGACCTCCACACCCTACTAGGCTGGTCTCTTTGCTGCTCAAACACACTGGAGATTTCCCTGCCCACACTGTTCCTGTCCTTACCTCCCCATTCTCCAGGCCCCCATTCAGCCAAGAAGCTTCTGGGGTGACTCCCACTGGGAATGTTCTCTCATCCATCTGAAATCGCCAGCCTGCTCTCAGATCAGGCGCTCAGCCTGGTGTGTGCGTCCTGCTCCTCACTCCGCCTGCTCCTCTCATCGGTCTCCTCAGAGTCTGAGTGAGACCAGTAGGAGGGGCAAGAACAGCACTGCGCCTGCAGCTCCTGCCTGCAGGTCCTGGGCCAGGTTTCCCCACTTCTAATCCTCACTCCAGCCCTCTGACCCCCACTGCACATGAAGAAATCTTAAATCAGAGTGGGGAGAAATTGGTCCAAGGCTGCACAGCTGAATGCCAACAGCCGACTCATTGGAAGAGACCCTAATGCTCAGAAAGGAGAAGAGAGCAGCAGAGGATGAGATGGTCGGATAGCATCACTGATTCAATGAACACGAACTTGAGCAAACTCCAGGAGATGGTGAGGGATAGGGAGGCCTGCTGTGCTGCAGTCCATGGGGTCACAAAGAGTTAGACATGACTTAGCAACTGAACAACAAGCACAGCCATTAAGTATTAGGGCTGAGATTCGAACCCAGCCTGGCTGCCTCAGAAGTCAGTTCTCTTGCCCACCACATCACAAGTCCTAGCCTGTTTCTGTGCCAAGGGAAAGGTCTGAGTCCTACAGTCATTCATTCTAACTGTGACAGAGCGGGGCAGCCTAGGAAGGCTTCCTGAAACAAGCAAAGTGGGGAATGGGGGGGTGGGGGTGGGAAGCATGTCCAGAGGGGCCCGCCAGGCTGAGCAGTCGGATCCCAGTTCCTTCCAGAAGGGGCTGGCCAAGAATGGGGTGTCACCTGAGGAGAAGGAGGCACTGGCCACCTTCTGAGGCGTCCCACTCAAGAGGGCACAGAGCAGACTCACCTCCCCTCACCACACTCCACAGGGGGAGAGGGGCAAAACCTACCAAATCAATAAAGCCCAACTTCACCCAACCAGCAGGTGCTACCATGGGGACCTCTTAGGATGGCTTCTGGGATGAAAAAGGTACCTGGGCGACCACCACTCACCATAGAGGTAACACAGAGGCAGTTTGGCAACTTTCTCCTCCTTTTCCTTCTTTCTCATGTGTGTGGGCGGGGTGTGGGGGTGGAGGGAATCTACTTTCCATTCATCCACCCTCTCATTCCCTCCCTATCATGTTATCTAGATCGTAAAGTGCTCAACCCTTTGCCAAATCTTTGTGCAAATACACACAAACCATACACATACACCTGTACAATACTCTGCAAATTGCTTTTCTCACTTAAGACTGACCCAACAGACATCACAATCATAGCACTTCTCAAAAGGCAGCTTCTCTCACTAAAAATGATAGCATTATATAACATTGTTGTTGTTTAATTGCTAAGTCGTGTCCAACTCTAAGACCCCATGGACTGTAGCCTACCAGGCTCCTCTTGCCATGGAATTTTCCAGGCAAGAACTCTGGAGTGGGTTGCCATTTCCTTCTGCAGGGAATCTCCTCATGCAGGCATCAAACCTGCACCTCCTGTGCTGGAAGACATTGGCAGGCAGATTCTCATTGCTGAGCCACCAGGGAAACCCGTTATATAACGTACATATATGTGAATGTATTATTCTTATCATTATTTCCGCTTCTCTGGACATCTAGCCACATACTTGTAGGGATGGTTAAACAGTGAAACATGAGAAACTACAAAGCTGTCTCAAAAAATGTAATAGAAGTTGCATAGGTACAGAGATGAACCCCCAGGTTGGGTAGAAGGACCATGTTATCTTCTCAAATATTTCATTGAATTTTAAATCTCAATGGGTTGTTGTTGTTTTTTTTTCTTTTTGACCTTTACAGAATGGTTCTGAGTCACTTGGAAGAACAAATATGTGAAAGAAACCCACAAATTGTTGAAACTGAGAGGCTGTTTAAGTATATAAAAAAGCTATAATCAACAAAACAGTGTAATAGAGATACAAGAAAAAAACAGGTCAGTATAACAGAATAGGTAACTTAAAAACAAAGCTTATTATCTATAAAAAAATGTAATATACGATAAGTTAGACGTTACTATATGGGAGGGAAAGAAAGTCTTATCCAATAAGATGTGAATCAGTTAGCTCTTTGGAAAATAATTAATCTGCACACTGTAAATCCAAATAAACCCAAGCAGATCAAAGAGCTACATGGCACAAAGGAAAGGAAAAATGAAAAGAAATCCTAAGAACTAGAAAGAAAGCTAAGTCAATACCTGTTTTATCTCTTGTTGATAGGGGACTTTCTAACTTAAAAAGCAATAGAAGGCATCTGAAAGGGAACGATCAATAGGTTTGACTACATAAAGATGATGAACCTTCATCCACTGAAAACATTAGAAACAAAACTGAAAGGTAAATAACCAGGCAGAAAAACCATTTCAACAAATATAATGGACATAGGGTTAAAATCCTGTTACAAAGAGCTCATGCAAACCATTAAGAACATAAAATGCCAATGGAGAGATGAGAACAGACAAGTCACAGAAGAATCCAAATGCTTAACCTTTCTAGAAATAAGAGAAAAGAAAAACTAAGAACATAAAAACCCTTTTAATAGCCTTTTCTGATTATAAAACGATGGTTTACAGTAGAAAATCTGGAAGATAAAATTGACCCACTGGGTCACCATCCAGAAGAGACCAACACTGACTTTGCTGTGTATCCTGCAAGTGTTGCTTCCTCTGCCTTTTTCTTTTTAGTTTGAATCCTATTGTTGGCATCCCGTTTTCTGCCTATCAGGTTAACAAAGCTCTTTGTAAAGCTTGTACTCAGTGCTGATGACAGTGTATGAGGTTCAGACAAAGTAGGTGCAACTGAATTTGAGGGGAAGGGGCTTAATTCATCCTGTCCCTTTCCTGAGGCCACAGCTGAGCAGGGGTGTTAAGCCAGTTGTGACCCCAGGAGCCATGTAGAGACTGCAGATCTCCAAGACCAGAGCAGCGGAGTCTCGAGGGGGCTTTTCAAAAGGACAGACTCTGGGGCCCCACCCAAGTCTGATGGCAGAGGCCTCCCTCTCCCCAGGGTCCCACGGGGCTCCCCAGGGGCCTCTCTGCCCTGAGTCTGGCTGCCTGGGTTTGAATCCACACTTCGCCTCTAGTCACTGCGGTCCTCAGGCACACTCAGAGCCTTGGTTCCAATGGAGAGTGCCAGCTTGCAGGGCCATTGTGAGGATTAAGTCCATCAGAGGTGTTTAGCCTGCTGTCTGGCAATAACATGTGCTCATACTATTTTGTTAGCTCAAAAGAGCGAACTCCAACTACTTGCTTTCTGTTTTTATCACTCAGGACCTATCAAGGGATTTTTGCTGAACAGAGGCACTATGAATTCAAATCTCTGCCTCATGAGAGTCAGAAAACTGTTCACAGC
This sequence comes from Bos mutus, assembly GCF_027580195.1. Classification (NCBI taxonomy): domain Eukaryota; kingdom Metazoa; phylum Chordata; class Mammalia; order Artiodactyla; family Bovidae; genus Bos; species Bos mutus. Next base: position 31,510,171 of record NC_091637.1, on the reverse strand, counting down.
TTTCAAACGGCAGTTTCTCCAGCTTTCCAAACATCTCCTGGCTAAGTTTCAGAAAGCCCTGCTAACTGTCCTTTATCTGAACACCTCCTACCTGTTCAAGGTGACACAGCACATCGGAGGCAGAAAGCATCCCTCTGCCCTGACAAGGGGCTCAGCCCAGATCCTCCCGGCCCTGCCTGGCCCATCCTTGCTTTTCCACGAGCCATATCAGGGCTGTCATTCCGGCTCCCCTTACGACCGACAACTGGGCCTTGGCATAATAAATGCTCCGGTCGAATGTACTTTATTTTGGGAAAAGTCATTAAACCACTTTTGTGGAAACATTTTAATTGAATTAGATTGTTTTCTGATTGTAATAAATGTTAATTAATTGAGTGGGCCGGGTGTCCTTGGATCAGGCTGGCTTCTCTTGGTTTAATTAGGAGGAGAGTGCAGACTTACTTCTTTTTGTCATAAGTCTGAGGTTTAAATTTATCTTTTGTGCTAATAAAGTAATCAGGCAGGTGCAAGGAGCAGATTATTTTTTATATCTGAAATTTAATAGCCTGCTTCACTCACAAGCCTCTGCTTGACATCATCAGGGCATGACCTAGTTCCCTTGTCTTGGCTTAATGAGGTTTATCCATTTCTTTGGGGAAAAGAAAGAAATATTAACTTCTGCGAAAGTCCTTTTGTTTCCTAGTAATACCAGTCACCTGGTTCCAAGGGGACAAAGTTGCTAACAGGAGAGGCAGGTGGTCTGTGAGGCACTAAGAACCAACCCACCCCCCAAATTTTTGTTCACCCCTAGTGTAGGCAGGCAGACCTGGGAAGTTCCAGAAACTCAGAACAGCCCAGAGATCCTGGCAGCTTCCTCATTATAGAGATGCTGAGACTGCAACCCAGAGAGGGAAGGAGCATGCCCAAGGCCACACAGCATGGCCCTGGTGTAGTGACATCCTTAATAACAAATTCAGTTTGGGTCAACTAAAACCGACACAAGCCAGACCCTGGATTAGCAGGGAGGGTAGAGATAGGTCCAAGGAGTTTGCACAATAGTAAAATATAGACGGGCGTAGAAGTCACACAGCACTGAAGGCAGCATTAAACACTAGGCACACAGTCTCAGACTTGGGGAGGAAGGGCAGTCCGGAAGCCTTCAAGAGGAGATGTGTTAGCATTAGGTTCTGAAGGATAAATAGAAGTACGCCAGGTAGACAAAGTATGGTGAAGAGCATTCCAGACAAAGGAATGTCTGCACACACGAGAGCCCCGGGAAGCTCTCGGAGGCTCAGATTTGAGCTGGAGAAAACCCCTCTTTCTGTCTGCTGCAGTAGAGAAGGGTTCAGAGGGGGAGTCTATGGGCGGGGAGAACCAGGTGAGGGAGGCTGGGAGATCCTCAGCTCGACTCATTGCCGTGAAAATGGAAGAGCAGGGCTAGGTCATGAAATGTTTAAGAAGCAGAGTCAACGTTTCCTGGCTTGGTCAGGTGTCCTGAGGATGGAGGGGTGACACCTGCCCTTTTGGACAAACTCCCTGGCTACCGAATGGTTGTGCTTCCTCCGAATGGGTCTGTAAGGTGGTAACAGCAGCAGCCGCTTGCAGCTAGCAGCTTCCTTTAGCCAGATACCATTACACGAGCTTTGCCCGATACTGCATTTCCTCTTCAGTATAACTCTGCCAGGTGGGTCCTGTTCTTACCCCCATTTTGCCAGTGAGAAAGGAGAAGAGCCATGACTTGCCCAAGGTCACTGAACTCCAGAAGGGGGAGAGCAACTGCAGCTCCCCACACTGAGCCCGACCTACCCTGGATAGGCTCCACGTTCAAATGGGGCCTTACTGACTTTCTACCGCAAAGTATCCCTAATAGGTGACCAGAGTCTAGGTTTTCCTTTGAGGAAGCAAAAGACCTTACCAGCACCAAACATCATTCTCCAGGGGCACCAGGGCTGACCCGGGCATCTTGTCCCCTCCCCCATTCGTGCCCAGGCTCTTCTTGCTGGAGAGAGGAGGTGAGCCGGGCTGGGCTTCCCTCTTTCTTGAAGGCCCCCCAGTATAGCAAGAAGGCCCTGGGTTCAAACACGCTTTGCTCCGTGTAACCCTGGACAAGTCGCTCTTCCTCTCCAAGCCTCAGTGACTCCATGTCCGCCGCGGCCCCCAGGGCTGTGTGGGGTCTCTGGGGTCCCGGCACACACTGTGATTGTGGCCACCCCAGCCGTGCCCTTGGCTCCCTTCAAGCTGAAGGGGTCTGAGGACATAGAGCCGCCTTCCAAATGGTGTCCTCACAGGTGCAGCCTCTAACCCCAGAAACCGGACCCCAGGCCTGCCACCCAGGAATCAAGTCCGCTGCCAGCGGACCCTCTTTTTCCAGTAGGTCCCCACCCTTCAGCAACCCTTCAGTAGTTGGTTGGCCAGGAGCTCCAGCAGCACACGCCTTCCCTCTTCACTCACCACCCTGACTCTGCCTGTCGGGATTCCGTTCACCCTTCCAGGCCTCAGTCTGCCTGCCTCCTCTCCAACCCCACGGGGCCTCTCCCCACCTGCTCTATGCCCCTTCTGGCCCACCTGTCATTGGGTACTTGTCTGATGCTAGCAAGCTCTCAGGGTGGACCCAGGGCTCTAAATCCCCCCCAGGGCCTGGCAGGGTCATTCCTGCAGGAGGAACAGCTCAGGGTTGTGGATGGATGGAGATGGGATAGAATTTGGCAAATTCCCCTACCCGCCCTCCCCATCACACATATACACGTGTGCACACACGTATGCTGTCACACTCATATGCACACGTGTGCACACACGTACACTGTCTGGCCCACCCTCCCATTTTGTGATCACACTGGCCCTCCCTCTAGCTCTGTCCCCTCTGCCTGGGGCCTCTCCCCACTCCCTCCTGCTCCTCATTGGGCTGCCCCAAATGCTTCTCTGGGCCCTGGTAAGTAATCCCACTCCACATTTCTCACTGGGACATGCCTTGACTTTGGGGCAAGGCCAGGCCTTCGGCAAAGTGCCACTGCACACCACTGTGGCCCTGTCCCTAGGGAAATACCAGGAACGTGCCTTGGGAGCTAGTCATTGACAGGTTCCAGGAAACTCCCCCAAATCCAAGGAGAAAGCCAACCGAGATCCTTCCCAGTGCAGCCAGGAAAGGGGGCCGTGAAAGTGAGATTAGGAAGGTTCCCTGCTTCCTAGAAAACAAAGCAGCAGAGCCAACTGGGTCCCGACTGATGGGTTTCCTCCCACCACCCCCCTCCTCCTGCAGGACAGACCAGCTGTTAGCACCAGATTAATGACCACGATTAAAAGCAAAATGCCCTTGCCATGGCCCACTGTCCTCCCACACCTGTGAGTCCGGAGGCTGAGCTCTAAGCCCCGGGAATGGAAGATTTGTAATGAAATCAGACAGGCCTCTTCACTGCTGATGGTATCGGGGCCCAGGGGAGATGCAGACTTATTTCCTAATCTCCCGTGGAGCATCTGTCAGCCTCGCCACACAGCAATGTCATTCCCATGCCCAGCAAGGACCTTGCACGGGGCTGGCTGTCCGCCACCTGCCAGGCCACCTCCCCAGCCTCTTCTCCAGCCCCTTCTCTTTGCCTGGGCTCAGGCTGAATGGACATTCATATACACGCACTCATGCACACACACACACAGCCTGGTTCATTCATAAAGCGTCTGCTCTGTCCCTTTTGCATTGACAGAAGAAAGAGAAAAATGAGAACATCTCTATAGCAGTGTTGTGTGCGCGCGTGCTAAGTCGCTTCAGTCGTGTTCAACTCTTTCATAGCCCGCCAGGCTCTTCTGTCCATGAGATTTCCCAGGCCAGAATACTGGAGTGGGTTGCCATGCCCTTCTCCAGGGGTTCTTCCTAACCCAGGGGTTGAACTTGCGTCTGTTACATCTCCTGCATTGGCAGGTGGGTTCTTTACCACTCGGGCCACCTGGGAAGCCGCTATAGCAGTGTTAGAAAACAGTTAAGGTACTCTTGACAAACGAGTCATTCTGCAGGCTTTCTAGAAGCTGAGAAGTAGATGAGAACAAGCAAAATGAGAAGCCTACTGGGGCAGCACAGCCCATGACCTACCCAGACTGGGGACCAGTTTTCCGACCAGAGAGCTTCTGGGTGGCAGGGCTGAGCAGAGGGGCAGAAGGAGGCCTTGGGAGCTGGATGCTCAGGCTTCACCAGTTAGGACTGCATGCTGAATCAGTGAGGGGTGTGGGAGGATCACACAGGACAGAGGGGACAGGGCCCCACAATTACCACAGAGGAAAGCAAGGGGGATCTTGGTAGCAGTGGCAGCTCCCACCATGCCGGAAACTTCTCTACTGCTATTGGCTATTACAGCCTAGTCCCTTGTGGACACCTGAGGCCCCGCTGGCAGAAGCTGTAGGACTGGGTGGGTGGGGAGCAGGGAGAGTGGCCTGGACTCCTCTGGAACAGGCCACAGAGACCTGTCCCGCCCCTGCCCCAACCTCGTGGTGTGGGCAGAACTCCATGAGACCCGGGATGCCAGGCACAAGTGAGCCTGTGGCTCCTGCCCCGACATGACCATTTGCTCCCAGTTTCTGCACTTGGAAGGGAACACTTCCTGCCCATACCTCCCCAGCAAGACCCAGATGAGGCCAGGAAACCTTGTGTACCACATCCTCCTTTTGATATTCATAGTAGGTCTTAGGCATCAAAGGTTCTGAGAGGTCTTGCCATCACTTTTATTCTATTTTACATTCAGCACAGTTACTTGTGCAGTCTCGTGAATTTTGACAAAAGATCACACCCACACAACCCACAGTCTTATCATTTGTACAACGCTGAACATTTTCATCACCCCAGGAAGTCCCCTCACTCCCCTCTACTCCCACCCCAAGGGCAACTGATCTATAATAATAGGTTAGTTTTGCCTGTTCTGAAGCTTCATGTTTATGGACTCTTACACAATATGTACTCCTTTGTGTCTGGTTTCTTTCACTCCATGTATTATCTGTAATATCCACCCATGTTATTGCATGTGTCTATGGTTCATCACTTTTAATGGTTGAGGAGTATTCCAAGGTAAGATACAGATTTAAATGTGTTTATCTATATTCCGGTTGGTAAATATTTAGAGTTTTCTGATTTTTGCTCAAACAAAGCTGCTATGAATACTTCTCTGTACTAGACTCTGTGTGAACATGTTTCACCTTTTTCCTGGATGGTTTTACCTAGAAGTGGAATTTTGAGGTGCATGCAAACCTCTAAACTGCTTTACAGAGCACCAGCTTACACGCCTCCTGAAATGTATAGGAGTTTCCGGGGCTCCATGTCCTCTATAGCCTCACCGTTATTTGGTGTTATTTCGTCAGTAACTGTAAAAAAATATTTCAACTCATCATTTATCACACTTACTGAACCACTGAACTTTTTTCTCATGATCCCTTTTAATATCCCATGGAGGCAGTGTGCAGTAGGATACTTGGAGAGTAATGATCTAGACTTTCAGTTTTAAATAGGAGAAATCAAAACATTAGCTATAAGAATAAAGAACGAGCAGAGAAAGAGATGCTCAGAAGAGGAGACAAAGGCACAAAATCAGAACAGGCCTCCAGTGGAAAGGAGTGAGTTCAGTACATAAGAGATAACTTTGGGACTTCCCTGGTGCTACAGTGGATAAGGATCCACCTGCCAGTGGAGAGGACGGGGATCTGATCCCTGGTCTGGGAAGATCCCACGAGCCACAACTACAGAAGCCTGCTTTCTCTGGGGCCAGTGAGCCCCAACGACTGAGCCCGCATGCTGCAACTACTGAAGCCCGTGTGCCTAGAGCCTGTCTCTGCAACAAGAGAAGCCACCGCAAGAAGGCCATGCACCCCAACAAAGACTAGCCCCCACTGCTTACGACTAGGGAAAGCCTGTGTGCAACAAGAAAGATGCAGTGTGACCAAATAAATAAAAGTAAAAAAAAAATAACAATTTGGGAAAACTTCTGAGCCACATTTTTTGAGATTCAAAGGATTTCACATATATAAAACTGGAGCAGGCTATTACGCAGGAGAAAGAGAATTTAGAAATTATTAACATGATTGCAAAATGAAGGTCACTTTGAAGTGAAGTCAAAGTCGCTCAGTTGTGTCTGACTCTTTGTGACCCCATGGATTATACAGTCCATGGAATTCTCCAGGCCAGAATACTAGAGTGGGTAGCCGTTCCCTTCTCCAGGAGATCTTCCCAACCCAGGGATTGAACCCAGGTCTCCTGCATTCCAGGCAGATTCTTTACCAGCTGAGCCACAAGGGAAACCCTAGACTCCAATACACTGATGAAATAAACAGTTCATAAACACAAATCTTCAACTACAATTGTTTTTAATAGATAGTAGCTCTGAAGGTCACTTTAGAAGCATCCAAAAGGAGAATGCTGAAAATGCAAAAAGGGATGTGGCGAGAGAGAGCAAAGAGCTCAAGAAAGGGGAAAACATTCCTTAAGTAAGGAAAGATTTGAATTTATATTTGAAAAAGCACAGTACATCTCAGGAAAAACTTGATAAAGAACAATCAAGACCAACAGCAGTTGGTCCTGGCTTTTCAGCAGACTAATTAAAGAAAAATTAAGACTTCAAAAAAAGGACAGAAGTGATAGGAGAATTTAGTTTAAGGTAAAGATGGTATTTTAAATCAGAGGGGAAAATACCATTTAATAAGGGGTTTTGGTATAACTCACCATGTATCTTTAAAAAAAAAAAAAAAAGGATATCTTTCCATGTTACTTCCTCTCCTAAAATTCCAAATGGATCTTAATTGTAATAATGAAATTATAAAAATAATAGAAGAAAATCTGTATATTAGCTAAAGTGCTGTAAGGGGTAAATTCCAAAAATACCAGGCGCTTAGCACAACAGTTTAGTTTTTGCTCATGTGAAGTCCAACTGGAAGGGGTAGAGTGAGATGGGGATTTTGCTGCCCACAGTTTTCCCAAGACCCAGGATGAAAGAAGCACTGGCATCTTCAACAAGTGAGCTCCCGGGTTGCTCTGAGCATTGATTCCATCTGTCAGTCAGACAGTGAGAGACGATTATGCATGAGAAAGCACACACATCCAAGACAAGAAAGATAAGTGGGAATAACCTTTGAAACTGAGGGAATTTCAAAATTATAAGATGTTTCGCTGCATAACTCTATACAAATAACTTTGAAATATCTAGTTGAAATATTGATTTTCTAGGAATACATTATTTATTAAAACTGACCCCCGAAGAGAGAAAAAGTCTAAATAGATAAATCTACTAAAAGAAATAGAGAAAGTTGTTAAAGAGCTAATCCCTAAAAAAGATTTCAGGGGGGAGTTCTACAAAGCTGAAGGAACAGACATTCTCAATGCTCATTAAATTATTCCAGGGAATAGAGAATAATAGGCACATGAAGGAGGAGTGGGGAATTATCCAGCAAATGACTATGGAAGCTCAGGTTGCCTGATAACAAGCTGAATGTCCACTGAAAGCTACCCTTATCTCAACAGTCAAAGTTCAACTTTCCACCAGCCTGCCAGATGCCAGCAGTTAGTATTCTAGACAGCTCTCTGAGAAGCTGTCATCTAAACTTAGTCTGGACACCTGGGCTCCTCACTTATGAAAATCTTTCTTAAGCCAATTTAAGCTGAGTATCCATCTCTTATAAAAGACATGTCTTATTCAGTGGATAAACCATATTCTATTCAATTCTTAATGTAAATAGGAAATGATACATTGATTGAAATGTATACATGATTGAAATGATACACGATTGAAATACATTTGCTAGTAATTTAAAGATAAGTACTAATAATATGGCTGAGTGCCAAAGAACTGATGCTTTCGAACTGTGGTGCTGGAGAAGCCTTAGACAGCAAGGAGATGAAACCAGTCCATCCTAAAGGAAATCAACCCTGAATATTCATTGGAAGGACTGATGCTGAAGCTCCAATCCTTTGGCCACCTGATGCGAAGAGCGGACTCACCAGAAAAGACCCTGATGCTGGGAAAGATTGAGGGCAGGAGAAGGGAGGACAGAGGATGAGATGGCTGGATGGCATCACCAACTCAATGGACATGAGTTTGAGAAAACTCCAGGAGATAGTGAAGGACAGGGAAGCCTGGCGTGCTGCAGTTCATGGGGTTGCAAAGAGTCGGACACAACTTAGCGACTGAACAACAACTAATAATAATATGGACATGACATGGAAGTTAAAAACACAAGAGGAAAAACAAATAACAGTCAATGCTTTGTCAACCCAAAAAAATTCAGAAAAGGGAAAACAGAAGGTATTGAGAAAGAATAATTAACAGAAAACATGAAATTGAATGGCAGGAAGACCAAACATTTTATTGTTACAGTACACCTGTGACTTACACTTAAATTTCTTTATTGGGCACACACACACATATTCTTATACACAGTCATACACACAAATCCAGTTATAGACCAGTCAGTTACAAAATACTCACTTATAACAAAATAACAAAGATTAGCATGAAAGGTCTGGCAAAGATAATCCAGGCAAAAGCTGACAAAGCAATGTAGATATGTTCATATCAGACAAAGTAGAATTCAAGACAAGACACATTAAGCAAGATAAATAATATAAATTTTTTTCAAATAAAAAGTATAGCCTGCCAGAAAGATATGAAATAAAAAAGAATTTCAACCAAACCATAGGCATAGTGGAAGGGTTTATCATAACCTGAAATCAAATTGAGTAAAGAGAAGGTTTGAATATCAAATTTAAGAAGGTTTGAATATCAGATGTAACAAGCTTCATGTGTAGCCCAAAGGTAAACTATCTGTTTTATTTTCAGATCCTTATAGAGCAACAACAAAAATTCACCACATAACACACAGGCCACAAAAATCTCAGAAACCAAAAAGGAGAAATCAGATGAGCCACATTCCTTGCTCATAACGTAATAAATCTAGAAGTTAACAACAAAAAAATAAGGTCTTCACCTCAAGTCTAACCACTTGGAAATTTTCAAATATTCCTCTAACTCAGTTCTCAGTTCAGTTCAGTCTCTTAGTCATGTTCGACTCTTTGTGACCGCATGGATTGCAGCACACCAGGCCTTGTCCATCACCAACTCCCGGAGTTTACTCAAACTCATGTCCATTGAGTCGGTGATTCCTCTAACTAGCTCAAGTTAAACTGAAAAAGGTTTTAAATCTGATGACAAGACGCCTGAAAGGGCTAACAATATTTCACACCAAAACCTAAATACTCTGACTGAAGATTTCCTCAGAGCAGTGTCATAGTCTTAAACTGTTCTGTGTAAAGTCAATATTCCCTCCACAAAGATATTCCGAGTGCCTGCTATAGGCCAGCACAGCTCTAGGTGCTGAGGGTAGGGCGGTGACCAAAAGAGGGAAGGTTTCTCTGTGGAGCTTACAGGCAAGCAGATAAATGTCAGGATGGCTTTTTAGAATATCCTGAATATTCAATTCGAGAAGCTGGAAAGGTATAATAAAATACTCTCAGGAAAGTAAGAGAGAGGAATAAAGAAAGTGTAAAAAATTAATGACAGAAAAGTCAAACAGAATTGATAAAATTAAGATCTGATCAGACTGCTAGGTTGACAAAGAAGAAGAGAGACAAATCATGAAAAAGTATCCTTAGAAATGGCAAAGGGAATGATACAGAGAAGACTGTACAGATTTTACGCAAATGACATGTATAATACAATGTCAAAATTTTTTTGAAAACAGGTAATTTAGAAAGCTATTATGGATAAAATGGAAACATAACTAGAAATACGTAAATTACCTAAGTTGACTCAATAAGCGGTGGAATACTTGAGTGGTCCAGTAACTATAGAAGAAAGTGAAAAGATTGGTCAGGATCTAATCACCAAAACACGTAAATACCTCAGTGATTTCAAGGCAGACTCTGACAGTGGTGCTGATGACCCTATTTGTAGGGCAGCAATAGAGACGCAGACATAGAGAACAGACACACTTGGGGGGAAGGAGATGGTGGGACGAACTGAGAGAATGGAAACATATACATTACTGTACGTAAAACAGACCAAAAGTGGAAATTTGCTGTGTGACACCGAGAGCTCAGCCCAGTGCTCTGTGACAACCTAGAAGGGTGTGATGGGGAAGGAGACAGGAGGGAGGTTCAGGAGGGAGGGGACATATGTATACCTGTGGCTGATTCGTGTTGATGTATGGCAGAAACCAGCACAATATTATAAAGCAATTATCCTCCAATAAAAATAAATAAATAAATAATTCACAAAGTAGCCCTCAGAGGCAGTAGGAAGGCCCTGCTGGGGCTGGATTCAAGGCCTGCCTGCCACGGATGCTGAATGTTACTGAATCATCTTTCTACATCTCTTGAGATGATTGTATAATTTTTCTTGTTTGTTTCATAAATATAGTGAGTTATATTGATTGAATTTTTAACATTAAATCAAAATTGCATACTCAAAAAAAAAGTAGAGGCTGACAAAATTTCGAGGACTGCTGTTTTTACTTAATATGTAGAACATAAAGATGGAAAGAGACTCTTTGGCAAAGCTGGCATACCAAAATCTGATCCACAAAAAAAACACTGGAATTATAATTACAGGACTTTAGATGCACAAAGAATGAGAAGGCTTGGGCACAAACTGCCCAGAAGGAGTGTTACAATTGGAGGCACTACTGTGTGTTCACTTGAGCATATGCGTGGCCTGTCACCCAAACCCAGCTGTGGGGACGTCTCATATACTGTGGTCCTGCCCTCCATCACTCCTTATATCTGTAATTTCATGGAGTATTTCCTACAGCCAATTGACAGGCAAGGAAGAGAACAGAGAAGAGTTTACGAACAGCTTGTCCACTGAAAGTGGACTCCTGTGGTCCTGCTGTCCCATTCAGAGGTGGCCCCAGGAGAAGACGGGGAAGAGAAATCTTATCAAGGGCAAAATTTAAAACATTGTATCTTATTGGTCACTTTCCTTGAAGGCAAGATGGCCTGAGGTACAGATCTACATTGGTTCATGAGCAGTAGTTAATGGTCTGGCCAAATGATCAAGGGCTTGGAAAGAACAAGAGTGGAAATCAGTGACCATGTGGTCTGGGAAAGATAATGTGGATAGAGCTGTCAGAATTGACCCAGAGGCAGAGCCTACTGTGTCTCACATAGATGCTCTCCAAAATGCCCTCCGTGTGGAGGAAGTTCTCGATAACCAGGTGGACATGATCACCCACCCAGTGGGTGAGCTGACGTCTATCAACTTCTTTCCCCAGCTAGTCCTGGGCCTGCTCAGGAATAAAGTGGCTTTGGAGGCAGGAACAGAGACCACCTGGTTGAGTAGGTGGTCTAACAGCCGTTCCAAAGCTGACGCAGCCGCTGCTGCTGACAAGGGCCTAACTTTCAGCAGTAGAGACCAAGTCTACAAGTCTGATATCATACTACAGTGGAGAGGAACAGTCAACTCTATGATAGCGAGTTGCTTATATTGGACTCCTTCCATCATGGGGGAACAGTGATTTGTCCTCGTTGGAATAAATATGGATATTGGAGTTGAATAGGTATTTTCTTCATGCTTCCATCAGGACTGACATCCGTGGACTTCATAAATACGTCAGAACAACCCATACAATACTGCTTCTTCCCCAAACTCACTGTACAGCCAAAGAATGAAGCCGTGGGCCGATGGTCATGGGATTCACAGCTCTTATCATACACAGGAGAGCTGGCCCAAGAGAAGACTAAAGCAAACATTTAAAGGATCAGTCACGACACCCTGGTAGACAACACTCTGTGAGTTGGGATACTGTCCTCTAGGATGCGGCGTACGAGCTCAACCAGCAACCAACTTACAGTGATTGGTTTACAGCAACCCTGGAACCAAAGCATGAATGTGGGCTTGGCACGTGTCACCACTCCACCAAATAATCTCCTTTCAAAAAATTTGCTTTTTGTTTCCACATCTCTACACCTGCTGGTTTAGAGGTTTTGATATGCAAGGGAGGACAGCTTCTATCTGGAGACACACAATGGTTCCACTGAATAGGAAGTGAATACTGCCAACCAGCCATTAGGGGCTCTCATGCCAGTGGATGAACAGGCCCAAGGGAGATCGTGGTGTTAGCTGGAATGATTGATTTACAAGTGTGCTGTCCAATACTGTAGCCACTAGCCACCTGTGGCTATTATATTCAAATTTAATTTAAACTAAATTAGTAATTCAGTTTCTTCAGTCACACTAGCCACATTTCAAGTGGTCAGTATCCATACATGGCTATGTGTGTGTTGCTCAGTCGTGTCAGACTCTTTGCAGCCCCAGGGACAGGAGCCATCCAGGCTCCTCGGTCCATGGGATTCTCCAGGCAAGAATGCTGGAGTGGGCTACTGTGCCCTCTTCCAGGGGATCTTTCCAACCCAGGGACTGAACCCACATCTCATGTGTCTCCTGAATTGGAAGGCAGATTCTTACTACTGAGCCACCTGGCTATAACATATGCTTATTGGCTACCATTTTACCCAGAGAAGATGTGGAACATGTCCATCATTGCAGAAAGTTCTACTGGACAGCACTGACTGACGGTACTAATGGGTACTAAAGGGTAATGGGGAGGTCATTACAATAGTACATGAAGAAATGAGGTTGACTCTCAGGAACCCTCTGCTCTGCCTGCTAGTACTGCCATGAGTAACTTCCAGTATGGAAGCAAGATTACAACAAAGATGTTAGGCAAGACCACTAGGGCCCAGACCCCTCAGGAATGATGGCGTAGGCCACTCTGACACATGGCCTAGAATCCCCGCCAGATGAGGTGTTGGCCAAAGGCAAAGTCATCATGCAATAGATGGTAGAGGAAGGAGGTTATACACCCGAGTCAAGGCACAGAGCCCCGTATTCTCTACCCATATTTCCTTCCCTGCTCTGCCATCTACACATTTATATACTTTAATGAATTTCTCTTGTATTTCCCTTTAGTCCATGCTTGTATATATTGTTTGAAGAGTATTGAGAGAGAATTGGGACAGAATTAGAGAAGAAATGGACCTTGCCCAGAACTTGGAGTTGTTCAGAGTAACTGATAGAGAGTGAAGATATTTTCAGTTTGCCAGACTGGATTTTTTTTTTTTTTTGCACTTCAGCATGGGAAGAAGTCTGAATTCTGGTAGGACTTGGTTGGTTTTGTTGGCTTCCCGGAGTGCGGCTCTTCCGATAGTTTTCCAGTGTTAAAGAAGAGTTGGTTTTCGTTGTTTGCAGTCAACGCCTCTGACTGGTACAGAGATATAAATACTGACGAGGAATAGACCACATGCTATTTGCAGATGACGTGCTTGGCTTCCCAGAAATTCCTAGAGAATAAGCAGAAAAAAGAAAAAAACGACAGGAAATAATTTACTGTGGCGACCAGATACAAAATTGCTTTTGTATTTATCAGCTTCATTCTGGAAGGAAATGTGATCTTTAAAAATTTTTGATGTAAAATAAAACCAGACCCAGAAGGCTTTGAATATCAGACCGTTTTGTCCTGAAGGTGCTGAGGAGAAGTGAGACCTGTGTTAGGAAGCCAAACACAGGAGTGTGTGGGAGGGTGGGAGCTCACTGGGCCTGGCCTGTTCCTCCTGAGAGGTGCCTGCTGCTGCTGCTGCCTGGAGCAGGGGCTGGGGATGGCTCAGATGGAGAGCAGCACCAGCTGCAGTGCACTCTGGTGGGGCCTATGAGGTCCAAAGTGGCTGGAGAGAGCTGGGAGGGGGGAATGAGAGTCCCGTGCAGCCCCCCAGGCCACAGCATATCCAAGGCCCTAAGCTTATACAGCCTCAGATATGCAGATGATACCACTCTCATGGCAGAAAGTGAAGAGGAACAAAGAGCCTTTTGATGAAGGTGAAAGAGGAGAGTGAAAAAGCTGGCTTAAAACTCAATATTCAAAAAATTAAGATCCTGGCATCCGGTCCCATCACTTCATGGCAAATAGATGGGGGAAATGTGGAAACAGTGGCAGATTTTGCTTTCTTAGCTTCTAAAGTCACTGTGGACGGTGACTGCAACCATGAAATTAAAAGACACTTGCTCATTGGAAGAAAGGCCATGATAGACCTAGGCAGAGTATTAAAAAGCAGATACACCACTTTGCCAACAAAGCTTTGTCTAGTGAAAGCTATTGTTTTTCCAGTAGTCGGGGACAGATGTGGAAGTTGAACCATAAAGAAGGCTGAGCACAGAAGAATTGATGCTTTCCAACTATGATGCTGGAGAAGACTCTTGAGAATCCCTTGGACTGCAAGGAGATCAAACCAGTCAATCCTAAAGGAAATCAACCCTGAATATTCACTGGAAGGACTGATGCTGAAGCTGAAACTCCAATATTTTGGCCACCTGATGTGAAGAGCTGACTCAATGTAAAAGACCCTGATGCTGGGAAAGATTGAAGGCACAAGGAAAAGAGCACAGAAGAAGTTGAGATGGTTGGATAGCATCACCAACTCAATGAACATGAATTTGAACAAACTCTGGGAGATAGTGGAAGACAGGGAAGCCTGGCATGCTGCAATCCATGTGGTCCCAAAGAGTGGGACACGACTGAGCGACTGAACAACAACAAAGCTTAAACAATTGGAGGCCTTCTAAAAGGAAATCTAATACAAATTATAAGTACAAAATCAGGGACAAACACGAATAGTTACTTAGAATGAGAAAAGAAATGAAAACAACCCACGGACAAGAAAAGTTGATCTACCACAAATATCACAAAATCCCCCCAGAGAGCATAATATTTTTAATATTCTATATTTTTAATGTGCCTAGCACATCTTTTAATACCTTGTGTTCCTTGACTTTGGCTACATACCTTTTGATGGCCTCTTCATATGGCAATAGTATATAGTGTATGGCATTTCCTGTAAGGAGAACAGAAAGATAACTCAGTATCTCCCCTGGTGTGGTAGCTAGTTTTATTAATAGTTTAGGGAAGTTTCTTTCAGTTTCACATCTTGTTGGTAAAGTTGTAAATTTTTAGGATTGTTTTCAAATTGGGGGAAACTTCTATCCCGCTTCTTTTATACACGAGCTGTAAGCTTTCAGGGTAAGGACCCATCTTAAGAACTCTAAACTGATGGCTCGTTACCCAAAGCAATTCCGATGCATTCGCAAATTGCTACTACATCACTTTGAGCTACACAGTTGTGTACTGAAATTTCTCTTATGCTACACACACTGTACTTACTGATGAGCGTGTGTAGGAGTTTTGTCATTGCAATCCTCGTTTCTCTAGGCTGTCTCGTTGTATTGGTAGCAATTTTGTGTGCCATTTCATCTGGAACTTCCAGGCCTCATCAGGACACGATGCATTAGTTACACGATGCATCAGTCAGCCCAAAATGTGATTCCATATATTGGGATGAGTAAAACATGCAACTTCACACACAGAAGCACCCCTTGTTTGTAGGACTGCTACAGTGCTCAAGTCCTACAGACAATTGACTTCTGATATGTTTTATTTTGCATCCCATTAAAGAGAAACAAAATGTATAGTACATTTAGAATTGTATATGTGGCATTGCCAAGTATATTCTTCAACAGGAGGGATTTCCATTTTGATGGGCATCCATGAGAAATGAATCTATCCTCTGGTGGCGGAAGAATTTTCCCCAAACTAGTTTCTGGCTCTGTACCCTTCACACTTTGTTCCTCCTCCACAACCTTCCAGGGCTGGGTGTAGACACATCCATGTTTCAGTATGGCCTCTGGGCTGCATCTTCCTGTCCTGATAACGAGTGAGTCCACGTGGTGGGCATTGGTGGTTAGAAGAATTATTGCCAGAATGACTAGCAATATACAGAAGTGCCTATACACAGAAGTGCCTATAAACTACATAAATATATCCACTAAGTCAAATAAATTGTGTCTCAGACTCAGCTTGCCCTTAACCAGATCCCAAAGATGCCCATGGCCATACAACATCATCCAACATGAGTGGAAGTATGACAGAGACCTTACGGTGGAAGAGATAGTGGTCTTAACTGAAACATTTTACTTTTATAAGTTTTACAGAAACATTTATGACCATGTAAATGCATTGCTGGGCTGCCTCCCAGGGCTTTGGAGGAAGCCTGTGTAAATGAGCTTAATTAACATCACAGAATAGCTTCCTTCAGGAGCTGAGGGACCAGGGAACAGTCCCATTAATCATTCCTCTCACCAAAAAAAGCACACCACAGTCCACACAATGCCCCTCAGGCTCACGCTTTCATCTTTGCTCACTGCCGCGTCTCAGGCAGACACCATTGGTCCCGGTCCACAGATGAAAAATGGACGCCCAGAGAGGAAGGACCCTTGGCCACCGTCACACAGCTGGCAGGTAACAGAGCCCAGCTCTTGTGTCCCAGTCCAGAGCTCAGGCGCTGCACCAGTTCCTGAACTGTCTCCTTTGCCCCCGTAGTCATCCTGACAGAAGGCCGAGGACGGGGTTGCACCTCTGTTTATAGAGGTGGTAGCCTTTGTCGTCACTCCTCATACCCACACTGACAGGACAGTTGGCAGGGCACTTTCATGCTCAGGAGTTTGTTTAACTCACAGCAGTCTGCAGTGTTATCCTCATTTTTCAGTAGAGGTTCATGGACATCACGTGGCCTGATGAAGACCCAAGTGCAAGGCTGTAGGAGGAGAGGCGCTGGAAACCAGGTCTCCCCACTCCTGCTTCAAGGCTCTTTTCACCACCCTTTGCTTGTTTCCCCTTTTGAGACCAAAGGGACCTCAGAGCATCATCTAGCCCAGTCCCCTTGTCCTGTAAATGAGAAGCTGAAGCCCAGAGAGAAGGGACTTGCCCAGGTCACACAGGAAGTGAGCAGAAGCTCCTAAGCTGTACAGTTTGTCTCTCTGCCTCTTTTCTCCAGGCGCTGTAGAGCCATCGTCTGCCCCTCAGTGTCTAGGACGGCCCATTGCAGGCTGGCTCTTTAACCTCTGAGTCATCAGGCAACAGCCAGCCTATCACTACCTATCACTACCCAGCGAGCCTATCACTGCAGTCCTGCCCAAATCCCTCTTCTTTGAAACTTGTCTCTAACCACAGCCCCTATTGAACAGGGAGAAGAGGCTCAGGCAGCCATGTTTGTGCTGAGTAACCCCCCATCCAGTTTGAGCAAAGCTAGAGTGAGTCCAGCTCTGGTGCTGACGCTTGAATAGGTTGGGAGTCTAAGTGATGGAGAAGAAGCCAGACAGAAGCAAGTGCAAAGCTCCCTGACAGAAAGGCAAAAGCGTAAGAGACAACCCCCTGTCCCATAAGTTTCCCTATCGCATGATTGCTAGGACTACTGGGTCCAGGTTATTTTTCTGTAGGATACATCAGCACACTTTCACCTCTGAGTCTGGTAAGTGGGTTTTTGCACCATGCATTTCAGACATTATAGAATTAGTTTTTAAGCAAGTTTAATGGGTAATACCTTCCTTCACATGGTTCACAAATCAAAACAAAAAGGCATACATTCTAAGGTCATGCTTCCTCCCCTGTCCCTATACACCCAGCTCCTTAGCCTCAGAGGTAACCACCTTTGTAATTTCTAGTATATCTTTTACAGCTTTCTTTATGCAGATATAAGCAAATGTGAATATATGCTTCTTACTCCCCAATTCTCTTCCTTGGGCCAAGGTAGCATACTGTATATATTGTTCTGTATTGCTTTTTTCGCTTAATCATCCTGGCAATCATTGCATATGGTAAAGTGATACAATTGTTTTGTTTACAGTCAAATCCATAGTTTACATCAGGGTTCACTCTGTGTGCTGTACACTTTGTAGATTTGGGCAAGTATATAATGGCATGTATCCACCATTACTGTCTCATACAGAGTAGTTTCACTGCCTCAAAAATCCACTGTTCTTAAGCTGACATAGTAGATGCAGAGCCAGGACTTCACTCTAAGATATTGGACCGAAAGACCAGGCTCCTTCCACTGATTGGAGCAGCGCTGTCTCCACTCGTATTAGAAATGAACAGCTTTCACGCTGGTTCTTTACTCTTTTTCTACCCTCTGTGCAACACACTGGGGGTGTTGACAAAGCTGGGCCCAAATGATGGAAAAGAGCAATTTTCCTGCAGTGTGAGGCATGGGAGGCAATATTTGTCTATTTTTGTCTGCATGCACACACCAGGGCACAGCTACCAGGGTCAGTAGGTCTTATGAGAGTAAATGGGGCTGTCGTTGACTTTTCAGTGCGCCAGCATCTTCATATGTGTGGCGGCCTTAATACCACCAGAATCGCATATGATAGGAGCTCCTAGCCCAGAAAGAGCCACACTGTTCAACTACAGACTTACTAAGGTCCTCCCTAGGTCATGGGATAAAGAGACACATAAGAAACAGGGGCTTATAGCACAGTCTATCAGGACCCAGTGTGGCAAGTGG
This sequence comes from Bos mutus, assembly GCF_027580195.1. Lineage (NCBI taxonomy): Eukaryota > Metazoa > Chordata > Mammalia > Artiodactyla > Bovidae > Bos > Bos mutus. The sequence continues at coordinate 31,491,846 of NC_091637.1, read as the reverse complement.
TTTTGAAATGGAACAGGACACTCCTGAGGCTTCCCTGGTGGCTCAGTGGTAAAGAATCCACCTGCCAGGGCAGGGGACAGGTTCAGTCCCTGGGTTGGGAAGATCCCCTGGAGAGGGAAATGGCAACCCACACCAGTATTCTTGCCTGGGAGGTCTCATGGACAGAGGAGCCTGGCGGACTGTAGTCCATGAGGTTGCAACGAGTTGGCCAGGACTTAAACGACAACAAAGGACCCTATTGTCCTTGCCCCTATCTCCTCTATCTGCCTTTTGTCTGTGAAAAAACTTTAGCCAAAGAATAAGTTTAATCAGAGAAGCAAGAAAATGCAGAAACAAAGGAAAACCGTTAAAGGAGACAAAATAATAATAATGTAGTCATTAATAGTCAAGGACCTTTAATTCCTTCTCAAGGGCTATAGACAATATTCTGAGCCATGTCCTGTAAACTGTCTTATGGATACTGAAACCCCACCAGGTGGAAAAATTAACGTGATGACTGACTGTAGCCATGACATAAGCTGTCACAAGCCCAAGAATTGGTCTCAAGGAAATGGAAACAAACCAACCCTGGAACTGAAGATTAACTGTACTTAAAACAATCAAGATGACACAGGTCAGACCAGCAATGACCAATTTCAAAATGACTGTCAGAGCTGACTGCACTGTTTCTGCATGTAGCCCCCTCCCTCTCTCTGTAAAAGCTCTTGCTCCCTGATTCTCCGGTGGTGGATGGGCAGAGGGAATCAGCATCTGTACAGCTGTTGGCCCCCCTCCACACCAAGGTTGCCAACCTCCAAAATAAAGCAAGCTTTCCTTTCCACCAACCTGGCCTCTTCATTGGCTTATAAGCAGCAAGTAGCCAGACCTGTGTTCAGTAACGGTTTGATGGAAGAATGCATGGGGGGAGAGGGAGCTGTCAGCATTCAGGGAAGAGGATTTACCCCAGCCTGAGGGGGTAGATCAGAAAGATTTTTTTGGAGGGGTTGCCTGAGCTGAATTTTGAAGGGTAAACAGTCCTTCAAGGTAAAGCTGGATGAGAATGGGCATTCCAGTCCACATGTGTAACATATTCAAAGGCCGGGAGGAGAGTGAGGACAAGGCCGTTTTTGAAAACTGTTAAGTGGCTCAGTGTATCCTGAGCCTCAGCCAGGGGCTTTGTTACAAAGAGTCATTCAGCCAAGCTGGGACTTCGGTCTCTATTCAGTAGACAATGAGAATTATTAAAATCCTGTAAGTGAAGGTAAGGCATGGTCAGAGTTGCATTTTAGAAAGGTCATTCTGGGAGATGTCTTGTTCTAAATGGTGTCTAGAGAGCAGCCCCCATTACAGCCTTCTGCACTTCTCACCAGAAAAAGCACAAAAATGCCAAACAATTTTGAAAATCAAAACTGACAGACAATCAATTACTAGCATCTGAAAGGCAAAACAATTGCTTGCCTGTGCTTCAACTAGGAAACAAAGCAATCCATTCGCATAAATAAAGACAGAAATACACTTAATTCTCCTGCAGTCCAGAGATCCAAGCTATCTAACAACTGGAAAATTGGGCAGCTGCCCCTGGGCTGTAAATGGGATGGGTTTTTTTCTTTTTTAGATATTCAGCACACTGTTCTTAAATTCCTGTCCTTCTTGCACCTACCTTTTTGCAACTAAATGAAGTTGCAACCCCAAAATAACAAAAGGAGAGAAGGTAGGGCAGCCTGAGGCTGGCACTTAGCCTCCTGAAGGTGAAGAGTCTCAAGGTAAAGCACTGAGGTGGGAACAAGGATGGACGGGGAGACCCGGTGATGACCCAGGACACTTTTTCACAAACTCCACTGATCAGAATGGGAGACCAGACAACGGGAACAGAAGAGGATCCCTTTCCCTCATAGACTAAGAAGCTAGAGAAAGAACAGAAAACTGAGCTCAAGCGAAGTAGAAGGAAGGAAATACCAAGACCAAAAATGAATGAAATAGGGAAACAATCAATTAATTTATTCATTAAATTTAGCAATGTTGCTGGAAACATTGTCTTTATGCAACTACCAATACTTCTACTAACCAGTACCAGTTACCAGTACTTCTACTAACCAGCTACAATTTATGAAATTCAAAAATAAGACAATTCACAAGGACATCCAAAAGGCAACAAATATCTAGGAACAAATCTAATGAAAAGTGTATAAGACTACACACATTACTGAGAGAAATGAACGAAGACCTAAATAAAGGAAGGGAGGGAAATACCATATTCATGGATTGGAAGATTCAGGAATATTCACAGAAATATCAGTCTCAATAACCTAAAAACTGGAGACAATCCAAATGTTCTTTACCAAAAGAATGCATTGTTTCATCTTGACATAATCATACAACTGAATGTATTCAATGCTGAGAATGAATAAATTACTGCTACTTGCAGCAACATGGATGAATCCTATAAATATAGCATGGAGTGAAGGAAGCTAAACTCAGAAGAGTACATATCATATGACTTCATTTATAAAAAGTTAAAAAACAGACAAAACTAATCTATGGTGTTAGAAGTCATGATAATAGGAGATACTGACCAAGAAGGGCTATGAGAGAAGATTTCTGATGCTGGTCACCCTCTATTTCTTGACCTGGGTGGTGATTTCACAAGTGTGTTCATTCTGTTAAAATCAAGCTGGGCTTTGTGCATTTTTCTGAATGCATGTTTTCATACAGTAAAAATTTTAATAAAAATGAGATAATTTAGGAAAAGGAAACTTGCGATATAAAGAACTTACAAGGCTTCTCAAATGCCGTGATCCCGTCGAGTTCTGTGTCGTATGTGGACTCTGCTGCTCAGTAGTAGAGCTGAGCACTTTACTTACTTATGTATTCAATTCTTGCCAGTTAAATAGTGCTCTATGAAATAGGTGTTATTCTTAACACTCACCTCACCCTCTTTTGAAGAGACTGCAAAAATCTGAATGAAAATATCAGCAAATATCACTCGTCATTTTACAGATGAGGAAACAGGCCCAGGGAGTTTAAAGTAACTTCTCCAAGGCCACATAATGACCGAGGGCTGAGAACCAAGAGTCAGTCTGAGCAGTCTGGGCCCAGGACCCAAGTTTCCTGTCACTTCCCTGAATCAGCTTGTCAGCTGTTTCTCTTCTGTTCCACTCCTCTCTCAGTTCCTGGAAAAGTGTTTCTCAGCCTCCATAATTCATCCCACAATTCGTGTGGTATCTTTGCCATGTTTGATGACACTGAAAACAATAATGATTCCTATTGTGTTTCTGCACTTGCCCATAATGGACAAACTTTTTAAGAGCTTGGAGCACTGTGCCAGGAAACCAGCTGAACAAAAAGGCTTCTGTATTTTTGTCAGTAGAAGCAGAGTTGTGAAGGGCAGCATAATGTGCGTGTTCACTGCCAAGAAACTTGCATAATGATTTTCTGCATCTTTAAATCTCTGAATCCATTAAGGCTCTCTAATTGGTATTGAGTAATACATCATGTGAATGGCAAGTATTATTCACATCTATCCCCTTGCTTCTCTTCATATAATCTTTTATCTAGGAAATGTTAAATTGTCTCAGTTATCTATGCATGAAACAGTTGGAATCCTCAGTGTATTTTCAGCTATGTAAAATGTAAAAATGTAGAGAAAAAATTTTAAGGAAATATACCAAATTATTAACAGTAGTTATCTCAGAATTGTAACTTTTGGGGTTTTTCGTGGGATTTTTTTTGTATTCTCAAATTTTCTGCATTGAATATATATCAATTTTGAAATAACAATTTTAAAATTAGCTTAGAGTATATAAATTTTTATATAGTTAAATAATTGCAATTATGTCAACATATATATGTAGTAAAAGACTGGAAGAAATTACTCATAATTTATTTTGTTCTGGATGTAGAGCAATGAGTTTTTGTCTTCCTTCTACTCTATGACATTTTCTAAATTTTTTTAGTGGTCATTCTATCAGTCAAGATTCTTGAATGGGGATCCTTCCAAACAGGTAAGGGGTTCAAATGTGGGAAAACTTAAAAAAAACACACAAATGTTTGCTACAAGCAGATATTATTGTTCAGTCGCTCAGTTGTATCCGATTCTTTGCGACCCTGTGGACTGTAGCCCGCCAGGCTTCTCTATGCATAGGATTCTCCAGGCAAGAATACTGGAGTGGGTTGCCAAGTTCTCCTCCAGGGGATCTTTCCAACCCAAGGATTGAACCCGAGTCTCTCGTATCTCCTGCATTGGCAGGCAGGTTCTTTACCACTAGCGCCACCTGGGAGACCTATATATCTGTATCTACATTTTTTTCTCCTGTGTTCCAAATGGGGCTGTAGAGCTGGTTTAATAAAGACACTAATCACTATAAGCAGATACAGATTTTACAGTGCAAAAAATAAATTTATCGTTTCCTTTTTTGGTAAAACATAGCCACTTTGTGTCACACAATGTGAAATCAGACTTCATTTTACTTCATATGATATAGCTTAAGAAACAGGGTTTACTGGGGAAAGTTATCAGCTGAGAGTCAGTAAGAGAAGACATACATGCCCCAGCCTCCCCTCGCCCCCCAAATAGATGGGCCACGGTCAGGTGCAGCGGGACACACAGTGGGTCTGCATTTCTGGGGATGAACCTCAGCCCCTCATTTGCTCTTTTTCTACTTTACCAGGGGATAAAATCAGCCTGCTTGAGCATAGGGCAGTCAGAATTTAGAATGCCAGGAGTTATCCAGAAGGCTGGTTTTCCAGAAGGAAGGATTCTCCCACTGGGTGGAAGTGGTCAGTGAGGGACAGTAGGAGTCATGAGGTCCAGGACTTGGCCCGGGTACCGTGATAGGTGTGCTGCTCACTGATCGAAGAGAGGGGCAGGTTCAGGGAAACAGCGAGCTCAGTTTGGGACACGAGGAGTCCGGACAATATATGTCACCACCACAAGGTCAGGTCCCCATCATACACTCTCATAGTGCCCTGAACCTTTAAATTGCACACAGGAGATGCACATTCGATCCTGGGTTCAAGAAGATCCCCTAGAGGAGGCATGGCAACCCACTTCAGTATTCTTGCCTGGGAAGTCCCATGGACAGATTAGCCTGGCGGGCTACAGTCCATGGGTTTACAGAGTCGGACACAACTGAAGCGACTGAGCATGCGTGCATCCCAAGTGCAATAAGTCAATCATGGCATGATTAGCATTGAACCTCCCTTCTGGATGGATAGTGAGCTCCCTAAGGTCTTTGCCCAGGTCTAACCACTTCACTACTGTACCTCCAGCACTTGACATAGGGTCAGGCACAGAGCAGGAAACTAGTAGATATGTGCTGAATGGATTAAAGAATATACCTGGAGCCATGCAGCAGGCTGTCGGGTACATGGATAGGAAACTGAAAGATCTAGGAGGAAACTCTAGAGTCAGGAAAGCTATGCATTTGGGTGGTAACTGAACCCAAGGCACTGGGTCAGATGGCTCAGGGCAGGTGAGAAAAGTCCGAGAGCCTAAGTCAAAGTCCTGGGAAACACCATCATCCAAGAGGGCTCAGGAAGAAGAGCAGCTGGAGAGGAGGTGGAGAACTAAGTGGGAAGGGGGTGGAGAATTCTCTAGTGGTCCAGTGGTAAGTCCACTGATGGACTCAAGTTGTGTCCACTTCTTGTCTATTGTAAATAATGCTGCAGTAAATGTGAGAGTGGGCTTCCCAGGTGGCACTAGTGGTAAAGAACCCCCTTGCCAACGCAGGAGACATAAGAGACGTGGGTTCAATCCCAGGGTTGGGAAGATCCCCTGGAGGAGGACATGGCAACCCACTCCAGTATTCTTGCCTGGAGAATCCCATGGACAGAGGAGCCTGATGGGCTACAGCTCATAGGGTTGCAAAGAGACATGACTGAAGCGACCTAGCACACATGCACAAGTGATTAAGACTCCATACTTTCATTGCAGGGGGCACGGGTTGGATCCCTGGTCAGGAAACTAAGTCCCACATGCCACGGGGTACAGCCAAAAAGAGAGAGAGGAGGGTATCCTGGAAGCTACAGGAGGAGAAATATTTAAACAAAGAGAAGTCAGTGGAATCAAATACTGGTGAGAGGCCTTGTGAGATGAACGACACCAATGCTTATGAAACCCTTGGGTGCCAGGCACTGTTCTGACAGCTCTGTGTGTCTTAACTTGCTTAATTCTCACAAGGTAGGGACTATCATCATGATCTCCCCCGCTTCCCAAAGACGAGGGTATCAAGACACAGAGAGGTCACCGAGCTAGTAAATGGGAGGGCTACAGTTTGAACCCAGGCTGTCTCCAAGCCTGTGCTCTTCCCTGTTACAGACACTGCCCTAGAAGAGAGGGAACAGATAAGGTCATTGGCAACACTGGCAATTTCAGTGACGCTATAGGGTAAAACCACAAGGCAGTGAGTAAAAAAAAAAAGTGAGTTGGAAGCAAGAGAGTACAGACCAGCAGGCCAGCCCTTAACTACAAAGAGTGGTCTGACTGTGTCACCTGGGGGCTCATTAGACATGAAGAATCTTGGGCCCAGCCCCATCTTCTGAAACAGACCCTGCAATTAACAAGTTCCTCAGGTGATTCACATGCGCGCTGAAGTCTCAGCGAGCTGATCTTTCAGAACTAGATGAGCTTTCAGGAACGTTGATGGAGAGAAGAGAGAAAGAAAAATGCAGTTTTTCTTTTTTGGTTGGAGAGACTGAAGCAGGTTATAAATTTAGAACAGTGGTTTGCAACCCTGACTCCACATTAAAAACATGTAGTGTGCCGAGGCCAATGCCCAGAAGAAAGTCTTGTAGTCCTGGTGATCCAAATACGGGGGCAAGGTAGGGAGACTCACACAAGGAATCAAAGTAAGGAAGGACAGGATGGAGGTGCAGGTGCCAGGGAATTAAGGCCTCCTCAGGTAACTGGGACCCATTCCAGTGTTCTTGCCTGGAGAATCCCAGGGACGGGGGAGCCTGGTGGGCTGCCTTCTATGGGGTCACACAGAGTCGGACATGACTGAAGCGACTTAGCAGCAGCAGCAGCAGGTAACTGGGAAGGTTTGAGGCTGAAGAAATGCAAAGAAGATGTTTTGGGGAAGGAAGAAAAGCATCACAGTAAAGCAGAGAGAAACATTTTAGAGTATGGGGACCAGCAAGGAGATAGACTATCAAAGGGAATAACTCCTAAGAGTTAGGATTGATTGATTGACTTCTTACATTTTAACTGGGATATGATGTAGCAAGAATGGTGCTTTTAAAACTGAAGTCAGATGGTGTTCCTAGCCTGCTCAAAGCCTTGCAGTATCTTTCCATCACATATGGCTTACTAGGCCCTTGGTGATCTGGCTTTGCTGACTGCATTCTCTGCTTTCCACTGACCTCCTGCACACTAGGCTCTTTAATGTTCTTTTTCCTACTGATCCCATTTCTGCTTCAGGGCCCTTGTACTTACTATTCTTATCTTTGGTTCTTCTCTAAATATTCACACAGCCTGCTGCCTAACTTCAGCTGGGTCTCCTTCCATGTCCTCTCAGAGGATTTCTCTCATCACTCTCTATGCCTTTCCTCTGAATTCTTTTCTTTTTAAAATATTTATTTTATTTTTTATTTTTAATTAGGCTATAGTTGCTTTTCAGTGTTGTGTTAGTTTCTACCGTACAAGAACATAAATCAGCTATATATATCCTCTCTCTCTTGAGCCTCCCTCACACCCACCCACATCACAGCCCTCTAGGTCATCACAGAGCACTAGAGCTGAGCTCCTTGTGCTAAACAGCTGCTTCCCACTAGCTAGCTATTTTACACATGGTGACCTGCCTCTTGAGAAACCTATATGCAGATCAGGAAGCAACAGTTAGAACTGGACATGGAACAACAGACTGGTTCCAAATAGGAAAAGGAGTACGTCAAGGCTGTATATTGTCACCCTGCTTATTTAACTTATATGCAGAGTACATCATGAGAAACACTGGGCTGGAGGAAGCACAAGCTGGAATCAAGATTGCTGGGAGAAATATCAATAATCTCAGATATGCAGATGACACCACCCTTATGGCAGAAAGTGAAGAAGAACTAAAGAGCCTCTTGATGAAAGTGAAAGAGCAGAGTGAAAAAGTTGGCTTAAAGCTCAACATTCAGAAAACTAAGATCATGGCATCCAGTCCCATCACTTCATGGGAAATAGATTGGGAAACAGTGGAAACAGTGGCTGACTTTATTTTTCTGGGCTCCAAAATCACTGCATATGGTGATTGCAGCCATGAAATTAAAAGACGCTTACTCCTTAGAAGGAAGTTATGACCAACCTAGACAACATATTAAAAAGCAGAGACATTACTTTGCCAGAAAAGGTCCATCTAGTCAAGGCTATGGTTTTTCCAGTAGTCATGTATGGATGTGAGAGTTGGACTATAAAGAAAGCTGAGTGCAGAAGAACTGATGCTTTTGGACTATGGTGTTGGAGAAGGCTCTTGAGAGCCCCTTGGACTGCAAGGAGATCCAACCAGTCCATCCTAAAGGAGATCAGTCCTGGGTGTTCATTGGTAGGACTGATTTTGAAGCTGAAACTCCAATACTTTGGCCACCTGATGCGAAGAGCTGACTTATTTGAAAAGCCCCTGATGCTGGGAAAGATTGAAGGCAGGAGAAGAAGGGGATGACAGAGGATGAGATGGTTGGTGGCGTCACCGACTCAATGAACATGGGTTTGGGTGGATTCCGGGAGCTGGTGATGGAAGGGAGGCCTTGAGTGCTGGGGTTCATGGTGTTGCAAACAGTTGGACACGACTGAGTGACTGAACTGAACTGAGAGCATATATGTCAATGCTTTCTGAATTATTTTCTATCACTACTCAATATCATGTCATAAACCTACCTGCCTATTTGTTTAAGGTCTACCTCCTCTACCAGAAAGTGAGCTCCATGGGGGCAAGGATTTGTCTTGCTCACTGTTAAATACTCAACACCTAGAACTGTGAGGCACAGAGGTGGTACTTGCAAAAAGTTTAATGAATGAATAGCTGGCTGCTGCTGCTTGGTGCCAATCAATAGGAGTTTGAGATGAAAAGGTGTTGCTGAGAGTGCCTGGAGAAGGTGATTATCTAGGGAGACTGTAGAGAACGAGATAATTAAGGACAAGCAAATGGCCATCTTTGAGGAGGGCGTGCAGAGTTGTAATGGCAGGTAAGACAGTAAACAGTTTTGTGTGTGGCTGAGAATGTGGTTTCTGCCCTACACCACCTACTCTCTGTGTGGCTCTGGGTAAATTTGTTAATCTTTCTAAGCCTCAATTACCCACCAGTAAAATGAGGCTGATAACCGTGATGCATGCATGCGTGCTAAGTTACTTCAGCCGTGTCCAACTCTGTGCGACCCCATAGATGGCAGCCCATCAGGCTCCTCTGTCCCTGGGATTCTCCAGGCACGAATACTGGAGTGGGTTGCCATTTCCTTCTCTATAATACCTTCCACCTAAAGGTTGTGATGGAAATTAGTTGAGCAAATGGTCATAAAAAGCCTAGCACAGGGTAAGCTCTCAATAATTGCTAATTAATATGATCAATCCCAGATTGGGAGAAGAGTGTGAAACGTTGCAATATAAAACAATGTTTATGTAATTCTGCTAAATCTTGTTCCCCTTTGGAATAGTCTACCCAGGAATAGACTCGATGCGTTTGTTACCTTGTCCCCAACCACACACATACACGAAAATGTCTCTGCCTTGCCAACCCCATCACCAGCCTTTTCTCCTTTCCGATGACTCTTCTGGGAGCTAGCCTAGGGCTTGACACAATAAGTTCTCCATAATTATTTGTTGATGTTCATTGCACGGCTCCCAGACAATGCTTAGGTGTTACTTTGTCAGGAAAATCTCAGTGTGGAGTGGGAGATAATTAGTTGTCTCTGACTTCCTTAGGAGAACGAACTAGGTAGAAAGATGGCGTTCTTCGGGCTCTGAATAACCTATAAGCCTGGCATGGCAAACGTAGCTCAATAGGAAGGGATTGGGTTTGGTCCTCTGGAACTTCCCTAGTGAACCATCTGCATCCCAAGGGCGGCCAGAGGCCAAGGGCGCTGAGCCCGCGTCTCCTTTAAGAGGTGTGGCCTCGCTGTAGCCACCACAGGAGTGATTGGCTGAAGCTGCCTGTCCCGGGGCGGGACTCGGTTGCTAGGGAGCGGCGCGGGCCCCGAGGAGACTGCGGCGGCTGCGCGTAGGAGCGAGGTGCTTGCTGGGGCTGGGGTGCGCGACGGCGCCGGGGGCTGCGGTGAACGCCTCGCAGGCCGTGCAGTTCCCTGTGGGGAGGCGCCGTCGCCATTGCCACCTCGCTCGGTGAGCGCGTCCCGCTCGCCGAGCAGGGCCGCAGCCGACCGCCGGCACCATGGGCCAGTGTGGCATCACCTCCTCCAAGACCGTGCTGGTGTTTCTCAACCTCATCTTCTGGGTGAGCGTGGCCAGCGGGCGGGAAAGGGCGAGGGGCCGGCGGTGCGGCCCGAAGAGGCCTCGGCTGAAGCGCCGGTGGGGACCCAGCGGGGACACAGGCTGGGTCGCGGCTGGCGCTGAGGAGGTGGGGGAGAGACGGGAGTCTGCGGCGGAGACCCGGGAGGGCCTGGGCCCGGAGGCCGCTTCGCTTGGTACCTCCGCGGCCGGGACGAAGACTCGGGGTGTAGCGGGCGGTGAGGAGAAACCCTCGGGGGCTTCTGGCGGCCTCCGTCTCGGGCCCAACGCCCCGGCCGGCGGGCTCTGTGCCAGGAGCCCGGCGCTGAGAGCCGCCCCCCCCCCCGCCCCCCCCGCCCACAACCCAACCTCCCCCCGGAGCAGCCTGCTGGACGGAGAGCTCACGTTGCAGATTCTTTCAGGACATCAGGCTCGAAATAGGATATTCCCAAAGGGTCGGGCTCCTCTTTCTTTGTCAGGGCCCGGAGCCCCCGCGGCTCCACTGGCAGCCCCGAGGCGAGCGAGCAAACGGTGAAGTGCGGGGACGCTTCCGACTCAGGCAGGAGGAATTTTGCCTTAGAGCTCTTTGTGTGTGGAGAACGGGTCGACTGGTTACCAGCCCAGAAAACGGAAAGGTTTCAACTTGAGAAGCTAAATAATCCTGTGACCAGGAAAATCAATCATATTTGTTTGGTCATGGGGGTGGGTAGCCTGAGATTATAAACCTTGGTTAAATATGACTCGAGTGTCACAAGATCTAGAAAGGGATGAGTTCACTTTCAATAAAAGGTGGCTTATGAATTTTTTTGGACACGCCCCCAAAGAAAGGGCCCTTTATAAAGCACTTCATCTTACTTCAGGTCCTTATCTCGTCAGGGACTTTTGTAATAACCTGTGTTATTCCTATCAGCCTCTCCACCCTCTAGTTCATCTGGACCTTGCACCCGGATAAGTCTTATTAAGCTTTTCTTCCTTCACATCACTTTACTTCATTTCAAAAATAAATACACACCCCTCCCCCAAAGCTTCAGCAGTAGAATAAAAATTCAATGCCCTCCTGGTATTGCAACCAAAATCCTCAAATCATCTTTTCCTTCCTCGCGATTGACCATGTTCTTAAACCATGTTCTTAAACACCTGGACACACTTCTCTGTCCCCAGTCTTCAGGACACTTCTTGAACATTTCCACTTTCCATCCTTTTGTATGTCTCCATTCACCTCTTTGCCACAAACATACCTAAATTGGAAGGAATCCTTTCCTTCTTACAACCCGGTTCCCTCCTCCCCCTGCAAAGAATGAAACTTTTCATATCCTGACTGCTGTTGCATAAAAGAATAACTACACATCACAGGGCACTTACCACACACATCTTTTGCCATAAGAGAGTCTTTCAGGGTATGGTGTGATGAAAAGAATCCTGACTGAGAGTACTGTTCAGGATCACCCACGTGACATCAGGATTCCATGATTTCTTCTTTTCCGTTTAGAGCAGTGTTTCTTATACTTTAGTTTGACTTCGAAGCCTTTTTAAAAGGTAAAAGAATCTCCTAGTATCTCCAGATGAGAAACACTATCAGATAAGAAGATTCTTAAGTGTAGACTTAGCTTTGTATCCTTTACAGGCCCTTATTTTTTTACGGGCGTACAGTTTGATTTTGAAGAAGAATCTGTGTACTATCAGGTGACTTCTAGGCCTTTCAAGCTCAGGGACTGGAATTGTTAAACAAAATACTGGAAATACAGGAACCATTTTCTTTAAATAATTAAATTTTCATTTAAAATTGCAGTTTATTCAAAGATTCATTCATCTTTAGAAATTATATAAGTATATGTACTATTATTGGCACTTAGTGAAGAAGGTTATGTTGAACTTCGGTTGTGCTTTTCATGGTGGGTTCTTGCCAAGGCTGAGGTTAAACACCCTTTATCTAGGTTAGTAGAATAGTAAAATGTTTGTGAGGTGAGCTGTGATGAGGAAGTTAAGCAGACACGTAGGGGAAAAAAATGTGACACAGAGCAGGATTCATGTAACACAACTAAGAAGGAAGCAATATTAGCTGTGTCTCCCACAGAATTAGTAGTTAGGGACCAACTGTTGGAATCTGATGATGTTGGTAATCATAACTAAATTTGAGTGCTTTTTATACCCAGGCACTCTGCTAAGCACTTTAATGGAATAAAGCCTCATAACAGCCTCATTTGGCAGGGAATATTATGCTTCTCTTACAGATGAGGACATTAAAGTTTAACTTAAAGTGGCACACCCAAGGTGGGGCAGAGCCAGCCTTCAAACCCAGGGTGTCCTATACTCTAGAGCCTGTGATGTTAGAGCAAAGTGTGATTTCAAAAGACTTGCAAAGGGGAAGGAGCTCTTTAGGCAGAGTTAGACTCACTTGCTCTAAAACATGATTTTAACCTTGTTTAGAACTTCCACCAGCATTTAAACTAGACTGTTTAACTTGTCAGTTTAAAAAATTAGGTCGTCATGAGGAAGTACATAAAACATGTTAATCTGTTCTTCCTGGTTTTTTTTATTGCATTCTTCAGTTCTAATAAGTGTATTCTTTTATAAGTGGTCCGTTCCACCTTTTAATACCTTAATGTATAAGTGTAAGAATAAGCATTCCCTACATAGAGCATCTCTAACATTTATCTGGGTTCCCCTCGGCAACGTTTCCCTCATAGCTCAGTTGGTAAAGAATCTGCCTGCAATGCAGGTGACCCAGGTTCAATTCCTGGGTTGGGAAGATCCCCTGGAGAAGGAAATGAAATGGCAACCCACTCCAGTGTTCTTGCCTGAAGAATCCCATGGTCAGAGAAGCCTGGTGGACTACAATCCATGGGGTTGCAAGAGTGGACACAACTTAGCGACACCACTACCACCACCACTGGTCAACGTTAGCAAAGATTTTTTTTAACTGTTGCATTGGCTCTTTACTATCAACTGATTGTTGATAAGTGTTGAAGTTTAATTCATTTGGCAACATATTTAAACTCTGTCTCTTAATATCTTGATATCCTGGTTCAGTTGGCAGTTTGTTCAGTGAGCTGTGATATGGAAATAGATATGTACTTGAAATGCTTAAAATCGGCATTAAATGATATAACAGCCAAAGTTGTTAATGTTGACTTGGTGTAGATTATTGTGGACAGTACAGTCTAAGAAAATTACTGTGGAAAGGCACAAAGGGGAAGCAGTGGTTTCTAAAGTCTTTAAGCTTGTCTTAATGGAAATTGAGAGCTCATCACCAAATTCCAAAATATTAGGGCTTGTAGCGTGAAAGGTTAATTTTGGACAAGTGAAGGGATGTGCAACTCGGATCTCTTTGTTTTTTACAGAGTGGCATAGCTTTAAATGTTAGTGTATTAGTGCTAGACCCATGATGATTTTTGGAAGATAAAAGTGTTTAGTTACTAAGTTTTGAAGGCTTTTAGAATAAACAGTCATTAACCTCTTCTCTAAACTGCACTTTTGCTCCAAGGTCAGACAAGAGCCTTAATTCAGTGGGTCATTTGATCTGACCTGGGAGGCCTCATCTAAAACAAGTTTAAATCAGTACTTGATAATTTCAGGGTTTTTTCTGTTCAGTTAATTGAGTACTTAATTAAGTCCCATGTTATACAAATTACCTTTACTTTTTCTACCCTAGAAGAAGAGCCAATTAGCTAGTGTTTATTTTGCTCACACGTATCTTAGGCATTATAGAGACTGTAAGGGAAAGCTTTGTCCATGCTTGCAGAATTTCTAGTCTGGCACATCTGCTTAGGGTGTTGTTTTTCATCAGTATGAAAAGCCATAGTAACGCTACAACGGCTGTGGAGTAGGAAATACCACAAGGTAAACACCTTTTAAAGGCTTTTGGAAACAACTTTAGAATGTGGCAGCTTCACTAATCATTCATTCATATGAAATACAAATCCTATTTAAAAGCCTTATTTAAGCTTTAAAATTTGTCTTGTCTTAAAAAAGTTTCAACTTTCATTTCTCTCTGTGAATACATAAAATTAAGGACAGGTGCTCTGTTAAGCAGATACTACACAAATGTTTAAGCACCCACTTTTTGCTTATATTACCGATAAAGTGGTGGAAAAGTGAAGATCTCTGTTCTTACAGAGCTTTACAGGACAGACAGTTAAAAATAAGCAAGAAAAATAACAGATAGTGATATGTTACGCAGAGAATTAAGACAGAATGATGTGATAGAGTGATTAGGTGGCTGCTTTAGGTTGGCAAAGAAGTCTTCTCCGAGGAGGTGAAATTTAATCTGGAATATGTGAAGGAACAGATGTTGGGGTGATTTGGAAGAAATGGGGGACATTTAAGACAAGGAACAGCCTACAGGCCCTAAGGCAAATTTGATGTGTTCAAATTACCAAAAGAGGTTTTAGCTATACCTTCATGCTTTTGTTTAAAAGATAAAAATTTATATGAAATATTTCATTATAAATGAAGAAAAACTGCTTGTCACACATCTCCATATACATGTTTTGTGTTTTCTAGCACATCTTGCACATTTGAGTTGAGAATATGATACTTTAAACTGGATCCTTCATCTCACATCGTGGAATTTGTTTCTCTACCTCTTGTATTCCCATCTTCATGAGTGACTGCTCCGACAAAGAATATGTCATTGGAGCACACCTTCAGCTAACAGATTTCTTTTTTCATAGTTGTTTCTCAGTTTACTAGAAGAAAAGCAAGTTATGGTATATGACAGGAGACCTATTTCTTGTCTTTGACAGTTAAGAAAATGAATTACTTCCAGTCTTACTGCATTCACAGTCATCTGTCCACTGGACCAAGTACCTTGTGGCTGGGAGTTATTAACTGAAAGAACTCAAAGCAAAGGGAATGTAGGAGGACTCTTTAATTGGCAATTTAAGAAATAGGTTGTTTATTACCTTTTTAGGGTATTTATCATGCTTTGAAATATTTTAATGAATTTTATTCCATAAGATCCAACATTAGGAATTTTGCAAAAAATTTATTCCATAAAATTTATACTTGCATCAAACAAGTATACCCTAAGACTCATTCACTCAGTAAATACTTGCTGAATATCTGTGCTGTTTGAGAAATGCAAAAGGTATAGTTCCTGCGTTCTAATAGCTTATAGGAAGAGGGGTCAGACAGACAAGCAAAATCATTTAATGTTCTATTGAATTTAATTTCTAGCTGCTCCTCTCCCTCCCCCTTCCACATGGACAGTCTCAAGTCTTCCTTAAAAATGTCATCTCCTTCCTCCCTCCCCCTCTTTAATAGTTTGGTAGAGCCAGTAGCTGAGAAAAAGTATTTGCATTGATGTATTTGTTTTTGACTTACTAAAAGGAAATCTATAGTAAATGCTGACATACTGAATTTTACATTGTTGTTGCTATTGATTAAATACATAACCCAAGCAAAGGCAAACCTGTTATGAAGCTGAAACACCTCAGGTTCCAGTAGTAATAACTGACTCTTTACAGTTAGAGTAGGGTGTGGGGATAGAGAGTCTCAAAGAAAAATGCATATTTAAATACTCTGAAAATACTCTTTCAGATGACCCCCTGGAGCCTAGCAATCTGAAAATATCTAATTTCCATGCTGTTACAATAGTTTGACTGTGGCAGTTGCAGATCTCCAGTTTCACTGCAGCCTGAATCTTTTGGATTTTTCAACTGGGAGATATAAATTGGATTAAATAGAAAAATTTTGTTAAGCTAGATAAACAATGATTATAAAAAGTCAAATACAGAAAACGTTAAATAGGACAGAATTGAGGAATGTGACCTTTGGAATATATCTCCAGAGCAATATTGGTTTAAAGGATTAAAATATTCTTTCTTTAAGAACAATGGCAATAATGATAGTGATATTGATAATGAAGGAAGAAGTGGCTTATTGTCAAAATTATACACCTCGAAGTAGGGTTTTGTTTTGCTTGTCTCCTTGATAGGTGATATTTATGGGGGAAAAAAGATGTGTACTGAAGTGATCAGAATTGTGTTAAGTAGTCAGAAAACATGTAAAGATGAGTCAAAGCCAGGCAGACCCAAAAAAGTCATAAACAAGGAAGATTGGCAGAGGTGCCTAAAACATTTGGGATTGAAGAGATTCCTGTTTTATGTTTTGGTTAAGGACAGATTTAAGAATTCATTTGTTAAAGAACAACAAAGTCTCAATTTCAGATACAATTTTAAATATTGACTTTCATGATTCTGCAAATATATATTTCCTTTTTAAAGAAGACACTAAAAAATATTTTAATATTACCATAATTTCACCACCAGGAGACAACCAGTATTAACATTTTGGTGTTTATAAATATCCATGCATAAGTGTGTTTTTCCCCTAACATACCACAAGTGTGTTACTAAATTATGCTTCAACAAATTTAAGGGCTATAATGCAAATATATCTCTAGATGGTTGGGTTTTTTCTTTGTGTGTGTGTGTGTGTGTAGTATTCGTTTTAATTTTTATTTATTTTGCTTTACAGACTTTTGCTGTTTTCTGTCAAACTTCAACATGATCTTTTGTTTTTGCTATTATAATTTTGTTATTAACATTTTGACGAATGCACCTTGTACAAATCTTTTGTTTCCATCTGACCTCCTTTCTTAAGAATAGACTCCTAGAAGAACAGTTAATAGGTGCAAAAGCATAAATGCTGAGGCTAATGACGTGTTGCCAGATTGCGTTCCAGAAAGAGTCTTCTTATACTCCTGAGGGCTCTTCTGTCTGTATCCTTACGTATCTTTGAATACTGCTTGTCTTTATTATTGACCAGTTTGTTATGGAGAAAATGATATATTTAATAGCTTCCTAAATTCTTGGTTAAAATAGCTTTACTTTCTGTTAAGAGGATTTGAAATCTTTGGTATAGTCTTTTTTTTTTTTTTTTTTCCTTGAGTGATAAGAGAAATGTGCAGCGTTGGACTTGGTAGAAGAGTAATTCTATTTAATGATATGAAGTATTTTATCAGAGTAAGTCAAAACCGAAACAAATATGTTTGACTAGAGAATGTTATATAAGTAGAAGAATGCTGAAAGATTTCAAGTGATTTTAAGAAACTTATGGCTTGAGGGTGAAGTTTGGGGAAGCTTTCAGAAATCCACTGTATAGGACCTACCTGGTGGTCCAGTGGTTAAGACTCTGCACTCCCAATGCTGGGGGCCCTGTTCAATCCCTGGTCAGGGAACTAGATGCCACATGCCACAGCTAAAGATTTCTTATGCCGCCACTAAAGATCCCGCATGCTGAAACGAAGATCAAAGATTCCACGTGCTGCAACTAAGACTCGGCACAGCCAAACATAACTTTTTTAACTTGGAAGATAATTGCTTTACAATATTGTGTAGGTTTCTGCTGTACAGCAGCGTGATTCAACTCTAAGTACAGGTATATCCCCTCCCTCTGAAGCCTCGCTCCCGACCCCCGATCCCACCCCCTAGGTTGTCCTGGAGCACTGGGCTGAGCTCCCTGTGTTACACAGCAACTTCCCACCTGTGATCTGTTTTACACATAATAGTGTGTATGTCAGTGCTCCTCTCAGTCACCCCGCCCTCTTCCCCTGATGTGTCCACAAGTCTGATCTCTATGTCTGTGTGTCTATTCCTGACCTGCAAATAGGTTCATCAGTACCATTTTTTCTGTATTCCATATATATGCGTTAAATGCGCTGTATAGAATTACCAGTGGATTCCTTATGGGAGAGAAGGAAGATAGGTACATGAGAGACTATTGTGACCATACAGAAAGCTCTGAGTTAAAAGTTTAAAAATAGATACGTAAGATGAATTTCTGCTGCTGTTTTTTCCCTCTCTGATTTTTGAAATCTGTGTTCTTACAAAGTCTGGAGTACACAGTGGTTTTTGCCAAGTCTTTCTATTTTTTCTCCCAACATTCCAATCGCTTCTGCTTTACCAATTGATTGTTGGAGGCAAAAATCACACAGTAGTAGTAGTTCTCGCAGGTGAGAAGAATTTGTCAGACTCTGCTTTTAGCTGAATGACTTCACATGGCCCCCTCATTTTTACCCTGTCCTGCAGGAAAGTCACTTCTGTTCTTCTTTGCTTTATCTTCACCCAAATGCTCCGTGGGATGCTTTTACCTTCACATTTCTAAATTTCCATATAGATACACTTTCACAGCAGAGCTGTTTCATCTCCAATTGTGGAATAGTCTGTTTAATTGTAATATTGCCACATTCTGGTGGCAAGCTCACTGTGCTTGATGTGCTCCCTTTCATTTCCTATTTCTTCTTTCTTAGACAAGTAAAGAATTTAGGAGTTTGTGGATTTTAGTATTTGATCATCTCTCTCAGAAGATTTGAAAAGTACAGAAACAAAGCAACTAGTTTCTAAAACCAAAACACTGGTTTCTAACTATAGAAAAATCAATCTTACATAACAATGAAATTTCTTACTTTAAAAGGGCTTTACTTTTGTTGTAGGGAGTGAAAGGTGAAAGGATAAAGTGAAGTGTCATACTTCTGGAACTCATACTTCTAAAATTTTCTAACAGGTAGCTTTATTTTTGGAGGAATAGCTTGGTGTTGTGCAAAAGCACTGAATTTCCTAAGGTTTTAAAATTTTGTGACAGTTTAGAACCATGAGTTTATTAAAGGGTAAAGAAGAGGGACTTCCCTGGTGGTCCAGTGGCTAAGACTCCACGCTCCCAGTGCAACCGGGGGAACCAGGTTCGAGCCTGCTCAGGGAACTAGATCCCACATGACACAACTAAAGAGTTTGCATGCCACAGCTAAAGACCTGGTGCCAATTTTTAAAAGGGTAAGGAAGAACAGTTTTCAGAAAATTCTTTTTTTTTTTCCCTATTGTTTCAGCTTTCAGCCTTTCCCTTAAATTTCCCTTCACTTCTTTGTAAAAAAGATGAATATTTTTAGTATACTGTCCTCCACAAATCCTCCTTATAGGCTCAGATTTTCTCAGTGGTGACTAAAGCAGTTCAGCTGCTTCCAAGTTCTACATTTCATCCCCTCTGCAGCTGCTTTGTTGGCAAAGCCCAGAGCCTTTGATAGATATCAATCCCAGCATGACCCTTCAGAAGAAGGATTTAACCCTGTTCACCTTTTAGCCTTTCTAATAGCTGCAGCTCCTATGTTAAAAATCTTCATGACTGCAGGTCCCTAGTTAGGAATTACTTACAACTTTCCTTACATTTACCATATATGTCCCACCTGTGTTTGTCATTTGGATGGTTGGATGTCATTAAAGCAGTTGTTTATTGCTGTTTTTAGGTCTTCAGCTCTTGTTAGGACACCTTCTCTGTATTTTCAGAGTAACTGATGTCACTTCATAAGTTGTTTATTATACAACTTCTATACATGTCATTGGGCTTCAAACCTGCCTACCAATGCAGGAGACATAAGAGATACAGGTTCGATCCCTGGGTTGGGAAGATCCCCTAGAGGAGGGCATGGCAACCCACTCCAGTATTCTTGCCTGGAGAATCCCATGGACAGAGGAGCCTGGCGGGCTACGGTCCACAGGTTTGCAAAGAGTCAGACATGACTGAAGCAACTACACACACATACACACATACATGTCATTAAGAGAAGGAAATTTAGAGGACACCCTCTATGAGTTATTTGATTTATATAGTTTCATATCAGCAGTCACTGCAGTTTTTCTTAGTATGTGCAGCGACTATGCTGCTTCCCCCTGTATGTTGTCAAAATAGAAGCATTATGTTCTCAACTGCACTGTGTGATTTAGATGTTGACTAGTTTGCAGCCTAGACTTCTCTCAGATCTATTAGAAAAGAAACAGGCAGCTTTACAAATGGCATCTCCTCTTTGCATTGCATTCATTATCTGTCTGGGTGGACTAGGTGGAGGCTGGCCGCACTGAAAGTGTTTCGCTTGGCCCACGCCCAGGCAGCACCAAGGGTGAGCCTTGTAGGGATCTCAAACTCATTTCATATCTAAAATGGAAATAGTTCTTCAATGTCCTGTATTTCAAATTGTTGCGTACCTATATCTTCCAGTTTTATTTTCAATCAAATTTATGTAGCCTTTAATTACGTTTACTAGCACCTAAAAGAAGGAATTTATTTTAATTCAAGCCTTGTAAGAAATGAAGGTTGCCTATTAGAGTAAGAAAAGCTAAGAATCCAAAGAATAGAGAGATGACTGGTAAAGACAAACTGGATAAAATTTGATTACTTCATATATAGGATTTCTTCTAATTCAGTTTGGGGACTAAAAGTATTTACTGTAACAAAATGTGTGTACATATGTGTATGTTTGCATACCACACATATGTAGTCAAGAAAAACTAGTTTTTGGTATGAGTGCTAAGTATTCCATATACTTCTGTGGTTAATGCACCCAAATTATTAAACTGTGTCTCCTCTTTTCTCTCTCTTTTGTCTTCCATCATCCCATAATAATATGACCCCAAAGTAAGTATGTCAGTGAACTGAGGGTCTTTGAACAGGTTCAGTTGCTGTAAGTAAAGCATTTATAAACTAATGTATTCCAGATGTGATGGCCATTAATAATTAGGTAAGCTGGATTAAGTTGCTAATCTTCTTTGAATAGTGAACTAAAATCTGTAAGATTGAACTGAAGAGGAAACAAAGCAAATTCAAACCAAAGATTTATGATTGAGCTTGAAGGGCAGTTTCAAGGGAAGGGATGAGATGAGGTGTTCTCAATGAATTTTGACAAATATCTACCATGTGCCAAGAGCTGTTCTGGGTGCTGGATGGTGGTTCAGGGCTGAAAGACTGACGGGAAAAGTTTGTGCCCTAAAGGCATGCAGAGATTTATATAGTTATAATTTCAACCCTTGGGATAAATGCTGTTAGAGCTATGTAGGGGATGGTCTATGACCAAGGGCACCTAATCTGGTCTGAAATGGTCAAGAATGGCTTCCTAAAGAAGAGGTGATGTTTAAACTGCATCTTAATGGGTGACAAGGAGTTCCTGAGCAGATGAAGAGAGCATTCCAAAGAGAGCAGCAGAGGTAAAGAAGTGAGAATGTGTAGTACATTTGGAATAACGGCTTTCAGTTGCTCAGGGTGCGTGAGAGGTCGTGGAGTTCGAGCCTGAAAAGTGGGAAGGACAGCTTAGTTTATCAGAGGCGTTACTTGCTTCATCCTGATTTTAAACATGCTAATGCCTTGTTCTGGTTTATATTTTTAACAGAAATAACTGATCATATAAAGAACATATTATTAAGGGACAGAGGGAGGGTCAGCAAGTAAGGTTTAGGGTGACCAGTGGTAAGGCCTGAATTAAGACAAGCACTGCAGAGGGTTGAAGAGAAGTTAACAGTATTCAGGTGATGTTTTGAAAGTAAATCTGGGGCTTCCCTGGTGGCTCAGTGGTAGAGTCAGCCTGCCAACGTGGGAGGTACACATTCAATCCCTGACACGGGACGATCCCACATGCTGCAGAGTAACTTACCCCATGTACCACGACTGCTGAGCCTGGGAGCCCGTGCTCCACAACAGAGCAGCCTCCACTCGCGACAGCTAGAGGAAAACCTGTACAGCAATGAAGACCCAGCACAGCCATAAATAAAATTTTTAAAAAATAAAGAAACCTGAAGGAGTTTGGAGATTGATGGGATATAGAGGTAGGTCACAGAAAGAGTATAGAGTAACTCTCAGGCATTTGACTAGGAAAAGTAACTGGTGCCGTTTGCTCTGAAATATGAAATATGAGGGCAGATTTAATGGAGTGAGCAGGAAGGCAGCGAGGGTTTGAGGTAGGTTGAGGTCAGGCTGACTGTGGGATTTCCAGATGGTGATGAGTAGTTCTGAGTTGATGGCTTAGGTGGAGAGCTACAGTGACTGGTGAAGCCGTAGCTAGGCTAACCCAAGAAGAACCTACAAAATGAGAACTAAATAGGGCCGAAGGTAGAACCCTGGAGATCACTGACATTTGTGTGGTAAAGGAGAGTCCCTAAAGAGAATGAGAGAGCAAGCAGTGCAAGAAATAGGAAGAAAGCCAGCAGTGGGGCCTCCTGAAAGCCACAGGAGAGTTTGAAAAGAATATGGTTTTTTAAATTGGCTCCATTATTCTAGTTGACGTCTATTAAAAAGTCCATGCTATTTATTTATTTCTGAAGTCAAGTTACTTTCTCAACTTTCTATAAATGGAGTGAGTCTTTTCCTTCCAGATCTGGGTGATTCTTCGGGCCTAGTGTATGAAAATATACTGATGATGCCCAAGCTTAGAGTCCCACAGACTTAAACTGCTTTCAGGTTGAGAAGAATTAATGATATCATTGTGGAGGCTCTTTTGTAGTTTGAAAATTAATGCTGTATGTGTTAAATTTTAAAGAATGGTGAAATAACTCTTTTTATATGAAAGCCTCAAAATGCTCTATAAATGATAATTCATTAAACCGATGTTTTAACACTTAGCCTCACACTGTATTTGCTCATTCACATAAAAGCAGGCAACACTGGGCTGTCAGCATTGTGATGGCAAAATTGACACAATAGCAAAATTGACAATGATGAGAGGAGAACGTATGTATTAATAAAACTCTGTAGGTGGAGCACAGTGTCTGCAGCGGCAGCTGTCTTATGACTTTCTGCATTCACTTTCCCTGTAGGTGCTCTAAAACTTTGTACCTCAAAGTGTAGCTCAAAAATCAGCAGCGTTAGCTGGGAGCTTGTTGGAAATGCAGAATCTCAGGTTCCACCCCCAGACCTACTGATCAGTCTGCAGTTTAATAAGATCTTCAGGTGATTCCTATTCTCGTAGTTCGAGAAACACAATTCTAAAGCATAAATAGACTTAAAGGGCTTGCAAGGGGCTTCCCTGGTGGCTCAGATAGTGAAGAATCTGCCTGCAATGCGGGAGACCCCGGGTTCAGTCGCTGGGTCAGGAAGATCCCCTGGAGAAGGGAATGGCAACCCCCTCCAATATTCTTGCCTGGAGAATCCCAGGGACAGAGGAGCCTGGTGGGCTACAGTCCACGGGGCTGCAGAGTCAGGGATCACTGAGTGACTAACACACACACAAAGGATTTGCAAAGTTCTTTAGTCATTCAGCCCTCTAGCTTTACCATTTCACAGTCTCAACCAGGACAGCAAATTTTTTAGAAGTGGGTATCATGTATCATGGTTATTAGTTACTATTGTATTTTCTTTCCCCAAGGCAAGAGATGAGAGTATAAATGCAGATTCTGGAGTCAGATTACCTGGGTTCAGGTCCTGACTCTGCCACTTGTCCTGATTTCCCCATTTGAGGGGGGCAGCCCTCCCCTCTGCGCTGATCTGTAATTGACTACAGAAGGCCTTTGGGGTGTGTGTGTTTTCATTCTTGTCATCGATATTATGTGTGGGATTAATGGTTTCTCAGTCCTAGATGAGCCAGCATGGAATTTGGAAGACTTTTCAACTTTAGTAAAGAAATGTTCTTACTAATGAATAATTTTCAGCTTCACTGAAAAAAGTCTACAAATAGATTTAAAAGTGGTGGAAAATCTCATTGAGTTCTAACGTGCCAAGAAATAGTGGGAATGTTTAGCAGCAGGGGTTGGAGAATTTTACCAGTGCTCTGACCTTGTTTTCTACAGGGAGCCGCTGGCATTTTATGCTATGTTGGAGCCTATGTCTTCATCACTTACGACGACTATGACCACTTCTTTGAAGATGTGTACACTCTCATCCCTGCTGTGGTGATCATAGCTGTTGGGGCCCTGCTCTTCATTATTGGGCTAATTGGTTGCTGTGCCACAATCCGGGAAAGCCGCTGTGGACTTGCCACGGTAAGTTAGTTCTTCCCTGACCATATGTGTTGTCATAATATGTGGGAATATTAATTTGTGTTACTTGCTTGACTTGAGCATGAAACTCCGTATTCTCTTTGGCTCTCTTTATAATTGGAATAGAATTAGCACTTGTCTTAAACTTGTAGCAGTTATCTCAGATAATTGCTTTTTATCAAGAGAGTATTTAGAGCTATTTTTTCATTTGTATTTAACTTTTGACAATGTTTCCTTACATTTTCCTTACAGTTTGTCATCATCCTACTCTTGGTTTTTGTCACAGAAGTTGTTGTTGTGGTTTTGGGATATGTTTACAGAGCAAAGGTATGTTGTCTACTGTAATTCATATGTTTTAAAAGGTGGTTTAAGTGTTTTGAGTGAAATAGAACAAACTCATTTTCAGAGTAAACATTTTCTTTTGCCTTCAGTTTAGCCACCACTTGAAAAATATAAAGGTAATTAGAAATTATGTGTCAGGATTTCTTGTCTCATTTAATATAACAAAGTTTTACTCTGCTGCTGGCCTAGTTTTAGGTGGTGCTGGTTTAGTTGCTAAGTTGTGTCCAGCTTGCGACCCCATGGACTGTAGCCCGCCAGGCTCCTCTGCCCATGGTATTCTCCAGGCAAGAATACTGGAGTGGGTTCCCATTTCCTTCTCCAAGGGATCTTCCCGACCCAGGAATTGAACCCCGGTCTCCTGCATTGCAGGCAGATTCTTTCCGACTGAGCTACGAGGGAAACCCCTAGTTTGTAGACAGTTTTCTTTAAATGACTGTAGTTGTTGTTCAGTTGCTAGTCATTCCAGCTCTTTGCAACCATGGATTGCAGCATGCCCAGCTCCCCCATCCTTCACTATCTCCCAGAGTTTGCTCATATTCATGTCTGTTGAGTCAGTGGTGCTATCTAACCATCTCCTCCTCTGATGCCCCCTTCTCCTTTTAACTTCAGTCTTTGCCAGTATCAGGCTCTTTTCCATTGAGTTGACTCTTCATATCAGGTGGCCAAAGTATTAGAGCTTCAGCATCAGTCCTTCCAACTAATATTCAGGGTTGATTTTCTTTAAGATTGAATGGGTTGATCTCCTTGGAATTCAAGGGACTTTCAAGAGTCTTCTCCAGCACCACAGGTCGAAAGCATCAATTCTTTGGCACTCAACCTTCCTTATGGTCCAACTTTCACATCCATACATGACTACTGAAAAAACCATAGCTTTTGACTATACAGACCTTTGTTAGCAGAGTGATGCTTTTTAGTATACTGTCTAGGTTTGTCATGTGAAAGTCAAAGTGGTAGTCACTCCGTCATGTCTGTCTCTTTGTGACCCCATGGACTGTAGCCCACCAGGCTCCTCTATCCATGGGATTCTCCAGGCAAGAGTGTGCCCTCCTCCAAGGGATCTTCCCGACCAGGGATCAAGCCTACATCTCTTATGTCTCCTGCATTGGCAGGTGGGTTCTTTATCACTAGTGGCATCTCAGTCTTTGTCATAGGTTTGTCATAGCTGTCCTTCCAAGGAACGAGCATCTCCTTGACTGTAGAATGATCTACAAATGAATAATAGGTCAGCTGAGAAATTTGTTCAAATTTCCTTAGTCCATAGATTCCCAGATTTCTATTTTAGAATAATTAAATTAAGGATTTCATTTTCCATTGCCTCTTCAGGAAAAAATGCCTTGGTCCTAGACATAGAAAAAGGGAGTTGGTTTTCAGTTGCTCAGTTGTATTCAACTCTTTTGGAGCCCGTGGACTGCAGCATGCCAGGTTCCTGTCCTTCATTATCTCCCAGCTTGCTCAAACTCACGTCCATTGAATTGGTGATGCCATCTAACCGTCTCATCCTCTGTCGTCCCCTTCTCCTCTTGCCTTCAGTGTTTCCCAGCATCAGGGTCTTTTCCGATGAGTCAGCTCTTCGCATCAGGTGGCCAATGTATTGGAGCTTCAGCTTCAGCATCAGTCCTTCCAATGAATATTCAAGGTTGATTGCCTTTATGATTGACTGGTTTGATCTCCTTGCTGTCCAAGGGACTCTCAAGAGTCTTCTCCCAACACCACAGTTCAAATGCATCATACTGGGGTTTGCAATCCTACAACTTGTTCCTGAGGAACAGGGGCTCTACCAAATGCCAAGACAACTGTAGCCACTCCCTTCTTTCCACTTTTCTGGTCATTTCTTCTTTTCTTGCCACTTCCTTTCTATTTTACCCACTTTTGCCTTCCACCTACAGCAGCATTTAAGGCTAAATAGGCTGCTTTAAATTAATTAATTTGGGTATAACTGAAAATCCCATGGACGGAGGAGCCTGGTGGGCTGCAGTCCATGGGGTCGCTAGGAGTCGGACACGACTGAGCAACTTCACTTTCACTTTTTACTCTCATGCATTGGAGAAGAAAATGGCAACCCACTCCAGTGTTCTTGCCTGGAGAATCCCAGGGATGGGGGAGCCTGGTGGGCTGCCGTCTATGGAGTAGCACAGAGTCGGACACGATTGAAGCGACTTAGCAGCAGCATAGAGCTGTTACGGAGAAGGCAATGGCACCCCACTCCAGTACTCTTGCCTGGAAAATCCCATGGACGGAAGAGCCTGGTAGGCTGTAGTCCATGGGATCGAGGCAACCCACTCCAGTATTCTTGCCTGGAGAATCCCAGGGATGGGGGAGCCTGGTGGGCTGCCATCTATGGGGTCACACAGAGTCGGACACGACTGAAGTGACTTAGCAGCAGCAGCATAGAGCTGTTATGGCTTCCCTGGTGGCTCAGAGGATAAAGCGTCTGCCTGCAATGCAGGAGACCTGGTTTTGATCCCTGGGTTGGGAAGATCCCCTGGAGAAGGAAATGGCAACCCACTCCAGTATTCTTGCCTGGAGAATTCCATGGACACAGGAGCCTTGCGGGCTACAGTCCACAGGGTTGCAAAGAGTCGGACACGACTGAGCGACATCACACACTCACACACACAGAGCTGTTATGGGCTTCCCTGGTGACTCGGGGTAAAGAACCTGCCTGCTAGTACAGGAGGCATAGGTTCGATCTCTGCACGGGGAAGATCCCCTGGGGAAGGAAATGGCAACCCCCTCTAGTATTCTTGCTTGGAAAATCCCATGGACAGAGGAGCCTGGGGGCTGAAGTCCATGCATTAGCAAGAGTTGGACACAGTTTATCGACTAAACAATAACAACATAGAACCGATACAAAGGCATCCTAAGTTATTCTCTGAGCACACCTGGGGTTATTTTCATTGTAACTTATGATTTGGAGTCAAAGACATGATAGGCTGATTTACTATTTAACCATTGCTGTGTAAGGTACCAGAGAGGTATGCTAAAAAAAAGAATGCAGTGGATCATACCCCTGCCTACAGTCTGGTTATCAATTTTATGATCTTAACCACATGACTGATAAAATTACCAAATAGGTCTCATCATCTTAGAAGGGTAAGGAGAATCTGGTACAAGCAAACTTTATTAAATGACACTTTAGTTGCCACTCTGTTGGCAGTGAGGTATTTTGAAGAGTTGATTTCCTGATGGTTTTTGTTTTTTTTTTTTAATCTGTTGATTACTTTTGCATATTTGTCCAAGTCTAAATAAACATTAAATAAGTAAAATGTAATATTGGTATTTGTCCCCAAAGTATCCTGTGGGTGCTTTTTAAGTTGTTTAATTTTTACCTCCTTTAGGAAAGGTAAATGAGTAGGTCTTCTAAGAACCCCATTTGAAAAAGGAGGGGATATATTTATAATTTAGACACCTATCTCAAGGCTCAACTGCTTTCTCCCTCTTTCATACATAGGTAGCCTGCCATCTTGCACACAATCATCTCTTTGATTGCTTTTAATCTAATGTAATATGTCTGACATTTTACCTGAGTCTACCTGAAGGCAGGAAGGGAGAGAATTTTTTTCTTACAAGAAATTCATAGTGCTATCTCGAAACTTTACATACATGCCATTTAGGCATTTAGCTGGAGCCTTGACTAATGTTACTTTCACCAATATTTTTGAGGGACTAGATTCTTTGTTTTGATTCAGGTGGAAAATGAAGTTGATCGCAGCATTCAGAAGGTATATAAGACCTACAATGGAACCAACCCTGATGCTGCTAGCCGGGCCATTGACTATGTTCAGAGACAGGTGAGTTCTCTTGAAGCTGATTTGTTTTTGAGAACCAATCGCTGTTGAGTCAACATTGAACTTAGCTCTGTTACTGTGTAAATTAGCAGTGTACCTTTATAGCCATGGTTAGCGGCATAATGAGTCCAGTATTTTTACCTTCACCCTTGAAAAGTTTTTTCCACCATTACCTAGCATAGCCATAAGAAGCATCTGCCCTTCCCCCCCAAAAAAATAATTAGCTAAAGGGGTGATAACGAGTGAGAGATTTATGTCACAGGAAAGTTGAGAGCCCAAATGAACTTTAGAGGCGGTAAGAAGTCTTTCACATACCTTTGGAAGATAAGACCGCCAAAGATAACAGACAAAACTGTAAAAAAAGAAAATTATTGTAAACAATTTGAAACATACCTAAAGGTAGAATCATCTAGTAGATCTTTGTATCCATGAACTCACCTCAAAATTTATCTACTTTCTGCCAATCTTATTTCATCTATTTCATCTTATTTCTTACTCCCGCATGTCTTTTGCTAGTTATAACTTAGAGTAAATCCCAGACATTTCAGACAAAAAATTTTAAATACTTTCTCTTTGGATATAATATTTAATTCAGAATCAGATGTTTAACAGGCAAAATTAAAGATTTTTTTCTTAGCTATAAACTACCCCTTGTTGGCAATATGATTTTTCAAACAGAGGGTCTAGAACCACTAATTACGTGTAGCGATTTAAATTAAAGTTAAAAATTCACTTCCTCAGTCAACACTAGCACATTGTAAATGCTCAGTAGTTCCGTGTGGCTAGTTGTT
Organism: Bos mutus; assembly: GCF_027580195.1. Classification (NCBI taxonomy): domain Eukaryota; kingdom Metazoa; phylum Chordata; class Mammalia; order Artiodactyla; family Bovidae; genus Bos; species Bos mutus. The sequence goes on along the minus strand of NC_091637.1, from coordinate 31,462,799 downwards.
ACCATACTGAGCTTAAAGACCTACAGCATTTCTGTCATTGCAGGAAGTTCTATTGGACATCTATTGGTCTAAAGTAGCTTAAAGCTCTGCAGTGCACAGAACTCTGAAGTTCAACACAGGGCCATGTATTCTATGAGGACTGATGTCTCTGTTCTCTTCTCTGTTAGCTGCACTGTTGTGGAATTCACAACTATTCAGACTGGGAAAATACAGACTGGTTTAAAGAAACCAAAAACCAGAGCGTCCCTCTTAGTTGTTGCAGAGAGACAGCCAGCAGCTGTAACGGCAGTCTGGCCAACCCCTCTGATCTTTATGCTGAGGTAAGTTCAGTTTCTTGACTAGCACTTGTCCAGCCTGGTAACCTGTTTTCTTGGTGACTTATCTCTACCTAGAACTTCTCTGCCTTCTTTTACTTGCCTTTAATGTCATTTAATTTTAATATGTTATTTTCAAATGCATTCTCTTTTTCCCTCTTATAGTTTGTCATTTCTATTTCTGCCAGTGAGTAGTAATGTGTGACCTTGCAGCTTTTCCCTTTTAAAAAGACTAATGAAGATGACTTTGGGTGTTTCAGGGGTGTGAGGCTCTGGTTGTGAAGAAGCTACAAGAAATCATGATGCATGTTATCTGGGCAGCATTGGCATTTGCAGCTATTCAGGTAAGCACAGCTAGCCAAGGAGTTATCAGAGTGTACTGATTCTCCAGTGTCAACACCGAATGGTTTTTAACCGCCAAGTGCAGTTAAGCTTTGTGTATATGGATAACTTGGAAGTGATTGAGGTATAGACACCAGTGTCCAACATCTTCTATTTCCTGTCTCCAGACATAGACCCAGAATGGTCCGAGAAACCAGAGATCTGGACGGGGGACGTCTTATTTTATTTTCTTGACTTGATTAGTGAGTGACTTGTTCAAAATATAGACTGTTGTCCTAATGTATTCTTGGGAGGTGCTTTAGTAGAACTTCACACAATTTTTAAAAAAATCAAACTGCTTTATTTTAGCTTGGAGATGGAAAGCTTTATTTTAATTTTTTTTTTGTTTCTCTTTCCATTTCTTGCTTTCCTGTCTCCAAGGGATTTATATGTTAATATACATACATCAAGAACTGGCACTACACTGGTCTCTTACAGTAATAGGAGCAACTTTATCAGTTTACAGAAAAGACTGTTAAGTAAAAACTGAGGTTTAACTGCCCTAGTATTTGTGGATTTAGTTTTTTTAGACAGATTGGCATCAAGAAGTCTGTCATACTACTTGGCATATCTGGAAATGTCCTATGTCTTTTTGGTAGCTGAGGCTACTTGTCCCAGCTCCTACCAGTGAAAACAGTCTTTTTTTCCCCCTTATTAATAGCTTGTACAAAGTAGCTGGTAATTGTTTTAATTACCTCTCACTTTATCAAAAACAAACAAACAAACCCACACATACCCTTTATACCTCATCAGTTCAGTTCAGTCGCTCAGTTATGTCTGACTCTTTGTGACCCCATGGACTACAGCACGCCAGGCTTCCCTCTTATCACCAACTCTTGGAGCTTGCTCAAACTCATGTCCATCGAGTCAGTGATGCCATCCAGCCATCTCATTCTCTGTCATCCCCTTCTCCTCCTGCCTTGTATCTTCAATCTCATACCCACCTAAAAAAAAAAATGACGATGACAATTTTTCTGCCCAGTTAAACTACCTACATTCCTAGTTTCTCAGGTATATATATTTTATCTTAGGGATTCTGTTAAAGGAATGTTACAGCTGTTTGAAAATGATTGAAAATCCTTTGCATCAGATCTGGTTCTCAGAGTATTCTTTAGTGTTCTTTTAGTATATTCTTGAAACGTGCTTCAGGTCCAGAGAATCTATTCTAGCACATTATTGACCAAGACATATCAACACCACAGGCGTTAATTAATTTCTGCAAAAATCCCCCAGGCAATAATGTGTTAAAGTTTTTATATCATTTAATTGCTAGATAAACCAGTGTAATTGCTAATTTATATGTAAGTTGCTTGGCTTGTCTGCTATCTGTATATTTGAACAGAAACTAGTGTGTTTAGTAGGAAGTGCCTTTTAAAATGGCAAAAAGGTGATTGTTTACTTTGCTGGTATTCACACACCTCTGAAATGATTGATTAAAAAGCCTAGCTCTATTTGCTATGGTCTTTGCCCTTCTAAGCATTTACTCTGTGGCTCAGCGTAGCAGTAATCTATAGATCAGCAGGGATGTATTTCATATTTTCTCTGTGTAAACACTGTCATTTAGCTAAAAATAATGAAACATGAAGGTGGTGTCTTTACCCAAGTGAAATCCTGATCTGTGCATTTTTAATGACTTTATGTGTGGTAATAAAGCTGCATATATTAGCATGCAGCAGAAAAGCTTAAGTATATGATGCTTATGATCATGAAGTATGCAACATGTATATAGAAGGCTAATGAAAATCAACACTCAAATATGTCCCTCATCTACTTGAGCTTATTAACTAGCTTATTAATATTTCTTCATTAAATATTTTTCAGTGGGGACTAATAAACATTCTAACCAGTCTCTTAAATATGCCTTCTTATACCATGTTATAGGTAAATCACCGTGGCTTAAATAATACCTGATAAAGCTTTGATGTTTCAAGTTTAGCAAAACTAAGTCAGAGATTGAGAACTTTTGCAGACTTGAAACATAGTAGTTTTGAAAATTTTAAAAATTTTAGTTTTAAGAGAAAAAACATCCATTTGCAGTAAAGGATTTTCTAATATGTGTGAGTGCCTATAAATGTTTAAACTTTCGGTATTCAGAATCTGATGTGGATTGGTGCCCAGAATATGGAAAACCTAGGTGAAGGCAGAAACAGCTCAAAGAGCAATGAGCTTTTATACTTACTGTGATAGAGAAAGAGCTAGAAGGATGCTTGGAGATTCTCCAGTCCCTGTTCCCTTAGTTTTGAAGACCTTGAAATTGAGGAAGAGCAAGGATAGCATGATTTAGGACCATCACTAAATCTTGAACCTTGTCTCCATGTGTGCTCTGCCTCTGATTACCAATTGAAGAATTAAGATTCTCAAAAGATTAAATTCCTAAATTCTGTTATGAAATCTGACAGTGAATTGACACTTTAAGCTGGATGGAATACAAAATGTAATAGCATTGAAAAATTGTTAGCATTTTTCTTCAGGTTCTAAAGTGGGGAAGCTCTAAGAGCTATTGCGGTAAATTGTTTTATTTAATGGTAAAGAAAGATGATTTTTGGTAGTGTTGTGAGTATCAAAACTATGCAAGTGCTGTCTCCTTTGATTTTGAGTATGATTTGTTGTACCGTTAAGCTACATTTCATCAATGTTTTAAGACATAAAAGTGAATTTAAGATAAAATTTTCTCATAAGCTTAATTCACCAATAAGAGCCTGTTGTTTGAGTATTGTGGGCCAGTCTGCCCACCACCTCTTTTGGTGTGAGCCCCACTCATTTTATGTGTTGTCCATGGCTGCTTTTGTGTTATGGTGACAGAGTTGAGTAGTTGCCACAGAGACTGATTTTGTCTCTTGGTTCACAGAGCCTAAAATATTTACTATAATTGTCCTTTATGAAACATTGGCGTTCTAGTCTTGTTAAGTGGTCTAGGTTTGGGTAGGACCAAAATGATCAAGAAAAAAAACGCTGAAAAGAGTTAATTGTTACAACAGGATTTTTTAATATAAGAGAATGAAATTTTAAAGATTTTGCACACTCCTTATACTATTAGTTTGTTAATCAGCAAGATATTTCACTTCTTTGATAGTAACTAGCCTTTTAAATATACAAATAAAACAGTCTGGTCATAATAATAAAATCTAGATTTTTGATTTGGCAAGCTCTTTTAAGTATCAGGTGCAGATAAAGCTGTCTACAAAGGCAGTATGGGAAAAAATGGAAATTGTCAGTCCTTGGAGTCTCACAATGCTGTCATGTTCTTAAGATGGAATGATCAAGAGCAAAATTCTATAGAGAACTGCTTCCCAAGGCCATGCTGCTTTTTTCTGGTCTGTATGCCAAGTGTGAAGTAGGCTGAGACTGCTGTTTCCTTCCTGCTTCTTCTAACTTCTATTTTAATTCATTAAAATGAGTTAAAATACATATGTAAATAGCACTTTGGATTGGGCCCTTTAGATAGTTAAAATTGAGTGGCTTAATTCTGACCGTCTTTTGAAAAAAATATTTCAAGTAATTCCTTAAAAACTCAAAACCAAAGCTTGGGAAGCTAATTCCTGAGTAGCTAAGTTGTGGGTTTTTTTAAAATTTGGGGAATTTAATTGTTAACTTTTTGAAAATTCTTTCATTGAAAAGCCCACTTGATAAATTTTTCTGCAAATGATAAATATTTAATAATAGGTGAAACTCCTGCTCAAGTCTTGACCCCAGTTCTTGAGTCCCTCCTTGGTTAGATAAGCACATAAATATTTTTTATACAAATAGAAGCTTATAGGATGCAATTTTCTACTTTTTTCCTTAAGATAATTGTATGAAGCCTCCAGTTTTGAGAAATAATGCAGACAGAATCTTTATGTGCCTTGCACAGTTTCCCTCAGTGGTTAACATTTTGCAAAACTGTTATATGTCACAACCAGGACATTGGCATTGATACAATCCACTGGTTTTATTTAGATTTCTCATTTCTATATGTGTATTCAGTTCTGTACAGTTTTATGACCTGTTTGGTTCTTGTATCCACCACCACCTCAGTCAAAATACTGACCAGTTGCAACACTGTAAGAGTCCCACCTGGTAGTCTTTTATGATTGCACCCACCTCCCTCCCATGCCTCCTCCCCCATACCCTGGCAACCACTAATCCGTCCTCCATTCCTAAAACTTCATCATTCTAAAAATACTATATAAGTGGAACAATATATGTAACCTTTTGTACCTTCTTGAAGACAAATTAATATGCTACCATGGCTACCTATAAGTATTCTATTTTTTTACCTACTTCATAATTTATTTGCATTAATGGGCATTTATGGAAGTGTTGCTATTACCAAAATGCAAGTAGTGAATACCCTCTGTATGTATGTGCAAAATCTATAGCAAAAAATTTGTAGCCTTTAAGTTCAGGGGTCAGAGAATAGGGATGACTTTTTGATAGGTGTTTCTAAATTTTTCTCAGAAAAGAGTGTTTCCAATGTCCAGTTCTGATTACCTGGTGTAAAATACCTACTCCCCATAATGCCATCTATAGTTGTGTATCATAGAGCATTTTAATCCTTGGCAGTCAGTTTTTTAATCATTTGCTTGATGTATTTAGCAGTCATTTTTGCTGTTGGCTGTGTGTTACATTTGGACTAGGTGCAGATTACTTCTCATGACTTGAATATTGTAGGGATAAGTTTCATTCTAAGAAATCACACTGCAGCTAAAACATTTGTGATATTTTTAAATCTGTTGTTGGAGAATTTCAATAATCAATGAGATTTTAATGTAGCAAAGCTTTGGAAATGAACCTGTAATACTTAGTGATGAGGTTTGCACTATAAGAAGTTATTGTGTAGCACTTAATTTTTTTTTTAATTTTTATTGGAGAATTTAATGTTATTAAACAGATTCATTTCCAGGCATGAGTAGGATTTTATCAAGCTTATTGAATTGTTTTTAAATCAGTATAAGTTGATTTAATTTAAATTAAAGTCAAGAAAAAAAGGATACTTATTTCAGACCCCATTTTGAGAGTGCTGACTCCAGTAGAAGTTAACCAGCTGAAAGGAATGTGAGGAGGTGAAAATGGGAAGAGATCTTTTTCCCAACCAAATCAATAATTTCAGAGCTTAGCATTTTTATTGCTCAATTTAACATTGCCTGGGAACATAATTGTGTTTGATCTTATAGCTATTCTAAAAATGTTTTGATGTACAGTAAATGGAAATGTGTTTTTTTAGGAATTAGATACTAAACATGTCTAGAATTGGCTTAAGATATATAGTGAACTTCAACAATATCTACTTTTAAAATGTCTTAAAGGTACTTTGCACTAGTAAACACTCAGCAAATGCTGTTATAATGAAACTGATGAATTCAAGCAGAAAATATATATCCCAAATGGGTAGAATAGAGGCTAAGTAAGGGAAGAAGTTGGAGTGTGTAACTTCATCATGGAGAATTCAGACTGAGGACTTCCTTTGTCTCTGTACCTGTGTCTCATTAGTAATCTTCCACTTCAGACTTTGAGCGTCTAGTTATAGATCGGGTACATTCTGTTGAAATTAGATTGACCCCTGTATGTACAAAGGGCCCTGCCTTTTAAAATCAAGTAACTGAGACCTTTCACTTTCAGTGAAAAGTTAGAACAGCACATTAATTTATTTAGCTCTTTAGTAACTGTTTATATTTTATAAGAAGGCAGGTCAGAAATTCTAGACTCGTTTCTCTTTAATCCAGCTTAATCCTCTCACTTATCCAAAATAACATGGCATGACTTTATTACTATTCCAGTTTGCTACCACAGAAGGATTAGGCCTATTAAAATGATGAAGAAAGTGACCTTTAAAAAGTAATATGTACATAATACCACAGAGCTGTCCTGGATTTCAAAGATAATAATTGCGAAGCAGAAACCTTCAAACCACACTTTTTGGCATCAGGATTGGTTCCCCCTGCATAGGGATTTTGGGCTACTCATATATTGGGCTTTTTATTCTGTGGATTGTCATAAAGCCTATCTCCCCAAAATCCAGATGTGTGAAAGACCAACATTAGATTTCCTCATATGTAGTCTTGATCATTCCACTCTAGACCTTTGCTGTCTAGTATGGTAACCACTAGCCACATACATCTGAATATAAATTAATAACATAAAAAATGCAGCTCCTTAGTTGCACTAGCTCCATTTCAGGTGATCAGGAACCTCATGTGGCTAGTGGTACCATATGTGACAGCTCAGTTATGGACTGTTTCCATCACTGCAGAAAGTACACTTCTGTACAGCCCTAGTCTGGTCAGGATGGGGATGGCACTAGGAGAGCCTGGATATTCTGCTCGCTTCACGGATTATTCTTAGATGTGCAGTGGGGATGCCAAAACTGGGTTCTTAGTTCCTAAAAGGATAATGTGTTCATTAGAAATTGCTTACTGTTCGTGATTTTTTTGATGATTTGAGATCTTTGAACTGTGAAACAGTTCCATTGCCAACAAAGAACTACACACTTGCTATAAGAGGATTTTCAGCCTTTTTCCCCATTGTTTTCTTCCTACAGCTGCTGGGCATGCTGTGTGCCTGCATCGTGTTGTGCAGAAGGAGTAGAGATCCTGCCTATGAGCTCCTCATCACCGGCGGAGCCTATGCATAGTAGAAAACTCAAGCCTGAGCTTTTTAGTCTTGTTCTGATTTGGAAGGTGAATTGAGCAGGTCCACTGCTATTGGCCTCCTGAGTTCATTTAGTTAAAGCACACATACACAGGTGTTGGACGGAGCAGCTTGACTCTTCATTTGTCTACCTTCTTACCTACCCACCTATGACTTTTTTTTTTCCCCTCTGTTTTAGCTGACTCTCCATGTCTGTAAGTGTTTTGAGTATGGCAGTAAATGTTCTAATCTCAGAACCATTTGTGAGTCGCGTAGTGTGGTAGAATTAAAGGTTGACGTGGCCCTGCTTCTGTCACCTCCAAGCATAATGGGACTGCTGCTGTAGTATCACCAGGTCCTTTCAGTCTTCACGGTGGAGAACTCTTGGCCAAAGGTTTTGGGGGGGAGGAGGAGGCAGTCAGCTGTCTGGTTAAAGTTAATACCAGATAGTGCCCCTCATCAGTGTCCTTTTTAAAAATATATACTATAGTCCAGTAAGATAGCAACTGTACAAAATGGCTAAGATAGATTTTAGAATCATACCTCGTGTATCTTGGTTCATCTTCAAAATCAGACTGATCTTTGAAACTAGCGGTTTTTAATCAAAGCTGGCTTTATAGGAGGAGTATAATGTATGCACTACTGTTTTAAAACAATTAGTGTGAGTGTGTGTGTGTGTACTTTTGTATGATTGAGCCCATTCATCGTAAGTCTAAACTTGTTAGAAATAATGTACCCATGTAGACTAGCAAAATAGTATGTAGATGTGATCTCAGTTGTAAATAGAAAAATCTAATTCAATAAACTCTGTATCACCCCCTCAACATGTGGTTTTTAATTATTTGGAGACACTTTAATTCCAGAGCAGCAGTATAATGTTTTAAATGTTGGTGCTATCTGTAGTTCATTATGATTTGCATGTGTTTCAGTTATATCTGTTGCAAAATTTGAAAGACCTTGGTATTCACAAAGCTACAGATGCTTTTCAGTCCAGTACATCCTGCAGATATGGAGCACCTACTGTATGTGTGGCACTGGGGATACAGTGATGGTGCTGTCCTCTTCAGGGAATGTGGAGTGCTAGTATTGCAGAATTTACAGAAGCAGGTAATTCTCATACAGTGCAGTGATTGTAGTGATAAAAAAAATGGGAGCCGGAAGGAGATGCCTGAAGAGGTCAGAGGCAACTTCTGGAGGAGAGACCCAAGCCCAGAGGCTAGATAGACTTTATAGAAGAGGGTACACAGGAGTGTGAAATGGGATGGGGTATGTAGGCAGCCACAAGGAACTCTTTGTGCCTGGGGCTGGAAATACAATGCTGGGAAAAGAAGTGTGGTAGAGCCTGGGTCTTCTCAGGTCTTCCTTGACATGCTTTGGAGGCCAGGTTCTACTTGAAGGTGGAAGCAGTCATGTGTGAGCATGGTGGTGATGCAGGTGGACCTGTCATAGCCGCCCTGTGGCCATGGGGATGGGCTAGAGGGCCAGGCAGCCTTCAGTGGGGTGCGGACATGGTAGTTTAGGAGAGAACTCAGGAACTCTTTGGAGTGGGGCTCTGTTGGTGGAGGTGGTCTCAGGAGGAGTTTGGAGTAGGGGAGAATGGTGGAATTTGATCACTGGGCAGAGAGAAAGGGGAAGGATGGAAGGATTCGAGGATAAGTCCCAGGTTTCTGGCTTAGTCAACTGGGAAAACAGAATTACTTGCAGGGATCAGGAGCTAGTAAGGATCATATCTAGGGACATGAGTTCCTGTTCAGTTTTGGATCCATCAATTTTGAGAAGCCTAAGTTCTATGCAAGTCTGTCCTGCCTGAAAATGGAGATGATGTCAGAAAGGAGAGGAGTAGAGACTAATTTCTGTTCACAAAGTGCAAGTTAACCAAAACATGGCTGATTTTAGAGAACTGTAGGAGATTGTGACACCATCCTTCTGGCAGAAAATGAAGAACTAAAGAGCCTCTTGAAAGTAAAAGAGGAGAGTGAAAAGGTCACTTAAAACTCAACATTCAGAAAACTAAGATTATGGCATCCAGTCCCATCACTCCATGGCAAATAGATGGAGAAACAATGGAAACAGTGACAGACTTTATTTTCTTGGGCTCCAAAGTCACTGCATATGGTGATTGCAGCCATGAAATTAAAAGACGCTTACTCCTTGGAAGGAAAGTTATGACCAACCTAGACAGCATATTAAAAAGCAGAGACATTACTTTACCAACAAAGGTCCGTCTAGTCAAGGCTATGGTTTTTCCTGTGGTCATGTATGGATGTGAGAGTTGGACTATAAAGAAAGCTGAGCGCCAGAGAATTGATGCTTTTGAACTGTGGTATTGGAGAAGGCTCTTGAGAGCCCCTTGGACTGCAAGGAGATCCAACCAGTCCATCCTAAAGGAAATCAGTCCTGAATATACATTGGAAGGACTGATGCTAAAGCTGAAACTCCAATACTTTGGCCAACTGATGTGAAGAACTGACTCATTGGAAAAGACCCTGATGCTGGGAAAGATTGAAGACAGAAAGAGAAGGGGATGACAGGATGAGATGGTTGGATGGCATCACTGACTCAATGGACATGAGTTTGAGCAAGCTCCAGAAGTTAGTGAAAGACAGGGAGGCCTGGCATGCTGCGATCCATGGGGTCGCAAAGAGACATGACTGAGCGACTGAACTGAGTAGGAGATTGGCTATGTTCTGTTGACCGAACCTATCTCCTGTTCCTGTCTGCTGCACGTTGGACAGGAATGTTTTGCTTGTCTTTGGGCCTTTGACTAGCACCTTCCCCATCCCCCTGCCGTGTCTCCCCATCCTTGCTTCCAGTTTTCCATATGTACCGTTCTGTGGCTGCTCTGTCACAGGTTGGAGCTGAGGTGAAAAGTAGCTGGACTGGAATGTTTGTTGCCCTCAGCTCTTTCTGTGAGACCTACCTAGATGAGCCTCCAGAGTAGGAAAATGCTTTGGGAAAATAGGCCAATTAGTAACCCACTCCTTGAACTTGCCCAAGAAACTAATTCCACACCACCCCCTTCACTCATTTCCCAGCTTGCCTGGTGAGAGAGCAACATCCTCTCCTGGGCTCTGTCAGCCAGACCCAAACCCATCATGCTAACAGTGGAGCCAAAAAGACAAGGGGAAATGGTAGCTCTGAGTCCAGTTAAACCATTCTAGTTCCTGTCAGCTCTAAGTTGTGCTTAATTCCTGGCGTAGTCATGGAAATGCCTTAATCTTTTGGGAAGCTCTGGATCGGAAATCTCTCCATGTTGACCAGATCCATACGAATTTCACTTACTACCTACCTACTTGGGCTTCCCTGGTAGCTCTGTTGGTAAAGAATCTGCCTGCAGTGCAGGAGACCCAGGTTCGATTCCTGGATTGGGAAGATAACCCTGGAGAAGGGAATGGCAACCCACTCCAGTATTCTTGCCTTGGAGAATCCCATGGACAGAGGAGCCTGGCATGGGGTCACAAGAGTCGGACATGACTTAGTGACTAAAGCACCACCACCACCACCACCACCTACCTACTTAATATCTCCAGGGTCTCTGCCATACCACATGGAGCTGAGACTGGGAGTTTGCATTACCCTGAGACCTGTTCCCCAGGGCTTATTCTCTAGAGTGCAAAAGAGCCACTTTTTATACCTGAATTTAATAAGTGAGCTCTCCCACTGGACCAGCATTTCCCACCCTTGTCTGCACATTGGAATCACTGGGGGAACTTTAAGAATACAGATGCCTGGAATCCCAGAGCTTCTAAGGCGGCTTGTGGTATCCAGAGTGCAGTGAAGGCTGAAGAATTACTGCTGTAGTCATTTTCTTTTTTAAAATAAATGAATTTTATTTGGAAATACTGTGTTGGACACAAAGTTTGTTCAAGTTTTTCCTAAGATGTTACAGAAAACCTTTTGGCCAACCCAGTGATTTCAGACTTACAAAGAGTTGCAGGAATAAAAATTGTACATATGAGGCCCAAACATCCTTTGCTTAGATCCACTGAGTAACATTTATGCCACTTGATTTGTCATTTGTATTCTTGGATGTGCTTTCCCTCTGCATCATCGTCCTTTTGTTCTAATACTTAACAGTGGGTATTTCCTAGGAATAAAGATACTCTTCAACAATCCCAGTGCAGTGATGAGATTCAGTACAGTTAACTGATAGAGTAGTTTAAAATACAGTTCACATTCTGATCTGATAATGTCCTTTGTAGAGCCCTCCCCCCACGCTTCTGGATCTAGTCTCAGATCATGTATTACAGGGAGTTGTCATGTCTCTTTGGTCTCCTTTAACCTGGAGCATTTCCATGGTTTTGTCACTTAAGACATTGACATTTTGGAAGAATACAGTTTCTCCTTTAAAATGATGCTGCTCATTTTCGGTTTATCTGATGTTCCCTGTTGATTTGATGAGATTGTTTTGCATTCTAGATGCCTAGAACACTGTGTCATATATCCTCTCAGGAAATACAGTGTCATCTGTCCCTCATTGGTAATCTTAATTTTGATCACCTGGTGTATCATTTAGGGTCTCAGTTCAGTTCAGTTCAGTCGCTCAGTCGTGTCCGACTCTTCGAGACCCCATGAATCGCAGCAAGCCAGGCCTCCCTGTCCATCACCAACTCCCGGAGTTCACTCAGACTCACGTCCATTGAGTCAGTGATGCCATCCAGCCGTCTCATCCTCTGTCGTCCCCTTCTTCTCCTGCCCTTAATCCCTCCCAGCATCAGAGTCTTTTGCAATGAGTCAACTCTTCACATGAGGTGGCCAAAGTACTGGAGTTTCAGCTTTAGCATCATTCCCTCCAAAGAAATCCCAGGGCTTATCTTCAGAATGGACAGGTTGGATCTCCTTGCAGTCCAGGGGACTCTCAAGAGTCTTCTCCAACACCAAAGTTCAAAAGCATCAATTCTTCGGTGCTCAGCCTTCACAGTCCAACTCGCACATCCATACATGACCACAGGAAGAACCATAGCCTTGACTAGATGGACCTTTGTTGGCAAAGTAATGTCTCTGCTTTTGAATATGCTATCTAGGTTGGTCATAACTTTCCTTCCAAGGAGTAAGCGTCTTTTAATTTCATGGCTGCAATCACCATCTGCAGTGATTTTGGAGGCCAAAAAAATAAAGTCTGACACTGTTTCCACTGTTTCCCCATCTATTTCTCATGAAATGATGGGACCGGATGCCATGATCTTTGTTTTCTGAATGTTGAACTTTAAGCCAGCTTTTTCACTCTCCACTTTCACTTTCATCAAGAGGCTTTTTAGTTCCTCTTCACTTTCTGCCATAAGGGTGGTGTCATCTGCATATCTGAGGTTATTGATATTTCTCCCGGCAATCTTAATTCCAGCTTGTGTTTCTTCTAGTCCAGCGTTTCTCATGATGTAATATCTGAGGTTAGTGAAAGGTAAAAAGTTAATAGGAAAATTTTAATATTAATAATTGTTAACCGAGTAAGAAGTCATTAAGGGAGAAAAGAGCTCTAAAGCGTCTGCCTAGAAAACAGCTACTACCCCAAGGATCAAGGTAAGAGAAGACAAGGAAGGAACTTAGAACAACAGAGGAGAGCCCTGTAAGCCTGAGAGGCAGACATCCGACAGGAACGTGCCGCCAGCCGTGTGCTGCAGAATCGATTCCCTGGAGGTGCCTGCTACACATGAGAGCAGAGAACAGTCACCGTGGAGGATGCTGCTGGGATCCAGGCCAGACTGGGACACAAATGGTCTCTTCCAGCCTTGTCTTCCTCTTCAGAGGCCCCTGTTGGCCAGCTGGCAAAGAGAAATATAGTTTGCAGAGTCCCAACTTTAATGTGGCGGGAAAGGAAGGCAAGTTTGGAGCTAAGAGGCCACAATTAATACCTAGTGCACCTGGTCAGGAGGTCTTCCACTTTCTCCATGGTATAGTTGCTGTTTTATCCCCTTTCGATTCAAGCAGTCTCTGGAGACACACTCTTAAGACATGCAACAATCCTGCTCTTCAAACTTCTCCCTCAGTTTAGCAGATAGGGCTGACTCTGACCTGACTCAATCTTTCCTATGATGGTTGTGAAATACTGATTTTCCAATTCAGGACTCCTTCCTCATTTATCAGTCTGCACTCCCTTCTCTCCCAGTTGTTTATTTTTACGTATTTATATTCCTTGTAAACTGATGGGATTCTCCTTTTTTCCAGTGATCTATAATTCATTATTGTCCTTTGGTTTTTGTTTTTGGTTCTCAAATAGTCTGGATGTAACCAGTGGGAGCCCCTTCAAATTGTCTCAAGACATCCTGACATTTTTTTTTTTTTTTAACACTTCTGTAATTTCTGACGAAAGAGCTTCCGGATTCATCTTGTACCCACCTCACCCCAGCCCTGGAATCATTGTTCCTCCGAGGGATCTTGGTCCCTGGTGCTAACTGTGCTCATCGCTGGTGGGGTGACTTTGCTTCTCATTCTGTCAGAGCTATCTTACTACCTTTTAAACTTGTTTCTAATTTTTTTAAACAAAAGAAATAGTGCTTTAAAAAATGTAAACCATATGGACATCTGTAAGGAAAAAGTGCCTTCAGGTAAGCCAAGTTTAGTAAGTTTAAAGTCCTTCTACACTTTACATATACAAAAACAGACTTGATCTTGGTTTGTAGGTTTACTTTTTGCTGTTACGTGAATTCTATTCTGTCCTCTTGAATTCTATTTTATAGGTCCTCTTCTTCACAACAAAATGTGTACTCTTACCTGTATCGGACTATAGAATTTGCTTTTTGTTAGCTGCATGGATATAGTAATACAATTAACCAATGTACAGTGGACAGACACTTGATTCCAGCCTCAGTGCAGTGAACACCTTCCTACACATACTGTCAGGCATTTAGAATTTTTTTAATTAAAAAAAAACTTTATTGAGGTAAAATTCACACAGCATAAAATTAACATTTTAAAGCGACATTTAGTAACAGTTCAGTGACATTTAGTATGCATCACAGTATTGTGCAGCCACCCCCTCTGTCTAGTTCATTACCCCGTGTTCTACATTTTTACATGGACTCGAGGATAGATTCTTAGTAGTGGTTCACTTTGAACTTTTAATAGATTGATGAAAAAGTAATTGTGGTTTCAGACCATGAATTTTAAATCATTATAACTAGGCTCAAACACATTTTTATTAGTCAAAATAGAAACCATTACAATCAGTACATTTTTGCCAATGAGAAATAAGTTTGTTTATTCCTATGGTGTAAAAATCCATGCTTCAGGATTTGATGAACTCTTAGTATTTTCTGCCTCCTGCTAGTTGCAGAATCATTTTCCCTGCAAAAAGTTGTTGAGATGCTTGAAGAAGTAGTTGGTTGACGAGAGGCCAAGTGAATATAGCAGATGAGGCAAAGCTTCATAGCCCAGTTTGTTCAACTTCTGAAGCATTGGTTGTAAGATGTGTAGTCGCATTTTCATGGAGAATTGGGCCCATTTTGTTGACCAGTGTTGGCTGCAGGCGTTGCAGTTTTTGGTGCATCTCATCAATGTGCTGAGCTTGCTTACTTCTCAGATGTAATGGTTTCACTGTGATTCAGAAAGCTGTAGTGGATCAGACGGGCAGCAGACCATCCGACAGTGACCATGACCTTTTTTGGTACAAGTTTGGCCTTGAGAAGTGCTTGGGAGCTGCTTCTCAGTCCATCCACTGCACCAGTTGTATAAAATCCACTTTTCATCACATGTCACAGTCCAATTGAGAAGTGGTTTGTTGTGTAGCAGAAGACGACACTTCAAAACAATGATCTTTTTGATTTGCAGTCAGCTCATGAGGCACCCACTTATCAAGAATTTTCACCTTTCCAATTTGCTGCAAATGCCAAATGACCTTATAATAGTCAATGTTGAATTCTTCAGTAACTTCTCCTGTAGTTTTAAGAGGATCCACTTCAGTGATTGCTCTCAGTTGGTCATCAACTTCCAAGGACCAGCCGCTGCACTCTTCATTTTCAAGCCTCTCATCTCTTTTACAAAACTTACTGAATCACTGCTGCCCTGTACCTTTGTTAGCAGTTCCTGAGCCAAATGCATTGTTGATGTTGTGAGTTGTCTGTGCTGCGTTACGACTCATTTTGAACTCAAATAAAAAGATTGCTCGAATTTGCTTTTTTTTTAACATCATTTCTCTAGGCTAAAATAAATATAAACAGCAAATAAGTCATTAGCAAAAAAATTAAGTAAGAAATGTGCATGAAAATGATGCGTAACCACATTTATTTAAGAATGTATTCCAGTATCAAACAGTGAAGTTCAACAATGCAAAACCACAGTTACTTTTTCACCAGTCTAACCGATATATCCAGTTAACACTCCAGAAAAGTTATACCAATTTATATTCCCACTAGATGGGGAAACAGTGGAAACAGTGCCAGTCTTTATTTTTTTGGACTCCAAAATCACTGCAGGTGGTGACTGCAGCCATGAAATTAAAAGATGCTTGCTCCTTGGAAGAAAAGTTATGACCAACATAGACAGCATATTAGAAAGCAGAGACATTACTTTGCCAACAAAGGTCCATCTAGTCAAAGCTATGGTTTTGCCAGTAGTCATGTATGGATGTGAGAGTTGGACTACAAAGAAAGCTGAGCACCGAAGAATTGATGCTTTTGAACTGTGGTGTTGGAGAAGACTCTTGAGAGTCCCTTGGACTGCAAGGAGATCCAACCAGTCCATCCTAAAGGAGATCAGTCCTGGGTGTTCATTGGAAGGACTGATGCTGAAGCTGAAACTCCCAATATTTTGGCCACTTGATGCAAAGAATTGACTCATTGGAAAAGACCCTGATGCTGGGAAAGATTGAAGGTGGGAGGAGAAGGGGACGACCGAGAGTGAGATAGTTGGATGGCATCACTGACTCAATGGACATGAGTTTGAGTAAACTCTGGGAGTTAGTGATGGACAGGGAGGTCTGGTGTGCTACAGTCCATGGTGTTACAAAGAGTTGGACACGACTGAACTGAACTGAGCAGTATAGGAAATTCTGCGTTTCCCTACAGCCTTGTAGATGCTTTGGGTATTAGAAGATTGTATGTTTCTAGAAAGTTGTCCATTTCTTGCAGGTTTTCCAGTTTGTTGGCGTATAACTTAATAGTATTCTCTTATGATTTTTTGTATCTCTCTGATATTGGTTATTTCTTTTTAATTTCTTACTTTGTTTATTTGAGTTCTCTTTTGTTTTTCTTGATGAATCTGACTAAAGGTTTTTCAATTTTGTTTCTTTTTTAAAAAACTATCTCTTGGCTTCATTGATCTTTTCTGATGTTTTACTGTTTGTTAGGTTTTAGTCTCTTAATTTACTTCCTCTCTGATCCTTATTGCATGTCCTTCCTGCTGCTGACTTTGGGTTTTCTTTGTTCTTTTTCTGCTAATTTATTTGAATGGTTGGTTAGGTTGGAAACAAGATTTTGCTTGTTTCTTAAGGAAGGCCTGTAACACGATTAACTTCCCTCTTAGAACTGTTTTTGCTGCGTCCCATAGATTTTGAAAAGTTGTGTTTCCATTTTCATTTGTCTCAAAGTATTTTCTGATTTTCTCTTTGATTTCTTCTTTGACCCATTAGCATGTTGCTTAGTCTCCATGTGTTTGTGCTTTTCCTATTTTTTCCCCCAAATTGATTTCTAGTTTCATACTGTTATGGTTGGGGAAAACGCTTGTTGTAATTTCTTTCCTCAAATTTGTTGAGATTTGTGATCTATCCTGGAGAATGTTCCCTGTGCACTTGAAAAGAATGTATTCTACTTTTTTGGAATGTAGTGTCTTGAAGCTATCTATTAAGTCCATCTGTTCTATTATGTTATCTAAGACCCCTCTCCTTACTGATTTTCTGTCTGATGACCTCCACTGACGTAAGTGGGGTCTTAAAGTCCCCTCTGTTATTGTATTGTTAATTTCTCCTTTTATGTCTGTTAATATTTGCTTTATGTATTTAGGTGCTCCTATAATAGCTATATGTATGTTAATGAGTGTTATATTCTCTTCTTGTATTGATCCCATTATCATTATATATATATATATATATACACACACACACACACACACACACACACACACAAGAAACTGTGGAAAATTCTGAAAGAGATGGGAATACCAGACCACCTGACCTGCCTCTTGAGAAACCTGTAGGCAGGTCAGGAAGCAGCAGTTATAAGTGGACATGGAACAACAGACTGGTTCCAAAAAGGAAAAGGAGTATGTCAAGGCTGTATATTGTCACTGTGCTTATTTAACTTATATGCAGAGTACATCATAAACACTGGGCTGGATGAAGCATAAGCTGGAATCAAGATTGCTGGGAGAAATATCAATAACCTCAGATATGCAGATGACACCACCCTTATGGCAGAAAGTGAAGAAGAACTAAAGAGCCTCTTGATGAAAGTAAAAGAGGAGAGCTTTAAGTTGGCTTAAAACTCAACATTCCGAAAACTAAGATCATGGCATCCAGTCCCATCACTTCATGGCAAATAGATGGGGAAACAGTAGAAACAGTGTCAGATTTTATTTTTGGGGGCTCCAAAATCACTGCATATGGTGATTGCAGCCATGAGATTAAAAGACACTTGCTTCTTGGAAGGAAAGTTATGACCAACATAGACAGCATATTAAAAAGGAGAGACATTACTTTGCCAACAAAGGTCCATCTAGTCAAGGCTATGGTTTTTCCAGTGATCATGTATGGATGTGAGAGTTGGACTGTGAAGAAAGCTGAGTGCCGAAGAATTGATGCTTTTGAACTGTGGTGTTGGAGAAGACTTTTGAGAGTCCCTTGGACTGCAAGGAGATCCAACCAGTCCATCCTAAAGGAGATCAGTTCTGGGTGTTCATTGGTAGGAGTGATGCTGAAGCTGAAACTCCAATACTTTGGCCACCTGATGCGAAGAGCGGACTCATTTGAAAAGACCCTTATGCTGGGAAAGATCAAGGGCAGGAAGAAAAGGGGACAACAGAGGATGAGATGGTTGGATGGCATCACCAACTTGATGGACTTGGGTTTGGGTGGACTCCAGGAGTTGGTGATGGAAGGGAGGCCTGGCGTGCTGCGGTTCATGGGGTCACAAAGAGTCAGACGCACTGAGCGACTGAACTGAACTGATGATTATATAACGTCCTTCTTTGTTTTTTGTTACAAACTTTGTTTTAAACTCTTTTGTCTGATGTGAGTATCACTACCTCTGCTTTCTTGTCATTTCCATTTGTATGAAATATCTTTTTGTATTTCCTCACTTTTAGTCTGTAGGCATCTTTAGCTCTGAAATGAGTCTCTTGTAAGCAGCATATAGATGGGTTTTGTATTTTCACCCAGTCAGCCACCCTATGTATTTTTATTGGAGTATTTAGTCCAACACCGAATGTGACTATTGGTAGGTATGTACTTATTGCCATTTTGTTACTTATTTTTGTAGCTTTTCAGTGTTCTTTTAGTCTTGTCCCTTGTGGTTTGCTGACTTTCTTTTATATATCTTTCTCTCTAGCTTTTGTGTGTCTATTGTAGGTTTTTGATTTGTGATTACCATGGGGTTTATATATGCTAACCTATATCTGCCTGTTTCAAACAGGTAGTCATTTAAGTTCAAACACATTCCAGCAGGTATACAGTCTTTACTCCCCTTCTCCACATTCTATGTTTTTGATGTCTTATTTTGCATCTTTGTCATTTATGCCTTTACTGGTTGTTGTAATTATAGTTGTTTTTACAGATTTTTGTTTGTTTGTTTTTTAATCTCTGTACTAGCTTATTTAAATGGTTGATCCTCAGCCTTTACTATATATTTGCTTTTATTAGTTGGATTTCTCCTTTCCTATAGATACTTCTTATTTTAGCCTTTTCCTTTCCACTTAAGGAAGACCATTTAGCATTTCTTTTAGGGTTGGTTTTGTATTCATGAACTCTTCAGGTTTGCTTGTCTAGCAAGTCTTTATCTCTCCTTCAACTCTAAATTATTATCTTGCTGGGTAGTGAGTGTATTCTTGGTTACAAGTTTCCCCCTTTTCAGCACTTAATGGGGTTTCCTTGTATATGACTCTCTATTTTTCTCTTGTTGCCTTTAGAATTCTCTCAACTTTTGCCACTTTAATTATGTATGATATGATCTGTTTGGGTTCATCTTGTTCAGGACCCTCTGTGCTTCCTATATCTGGATATCTGTTTCCTTCTTCAGGTTTGGAAAGTTTTCATTCATAATTTCGTCAAATACCTTTTTGACCCTTCTCTCTCTCTCTCCTCCTTCTGGGACACCTATAATGTGAATGTTGGTACACTTGATATTGTCTCAGAGATGCCTTAAACTGGTCTCAATTTTCATTTTTCTTCTTGCTGTTCTGATTGGGTGGTTTCCATTATTCTGTCTTCCAGATCACTTTTGCATTCTTCTTTATCACCTAGTCTTCTGTTTATTCTTTCTCTGTGTTATTCATTTCTGTTATGGCAGTCTTCAGTTCTGATTGATTTTTAAAATATTTTCTAGTTCCTTTTAAAATTCTTACTGTTTATCTATTCTTTTCCCTAATTCAGTTAACATTCTTATTACTGGTGCTTTGAACTCTTTATCTGGCAAATTGTTTGTTTCGTTAGTTGTTTTCTCTAGTACTCTTGCCTGGAAAATCCCATGGATGGAGGAGCCTGGTGGGCTGCAGTCCATGGGGTCGCTAGGAGTCGGACACGACTGAGCGACTTCCCCTTCACTTTTCACTTTCATGCATTGGAGAAGGAAATGGCAACCCACTCCAGCGTTCTTGCCTGGAGAATCGCAGGGACGGGGGAGCGTGGTGGGCTGCCGTCTATGGGGTTGCACAGAGTTGGACACGACTGAAGCGACTTAGCAGCAGCAGCAGTTGTTTTTTCTCAGAGGTTTTTCCCTTGCTCTTCCAATTCAAACCCCTCCTGTCTTCTCCTTTTGCTTACCTTTGTCTCTGGAATTAGGTGAAACAGTTACCTACTGCAGTCTTGAAAAGGGGTATCCCTGTGTGGGAGCCACCCTACACAGTATGCATGCATCCAGTGACCTTGGTGGGGGAGCCAGATCTGACATGAACACAAGTCACATCTTTCTCCGGGGTCTGCTGGCAGCCATCACCTGGTTAGAAGGTGGGGCTGCAGAGAGAGGGGCTAGGACCGCAGCCTCCAGGGGAGTGGGACACTGGTCAGAGACCTTTGTAGTTTCAGTCTGCCCTCTCTGCACTGTTTCAGAGGTAAGCAAGTCTGTGCTTTTCCCCATGAGTGGAGTCCAGGTGTGAGAGGTGACTTCCGTTATTTTCAGTGGCTGTCACTGTGCTATCGGGGCCAGGACTGGATCTCGGGTTGCTGGGGGCAGAAGTTCTGAGGGGTTAAGTCCGTGCTAGCTGTGTTCCCCTTAAGTGTGTGCTCTCTGCCCCCATCACTGGCACCCTCACCCTAGAGAGGAGCAGTGCTCGGGCAAGGGAGATTGGTGGTGGTGCTTGGAGCAGGCCAATCAGAGATCTAGAGAACTTCTGATGTGCTGCTTGTGAGAGCGGTAGTAATGGCTGCCCCTCCCCTGCTCAGACACTGCTCCAGGTCTGAGCCGCCTCTGTCTCTCCACTCAGCTGCTGCCATGCTCACCCTGGTGTGTAGCATCAACACAGAGCAAGCAGGACCTGTGTGCAGGCTCAGCGTGGGTGGGGCCTGGGCTGTGGAGGTCTGGTCACAGCAGACAGGTTCTGAGGGACCACCTGGGTCAGCGCGTCATGGCTCTCCCCTCCCTGCTTAGACACTGCTCTGGATCTGGGCTACCTCTGTGCCTCTTGGCCAAGACAGCCCTCGCCTGGGTGTGGAGCGGCTTTGTGGAACAAGTGAGGTCAGAGCTGTTGTTCAGCTCAGGCTAGGGTGCATACCAGGGTGGTGGTAGGAAACTAGTCAGACCTTTGTAGTTTCAGTCTGCCTTCTCTGCCCTGCTTCAGGGATAAGCAAGCCTGTGCTTGCTCCCCGTGAGTGGGGTCCAGGCTTCCCACAGCCCTTCTGTTTGTACCGTCGGCCCTCCAGCCAGCCAGGGGATCTCATCTTCCTGGGGCACCCAGTATGTGGCTGGAACCACTCACTCCACAGGGAGGATCTCTCTCTGGGCTCTTGCGAGTCCCCTCCCAGGGCACGAGTCCTGGCCTGGTCACTGCTCCTCTCTTTCTACCTGATTCTCTGTGACTTTCTTACAGCTGTGTTCGTGCAGAAGTCTTTTCCCTGTCTCCAGCTGGTTTTCAGTGAGCATTGTTCCACATGTGATGTAGTTTTGATGTGCTTGTTGGGAGAGATGAGTTCCCCACCCTCCTACTCTGCCACTTTGATCTGTTTTTGACACTCTGGGTTGGCCTGTATCTTTTCTTCCCATCCAGTAGATGAAAAGATGTATATCTATGACTCTTAGCTAGGCCCAGGATATTTTCAAAGCTGTTCCAGCCATTTGTGTCTCCTGGATTTCCAGTGTGTATCGTCTGCCCAGTTGGGTAGGTTGTTTTGGGCTTTTTGTTTTTCTTATGGATCTTAATAAACAATTAAGTTTACTTGGGAAACTTTTCTGTGAAACTCAGTGTGTGCTGCTGTTGTGGTAACGGGATTATGTGCCTGATACATTTCCTAATTGGTTATTGTTGGTGGGTAGGAGTCCCTGCTCTATGAGTACTTGATCTTATATGCTTGCATTTCTTGAAAATAATTTGTGTGTCCTATGTTGCTCTTTATCGCAGTGTCCTTGAGATTTCCTGAGGGTGTTGTGCAGGCCCTTGCAGAAATATCCTAAGTTTACCTGAATACCTTTTTGGACAGTGTTGAGTGTATGGCTAGTTGTGTTGACTATGTTGACTCATACACTGGTCGTGTCTCTTGACTTTATCCACTGAAAGCAAAATGGATATGAAAGTTATAATAGCAAAGAAAAGAGACCTGTTTATCTTTGTATCCTCAGCACCATAGTAGTCAGAATGGACACTCAGTATTTAAAATCAGCCACTATGATGCCATAAGAAGTTGGTTTTCAAACTTTCTTTTTGCAGCTGAAGTACCCATTAGAAAAGTTCTCAACCCTGGCTGCATATTAGAATCACCAGGAGAATGTTTGAAATATTTATGCTCAAGATGAGCTGGCAGAGAATTGGATTCAGTTTGACTGAGATGGGACCAGAGCATCAACATTCAAAAAAAAACTTGTTAGGTGATTCTACTGAGCAGCCAAGGATGAGAACCACCACTGGTCCAATATGTAGACACTACAAGTAGAGTTTGAAATTGTGTGGGGCTCGCCTTCCCCTCCCTTTGGCCCCTGATAGGGCTTCATTGAGCACAGTTTGAAAGCCACATCCCTGTGGGCTTGGTGCTGAGGATGGGGTGCCCACTTGCTGGCGGTGACCTTGTGCAGGGCTTGGGCTGCTGCTTCCCATGCCAGGAGGGGAAATAGGCAGAGATTGTGGTTCAGCCAGACGGAGCCTAACAGATACTCCTGTGCTGAGGTTGCCCAGCCTGGGAATAGCTGTGGGAGGGTGGTTGGAACTAAGTGTTAGACCCCACTGGTGCTTGTGTCCAGTTTGGCCAAGTAGCCCATTGCTTCTCCTGAACTACTTCTCCTTTACTCCTTGTCACTTTCAGGAAGGACTTACTGACGTAACTACAGCTCCCCCGAGGGCATATTAAGATGAGGATGCTATGCCAAGCCCAAAGTTACTATTGATTACAGCCAAGGTTTGGAGGTGGTGGTCCTTTTTATTAAAAGTGATCATCTCACGCTTTTCATTAGCACTTCTAATGTCTAATTTTGAAATTTCCAAGGATAGCAATTTATACAGGAGCTCATTGCACCCATCTTGCCAATAATGGTACTGAGATCCAGAGAAATTGTACCTTGCCTAAGACCACACAAGGAAGCATGAGCCTCGATTTCAGACCCTGATGCTCTGACTTCAGAGGCCATGCCTTTCCTATCTGTTCTGCTCCATTTTTCCTGTGAGGAGCCCTCTGTCAAGAAGAGGGGTGCAGTTATTTATACACTCCATTACCCACACGCCAACTCCCTCTTTATCGGTCACCATCTCCTCTGCTGGGAAGGCTGACCGTCCAGCTGAGGTTGTGACCTCGTGCACAGAGAACGGAGAATGCTGCAGAGGCAATGAATCTGACCTCAATTCATTTGTGGGTTTCTTTCTCCCTACTATAAATTGTGACCCAAGAGTTGCTCTCAATTCTGTTCCGTAGCTGCCAAAATGACTGGAGGGCGGGCCCTGTTATCTGACACTCGTTACCCATCACCCTCCAGCGGTGTAGACATTGCGGCACCTGTCAGAGCTGTTGATAAATATCTAGGCCAGTGGTTTTTAAAAAAGATCTTTGCAGTTGGATGGAATGCTCAATCAAGATGACAAGGTATTTTCAAGGAATAAGTAAAGCACTGAAACCTAGGGCTTTCTCTTCTTTTCTTTCCTCTCGGCTGCTCCTGCAGGGCCTGATGCCAGTGGCCAGTCTGCTGGGCTCTCCTGGGCCTTTGCTCAGACTGTGTCCCTGCTGCCACCCCACCTCCACCTTCTACTGCATCTGAGGAGGGAAATCTTCTCATCTCCTTTCTTTCCACTCTCCCCATTCCTGCTTCACATCCTATAAATTTCCAAGTGCTGTTGATGTATTTCCCTCATCCTTCCAGAATTGCTCTCCAGCTCAGTTGCCACTTCCCAGACAAGCCACCATCATCTTTGTGTTGGCCAGCCTGCACATGGCCTCCTGGTCCCACTCTTACCCTACTTACTGTCTGCCTTGTATCAGAGGGCTGATAGTATCTCTGTGCAGCTTCTGGGGTGAGCGAGCTCTTTAACACCATCCCTTCATCTTAGCATCCCCCCGCCCCTGTCTCAGTTTCAAATACAGTGTCATTCACACAGAAGTCATTAAGATACCTTGCTTGATTGAATTACTTCTGACAGGTCTCGTATCTGGCTGACCTAGGCAACGCTTCTGGCTGCCGGTTCGCACTGGCTTTCTTCCACATTTACTCCTAGGGCCTTAGGTGTGGCGTGGCTGGAGCAGGGCTTTGGCAGGCCTGGGGCAGCTGTGGAAGTTATGTTTCTGGGGCCAAAAAGAATGGCCTGAGAGCATCAAGCACAGAAGAGGAGCTTGGCCACCTCTGTGCGTAGGGTGGGCCTGTGTAGACCTGGGGCCCCTGCATGGTGGATCTGCTGTGTTTGAGAAGGAGTGGCAGGCAGCTGGGTCAGGAGACAGTGCCACCCGCACCCCGACCCAGAGGCCTGCAGGCCCCTACCAGACTCTGCACCACGGCCCCTCTGCCTCGGCAGACTGTCACCTGTTTCTTGCCTGGAGCTAAGCTTGCTCATCCCCAGAATGTTCCAGGTGTTCCCTCCTCCCTGTGCTCACACACCGCCCTGTCCCAGTGCTCTTCCCTGCCTCGTGTCCTGTCTGCTGCTGCCCTGCTCTAGTCCCTCTGCCCCTTGGAAGCCTGCTCTCCCCCATCCTGGCTCTCGTGGGCTTCTCCCTGATCCCTCCCTGACCCCTTCCCCATCCTCCCTGACCCCTACTCCCTCCTCCCTGACCCCTACTCCCTCCTCCCTGACCCCTCCCCCATCCTCCCTGACCCCTCCCCCATCCTCCCTGACCCCTACTCCCTCCTCCCTGACCCCTCCCCCACCTTCCCTGACCCCTCCCCATCCTCCCTGACCCCTCCCCCATCCTCCCTGACCCCTGTGGCCTTCTCCCCTTGGCAGGGACCCGTGCTAGGTTGCCTCCCCATCCCCAGCAGACCCAGCACAGACCCCACTGGGGCCTCAGTGACGACACTGCAGGTGGGAAGCTCTGCTTTCCTGGACTCCTCCCCTCCTTTACCTCCTCCCAATGCAGCACTTGGACACAGATGCCAGGAGGAAAAAGAATGCTCCTTTATTCCCTGTGGGAAAGACTGCTGGGGAGCAGCTGACTCCTCCCGTGAGGGCAGGCTCTGTCTGGGGCCCCCCGCAAGGCCAGGGGGTGGCTGGCCCCACTGGCAGGACAGGTCCAGGGAGGGGCTACTGTTTCTTCCTTAAATCTTCTCCAGGTAGGAGCCAGGGACAAAGCCACGCTGCCCGTTCCGTTGTACCGTCCACCAGCCGTCCTCCCCTTCCAGGATGACCTCCAGGATGTCCCCCGCAGAGATGTTCAGCTCGTCAGAGTTCTGGGCAAGAGAATGAAAACACATCTGGCTGAAGGGGCCTGCTGGGAGGGCCTCTGGTCAGGTCACCCCCCACCCCAGGCAGTAAGTGTCTCACAGCTGGGCTGTCAGCTGAGACATGCCGGCCTCCTGGGGCTGCAAGAGAAGGCCACTCCGGGCTAGGGCAGCCCTGGGAGACCAGCCTCTTGTCCCCTCGGTTTGTCACAACCTGGGGCTGCTTCCCTGGCTTTTCCTCCAAGCTGCTCCCTTCTCCCGCTCCTGCCTGAGACACAGCAAGCTAGCAAGTCAGGAGCAGGGGTGTTTGCTATTCCCCAGGACAGCCAGCCCTTGTCTTGCAAGCACACCATCATTCTCCTGGGCTGTGCCCCCTCCCCAGGGCACAGACTTTGGGAGTCAGTGTAGCCAGCCAAGCCCCAAGGAGATGTTTCAGTCTCAGTGGATCTTGGGTCCAGCTCTGTACCCCTCGCCTTAAAGCAAGGACAAATTAAGAGTCTCTGGGGATCTAGGCACAGCTGCCCTGTGGCTCCTTTACTCGTCCTCTTCTTGTGGGCTTCAGAAAATCAACCATGCACAGCTGAGGACCAAGTTCCGACCATGACTTGTTCTGGGCACCCATGGTCATGGGGAACAAGGCCTTTACCCAGAGCCTGCCCCTCAGACCACTTCCTCGGGTAGCTCCAGCTCCACCAGCCAGCTGCACACATGCATAGCCCAAGCAGTGCCCACACCTGCCTGGACACCACGTGACCCAGGGCCTGGTGCCGTTCATGAGCTTTCATTCAGCAGGTGTGCACCAGGCCCCTCCTGAATGCCAGGTGCTATTCTGAGGGCACCCACCCCAGCACCCTCAGAGTGCATGTGCCCACATGTGAGCACACCCTTGGGCATGCTGGTGTCCACGCAAGAAGGAGGGGAGGGCAGAGGGCCTCACCTGGGCTGTGTAGTCATAGAGTGCCCTATAGTCCTGGCCTGGCATGGTGGGGGGCCCTGGCGCCTCCTGCACGGCGATGGCAGCGTAGACACCCTCATTCCGGTCAGGGGTAGGAGTCAGGGTCTCTGTGGAGGCTGAGTACAAAGTGAGGTCTGGCACCCGCCCCTTGCAAAAATCAGTAGCCCCCAGAGGGCCCCCTGACTCATAGGTCCTCAGACTTGCTCAGCTTCTTCCCATCCTCCAACCTCCCAGCTATTGGAGGGCCCATCTGTGTCAAGTAGGCATCCTCTCTTCTTCCTCCCCCCAACCAGGGTGACAGTTGTCACCCCTAATTACCTGCAGAAGCTGCTGACAGTGCGGTCTTGGGACTTCCATGCAGCAGCCCAGAAAACCTGGGGGCAGGAAGGACAGGTGAGTCAGGGCGGGGGAAGTAGATGAGGCAGGGAGCCTGCAAGGTCAGCCCTAGCTTCCAGGCACAGATGTGACTTATGGGGTGCCCCTGGGCATGAGGGCTCTCCAAAGGGTGGTCCCAGTGGCTCTTCCCCGGCAGCACTCTCCCAGTCCCTTACCCTGTAGATGTCTTCCCAGTACCTGTTCCCGAAGGGCCAAATTGGCGTGCTCCAGGGCCTGGGCCAGACCCCTCTCCAGCCTCCCCCACAGGCAAAGGAGCTGTCCCCTAGAGCTCAGCCCACTCACGCCCTGCTGGGACCTTCACCAGCCTGGCCAGCCCCGCCACTCCCCGACCACACAAAGTGGTCGTCCAGGAGGAAGTGTTGAGCTGATTCACCCCTTCCTCTGTACTTGGTTCAGACCTGGACTGAGCTAGAGTCATGCAAGTATGTTGAATAAAAGAAAAAAAAAGTGCAAGAGGCAGACACTGGGCACCTAGTACGGAGGCCCATGTGGGTGCCCTGAAGCAGAGGTGCTGAGAGCTTGGATGAGTAGAACCTACCTTCCTGGCCTGGTAGGTTCAAGCTAAGTCTACAAAGACTCAGCTTCACCAAACAGAGACTGGGTGCCAGGCATGGCCAGTGACTGGGAGAGAAGTGCAGAGGGGCAGGTCGTACAGGCAGAGGAGTCTGGGGAGTGGAGTGGACCAGTTTGGGGTGTATAGGAGACAAGACTGAAATAGGGACAAGGCCAGACACCCAGGGGTCTTGAGGGCTCAGTCAGGGGCAGGGCCTGTAGGAAGCTGCCCTGTAGTGTGAGGTGGGACCCAGAGACCTTCCCTGGGCAGCATTTGCAGAGCTGAGGGTCCAGGACAGAGCACATGGACAGGTGAGCGTAGACTTGGCAGGCGTGGGAAGGTCTGATGCAGACTTGCCCTGCCAGGGAGGGTTAGCCCAGCAGGCTGGGGCTGGAGGGACTGAGCTCGCCGAAGGTGTGGGTGCCCCGCCGCACTGCCTGCCTTCCCAGGGTTGTCTACGCTCTCGACTCCATTCTTCCCTCCACTCACTTCCCCTGCCCCTCCCCAGCCCTGCCTGGCTTCAGCTGCCCCACACAAGGGTCCCTGCCTGTCCTCTCCAGCAGCCAGGCTTCCCCTGTGGGACCGCTTTCCCTCTTTTCTCTTGTCCTCATCAGACCCCTCCTCTCTGTCCTTTCTCAGCCCTGCCCCAGCTGGCTCTTCAGGCCTGTTGTCTAAGTGACCACATGTGCAGAGAGGTCCGAGTCCTCTCTGGTTTTGGTGTGACAGTGAGGGTGGGAATGCCCGCCTCCTAAGGTCCTTGCTGACTCAGGGTTCCTGGAGGAGCATGCCGTGGGGCCCACGGGCCGCAGAAATAAGCCATCCTTGGAGGGCCAGGAGCTCCGTCGCCTCCACCCCCACCCACGCCCACCTTTCAAAGACAAGGCCTCTGCACTAGGTTGGAGGGAGAGAGGAGGTCATGGAGGCCTGGGAATGGGGCACAGGTGCCATGTGAAGCCCACAATGCTCCTTTAGATGCCCACAGATGGGGCACTCAGGGAACTGGCTGAGGGAGTTGGAGGGTGGGTGCACCCTGAGTAGACAGCCCTCCCAGCGGGCTGTCACCCCCCAAGGCCTGAACCAGGAGGGTCCTAGGGTCTGAGTCTGCACTCAGGCCCTGGGCCTAGAGGAGGTGTGTGAGTTGTGCAAGTGACAC
The DNA here is from genome assembly GCF_027580195.1 of Bos mutus. Lineage (NCBI taxonomy): Eukaryota > Metazoa > Chordata > Mammalia > Artiodactyla > Bovidae > Bos > Bos mutus. The sequence continues at coordinate 31,434,301 of NC_091637.1, read as the reverse complement.
ACTGGGGCCTGACACAGGACCCTGGCACCCACCACAGCCAGGCCAGGGAAGGGGGTTTGGGAAAAGCTGGAGAGTCCTCCAAGAGCACTGGCTGCAGGGCCCGCCCCTCTGCCCTGATCCTGTGCAGCCGGTGAGGGGCCTGACAGGCCGAGGCTCCGACCGGGCCAGCAGCAGAGCTCAAGGGGTGAGCCCGGCTGGAGTCTCCCAGCACAGTTGCTAGTGAATAAGTGGGGTACGACTGTTTCATGCCTGGCTCCCCTTGGGCTGAGGGTGTCCTGAGGCTAGATTCAGTCTGTCTTGTCCCCCAAGAGTGCCCTGCACCTAGACACTACACCCCAGGCACACAATGGGTGCCCAATAAATACGTGGGGAAGAGCCAGTTGCAGGAGGAGGGGCTGGCCCCCTTCCTGGCAGCCCGCCTCCCCCTGGGCCTGCTCTGTGTGTCCCAGCTGGCTGGTGTCCAGCAGGCGCTCACCTCTTTATCATACCACAGGACGGCTGGACGCCAGGGCTGCTGGACAACGGGGCCACCTCCCGATCATAGTAGTTCTGGTAAGGCACCGGCGCTGCAGGTGACAAGTGCGAGAGGCCCCGGGTGACGAGGGCAGGGCAGGCGGGACCTGTGCCCTTTGACAGCCCATCCTCTCCCCCTCCAGAGACCCAGACCGGGGCCCCACCTTCCCATCCTGGCCCTGGCCTGCCCTGGTGCTTGAGAAGGGGGCCCCCTTTCACTTCCCTGAGAGATCCCCCTGTGGGTACCACCAAGACCGAACATTCTAGACTCAAGATTCAGTGGTGCCAAACCGTGAGTGGAGTGGGGGCTCTGAGGCGGCTCCTGCCTCTCCCTACCCCGTCTCCCCTTGAGTGTTACAGTGTCCTAGGCCCCGCCTGTCCCCTCTCTCGAGAAGGCAGCACACTAAGGACCCAGCCAGGGGCCTGCTCTGTCCCTGACCTTCCCCTGGGCCTGGCACCTAGAAGGGAGCTGTGAGCCACCCTGCTTCTGTCCTGGCAGTTGAGGCTCAGAGAACCCAGGCCAGGCCTTCCAGGGAAGGTGGACCTGGACCCAGTGGCCGTGTTGCCCACAAGCAGGCCTCACCTGGGGGCTCAGTGCCCGTGCTCTTGGCCTGGATGAAGCCGTCAATGTCGGCGTCCACGCTGCAGCCTTCCAGCGTCACCCGCACCTCTTCGTAGAGCTAGGGGTGGGGACGAGCAGAGGCTGGGGGGCCAGGCTTCACCTGGCCCACATTGTCAAGCCTGCCCCCCTCTTTGGGTCTGAACCCTGACAAGGGGCCTTGACGTGTAACTGCCCCAGGCCTGCCTGAAGGGCTAGAGCCCTGGCTGGCAGCTTCTCCTGTTTCCTGAACACCTCGTGTGTGCACATTCCTTTGCATCCTTTGCATTCCTCTCCATCCTCTATGGGAGACAGGACTTCCTCATTTATAGATGAGGAAGCTCGAGAGAGTGACTTGCCCAGGGTCACAAAGCAGAAAGTGAAGTTAGTGCACTGGGCTTTGGATCTGGCATGAGAGGATTCAGAACTCATACTCCCTCCTCTACTACGAGGCCACCAGGTGGGCTCAAGTCATTTGGGGGGAAAGCCCCCAAAACTCCACACCCATGGGCAGAAGGGATTAGGCAAGTAACTGGTGGGATCAGGAGTCAGGGCTGAGAGAGAGCGAGGGCTGCATCAGCAGAGACCAAGGCCCCTGGCAGGGAGGTGGCCACCCCTTTCTGCTGAGGGGGGCCGACCCGGCACGTAGAGCTCAGTAAGGGGTTGGAGCCAGAACACCCTGGAGATATCTGGGGACAGAAGAGGGACTGAACCTCGGCTCCTGCAAGCACCAGGCATGGAGCAGGGAAACCCCAGGGTCCCCCAGCCTCTCTGCAAACCTCTGAGGGGCTGTGTCCACCTCCCTTCTCCTCCCCTTCCCAGCAGAGGGAATAGAGCTCCAGGACTCTGATAGAAGAGTTGAGGCCTTGAAGCAGGGGCAAGCAGAGAGGGCAGACGCCGGGGTAACCACAAAGCACATCTCCCAGGCCAAGAGGCCATGGCCTGCACAGCACTGAGCTCCCTGTCGTTGGGGCCTGGGGGAGAGGCTTGGTGCTGGGCTCGGAGACCCTGAGGCCAGGGCTCAGGCCGCAGAAGACTAGGTCTGCTCATAGGCTCAGGTGGACTTCACTGTCGCTTCACTGTCGCTCGGAGGCCACCCTCCCCTCACGGCTCCCCCCACCACCCACTCCCTGCCCTCAGCCCCCACCTCATCGTCCTTGACGCACTGCATGGAGAGCTGGTTGCAGTGCACCCACAGGGAGTTGCGGAGGATGGTCAGCCGGTCAAACTCCTGCAACTGGAAGGCCTGAGGAGAGATGGGGGTCACTGTAGGGCTGGGCCAGGCCGGGCCCCACCCACAGCTCAGCTGGAGTTGACCAGCCAGACCCGGTGGGCTGAAGCCAAGCCTAAAGGAAGCCTAAAGGCTGGGGGTCCCCACCCCCACCTCTGTGCCAGCCCTTGAGGCTTCTGGGAAGTTGAGCTGCCTGTGGGACTCTGCCCCCTGCCCTTCCCCAGACCCTACCACACCCCTGGGGTGTGTCTTAAGAGGAGCACTGGACCCTGAATCCTGTCTCCCAGGCCCTGTTCATCAGCCCAGGGAAGCTATGGGTTCTGTTCAAGCTTCAGTTGCGGCTTCAGCCAAAAGGGGTGAAGGATCCCTGCCTGCCTGCCTGCAGAAAGGGACTCCAAGCACAAAGCCAGGCAGGGAGCTCCCTGGGGAGGGCCTTGGAGTGAGTGGATAAGTGAAGGAAGGCTGGCTTTCCCCACTGCGGCCCCCTCTTCCCCCACGAAGCGGCTGAAGGGGGGACGAGCATCAGCTCCGCGCCGAGGGGCCACTCACCTCGCAGGTGGCTCGGTGCTCCTGCTCCCACTCACTCCGCACCCTCTCCAGCTGCTCAATGTTCTGCCTGTATGTCCGCTCTGGAAGCGCAGGGGGTCCTCAGGGAGGCCAGCCCACCCCGGTGCTCCCTCAGCGCCCTCCTCCTCCCTGGAGAGACCTGCCCTGGCTGCTGGAGCCGCAGGTGAGCTCTCGTCAGGGCCCCTCACCCTGGTACTGCCCCTGGAGAGGTGCTCAGCGCCCACCGTGTTCCAGCTGCCTCGGGCTGGGGCAGAGCCTAAGGTCAGAATCTGGGCCTCTCACCATCCCACCTTCTAGAAGCTGAGGCTCAGAGGGGGCGACCCTGGAGGAGGGTGAGGGGGAGCTTTGGAAGCTGGTGGGCTGGGAAGCCAGCAGGCTTGGACCGTGGGCTCTGTGCCCCCCAGCCAAGGGAGCGCCTGGGTGTTGGGACAGGTGGTATGGCAGAAGGCAGAGCTGTGTCAGCAGAGGTGAGGGGTGTTGGGATCTTCTGGCATCGGGAGGAAGATAGAGGAGACAGATGCCCAGAGAAGGCTGTGATGTGTCTCAGTGTATATGAGAGAGAGAGAGGCGTATGTGCAACAAGTGGACCTGTCTCCCTTGATCAGTGGCTGTGAAGGTCCTGAGCCCTGGAGCCAGACAGCTTGCATTCAAATACAGTTACCACCACTTACTGCCTGTGTGACCCTGGGCAAGTTAAATAACCTCTCTGTGCCACAGTTTCCTTACCTGTTAAGAAAGGGGGATAGTAGCAGTGAATGCCTCATAGGATTGTTGTGAGCATTAGTAAAAACATGCAAAGCACCAAGAACAGTTTTGGCAAATGCGAGAAAACGCATTTTTCATTTTGCTTGCATAAGGAAGCAAGAGTGAGGAGTGTGGGACTGTGTCCCGAGGGTGAAGGCAGTGTGCTACCGGGGGAAAGATGTCCAGGCTGCCCACCCCCAAGCTGAGGAGGCGGGCTAGCCGCGTACCTGCCTCCATGGCTGAGTCCTTGCACTGCTTGGCTTTGTTCTGGCTCTGAGGAGACAGAGGGAAAGGGCACTGAGGCCCGGCCCCGGGCGCCTCCCAGCCCAGACCTCGGGCTCCTGGCCTCCCTGGGCCTCCCTGAAGGGCCTCTGTCACAGCCTCCCTGGCCACCTCTTATAGGGCAGGGAGAGCAGACACTAGCCCTGAGGGGGACACTGCAGAACCAGTTGAGGGTGAGCTCCATCATTAACTCCAGCCTCACCCCACAAAGGACCACAGGCTGTTTCCAATAAAACAGGAATAAAACAGAAATCTGGTCATGCAGACACATGTGAAAACTAGGCCTGGAGACCTAGAGCAAGAAACACAGACCTGGGGCTCGACAGCCACTGCCGGACCTGCTAGGTGGGGCTTGGGCTCTGTCCCTGACTTGCTGCCACCAACTCACGTGCAGGCCTCTGCCCTCTCTGGGCCTCAGCTTTCCTGTCTGTGCAATGGGCCAAATGTGTTCTTGGGTCCTGGGGGCTTTGATATTCCCACCCTGGCCAAGAGGCCGGAGTAGTCAAGAGCTTGGGTTCTGGACAGCCTGGGTTTGGGGTCCTTTCTCTGTTCCTGCCTGGCTCTGAGACCTTGGACAAGTCACTCAACCATCTCTGGGCCTGTTTCCTCTCTGGGACATGGGCCTACTGAGCCCTTCTCTGAAGGGTTGGGTGAGGGTTAGCGTCTGCCCTGTGGGCTCTGGGCCTGGGTTGCAGTGGGCCTGCTCTGAGGAATGGGTTGTTGGGTGCAGCCTGGAGATAGCAAAGGGGATCAAACTGACTGTCTATCTAGACCCTGAGATTCTAGGAAACCTTGCCTGGGGGAGTCTGCAGCTCCCCTTCCCACCCTGCCCCAGCCCCATGAGATCACCCAGCCTCAGTGACTGCACGCACCTTCTCCACCTGCTTCTGTTGACCGTTGGTGCTAATGCGCTCAAAGGCCTGTTCAGCGTCATCTGCATCCCGGCACTTCTGCTCATACGTCTTCTTGGACTGGGGGGTGTAGAGGGGCGTGACTTGGGGGCCCCAAGGTGAGGCTCCTGAGCCCGACCTCCCTTCTCCCTGTCAGGGGCTGTAGATGGAAAGGGGGCCTCCACACCAGGGACAGAAATCTTGGGGTCTGGAATGGAGATGGAGAAGGGAGTCTTGTTCCCAGGCCCCCCTCCCCACTGGGGACAGTGTAGCCTGGTCCATGCCCCCACCTCTTCAGAGGTGTGGTCACATCCGACCACCTGCAGGGCTCGGGAAATGCTGTGTGCCATCACGAGGCCAGGCCCTGTGTACACGGTCCTTTCAGACAGCTCAGGAGTCCCTTCTCCCTCCACCCGCAGAATCCCCAGCTGACAGCGTGTGTGACCCTGTAGACTGATGTCTGAGACTGGTTGCTTACCCATCAGTCAGGAGCACCTCCCCCCTCAACAAGGGTAGGGGGCAGAGCCCCCAGGGCTGATCTGCACAGCACCCTGGCAGCCAGTGCAGCTCCAGGAACCTGACAGGCCACTGTGCCTGTTGCTGGATGGAAGCCTGAGCCCAGCCCTGTCCCAGGGCTCCTGGGATCCACACCCCAAACCCGGCCGCCCCTCCAGGCTCACCTCCATGGCCTTCTTGTGGAGCGACAGCTTGCTCTTCTGGACACGGTCCATGACAGCCTCGTACTGCAGGGGACATGAGGCTCTGAGCGTGGGGCTGTAGCCTCAGGACGCTCCCCTAGGCCAAGAGGACGGGGTGTCCCTGGGAGGAGGCCCAGCCTCCCCTCCTGGCTCTGATGGGGCAGTGAGGAGCTGCCCTCCCCCTCCATCAGCCTGCTCGCTCACAACAGCTGCTCCCAACAGAAAGCTAGAGGAGTGCGGGGCATGGATGTACCCCGGGTATCCTCTCCCTGCAGACCACCCCACCCCCCAGCCAGGACTTGGTCTCTAGCCAGAGAATACCCAGCCTACAACACACATGTGCACACACCCACACTGTCCTTCACTCACAAGCCTCTGTAACCACGCATAGCAGTCACACTTGTGGGGACCCCAGCCACACTGTAGAAGGTGTCATTCTGTCCAAAATAGCTTTTGCAGACATCACAGCCTCACCAGCCACAGGAAAGCTTGAAATAGCCATCTCAGAGCCTCACAGACGCTCTGCAGGCAAGTCCCAGGCTCAGAGAGGTCACCTGCTCCAGCATCTCAAGGCTGGGCTGACTTGTGGGGTGGGCTTTGAGGGCCCATTGTCTGCTCAGGAACCCAAATTTAGAATCCCAAAAGCCTCAGGCCCCAGTTGGGCAGACAGGGAGTACAGTCACGTGAGATTTCTGCGGTCAGAGCCACTCGTCAGAGCCGGCACCCTGCCTGTGAAGACTGAGAGAGGGCCTGGTTCTCGGTTGGGTCCCTGAAGCTTGGGAGGTGGACATAAGCGTCCCATCCTGCAAGAGGGAGACTGAGGCACAGAGAGGGCAAGTGGCTTGGCCAGGACACCCAGCCCCAGGCTGCCCCAGCCATGAACTGTTGCTTTTTTTTTTCCCTTCACAGGTCAGTTGTGTGGAAGTTTCCATTTTCAATTCTTTGGACAGTGTACAAAGATGCTCCCTCTCCAAGCAAGAAGTGTTTCTGCGTGCTGACCTCTCCCACCCTGTCTAAGTTCCACCCTCATCACTGAGGCCCCAAAAGGCTGATCCTGTGTCCACACCTGCCTTCCCAGAGGGCCACATACTCAGCCAATCAGAGTCTCAGGCTTGGGAGGGGGCACTAGGACACAGAGGGTACCAACCCCACCTCTCATCCAACCTCTGCAGCTTCTCTGACAAGTCGCCTTCAGTCTCTGTTTACCTGCCTCCCACAATGGGGACCTCACTTCCTTCCCATGCATTGAGGGACAGCCGTCCCCTGTGAAGAATACCCCGGGATGCTAGGGCAAGCTCAACACCTCCCATTCCCCGCAAGCTCTGTCTACCTCGGCCTCAGGCAGCCCTGCAGAGTGGCTGCAGTGACCGAGCCCCCAGATCTTCCTTTCTCCCAGATAAGCACAGTTTCTGGTGACTCCCTAACTTAGGTTGCTTCCTTTGGATACTCCCAAGTTGTCGAGTACCCTCCATAGCCTGCTGTAACGGGATGATCGAAAAGGCCCATGCCCTTCACTCTTGGCATGAGACACCTCAGTGGGAAGAGCCCCAGAGGGGCCTTCAGGCTGGAGAGCCAGGCCCTGGTTCCACCGCCCGGCCTCTATCCACACTCTTCTCTCCTCCAGATCACCATCACCCCCAAGCCTGGGGTGCTGCCCCGCCCTCCATCATGAGAGCCCAGCCTCCACTACCATTGCAGTGACCACCGCAGTCTCCCACCGGGCCCACCCCCAGCACCCGCCTCACCTTCTTCCTCTGCTCCTTCTGCCTCTCACGGAACTCTTCCAGGCTCCGCAGCTCCTCGCGCAGGGCCAGGGCCAGCTGGATGTGGGAGCTGCCCACATTCTCCATTTCTGGGGGCAGAGTAAGGACACTGGTCCCTGGCATCAGACTTGATGGGCCCCAACCAGTGACACACTCGCCCCTGCCTGGACCAGCCCAGCCCCAACCCCACAGCTCGTCTCTGTCACCCCCAAGTCCTCCACCAGCCTCAGTTCCCAACCAGAATCCACTCATCTCCATCAGTGGGGATCTGCTGTTCCCAGATGGTCCTGTCCCCCTGCAGCCCAGGATGGGGAACAGGCGGGACTTACGCTGCTTCAGAGAGTCAAAGGAGGCCCTCAGGGAGCTGCAAAACAGAAAGACCAGGGTCGGTAGGACAGTGAAGGGGGACCTGCAGTCCTGGCTGGGCCCAGGGACTTTTATTTTGGTGGGAGGGCCCTGGGTCACTCATACACGCTGACCTAGACCCAAGGGACCTTCACTCAGCCCATGACCACTGACTCAGAACTCAGGCTGGGATTTCTGGAATGCAAAGGGCTCTCTTTGGAAATTACAAAGCAATCAATGCCCCCGCCCCCATCCCCCAATGCTCTTGGCTTCTGCACATCTTCAGGCCTTCCCTCTCTCCCCGGAGCCCCTCCCCCATAGTCCTCTCCCAGATGAACAGAAGCAGGAGAGGGTGGGGTTCAGACTTGGCAGGGGGCCTGAGGACGTCTTGGAGGGAGATGAAGGGCAGCTATAGGGGAAGAGGGTGACAAGCAGGGCAGAGGTGCTGAAGGGGAGAGGTGTAGGGGCCTTTGGGCAGGAAGAATGGGATGTACAGTTGAGTACAGCGAGAAGCTGAGGGGCTCCCTGGTCCCTGGCTTGGTAGCTGAGTGGATGGTGGTGACACCTCTGAGAGGGCTCAGGAGAGAATATCGGGAGTTACTTCAGGGTGCACTGAGTTTGGGGTACTTGAGAAAACACAGTAGGAGGCATCAGTCTGAAGGGAGGACACCAAGGAGGAAGCAAAGGGAAGGAGCTGGCTAAGCATGGGAATTGTGGAGGGTGATGCCTGAGGGTAGGGTTGCCAGGTGGCATAAATAAACATACAGGACACCCAGTTAAGTTCAAATTTCAGATAGACAACAAAAGCTTTTTGAATATAAACATGCCCCATGTAAAATTTAGAACATACTTACATTTTAAAAATATTTGTTATCTGAAGCTTAATGGGACAGTCTATATTTTATCTGGCAGTCCTGCCAAGGGGGCTGTCACCCAGAGCGATGAACAGAGGTGAGGTCTGAGCTAAGATGTCGGAGCTCACTCAGGACCCAGTCCTGTCTGCTGCTGATGGGTAAGGGGCACTTTGGTCAGAACAGGACTGATGGAAAAGTGCCTCTCCCACCCATCTGCTCTCCAGCAGAGGCCTCTCTGAGGGGCAAGCTCCCCCTCCTGGCAGAGGAGGGAGGTGACTTGGAATCCCAGGTGAGGAACCAGGCTAGAGCTTCCTGCCCTCGAGTCCCATGTGCATTAGAAGCAGACCCTGGAGCCAGAGGCCTGGGTTCACTCCAAGCTGTGCCACACACTCTCTGTATGACCTTAGACAAATGGCCTAGCCTCTCTATGCCTCAGTTTTCCCATCTGTAAAATGGGGATAATGATATCACAAGCAAAATGGTTGTGAGGATTGAATTTATATGTATAAAGGTCTCTTAAGACCTGGTGCAAAGTAGATGCTTTGCAAGGGTTGCTGTCATTATGCCACCCTCCCCTGAGCCCACATCTGCACACCCCGACCAGTCCCGGGGGTCCCCCAGGCCCCTGAACCTGACCTGAGCTGTACCTCCCAAATGCCCCACCTAAGAGCTTACTACACACACACCCCTCTTTCAGAAATGCCCATTGAATTCACCTTCGGGTTGGAGGCATCCCCTTGAAGCAGCCCCCATAGATTGGGTTCCCTTCCCATCACCCCCTACAGCCCTGTGGGCTGATGGGTACCAAGTCTCCAAGTACACAGAGACGGTGTGTGGAGGTTGCAGGCTGGCTTGTCTACTCTCACGGGTAAAATTCTCTGCCTCTGACTATGGCCCCTTACCCAAGGAGACAAAAATACGCTGCCGCTCCTTGCTCACCAGGCCACCTGAGGAGCCAGAGCCAGAAGGCAGATGCCAGGTGAGGCGTCCTGTCACTGGCTGCATCCCTGTGCAGAGCAGCGTGCCTGCCCCCTGGTGGCCATATGACCACATGACACCCAGCGATACAGCTCTGCCCACCCCCGCCTGCGTGCCTGTGAGCGTGCGTGCTATGTCGCTTCAGTAGTGTATGACTCTTTTCAACCCTATGGACTGTAGCCCGCCAGTCTCCTATGTCCACGGGATTCTCCAGGCAAGAATCCTGGACTGGATTGCCATGCCCTCCTCCAGGGGATCTTCCTGGATCAGATGGCAACTCACTTCCTGGATCAAACCCACGTTCTCTTTTGTCTCCTGCGTCAACAGGCGGGTTCTTTACCACTAGCACCACATGTGGTGAAGACTCCACCCGCCAGCATCTCCTCACCATCCTTGCAAGGCAGGCTTCACAAGGGGCTCCCTCCTCCCACAGGGACTCTTAAGAAACCGACCAGCCGAGCAGCAGCAGCAGCAGCAGCAGCATCACCTGGCAGTCCTCAGAAGCGTAGCTTCTCGGGCTCCACTGCTGTCCTCCGGGAGCCGAAGCTCAGAGGCAGGGCCCAGCACACTGTTTCAACAAGCCTCCAGGTGCTGCTGATGTACATTCCAATGCGGGCCTCATTATTTAACGCTCACAACTCTGCCAGGCAGGGAGGGCACCATCATTAGCCCCATTTCACAGATGAGAAAAATAAAGGTCAGAGAGGTGACAAAACTGACCGTGGCTACAAAAGTGGCAAGTGGTGTAACTTTCTCTTCTTACCAGAGGAAGGAAAGGGTGAAGGCATGGTGACCCCACTTGCCTTGGTAGGGGGTGGAGAGGTCAGGACTCTGGCAGAACTGACACTTTGCCAGCGGTTACATTTCCTTCTTGCACACGCATCTCCTGCCTCAGTCGACCCATTTACGGTTAGAGCCTCTCTAGGCCCAGCACGGCCACCTCTCTACACCCCATCCCTCACCCACAACATGATCCGGCCAGATCCCTCCCAGAGGCCAGGGCCTGCAACCTACTGGTCCTCACCTCCCTTTGGACCTCACATCCCACAGACACCTCAGAGTGTCCGAAACTGGGCTCTTCACCCTACAAACCTGCTCCTCCTCCAGGGCTCCCTTCTCAGCAAAGGCACCACACCTACCAGGTTATACACACCTCCCCAATCTATCCATCCACCTCTCACTGCCACCACCCTAGTCCCTGCCCCATCACCTCCATCCCTCCTACTTCACTTCTCATCTCTCATCCTTGTTCTCTGCCCACAGTCATTTGGCCACTTACCAGTTCCTCCTACATACCATGTTCCCTCTTGCGCCAGGGCCTTTGCACATGCTAATTCCCTATGTCAGCATCTTTGCCTGGCTCTCCCTTCTGTCTCTTCTGAGCATTTGTTCCTATTGTCATCTTAGGTTGACACATTTGTCTATTCACTGCACTGAAATAAGAGCCTATTGAACAGGGGTAACATTTGGTTCTCCTCTCCATTGTCGCCAGGATCACAGCCCAGTGAATTAAACTCAATACTCAATAAGCCCCAAGGCCTTTTTCAACTCCAGACCACTCAGAGAAATCATCACCCACATTTCCCAGAGACGTTCGAACTGTGGTGCTGAAGAAGACTGGAGAGTCCATTGGACTGCAAGGAAATCAAGCCTGAATATTCATTGGAAGGACTGATGCCAAAGCTCCAATACTTTGGCCACCTGATGCGAAGAGACAACTCATCAGAAAAGGCCCTAAAGCTGGGAAAGATTGAGGGCAACAGGAGAAGGGGACGACAGAGGATGAGATGGCTGGATGGCATCTGATGCAGTGGACATGAGTTTGAGCAAGCTCCAGGAGATGATGAAGGACAGGGAAGCCTGGCGTGCTGCAGTCCACGGGCTCACAAAGAGCCGAACACGACTGAGCAGCGGAACAGCAACAGCTCTGCTGGGTCTCCACCGCGTGTCAAGGACGGAAGCCCCATGCAGGCCTCTGCCTCGTTGTCAGTCCCCATTGCCCTTTTCAACCTGGCTCTCAGGACACTCGGCCCAGAATTCTGCTTTAGACAGTTTGAATTTCCAGCGTCAGTGTCTCCTGTACTACCGTGTGACCCACACGATCTCACGGCCCCTGCTTTGCCATCCTCACCCGTGCCCCCTGCCAGCCACGAGGCTCCTGCCTCCCAGCTCCCAGGAGAGGGCTCCTCTCACTGCCCCACACGCTGGCCCAAGTGACCTGGCCTCCTTAGAGGAGGAGCAGCCCTGATAAGAACACGGGCCCCCTCTCTCACTGCAGTATCTTCAGTGATACCTTCATTCTCTGAGCTCGGAGGAAGAGAGATGATGGAAAAAAAAAAAAACAAAAACAACCCTTCTGACAGGAAAGCAGTGTCTTAGGCTTGACAACTGGGGGTGAAGCAGAGACGTGAGTGTTTAAGGATTCAAGTGGGGGCTGTCCTTGCTCGCAGGTACTATTGGGTTGGCCAAAAAATTCAGTTGGGTATTTCATAACATGGAAAAATCCAAAAGAAATTTTTGGCCAACCCAATACAAAGGGACGCACAGGAAACTGACCCCAGCCCTGCCTCGATTCCCCTTTCTGAACCCCTACCCTGTGCAGCTTCCACGGCTTGTGTGGGACTCGGCGCCCTACCCGGGGCAGGATGAGCAAGAGAGGGAGATAACAGCTTTCTTGGGGAGGCGGTATTTCAGGCAGAATTCACAGGGGAGATATGAGGGCATCAGCCAGAGCAAAGGTTCCATGGTTGGAAGGAGGTTCGAGGGGAACTTTCTGCAGGGTTAGACATGTGGTTCAGGCAATACTGAGAAGCCGCCTGCACCCACCTAGTGCTTCTTTAAAATGCACTGAAAGAGCTTGTGGGGATTCCCTGAGCTGGGGACCAGGTCTTATTTGTGTGTTCCTCATTGCCACTGCCCAGCAGATGCTTGCTGAGTTCATGTGTGAACGAGGTGAGCGCTAAAAGTCATCTAAAGGCCAGAATAACCTCGTCTCAATGTATGTGGCTATGTCTCAGGCCTTCTGGCCAGTCTGAGGTCAGGGGATGACGCAGAAATGCTCTGTCTTCAGGTGGCAGGGGTCGGGGAGTCTGGATGGCTTGCCCCTCTCAGCTCTTGCTGGGCTATTTCTGGGGTCACGGAAGCCCTTGGCTTTGGTCCTCCTCCTCCACCCTGTTCAGTCTATGCACCTTCAGCCCCCTCCATTCGTCCTCTCAGGGGCTGAGAATGAGCATCCCATGGAAGACAGGGGGCTTGGCCACGAGGAGGCACGGGGCTCCCCCCTTCCCCAAGTGACGGATGGGCCCTGGAGGATGAGCTTCCAGCCCCCACGTGGAATAGCCAAGCCAGCTTTGCCAGGTGCCAACCTCAACACAAGCTCATAAGTCTCTATGGCAATAAGGAAGTGACCCATGTTGTCATGGTTGCCACTCATCCTACGCACAGAGAGCCCCTCCAGGTTGGTGTAGGACAGGGTGACCTGGTCTAAGCCAAAAAGCTGACAGGCAGGCAAGGCCAGAGTGTCTGGGAGAGCTTCCTGGAGGAGGTGGGGCATGAGAAGGCCCTGGAAGAAGGTTCTAATGCAAAAGACCAAAAAAGGGGACGAGAGTGAGGTCACCCCCAGTGGGCTAGACCCCAGATTCAGGACAGCGGGGCCCTTTGTTTCATTTTAAAACCTTTGAGTCCCCATACCCCCAACATAGCTTGGGGCATGGCACACACTTAGATGGATGATGGATGCTTGGCCCATAGTTAAAGAAAGCAATGACTTCATGGTCTCACCAACCTTAGGACATAACTCACAGAGCAACACTTATTAAGCACCCACAGTGCATCATCAGCTGAGCTGGGAGCTGCAAGGGGGCAAGGCCCTAAGGGAAGCAGCAGGTAGGCTGGGATAGTCCAACCCCTGCCTCCTGCTTCTCTGGCTCTAAATGTGCCCTGAGCTTTCCAGCCTCCAGCCTTTGTCCACGGTCCTCTCCCAGGAGGTGCCCTCTGCTCTGCCCTGCTCCTCTGGCCACTCTAGCTCACTGGGGAACTCGGGATGGGGCTGGTTCTCACACGCACTGCTCCCAGCCTGCTCTGGAACCTGTGCGGGGGGGGGCAATGAGGCCCCTGTGGGTTTTTTTCCTGCCTCTCCTACTGCTGGGGAGGCTGAGCCCTGGGGCCTGGCCCTGCCAGCCCATGCTCCAGCTCCTAAGTGGTAGGGAGCAAGGTGGACCCTGACTCTGAGCTCCTCGCCCTGGTCTGGGGCTCTACCCTGTTGCTCCCACCTCAGAGGGAGGCTCTCCCTCCAGGGACCCCACCCTCCAGCTCTCTGGGCCAGAGAAGGGCTGGGCCTCAGAGGAAATGGTCTAGCCGGGCCAGGCAGTCTCCTCAGTGCTAAACTAAGCCAGGTGACCCCAATTTGTATGACTCATGGAGGGGCCCATGAGATCGTAATGACCTTCGATGTTTCTCAAGTATCACTGTGGCTTAGGGCTCTCTGCTTGACATTGTGTCTGCCCAGAGGAACTCATGAGTGTGACTGTTCACAGCTGAGGACCCAGGACTCAGAGAGGGGGAGTGACCACTCCAGGGTCACACAGCAAAAAGGGTAGGGCAGACCTTGCCCCACCTGGCCTCCTACAACCACACAAGGAATCAGGGCCGCCCAGAGCCTCGCCCTGGCCACTTCATGGTTCTAAAGATAGGGCCAGATACTGTGCACCTCTCCACCCTTCCCACTGCCCGCCTGGCTCCATTTCCACTTTATTCTCTTCACTAGTGGTTTCTCCTTCCCTGTTTTAAGTCCCCTGTGACTCACAGCCCCCTGAGTGTGCCTCATACTTCCTGCCTCCAGCCTGACCTCCCACTGTGGCCCTGCCTGGAGCACCCCCTCCATATCCCCCAGGAGGGCTTGTCTCTTGCTGGGAAAGTTCTCCTTTTCCAGCAGCCCTGGGAGGTCAGAAGGCAGGTGGGGACTCCTGGATCATGTTCCCTTGATTCCAACCCTGTCTGGGAATACAAAGAAGGTCCCCGTTCATTTTCCTTACTGTGTCCTGGTAAAGAATGCCCTTCTCTGTACCCAGCTTGTACCCAGCCTCAGTCCTGCCATTTTTATCTGCTCAGCAGCCCACTGGAGTGGACAGATGAGAACCAAACTCAGAGAGGTTAAGTGACTTGCCCACAGTCACACAGCTCATAAAGACCAAGCGGGGACTAGAGCTCCTACGTTCTTACTCCTGGAGCTGCGGTCACGCTTTCTGGTCCAAGGCAGGACCCTTGGGCATTGAGCATCCATGTCTCCTGGCTCTTCAACCTTCCTCTAGCCCTCCCTGAGTCTTCTCTGGCTCCAGGTTCCTGGTTGGAAGAAGGGTCGCCTATGTCTTTAGGAGACCTGGAAAGTGTTGTTTATTCATCTCAAATGAGGCGACCGGGTTCCAGGCTTTGCAGCTGACAGGCTCTGGGGCCACTTTCCTTGAGCAGAGCCAGACCCCCATGGGGAACGGGGGCAGGGGTGTGGGCAGGGGTTGCTATGGCAACCGCAGGCTGGGTCGGGTCTCTGGGTTCCCGGGGAGGAGGAAGAGGATTCAGTCAAGCCCTTCCAGGACTTGGAGTCCTCTCCGCCCCTCGGCCTGACTCAGCCCTCACCCAGCAGGGAGAGTCCACCCTTCCTCACCACTGCTAGAACGTTCTCCTTAGCTGCCCTCAAATTGAAACTCTCTCTGCACCTGCGTCCCTCTCACAGCCTGCATGCAGAGGTGCTGGCCCAGGGGCTTCCCAGCAGCAACTGCCCTCCCAGCCAGGCTTGGGCAGCCTCTAAGGAAGGCTGCACTGTCATCCCCTCACTGAGGAGGAAACGGAAACCCCAAGTGTCAGTGACCAGCCCCCCCGCCCCCCACCGCTTCAAGGTCACATGGCCAACGGGTGAGGAGCAGGCACCCCCACCTCTGGGCCACACGTCCCTCCTGGAAGCTCGAGCTGAGCCAATGCTGCAGGGGGCGCGGCAGCCAGTGGGGTCCTGTCACCCCTCGCCAGGGCTCTCAGGACTTGGATGGAGACCCCCAGGGAGTGTGGGCTGTGCTCCTTGCCCAGAGAGTCTCCTGGGAGCTCAGACTGTGGGCTTTTTGCCCCCACAAAGAACCTGACCTTGCCCAGAGTGCCCAGCACCCAAGAAAGCTGCCCACCAGCCACCCTGCCCCGGGAGCCACTCAGACCCTCACTGGCCCTCCCCATCCAGCCCACCCCAGGAAGCCCTGAACCCTGTCGAAAGTGCCTGGGGAAGCAGGCGGGGCCCCCTTACTTGATCTCCGTCTGGCCACCTGCCTTGCGGGCGATCTGCACCAGCTCCTTTCCGTACCGCTCCTCCGCCTGGGCCCTGCAACGACAGCCCCCAGGCACCGGTCTTGTCCATGGCTGCTGGCCAAAGCTCACCCTCAGACGGGCGCAGCCACATGGCAGGGTCTGCCCGTGCAGGCTCTGGCCCTGCAGATGCCTCCTTGAGACGGTTAAGCCTCCAGCCCTTCTAAATAAACGTTGGCTGAATTCAAGCACATCTGATGGGACATTAGATATATTTGCCCACTTGGGGGAAGGCCCAGGCTGGGAAAAACAGGGGAATCGTACTCCTGACTTCTTAGAGTAGGGGTGGCCTGCCAGCAGCCAGGCTGGCCTCGGGGCTCGGCCACCTCCCTTCCCTCCTGGCGCTCACCTCTGTCTCAGCAGCTCCTCCACATCCTTGCACATCTTCCTGCCATCCAGCAGCCGCTGCAGCAACACCTCGTAGCCCGTGTGAGCGGTGAAGTCCCTGCACTGGGACACAGGACAGAGGGGCGCGTGAGGGCCACGCACAGGACAGAGGGGCGCGTGAGGGCCACGCACAGGACAGAGGGGCGCGTGAGGGCCACGCTGGGGAGCCCTGTGTGCAGCCTGCCACTGGGACACAGGACAGAGGGGCGCGTGAGGGCCACGCACAGGACAGAGGGGCGCGTGAGGGCCACGCTGGGGAGCCCTGTGTGCAGCCTGCCACTGGGGCACAGGACAGAGGGGCGCGTGAGGGCCATGCTGGGGAGCCCTGTGTGCAGCCTGGCGAGGACCCCACTGACCGCCGCCAGGACCTGGCTTCACCATCAGCCTCCATCTCCCCTATCTAAGGACAAGCTCTTGGGGTTCAGTACGTGGCCTCACGCAGGCACACAGAGGGTCCCCCCCCATCTGTGGAGGCACCAGGTGGAGATGAGCCCTGCGGGGATCAGAGCTCACAGTCACGCTCTAACCTAAGGTGGCCTGGGGAAAGGCCCCCACCACAAGCCTCCATGATGACAGCCTTAGGAGGTGCCTGGCACCATTCACCCCTGTCGCCTTCTCAAGAACCCTCTTACCTCAGGTGCCCAAGTGAGAAAACTGAGGCACACATGGGTGAGGTGTATCCAGGGTGACCCGGCCTGAAAGCGGCAGGCCTGGCATTGAACCCAGGCTGTCTGGCTCGGGCCTACACCCTTCAGTCCTACCCTCTACAGCCTCTGCAAAGAATAGCAATTGCTGTTCCCTGACAACCCACTGTATGCTGGATGCCACGCAGGGCTCACCCTGTGGGCTCAGGGCATCCTCCTGCACCCACTGGGTGGGGTGAACGTCGAGGGTCAGGATCCGGCTCTCACAGTGCTGAGAGCAGGGCTTCTATGCCTCTCAGCCTGGCTCCCATCCATTTTTCCCCCCATCCATTCTTGAGGAAGGACCCCAACCCACCAGAGTGCTCAGCCAGGCAACTGGGGCCAGCCCCGAGAGGCAGCACCTACCTGTTTTCTTTTCCATTTCCACAGACCATCCCCCATCATGAGCCACAGAGAAGGGGGAAGGGAGCCCCCGCTTCGATGCACGCTCCACAGCCCCGTCTCACAGCTTAGTGAATCAGCAGGTCTTTCCCAAGGCCACACACACTTGAGTCAAGAGCTGGCCATTGCTGCCCCATGCCTCCCCTCAAATGCTGTGTTGTGGGTGTGAGGGGAGAGGCAGGGAGAAGTCTAAATCAAGGAGAGCTTCCTGCAGGAAGAGGTATTTGAGCCCGGCTCTGGGCTTCCCAGGTGGCGCTAGTGGTAAAGAACCCACCTGCCAGTGCAGGAGACATAAGAGACATGGGTTCAGTCCCTGGGTTGGGAAGATCCCCTGGAGGAAGAAATGGCAACCGACTCCAGTATTCTTGCCTGGAGGATCCCAGGGACAGAAAAGCCTGGCAGGCTAGAGTCCACGGGTTTGCCAAGAGTCAGACACGACTGAAGCAACTTAGTACGCAGTGGGAAGAGAAGGTGTTGTTTTTCAAGGTCTAAGGAGAATCGGATGCAGTAGAGAAAGGCAGAGAGGCCACAAATTGTACCAGCTGGCCCCGTGCCAGGCCCAGCCCACCTTCAGTCAACTCAGAACGGTAGAATCTGCCAGCCCACAGGATGGTTAGGATCCCGAGTGCATGCCTCCTCCATAAGCAGCCCTAAAAGTTCCCAAGACTAGGCTCAGCTGCCCACAGGCTGATGAGCAGCAGGCCTGGGTCTTGGCTGGCTACTCAGGGCCCCAGGCAGAGTGGTCAGCCCCCAACGCCCACAGGCCTCTCTGCCCCAGCGTCTAGGCTGGTGTGGCTGCCCCAGGCTCCATTTCTGTCGCTTTCGTGGGCCACTTGCTACTAACCAGACAGCGGACCACAGCTTCCTACCCCAGCCTCCCCCTGCCCCTCCGGACCCCCAGGACAAAAGCCAGTGGCGGCCAGGGAGGAAGATGGGTCCTTTCTGCTCCTTCCCTGCCCCTGCCCTCTCCCCCTGAGGGGTCACTCTGAGCTGGACACCACAGACCACCAGAACTAGGAAGCGTCTTGTCCAGTGCCCCTCAGTCCTTGGGGAAACTGAGGCCTAGAGAAGGGGAAGATGCGCCTGAGGTCCCACAGGCAGAGCGGGATGAGGGCTTGGACTTGCAGGGCCTGTTGTTACCCCGCCATGCCTCTCGGGGAGGGGAGGGCTGACCAAGCCCAGCCCCGCGGCAGACTCTCTGATCTTTCTTCCCAGCCCCTACTCCCCAGAGGAACCCCTCTGTCATTACAGAGACCCCCGAGTGGAAAGAGAAGCAAAAGCAAACCTACATTGGCCATTCTGGAGGAGGTGGCAGGCAGAGGGGCTTGCAGGCGGGGTCCTTGGAGCTCAAGTCCCCAAAGTTCTGCAGGCTCTAGAATCTGGCCCAGCCCTGACTCAGAGCAGGTGGGGCTTCGGCTGGGTGAGCCACCGTCACCAGTGAGTAGGTTGTTCCAAGGAAGTGCCAGACTCCCTGGGGGCTGTTCCCGGCTGGCCTGCACCCCCTCCGCCACCCCACCTCAGTTGCCTCCTCCGGGGCTTCTGACTCAGGGCTCAGAGTGGGGCAGAGTGGGGCTCAGGAAGCTGCTGAGGAAACGAACTAGCTAATCACTCAGTTAATCAATTAGTCCTGCAGGCTCACCGCCCTCCAGGGGCCCACCCTGGCCTTTCCTCCCGGCACCTAACTAGCTACAGCCTGTAGGTATTCTGGGTTCCCTTTCAACCCCTTGTTTACAGGCTCAGATGGACATTTCCACAGTGTGGAAGCTACGAGACGGCAGGGCCTCCCACCTCCTTGTGTCCCCCCGCAGCCTCCGTCACCTGAGACCTGCCTCTGGCCTTGCCCTTGGTGAAATAGTCATTTATTGAGTCCACCAGCCACACACGATACCAAGAGTATCACAGCTGTCTTCTTATTGGAAAACACCACACACCCAGGGAGTTAGGGTGGTGATGAGGAGGAAAAGAGGGTAAGTGACTGCCCGAGTTCCCTCAGCTGGTGAAGATCAGAATCTAGGATATGAACGCAGGTCAGCTTGTCCCCGGGCTTCCCAGCTGGCACTAGTGGTAAAGAAGCCACCTGCCAACGCAGGAGACGTGAGAGGCGCAGGTTCGATCGTTGGGTTGGGAAGATCCCCTGGAGGAGGGCATGGCTCCTCCCTCCAGTGTTCTTGCCTGGAGACTCCCATGGACAGAGGAGCCTAGCGGGCTGACAGTCCATAGGGTCTCAAAGAGCTGGACACGACTGAAGTGACTGAGCACACATGCAGTTTGTCCCCAAACCTACATCAGACATTCAGTCCAGTTCAGACATTGGTAGTCCAGCAACTCTGTTACATTTTGAAACATCAAAAAAAAAAAAAAACCCTCTTTTGAAGATGATTACTCAGACTCCCTCTGCCTCAAACCAAAGCCGTATTTCCGTCTGTCATTCAGTTACCATGGATTCTTAGAGGCCAGCTCCGTGCCCGGGCTGGGTCAGAGGAACGCTGCCCTGGAGAAGGGCCGGCTGGCTCTGCAGATGTGAGCGGACAGCCAGCAAACGGCCAGAGGCCCCACCCTCGCCATGTGGCACCTGGGGTGATCCACCCCAGGGCGGGGTGCCAGGTGGCAGGCAGATGCAGCTCCCTCCTGGGGAGACTCCCCCAAGCCGGATGTGGGACCCCAGGCCTTGCCATCCACTCTGTGTGGCCATTCTTGGCCTCCCTTGCCCCACACTGGTCAGATCAGGGCTACAGGAGAAGGTGTTCCAGGCTGCTCCGGCCAGAAGCGTATTCCTGCCTCCACCTGAAAGGGGCATGCGAGAAGCCTACGAGCTCGGGGCTCTGGTCTCTGCTCAGGGATGGCCCACCTGCTCCCTTGGCTGGATGGCCCTGGATGTGTCACAGTCCAGGCCAGCAAGCCGGCCCCAGCCCTGCCATGCCCCCACTGCGCAAGTACAGAGGGAGCTTTGTGCCCATTGCCACTTCCTCCTTGTCACACCCATGCCATTCTTGGTGGCTGCATTGGCTGGGCCACAGAGACCAGAGCCCCAAGCAAGCCACTTCCCTTCTCAGGACCAGGTTTCCTCATCTAGGAAATGCCTGGGGAGGACAACCTCTCCTGGCCCCAGACAGCCCACCCCATGTGGGCACAGCCCCCTGGGGGCAGACTGGCTGCCAAGTTTAGGGATGGGGCCCAGACCTGGCCCGAGAGACTGGACAGAGTTTAGCAGACCATTTATGGGTTCACACCCCACCCTGTGGTCCTGGGCGCTCTCAGCTTCCACTTCCCTCCCTGTAACAAGAGGCCTAATGGTTCCCTCCACCTACAGTTGATCTAAGAAGCCGGTGAAACAATGTACACAGATGAGATGAGGAAACACAAGGTCAGAGGTTGCCCTGAGCTGGCGACGGGGCTGAGGATTATTACCCCTATTTTACAGATGACAAAAACGGAACCCAGAGAGGTTAGCTACCTGCTCGGAAGTCGGTGGGAAACAGCCAGGTTTTGAGCCCTGCTCTCCCAAGCCAGAACTTAGCGCATCCCCCACCTCTCTGCAAAGCCCTGAACTCAGTAGCTGTTCAGCAAGAGCAGCTCCCCATGCCTTGCCCTGGCCCCCCCTGGCTCTCACCAGCCCCTTCTGGCTGGCTCTCACTGGACGGAACCCAGCTGCTCAAGGCTGGAAAACACCGAGTTATCCTCCTACTGAGTTATACACCCTTCCCCACCAGAGGGTCCATTTAAAAGGCTGCAGAAGCTTTTTCAAATGTTCCCTTACATGAAATTCCAGAATATAAAGTATCTCAGAGGACAGCTAAGCCTCTCACCTTAGAGGGAGAGGCCTGGGATTTGGTCACAAGTCTGATCTGCCAGGAAGAAGCTGGGTACTCTTGGTGAAGCCCTTGTCCTTTCTGGGGCCGCCTGACTGTGTTATGGGTTTGGGGAGAGGAGGTGACCTTCAACTGTTCTTTCAGCCTGGAGGCTGCTGTGTGTCTGTTGGCTTTTGGAAACCATGGCAACCATAACTGCATCTTACCTGGAGATGTCTGAAGTCAGGGGTGGGCTGAAGCTGCCCAAGGGGAGTCTGAAGGCGTGTGAGGCCTGGAAGGGAGCGGTTGGGGGCTGACACCCATACATCTCCTGGGAACCAAGTGGAGGCTGGGAAGGTGGCTGGGAAGAGCTGCCTGTAAGTCTTGGCTGGTGAGAAATGCCTGGCAGCCAAGAAGGAGCCCTCGAAAAAAGCTGCATGGAGTAGATGATGGGGTGCAGCTGGGAGGGATCAGACATGGACAGCTGCAGGGAAGAGAGTGGGACAGCCAGGGGACAAGGTCCCCAAAGGACCTGCAAAAGTAGCCAGGAGAGGAAGAGCTGACCTGTGGGCATCAGTCACCTGCTGCACCAGCAGCAACTGCACCAGGAAAACAAGACCCTTCATCCCTTTAGGCCTTCCAACCCCACACACGCGCCGGCTGTAGAGACGCCAGAAGCAGTAAGCAGTGGGGGTGACAGAGACCGACCCTGTGCTCCGCGCGCATCATAGGCTTCCAATCACAGGCAAAGTCGGGGAGACTGGGGAGCTTTCAGGTGAACAGGAAAGTGAGATCTGGATACGAGGTTGAACTGGAGGGAGTTAGACCTGAAAAGGACTGGACACGCTCTATCACACGCCCAGGGGTGAGGAAGGGAGAGCTACCACTACCGCTTTGGAAGGCGGAAGGAAAAAATTCAAGCTTCCTGCTTGTGCCTTACCAAATTCAGAGACTGTTTCATAAAATGCTTACCATTCTTCTCAGAAACCTTTCTAATGACTGACATGCTCTTGGGTTGCTAGGCTCTTTATATATTTAACTTTTTTTTTTAAATCACCTTTTACTGATGGGAGAAGAGACAGAGCAGGGAGACTGGACTCACCGCTTTCATCTCAGGAAGCTCCAGAAGCCAAGGACAGCAATTTTGAATACGGTTATAGGCTGCACGGTACTCGGGCGACCTCGCCTTCTAATTTCACCGCAATTTAACAGAAAGGATTTCTGTGGCCAGCGCCTACCGTGGCTAGCTTACTAGCTACCAGTCCACTGTTGCTTGTCTGCTGTGCGCAGAGAAGCAAAACCACTGGGATTGTCAGAACACCTGAGGAAGTGAGTACTGAACTCTGGAGAAGGCAGAGCGTGGGGCGGTTTGCCTCCTGGGTCCCAGTGCCCACATCTGTACAGCAATGCTCAGCAAATAGACTGAACAAAGGCTGCGAACATAGGGAGGAGCTCACGTGGACGTGCCTTCATGACAGCTGGCTCCTGAGCCGCCCCGAGTAGAAGACCAGACCATTTGTTTGCAGTTCAATGACTAGTTACCCAGCACCTTAAATAAGCCAGACAGACCCGTCCCCTCTACTTCATACAACATGTTACTACCCCATTGTACAGATAAAGAAACTGAGTCTCAGAGAAGATAAGTCAATGAATAGCAGCCAGGATTTTTCCACTGCCCCACAGCTAGTACCCCACAGTAGGTCTCGTCTCTACCATTATTGATTGCTAAACTGAGAGACGGCAAAGAACAGATACTCAGGTATGGCTTGGATGAATGGGTGGATGGATGGATGAATGGGTGGATAGATGGATGGATGGATGAATTGATGAACCAGAGACTTCAGTGAGCAAGCTGGATGTTTACCCAGAGAATCCCAGGAGGAGAGCTGGGTACAGAGGGCTGGGTACCAGGCCTCAGCCCTTGAGGAGCTAGTAAGGAATGTGATCATTTGTAGGCCTTTGTAGGGCCTTCAGGAGTAGGCAATGGCACCCCACTCCAGTACTCCTGCCTGGAAAATCCCATGGATGGAGGAGCCTGGTAGGCTGCAGTCCATGGGGTCGCTAAGAGTTGGACACGACTGAGTGACTTCACTTTGACTTTTCACTTTCATGCACTGGAGAAGGAAATGGCAACTCACTCCAGTGTTCTTGCCTGGAGAATCCCAGGGACGGGGGAGCCTGGTGGGCTGCCGTCTATGGGGTTGCACAGAATTGGACACAACTGAAGCAACTTAGCAGCAGTGGAGCCTTCAGCGAAAGAGGGAGCATCTGTGTTTGGTGTCCCCAGAGCCTCAGCCAGGACTCACAGGGAAGTAGACAGGGAGGCCAACTCCAGATCGGTACAAAGAAGGACTTTCCAAGAGCCTATGTGGCCCCAAATATGGAGCACAGGTAAGTCGCTTTGCTGGGTTGAGAGTGCCCCGTAGCTAGGATCTGGTAAACAGGTTAGGGATTCTGCAGAGAGGATTCAAGCCTCAGATGATGTGTCCTACTAGGTGTTCTGAGTCTGGATGTCCCCTGACTTAAAGACTGGAGGGGTCCATCTGTAAGCAGGCAAATGTGGGGTGACTTATGGCTTTTCTAAGATGGCTCAGGATAGGTGTCAAAGGGAGAGAGCCAAGAAAGCAGTAGACTCTTAAGGAACAAAGCACATTGAACGTGGTTAAATGAGCTAATCTGGGGCTTGGGATTAGAAATGAGTTTCCAGAGGGCTCTAGATCTCCACTGAGCCCTGGGCTGAGGCCTCTTCACCCAAGCAGCCCCGTTGCATGGTCCCTGAGATGTCCAGGCCCTTGACCTGGGGCCCAGCTGGGCCACAAGCTTTGGGGAACCCGGAGACCTGGGGTTGATTGTTTCCTGCAGCCTTGGGTGAGGGGAAGAGTGGAGCTGTTAGAGGCCTGTGAATGTTCAGGGGCTCCTAGGAATCCCACATTGCAGAGTTTGGAGGCCGGGGAATAGCACAAGTACCAGAAAGGGACCTCCTGTGCCAACCTGGGGCCTCATCTCAGTAACACAGACCCCGGGAGGATTTGAGGATGAGAGAGGTTATATAACTTGTCCCGACTTCAACACCAATTGTGTGGGCGTGCTGGCTTCCTACTTTGTGACTTTGTTGTTTCAAGTAGGCCTCCTCCAACATCAGGAAGGAAGGGCCTCCTCTACGCGCTCCCCTTCCCCCATCCTGTGAAGCACTGCTCACTTCCCCTCCATTCTTAAAGGCCCAGCTCAATCCCCCACGTCTTCCTCCTGCGTTAAGAAACCAAAATGGGCAGAAGTTAGCACAAGGGACAGGGCAGGGAGGGAACACAAGTCTGGGCAGAGGCCTGGAGGTGGCATTGAGCCCCTCGGGTTCAGGAGACTGGAAGCCTGATGCTCAGAGCTGTGAGCAGCGAGGGGGCTGAAGGGCCAGGGCAGGTGTCTGAAGAGGTGGCCTGAGACCAGCTCGGGGAGAGCCCCGAGTCAGGCAGAGCCAGCGGTGGGAGCCTCCCAGGAAGTAAAGGGAACCAGGGCCAAGTTCCCAGGTCAGGAGAAGGGAGCAGGGCGGGTGGCATGTGGAGCGGTAGAAGCCCATGCCCTCTATGCCTCTAATTCTCAGAGAAGCCTGCAGTGTCAGGGCTGTACACTGATTGCCCCACGTCACAGGTGACAACTGAGGCTCAGCAGCCGCCTACAGTGCAGGAGCCCTGGGTTCGATCCCTGGGTCCGGAAGATCCCCCAGAGGAGGGCATGCCAACCCACTCCTGCATTCTTGCCTGGAGAATCCCCATGGGCAGAGGAGCCTGGTGGGCTACAGTCCATGGGGTTGCAGAGAGTCAGACACGACTGAAGTGACTGAGCACACACGGACGCACAGAAGGTAAGTGGCTGGCCCCGGTCACACAGCTCCTCTGTAGGTGGGCAGGAGGCAGGTGTCAGGCCAGGGCTGAGGGTAGGTGGGGAAGGTGGATGGAGGTTACTGAGCCACCACAAACACTAAGCCCCAGAGGAGACGCTGACCCATAAGCAAGGACAGGCAGTGACCACACCCTGTGCAGAGCCAGCCCCACGGCTCCTTGCTGCACAGGCTCCAGCTTGTGAGTGACCAGCCAGGACCTGGGGGCCAGCACCAATAGCCAAGGCTGTGTTTCTACTTGTCCCTTTCCCCAAGCATCACCCCTTCCACACCACATATACCTGCCATGGCCCATGGGTGCACCCCCTTATCAAGAAGAAGTTCAGGCAGGGGGTGTGGAAAGAGTCCAGGTACCGGGTTCTGGTCCTGGCCAAGCCCATGCTTACAGACAATGTGAACTTGGGCAAGTTACTTAACCTCCCGTACACAGATTCCCTCCTCTATAAAATGACTGTGAACACACTGCCCTCCTCCTAGGGGCCCTGAGGACTAAATGAAATAATATACGTAGGAGCCCAACAAAGGTCATCCTGAGACTTAATGAGCTCCTGGAAAAGGGTGGCCATGGTGATCAGTATATATTAAGTGAAAGTAAACCAAGAAAGGAAATAAAAGAGGAGAGCTGGGTTTGAGTCCTAGCTGTGACACTTATCTCGACTGGTTGCTTCCTGTCTCTCAGCCTCAGGTTTTTCATCCGTAAAGCGGAATGAACACTTGGACTCCGACGCTCACGGGGCCAAGGCGGGGTGTCTTGCTTGGTGGTATAAACTGCTGCAGGGTGAGAACTGGCAGATTCTTCTGGGTTCAAGACTTCCTCAAGACAGAGGTGGGCCCACTCCTCACACCTCTCCCCAAAGGCAGGAAGAGACCCCTGGCAGCCCCTGCAGAAGGCCCCTCAGCCTCCTCTGCTGCCCTTGGCAGGTTCTGGACCTCAGAGCTGACCCTTGGGCTCTGGTTGCAACACCCTCCAAGCCCAGGGGCTTTCTGGGTCTCCTGTACCTGCTGGGGGTCTGCACGTGGGGCTCCTGCCTTTATTAGGTCATTAACATTCATTTGACCACATCTGTCTTTTAACCACAGTGATAGATTTAATACAGACAAGGAGCCAGAAACTGAGAGGGTGGAGGGACTCAACCATGAGGGCAATGGAGTCCAAGCAGCCCGCTCAGTGCTAAAGGCAGTGTGAGAGACAAAGATGGCGCCTGCCACCGTCTTCGGGTTCTGCGTTAGAGACTGGGAATTGCTTTAGCCTGGCCAGCACAGCCAGCGGGTATCAGGCGTAGAGCAGCACTGAGGGAAAGCAGATCTTTAAGTGGAGCAAGATGCCACCTCTGGGGGCCTGGGGCTCTGGGGCTGCCTGAGGCAAGCCTGTCCTCTCTGGGACCATCGCTGCTTAATGTTCCCTCCCAGCATCACTTGCACCCACACGTTGTTGGTGTGTGTTTAGTCGCTCAGTCATGTTCGACTCTTTGCGACCCCATGGATGGGAGCCCACCAGGTGTCTCTGTCCATGAGATTCTCCAGGCAAGAATACCAGAGTAGGTTTCCATTTCCTCCTCCAAGGGATCTTCCTGACCCAGGGATCGATCCTCTCTCTCCTGTGTCTCCTGCATTGCACCAAACATGTTGGTAGGACTCAAACCAAGGCCACTGGGTCCTGGAGTGCACACTCCTCCCCTCACTGAACCTGCAGCCCTTCTAGGCTTAGGGGTCGTCTGCATCTGAAAATAAAATTCCAGCAACGGCACGGCAGCTCCTGCCCTGCCCTGAGGCCTAGTTTTATCTTCTGGTCTTCCCCTGACCCTGGAATAAGCCACACTGTTCCTTTGGCTCCAGCATCAATTTGCATCCTCATCTGGGTCAGAGTGAGAACAAGTGCAGACGCCAGCTCAGCACCTACTGTGCTGCCTTCCAGTAGCGCAGATCCTCGTGCTGTGCAGACCTTCATGCCCCACAAGTGCAGTTTTCATGACAGCTCCACGGACACTGATCCAGACGTCTCTGTTGATCCCCTGCCTACCACCTCACCCTGTTTGCGTGGACTGACCCCAGCTAACCTTCCTACCACCTGCAGTCTGGGGTTCCCAGGCCTGGGAGAGTGGTCTCAGAGCTGGTCCAAATGAAGGGGAAACATTCAAGAGGTGACAAAGAAGGGGACTTCTTTTGCTTCAGTGGCTGCCAGTTGGGAACTTGAGGATCAGAAATCCTGATTTTCAAAGGCCTCTCGGGTCTAAGCAGGCCAAGGCCAAGGTGGACATCAGTTCCCTCAAGGCTTTCTCATGGTCCACTGAAGAAGTAGGTGACCCCAGCCTATGGGACAATTGTGCTTGAAGAATGAAAGCTGGTGGGGACTCAAGGAAGCTCAGAAGTCATGGGCCTTCCCAGGGGCCAAAGGTAGGGCAACTCTAAGGAGGAGCCCACCATCCCAAGGGGATTCTCTCAAAGGATGGTGTCTCTCCACGTATGTCCAGGCTTGGGAGAGTTAGAGGGGGGTTGTCATAGACTGGTGGCAACCTTATGTGCGCGTGCTAAGTCACTTCAGTCATGCCCAGCTCTTTGCAACCCCATGGACCGTAGCCTGCCAGGGCTGTTCTGTCCATGGGGATTCTTCAGGCAAGTATACTAGACTGGGTTGCCATGCTCTCCTCCAAGCGATCTTCCTGACCCAGGTATTGAACTCAAGTCTCTCAAGTCCCTTGTGTCTCCTGCAATGGCAGGCAGGTTCTTTACCACTAGCACCACCTCAAAAATGTTCAAACTTCAGTTTCTTCACCCATAAAAACACCTCAAGTGTAGAGAAAAAGGAACCCTCCAACACTGTTGGTGGGACTGTAAACTGGTACAGCTACTATGCAGAACAGTACAGAGGGTCCTTAACAAACTAAAAATAGAGCTACCATATGATCCTGCAATCCCATTCCTGGGTATATATGCAGAGAAAAGCATCATTCAAAAATATTCTTTCATCCCATTGTTCATTCCTGTACTGTTCACAATAGCCAAGACATGGAAGCAACCTAAATGTTCATCAACAGATGAATGGATGAAGAAGATGTGGTACATATATTCAGAGAAATACTATTCAGCCGTAAAAATGAAATCATACCATTTGTAGCAACACAGATGGACCTAGAGATTATCATACTAAGTGAAATAAGCCAAACAGAGAAAGACAAATATCGTATGACATCACTGAAATGTGGAATCTAAAAAAAAAAATGAACTTATTTATAAAACAGAACTAGATCCACAGGCAGAAAACAAACTATGGTTACCTAAGGGGAAAAGCAGGGAGGGATACGTTAGGGATTTGGGATTAGCAGATACCTGTGGCAATGGCACCCCACTCCAGTACTCCTGCCTGGAAAATCCCATGGATGGAGGAGCCTGGTAGGGTGCAGTCCATGGGGTCGCTAAGAGTCGGACACGACTCAGCGACTTCACTTTCACTTTTCACTTTCATCCACTGGAGAAGGAAATGGCAACCCACTCCAGCGTTTTTGCCTGGAGAATCCCAAGGACGGGGGAGCATAGTGGGCTGCCGTCTATGGGGTCACACAGAGTCGGACACGACTGAAGTGACTTAGCAGCAGCAGTGTGCTCTGCTAAGTCACTCAGCCATGTCTGACTCTTTGTGACCCCATGGACCATAGCCCCCCAGGCTCCTCTGTCCATGGGATTCTTCAGGCAAGAATATTGGAGTGGGTTGCCATGCCCTCCTCTAGGGGATCTTCCTGACCCAGAGATCAAACCTGTGTCTCTTGTGTCTCCTGCATTGGCAGAGGGGGCTCTTTACCATGAAGCTTTCCCAGGCCACCTGGGAAGCCCCAGTGATACTGATGAACCTATTTACAGGGCAGGAATAGAGACACAGATTTATACTAGAATTCTGGAGTTGGTAGCCTATCTCTTCTCCAGGGAATCTTTCTGACCCAGGAATCTAACTGGGATCTCCTGCATTGCAGGTGGATTCTTTACCAGCTGAGCTACCAGGGAAGCTGCAAAAGAGAAACTGTTAGTGGGTCAGTCATGTCCAACTCTTCATGGCCCCATGGATTGTAGCCTGCCAGGCTCCTCTGTCCATGGGATTCTCTAGGCAGAATACTGGAGTTGGTTGCCATGCCCTCCTCCAGGGGCTCTTCCAGACCTAGGGACCGAACCTAGGTCTCCCACTTTGTAGGTAGATTCTTTACCATCTTAGCCACCAGGGATACTACTATATATAAAATAGATAACCAACCAGGGGCTACTGTATATCACAGGGAACGACACTCAATATTTTATATAATCTTAAGGGAAAAGAATCTGAAAAGAATGTGTATATATACATATATAAAATATGTATAACTGAACCACTTTTTTGTATACTTTAAAGCAACATTGTAAATCAACTGTATTTTTTTAATTAAAAATTAAAAAAACACCTTAACGCAGGACCTTAATAGCCAACAACATTAAAAAAAAGAATAAAGTTGGAAGACTCACACTTTCTAATTTCAAAACTCACTACAAAGCTATCGGAATTAGAATAGTGTGGTTTTGTCGTAAGGACAGACTTACAGACCAATGGAATGAAATAGAAAGCTAGAGATAAGCACTCACATATACGGTCAACTGAGTTTCAACAAGGATAAGACCATTCAATGTGGAAAAGACCATCCTTTCAACCAAAGGTGATGGGGAAATGGATATTCACGTGCAAAGGCATGAAGTTGGACACTTACTTAACACCATATACAAAAACTAACTTAAAATGGATAAATGACCTAAATGTAAGAGCTAAAACTATAAAACTCTGAACAGAAAATAGGGGGAAAGTTTCAAGACATTGAATTTAACAATGATTTCTTGCATATGATACCAAAAGAACAGTCAATAAAAGAAAAAATAAATTAGACTTTATCAAAACAGAAAACTTTTTTTCGTTAAAAGACAGTATCAAGAGAGTGAAAAGACAATCCACAAATTAAGAGAAAATATTTGCAAATCATACTTAATTACTATCCAGACTATATAAAGAACTTTAAAAACTGAACCACAAAAAGATAACCCAATTCAAAAGTAGGCAAAGGACTTGAATAGACATTTCTCTAAGGAAGATAAACAAACTGTCAATAAATGTGTAAAAATATGCTCAACATCACTAGTCACTGGGAAATAGGAATCAAAACACCAGTGAGGGACTTCTCTACCTGACCCGTGGTTAAGGGTCTACACTTCCACTGCAGCAGGCCCAGGTTTGATCCCTGGTCAGGCAACTAAGATCACACATGTCGCAAAGATAGGCAAATAAATAAATAAAAAGAGCCAAAGTTAAAAAACAAAAAAATGAAATACCACTTCATGCCTACTACGATGCCTATGATTGGGGAAAAGACACAGGAAATAACAAGCCCTGGTGAAGATGAGGAGAAATTGGAACCCTTGTGCATTGTTGATGGAATGTAAATGGAGCAGCTTCTGGGGAAAATATTGATAGCTTAGCAGTTACTCAGCATGTTAAACATAGGATTACTTATGATCCAGCAACTCCATTCCTAGTTTTATACCCAAAAGAACTGAAAGCAGGAATTCAAGCCAGTATTCAGTTCAGTTGCTCAGTCACGTCCAACTCTGTGACCCCGTGAACCGCAGCATGCCAGGCCTTCCTGTCCATCACCAACATCCGGAGTCCACTCAAACCCATGTCCATTGAGTCAGTGATGCCATCCAGCCATCTTATCCTCTGTCATCCCCTTCTCCTCCTGCCCTCAGTCTTTTCCAGCATCAGGGTCTTTTCAGATGAGTCAGCTCTTCGCATCAGGTAGCCAAAGTACTGGAGTTTCAGCTTTAGCATCAGTCCTTCCAAAGAACACCCAGGACTGATCTCCTTTAGGATGGACTGGTTGGATCTCCTTGCAGTCCAAGGGACTCTCAAGAGTCTTCTCCAACACCACAGTTCAAAAGCATCAATTCTTTGGCGCTCAGCCTTCTTCACAGTCCAACTCTCACATCCATACATGACCACTGGAAAAACCATAGCCTTGACCAGATGGACCTTTGTTGACAAAGTAATGTTTCTGCTTTTTAATATGCTGTCTAGGTTGGTCATAACTTTCCTTCCAAGGAGTAAGTGTCTTTTAATTTCATGTCTGCAGTCACCATCTGCAGTGATTTTGGAGCCCAGAAAAATAAAAGTCAGCCACTGTTTCCACTGTTTCCCCGTCTATTTGCCATGAAGTGATTAGTACATCCATGTTCATAGCGACATTTTTCATAATATATGAAATGAGATAAAAACCCAAGTGCCCAATAACAGATGAATAGATAAACAAAATGAGGTATACACATAGCATGGAATATTTTTCAGCAATTAAAAGGAATGAAATTCTGATACATGCTAAAACATGGATGACCCTTAAAGACACTATGCTAAATGAAACAGGACAAATACTCCTGATTCTACTTATACATGGTCTCTAGCATGGCAAGTTCATAGAGACAGAAAGTAGAGTAGGAGATGAGAGGAGCAAGATAAAGAGTTATTATTTAAGGGGTATAGAATTTCTGTTTGAAATGATGAAAAAGTTTTGGAATTAGTAGTGATGGTTGGTAGAACATTATGAGAGTACAGATGCAACTTAATTGCACACTTAAAAATGATTAAAATGGTAAATTATCTGTTATGTATATTGACATTGGCCACAAAAAAGTAATTGTATAAGGTTAAAAAAAATCCCCTCTATCCTCTACTAATTCACAAGTGAGTCAAATGAGGTCACATAAATGGTAAATGCCAGATGTATGCTCATTGTCAGCAATGGCCATGTAGCAGAAAAACCACAGTTCTCAACACCAATGGAGAACTTTGAAAACTACTGCTCCTCCGCCCTGAAATTTGTGTGTAATTGACCTGGAGCTGCGACTGGGCATTGGGGTTTGTGACCCCTGTCACATTTCTGATCTTATCTCCAACCACTCTTCACCTCCATCACTCTGCCCCAGCAGCATAGGCCTCCTTGTCCCCTGAATAGGTCAAGCACCCTCCTGACTCAGCCCATCACCCCTTCTTTTTCTCTCCAGTATGGCTTAGCTTCTGCTTTTCTATTTCCGCAGTTGGGAACCCTGATCCCATCTGGCTGCCCCATCCCCACCCTGGCTGCTAGTCTCTGAAGCAGCAGCAGATACTTCCTGTTGCCCAATAGTGGGTGGCCTGTCAACACCAGGGAAGGGCCTGTCACTCAGTGGCCTGCTTCTGTTATCCATTGCTCAGGGTGTCAGGTCTCAGCAAACCACCACACACTCTTGCTAATGTCAAGGGCGCTCTGACCTGACCAGGGAAGGTAGCAGCCAAGCCTAGCCCAGCAGCCCCAACGTCCATCTGGGTGGCACCCCCAGGCCCACATCCCCTCTATAAGCCATGGTTTTCTCTCTATAAAGCAGGAATAAGAATACCAGCCTCATGGGGCTATTGCATCTTGTTACCTGAAGCCACAGGAATGACTGTCAAATGGTGGAATTTAGTATCCAGTGGTGAACAGAGTTGGGGAGGCATCCTGAGATTAGGAAGACCTACATATGAGGCTCACGCTGTAGGTGCCTATCCAGTTAAAAGTCAGGATCCCTTGGGATCTCTTCCTGGTCTACTAGCTCCCAATGCTGAGCAGCCGCACGTGGTCCCCTGAGGACTGTGCTTAGTGTCTCCATCCTCAAAGCCTTTATCTCAGTTGAGAATCACTCTAATATCCTACAGATGAGGAAACTGAAGTTCAGAAAGGAGAAAGGATTCTCCAAGTTCCCCCTCAGCAAGTGAGGGGGGAAGCTTCAAAGAGGCCTGTCCCCATTCTGAGCCTGGAGCACAGAGAGTGACTAAGCCCGCAAGGGGGGGGGCCTTCCGGAGCTAGTCCAGCAGGATGCCCTAGCTAGCGTGGGCAGCCCCCAGGGCACCGGGTACCACTCTCTCTTACTAGAAGTGAGGCAGTTTCGATTTCCGCAACTAGTTCCCTCCATCGTTTCGTTTGCAGCGTCAGACAGGCTCTAGCTGAGGCAGACAGGCATCCTAACCACAGCCCACAGCCTCCAAGCTTTTTTGCATGAGAGGAAACATCCGTCACTGGAGAGGGTGAAGAAAGGAAGAAAGGCTCTCTGCCTCCACTCAAGGCTGGTCAAGAGCTTTTAAAGCCCAGCCGGGGTCTTCCCTTCCTACAGTCACCCTATGCAATCCTCTGGGCCAGAAAACCCGTCTTACAAACCCACTGCACCCGCTCCCCCTCCACACCTTTACCCATGCCAGGCCTTCCACCTTTGCCCTCCCACCAGCTCCCAAGTCCTCCCCCACCTTTCCAGGCCCAAGCAGGGCCCTCCCTCTCCATCCCAGGGGCTAGCAACCCTGGCTGTGTGGAGGTACCGGGAGAAGCCAGCCAAAGTCCCTGAGTTCCTGGGAACTGGACAACAAGGAGGACCTAGAGAAGCAGATCTTGTTTTCCACCAAGAATAAAATCGAAGGTGTGGCTTACGTTCTTGACCCAGGACAGAGCAGCCAGGAAACGCTACAGGGCAATACCTGCAGGCATCACAAAAGCGGGGCAAACGCAACCTTGAAGCTCTGCAGTCACCGGCTGCCATCAGACGGTCGACCGCATCCTATGGAGTGGGTGTGGAAGAACCAAGTTCTTGGGTTCCTGGGGGCACACACACCACAAAGTGTGCACAGAGTATATGGAAGAGTTCACGCTACTGAACCACAAATGTCACCTAAAAACACCATCTCAGCTTGAAAACAGGAATTGCTTAGTTTTGTTTTTTAAACATTTTCCTTTTAATGGCATATGTAATCTGTGATCATTTGCGGAAAATTATGGTGAGAGAAATCACCTTACTTCCAAAACCACGGAAACCAATGTTACTGAATAGGGAGCCACCCTTTAATCCTTTAGGAATTATAATTGAACCAAGAACTCACCCGTCTCCTTGGATTTAGGGGCAGAATGCAATAGGGTCCGACAGAGCTAAGGGGTGTCCCTGCTCTGCCTGGGATGTATGACCATGAACTCGGCACTTGACCTCCCTGTGTCTCCGTTCTGGACATGGGAGGCCACTGGCAAGTCCTTCCCTGCAAGGTGGATTTGGGGACACATGTGTCCCAGGGCCTGGTGCATAAGGGATGCCGAACAACAACCAGGAACAGCCGCCTCTCCTCTGAGAATGACGTATCTGGGACTCAGAGAAAAAAGAATTTTCACAGAACAGGACATAAACATCTTCTTTTTCATTTTTAATTGTGTAATGTAATTTTCATTGGGTAATATATTTACATGGTTCAACAATCAAACGCTATAGAAAAGTACATAGAATATTCAATGCCACCCAGCCCTGAAACCCATCAATCTTTCTTCTTTCACTTCCCCCAAAAGGCCATCACTTTAATTAGCTCTCTGTGTGTCTTTCCAGAGATTCTCATTGTTAATACAAGCCCATGCATGTGTGCTAAGTCACTTCAGTTTTGTTTGACTCTTTGCAAGCCCCTGGACTGTAGCCTGCCAGGCTCCTCTGTCCATGGGATTCTCCAGGCAGGAATACTGGAGTGGGTAGCCAATCCCTTCTCCAGGGGATCTTCCCGATTCAGGGATCGAACCCAGGTCTCCTCCATTACAGGCGAATTCTTTACCGTCTGAGCCATCAGGGAAGCCCTAGTACAAGCCTATACCAACACTCATGCTTATTTCCCCCCACTTTTCACAATGGGTTGCATACAAGACACATCACTTGGCTCTGTGCTTTTTACACAGAACACCATGTCTCAAGGAGCTCTGCAACCAGCACAGAAAGAGTCTGTTCTCATCCTTTTCAATAGCCACGGCCAGGAAGGCACAGGGAGGGCAGTAGGTGGCAGCAAAGGAAGGCCAGCCAGGGGCCCCCCTCTCCCACCTCCTGCCTCTACCATCCCCTCCTGCTCAGGAGAACCCCCTCCTCAGCCACTGGCCTCCTCGGCCTTCAAGGCCACAGGGCCCTGCCCTGCTGCAAGTCCATCCACAAAGCCTGAGTGGGCTTTGATTCCCAGCAGAGCCCCTTCCAGGCCACTCTGATCCCTCTTTCCTAGATGAAAAGTTTCCTGCCCAGCCAGAGGACTATGAGGGGTCCCCAAGTGGCTGCTAGTGCCAAATGCCAGAGAACTGGCCACGCCCTCCCATCCAGGAATGTCTCCTCATGTGGGAAACTTGCAAGAAGTGGTCGTCAAGTGCAAAATCTTGATACACAAAGATCGACCCAGAATGCTAAATAGTTGGCAATAATCTGTTTTTTTTTAAGACAGCATATTAAAAAGCAGAGAAATAACTTTGAAGACAAAGGTCTGTATAGTCAAAGCTACAGTTTTTCCGGTGGTCATGTATAGATGTGAGAGTTGGACCATAAAGAAAGCTGAGCGCCAAAGAGTTGATGCTTTTGAACTGTGGTGTTGGAGAAGACTCTTGAGAATCCCTTGGACTGCAAGGAGATCCAACCAGTCCATCCTAAGGAAATTAGTCCTGAATATTTGTTGGAAGGACTGATGCTGAAGCGCCAATACTTTGGCCACCTGATGTGAAGAACTGACTCACTGGAAAAGACCCTGGTGCTGGGAAAGATTGAGGGCAGGAGGAGGAAACGACAGAGGATGAGATGGTTGGCAGCATCACTGACTCAATGGACATGAGTTTGAGCAAGTTTCTGGAGCTGGTGAAGGACAGGGAAGCCTGGCATGCTGCAGTCCATGGGGTCGCAAAAAGTTGGACACCACTGAGCAACTGAACTGAACTGAATCCAAATGTCCAACAGGGGACTGTATAAATAAATCACATGTGTGTGTGCTAAGTCACTTAGTCATGTCTGACTCTTTGTGACCCTATGGAC
Organism: Bos mutus; assembly: GCF_027580195.1. Classification (NCBI taxonomy): domain Eukaryota; kingdom Metazoa; phylum Chordata; class Mammalia; order Artiodactyla; family Bovidae; genus Bos; species Bos mutus. The sequence goes on along the minus strand of NC_091637.1, from coordinate 31,398,475 downwards.
TGTAGACTCCTCTGTCCATGGGATTCACAGCATGTCCACCAAATCCACAAATTGGAGGACTGTACAGTCACTAACAATGGTGTTTTGAAGATAAGGAAATCACACCCAGGCCCACGCACGTTCAAGATAAAATTATGTCGAGAAGAGGATTGTCCCCCTACACTCTCCTCCTCAGTAGGGAACCTCAGAGTCTCAGAACCGGAGAGGGGAAGAGGCCACAGTAGCTGATCAGACAAATGGGGCCTCAGGCCTCTCCCCCAGCCCCTAGACCACGCATCCTTGGTGAGTCATTCCCCCACTGAAGGAAGTGGTACCTCCTCTGTCCTCTGTTGCGGAGCTCAGCACCTCCTCACTTAGCGTTTCCAAATGAAGCTGGAGCCCAGCCTCAAAAGGGAGAAACGTAACCTCAAGTCAGAGGGAAAAGTTCAGGCCTGGTTTCTCGGTCCCCTTTGATGGTTTCCGCCCAAAGCCATGATGGTGGGAAGAGCAAGGCATGAGAAGGAGTATATGTGGCCATTACTTTTCCTTTTAACAACCCCGAAAAAGACAGGATGTGGGTCTTAATAAAACCTGGTCCAGAACTAGATTTTCCTTCTTAAAACAATATCCTGTGACTTCTTTGCAAAGGCGGTTGGATGTATAGGTCTGGGAGGCAATGAGAGGGCAGGAGGGAAAAGTGCAGCTCAGAGCAGTGCTCTGGGTGCTCCCTGTGCCTGGTCCATTATCAAAGAACTCTAGACTCCAGAAGAAGTCGATCCTGACTTCTGCTGCTGCTAAGTTGCTTCAGTCGTGTGCGACTCTGTGTGACCCATAGACGGCAGCCCATCAGGCTCCTCTGTCCCTGGGATTCTCCAGGCAAGAACACTGGAGTGGGTTGCCATTTCCTTCTCCAATGCATGAAAGTGAAAAGTGAAAGTGAAGTCACTCAGTTGTGCCTGATTCTTAGAGACCTCATGGACCGCAGCCTACCAGGCTCCTCTGTCCATGGGATTTTCCAGGCAAGAGTACTGGAGTGGGGTGCCATTGCCTTCTCCTGACTTCTTCTAGGGAAAGGTAATCTGACAGTCTCATTCAGCTGTTTGGATGGGGGATGAGGATCGGAGGGCCCAGCTTAGACTACCTAGTAGAGAACACTTCTCAACAAATATCTGTTGAATGTAACTAAAGCAAAATGAAGGAGAAGGTGGGTTCAGGAAGGCAGTAGGACTGTGGAGGCCCTTACTGTTCGTCCACTTATTCTATTAACATTGGCCAAACACACAGCCCACTCACCAGCCCTTTGCTGAGGATACAGACAGGTGTTTCTTGCAATACACTTTGGCTGCTGCTGGGAGCAGAGCCCCTGCAAGGAAAGCTGTGTATACTGGGAAAAGGAGTGGTAATCCCGCAAATTCTCTGGGATTCTCTGCCCCTCTGCCCGGTGTTGAGTCAGGTTCTAGGAGTTCTAAGGCCCTGTCAGCTCGGGCACCTGGTACTCTTATCCTTAGCTTTCTTTCCGACAGCCCCCTGTTCTGAGGCTCAGTTACAAACTTCCTGCAAAACTGTGATCTTCTTTATCACTGTGTGTGTATTAACAGAAATCAAATGATCCTTTCCCTCCCCTGTGGCTAGCCCACCCCAGCCTCACTCCCACAGAAGCCTGCATCTGAATGTGAGGCTGCAGATAGAAGGAGGCTATAAATAAATACTGCATGGTCACACTGACAAGATTGCAAATATAGGCCTACTGAGGGACAGGACTGGTCAACTCTACCACTTCTAACCACTGTGTCTGCTTTTTATAAGTTTTTGTCTCCTCTCTTACTATCAGGCTACCAGCTATCTGTGAAACTGTCTCTAACAGGTCAGTATCAGTTCAGTCACTCAGTCGTGTCCGACTCCTTGCAATCCCATGGGCTGCAGCATGTCAGGCTTCCCTGCCCATCACCAACTCCCGGAGCTTACTCAAACTCATGTCCATCAAGTCAGTGATGCCATTCAATCATCTCATCCTCTGTTGTCCCTAACAGGTCTAACAGGTCAGGCCCACCAATATTTAATCAATCAGATTCCATGTAGATCCCTACTATTTGCTATATCTATAGGTCAACAAAACCACATGACCGAGCTTGTTAAAACTGTGGGTAAAATCAGAGTTCATGGGCCCTAACTAAAAGCTATAGGGCATCTGGAATGAGTAAAGTATGCAAGCTTAATGCAAACTCGTAGAACCTCAGAAACCACTTTTGTTTCCCTGCTCACAATGAAGTGCTACCGTGAACAGGGCTGGCTCTCACCTGTGTTTCAGATGGTCGAGGCTGCAAGGTAAGGGGAGTGCTGTGGTATTAGACACGATCCTTCTAGCTCAGGGGCTTCCTTCCACTACACACCAGCCATTTACAGGCAGTGTGTTCCCAAGCTGTGGTTAACAGCATTGCCTGGGCATGGGATGGGAGAAAGCCAGGGGGAAGGGCAGGCTGAGCCCTGTCCCTAACACCTGCACGGCGGTTGGATCACTGTATCTTTTCCATTTTACTGCTTTGTCTGTAAATTGGGGTTCAGAAGACCTCTGTGGAGCCCATCTGATCTGATTTCTCTGGGAGGTAGGAAGGACTGAGTTTTTCCCTCCTTCACCAACGTGGCCCAAAGATCCAGTGATGGGCGCTGTGGCTAAAGAGGTAGTGAAGCACCTGAGTGAGAGCAGACGGTGGGGCCAACTGTCCAGGTGTCACCCAGCTGTGTGACTTTGGCAAGTGGCTGAGGCTCTCTGTGCCTCGGCCTCTTCTTGTGAACAATAGGTGTCACAATAGCATCCACTTCCTGGGTTTAAATGAGTCAATAGATGCATAGTCCTGAGGACAGCACCTGACCCATCTTTAGTGCTCGGGTTAGTTGTCCTTGTGGGCTGGGCCAGGCTGAGCATCTGGGACACGTGTTAGGATTCAGAGCCCGGGGGCATCAGCCCTTCCCTCCCTGCTTTGGCCCTCCCTAGGGAAGCAGCACCTCTACCCCAGGCCCCCGGAGCCAGCAGCTGAGGAGAGGAGAACTTGTGGGTGACTCAGAGGTGGGGCGAGCACAGAGTGTGGGGGGATGCCGCACAGGAAGCCGCCGCAGGTAGAATGCTGCCGCCACACCCTGCTCCCTCCTGTACCACCTCCCCCCTTCCTGCCCAGATCCTGCCTTGGGGCTGCTCCTCGGGCCAGCTCTGTCCTAGGGAAGGTGGAACCAAAGGCTCTGGGCTGGACCACATGTCCTGGAACTAAAATACAGCCAGGGTGTGCTTGCCCCGCCACGGGCTGCTAAACGCCTGGATTTTCAAGTGAAAGTGTGGGTCTCCCAGTCATGTCTGACTCTTTTGTGACCCTATGGGCTGTAGCCCACCAGGCTCCAATGTCCATGGGATTCTCCAGGCAAGAACACTGGAGTAGGTTGGCAATTCCTTCTCCAGGGGATCTTCCCAACCCAGGGATCAAACCCGGGTCTCCTGCATTGCAGGCAGAGTCATTACCATCTGAGCCACCAGGGAAGCCCTAACCTTTCCCCAGTTTTGCACTTCAAGTTGGAGCAATGATGTAGTGACTCACTGTCCAGTCTGTGCATCCCCTGCTGACTGCAGCCCCCCACCCCTCGCATGGGTCCCAGCTGCCAGCCTGGCGCTTGGAAGGGGCTGAGGCAGGTCTGCTTTCCTTGGCTTCTCTGGGCTGGTCCCAGCCCCTCTCTGTAGAGATGGGGAGATGGAGGCCCAGAGAGACAGCCCTCTGCCTACTGTGCAGTTAGAGCAGGCGGGAAGCGAGCCACTCAGACTCTGGCCATGGGCCCCAAGGAGAGCGTGGCCCGGAAGGGAAGGAAGACCTGGCTCGTTAGCTCTCGTCCTCCTGGCTGGAGGCCCCAGGAAAGGGCCCAGGGAGGCCAGACTGTCGGCTGAGTCCAGGCCGACTGAGCAAAGAGCCAGTGTCCTCTGCGCGGCTGGAGGGGGTGCCCTCAGGACAGCCACGTTCCTCAGCTCTAACCAGAGAGGTCTCAGCTTTTCCCTGGGAGCCACTGGGAACAGTCAGTGCTTGAGAAGCAGAGCAGTAGGCTGAGAGACAGCAGGAAAAAAAGGCGGTGGGGTCCAAATGGGTCTTGCAGGCTGTGTGGCCTGGGCCCAGCAATTTCACCCCCACAAGCCAGCTGGGCACTGGAATTTCTCAAGAAAAAAACTTGATTTACACGTGCGCTGAATTTAAGAAAGCGAACAAGGGATTGCCCAGCCCTGTTGCCTCCCTGCAGGACCCCTAAAGTCTGCAAGGAAGAAGGGTGAAGAGGGGTGGGGTAAGGGCAAGAGATTGTGCTCTAGCGAGATGCAGGGGATTTTGTTACATTAGATCCCCTTGTTTAGCTCTCCCATTCAGTTAGTATGTTTGTTAATTATCTCTACTCAGAGAGGTAAAGCTCAGAGAGGTAAAATGACTTGTCCAGCCTCAAAATAGCAGAGCCAAGATCCAAATTCAAGTTTATCTGGTCCCCAGACCTGTGACCCTCCCTCCTTTACCTCACAAGTCCTCATCAAGTTCCCAGCCATATATCAGATGCTCCTAAAAGGTTCCTGCTGTGGAGAGGGGGTCTTCCAGAGGAAAGATCTGCCCTGGGATCCCAGAGAATATCCATCCCTTGCTTGCTGAAGTTTGCAGAGGAATCAGTATCCCAGACTGAGGACCCCCATTGTCCACTTCCAACTCAGAAACAGCCCAGGTCACACCCCTCACCCCGTGACGATAAAGGATCAAAAATCAGCCATCATTTTTATGAGAAAACTCCCCTCTGGGAGCCACATCCCCAACCCACCACCCTGAGGAAATGTCAGCTGATCTGGCCTCCCCAGGCACACTCCACTTGCTGAAACCCACAGCCGTCTTCACTCACCCAAAAGGCATCTTTGAACTGAAGCTGAGGCATCATCCTCAGGCAACCGCCACGGCAAAGCTTGCTCTCCTGCCACGGTCAGGGCTGAACGAGGGCCAGGAGCCAGGCGCACCGTCCCAGTCCCTGCAAGGCTGGCCCAGGGGCCCCCCTCCCCGGCCGGCGGCGCCCTCTGCAGCGCCTCCGAAGGCAGCCGTAAGCCAGAGACTGCCGGAGGGAAGAAACGGGCTCAACCTGTTTTGTTTGGGGCTAGAATCAGCGGCAAAATGAGGAAGGGCTGGTGCCCAGTGATGGGAGGAAGGGCCCCACGGTCCGGCCCGGCCCCTCGCCAGCCCCGCGGAGATGAGGACTCAGTCCAGGCTGCAGGACTGAGAGCAAGGAGGGCAGCCCCGGGTCAGTGAGGCAGTGGCCAGCGGGAGAGGCGGTCCCCGGGGCCTCCGCAGCAAGGTTTGTGCAACCTCCCCGGGGCAGGCTCCAGGGCCGGCGCCCCACAGGAAGTGGAGCCGCCCCGCCTGCCACCTGTCACCCTGCTACGCGCCTCCACTTGCCCCCTTCCGATGTTCTAGCGGGGAATGTTCTCTGAGCCACAGACTCAGCGAGCCTGAGGCCCATTACAGTTGTGGGCAAGGAGGAGGGCAGGAACCCAGGTGCTGTCACCCACCACCCCAGCCCCAGCCCGGCCCAGGTCCAGAGAGGCCAGACTCTCCACCCGTCACTGGAAAACCACTTCAGGAAGGGAGGGGCTCACCCAGACCAGAACATCATCACACCCTGCATGCACGATGCCCCAGTCCACGTCCTGCCCTTGAGGAGGTCACAGTCTGGGGGCAGACATAGCTGTGGGCTGGGGGTGGGGGGAAGGTGAGAGCACGGAGGTAGAGGGAGCAGGTAGCTAGGCCAATGGAGAACAGCCTCATGGAGCCTGCCTCTTCTCCAGGTCTCCAGATTAGACCCTCTCTGGGGCAGGAAGTCCCCTCTGAAGATGGAATCTTCAGGCAGGAAGAATGTTGTTGGACTGAGAGAGACAGAATTACAGAGGCATAAATTGGGGAGTTTGAAAAATCCAGGTGGAGGCCCCTGTTTTTGTTCTGTCTGGGCCCTACCCTTCAGAAGGACTTTAATACACCCTCCAGCTCTCCAAGCCTCTGTTTCCCTGTCGGCCACCCCTAATCTTTGGAAAAGATTAGGGAATTACTGGAATTTCTGTTTTTGGTGGGGCAGGTGCTGGGGCTCTCTCTGTGTGTCTGGTATTACCTTGGGAAGAGCCTTGGACTGGAGCCCCAGACACCTGGGGAGGAAGGGCCTGCCCACTCAGCAGAAGATGCCGGTGGGGGGTGGGGGGGCGGAGCCCAGGGTGGGTTGGCAGGAAGGGATGAATCAGGATTGTCCACAAATCACCACCCTCAGCAATGCCTCCCTTACCACTGACTGTGGTGATCAGACAGATGAGAGCTGCCGCAGGAGAGAACTAAGCTCCCAAGTACCAGCAATGTGAGCCCGGGGTTAGAGATGGGGCACACCCATACCTCCGAAATAACCACCCAAGAGATAACTCGCTGGGGAGAGCTGCAGAGCAGTGGGGCCATGGTGGTAGCCCCTATCTCCAGAATCCATGTGTGTGTGTTAGTCACTCAGTTGTGTCCCAACCACGGACCATAGCTGCCAGGCTCCTCTGTCCATGGGGATTCTCCAGCCAAGAATACTGGAGTAGGTTGCCAAGCTCTCCTGCAGGGGATCTTCCTAACCCAGGGGTTGAACCCAGATATCCCGCTTTGCAGGCTGGTTCTTTACCAGCTGAACTATAAGGGAAGCCCAGAATCCCTAGGATCTAGCTAATAAACATCTCCAGCATTGAAAGCACCCCAGTTGGATTTTCTGTTGCTTGTAGCTGAAGACAGCTAACGTCAATATCACCTTGAATGACGAAGGCCAAAGGCTGAGGCTGGACCTCATCCCAATGGCATCACCACCTCTGATAGCCCCTACTCAGCCTCCCTGGCCTCAGGTTTCCATCTACCAAATGGAGTGATGCTTCTAGTTCTGGAGACAGACAAGAAACCCTCAGTTAATGACAGGCTCTTACCCTCTTATTCCCCTGGAGGACGAAACTCAACCTGCTCCATTATCCTTGTCTGAAAAAATGAATGGGCAGAGGAGCCTGGTGGGCTACTGTCCCTGGGGTCACAACGAGTCAGACATGACTTAGCCACTGAGCACAACACACCCTCTTATTAGCAGGAAACTTCAAGTCAGGCTCTCTCCCCTGCCTCTCCAGGGGCTCTTCCCATCACCCCTCATAAATTTCTGCTCAAAACAGCCCTCTTCCTTCCCCCCAAAGGTCCCCTCTCTACTCCTACCTCCACAACTTTGTCTCTCTCTGCTCCCTAGCCTCCCTCCTGACATGCCTGCCTTCATCTTCCTTCCCTGCACAAATCCTCCCATCCCCCAATGCCCGCCACAAAGCTCGCACACATGAGGCCTTCCTTTCCCAGCCAGGGCAGGCCCAGATGGATGGCCATGCTGGTTGTGGGCTGAAGCAATTAGGGAAGGAAGTAATAGGAGGATTCTAAAGAGACTCTAAAGTGCTCTGCTGTAGACAGGCCTTCCTCCTCCCTCCTCAACTCCCCACTGAGGCTCGGCCACCTCGGTGGCCAACAGCCAACTCTGCTTTGGTTTACACTTGCTGAGTACTGGGGGCATCATTAAGCCTTTTACGTGGACCACCTCATTTAGTCCTCCCTTATCATCATCCTCACCTCACAGAGGAGCAAACCAAAGATTAAAGAATTTATGTGACTTGGAACTTGTCTGGTGGTCTAGTGGCTAAGCCTCCCCCTTCCAATGCAGGAGGCATGGGTTTGATCCCTGGTCGGGAAACTAAGATCAGCAGGGTATGGCCAAAAAATCAAAAAAGAGAAAAGAGTTTATCTGATTCGTTCAACACCTCACAGTCGGTAAGTGGAGTGTTGGGCTTCAGACTCAGGTTTTCTGATGCCAAAGCCCATGTCTTAATTTCCCCTCGTGTCTGTTACCAACAACCTCTCTTAACAGTGAGTTTCATCCTTCCTTTCTCCAATTCTGCCTCCTCCAGAACCTCTCACTCTGATCCAAAGTTGGAAAAGGTGAGTCCAGGGAGGCTGTTGGGGCTGGTGGCTCTATTGGATGAGAGTCCAGCCCTGGCGCCTGATCATCGTCCAATTTCCCTTTGTTATTTGCACTGCCTAAGGATGCTTTGGCCCCAAAGAACATAAAACCAGAGGGTCTGATGTGGATGACATGTGTTATCATCCATATACGTGGTTTGGAGGCAGCATGGCCTGGGTGAAATTCATTAGGGCCCCGGCTCAGTTTCTCTGTGACTCTTCTCATTTACTGTCTCCCTTAACTTACTGTGCCTCAAAGAGTTGACCATGACTGAGCAACTGAACTGAACTGTCTCCCTTCTCCAGCTCCAATGGCTCTGGTCTACAACTGCACACATAGCCACAGAGGAAGAAAAGGGATTCCTCTCCTTTTGTCTCATTTTCTTCAAAGTCCTCCCTGCCCAGGCTCTGGGGAGACCTCCCTTCATGTCTCATTGGCCAGAATGAGACAGAATCACATGTTCAGGTATGGCCATCACCGGCCTCAGGAAGGGGATGTCTTGATTGGGGTGATGGGAATGTTGAGAGCCAACCACCACGACCACCACAGTGCTCTGTCTACCAGGTCCACAAACACTGCTGGGTACCAATTCCTGGCAGGCCCTGCTGGGACTGGGGCTCAGAGAGGACACAGACCTGGTCTCTACCCTGGAGGACCCACTTATGGGTTCTAGAAAGATCTCTCCAAATGGGAAGTGGTTGGGAGAGGGTGAGACCAGAAGAGGGTGTTATAATAACTCTGAGAGAGGGCTGAGCCCTAGGTGGGCAGGCCAGGAGGAAGGGCTGGTGGGACATTATGGAGACAGAGGAGAAGGAGGGAGACATTTGAGTGCCTCTGAGAAGAAAAGGAACTGCTCTCAGGCCTCCCTTCATCACCAGTTTCCCTGGGGAAGGGAATCCAGTCCTGAAAATCATAATCACAGTTGCATCAAAACATCATTCACCTTGAGGTCCAGGCAGCTGTGCTTGGAGCCAGACTTTGCTCCTATTTAAGGAGGGAGTCTCCCATGAAGGCTGAGCCCCATCCTATTTTGCATGACATTTGAATACATCTCCTGAGGAACTCAAACTCAAGAAGTAGGAGATCCATGGATTGAGAACAAAATGCAAAATCAGTTATTACAACATTGCCACAGCCAGCCCCTTGGAGGGGTTTTGCTCCTGAAGCCAGTTCATCCATCCTCTTGAGCCAAATAAACAACAAAAACAATAATACTAGCCAGCATCAAGGGAGTATTACTGCCCGAAGGATTTGCATGCATTTTACATGCTTGATCTCACTGATAGCTCTCTGCCAGGACCAGCTATGTCATTTGCAGCATCAATGCAAAATGAAAGTGTGGGGCCTCTTATTAACAAGGCAAGGGGAAAATTGCTGTTAAAGCTTCTAAAATATAGTCTTTCCCTTTCCCATGTTCTGTCAACTTGCTTCATTTGCTATTTAACGTTGCACCCCCTTGGGCATGGGAACACTTGAGGGACAAGCGCCCTCCATCTCTTGACTCACTTTCAGAGGAAACCCACCAGCTGCTGGGTTTCCCCTCCTGCCAGTCACCAGACTGCATTCTCCGGCTGGGGGCAGGGAAGTCAAGCCAGGCATCTCCCTTTCTCACGGTAGAGGGTGATCCCCAAGACTACTGCACGCTCATACCAGGATGCCCTAGGTACCGGTCAGGAGTGGACAGGAGACCTGAGTCACCTGCTGAATGCGCCACGGTGCTGTCAGCTCAGTGCGGGGACAGCTGCTGCCATGCCCCATCCTGAAATGCTGCCAGGCAACACTGAGCCTCCCCACACCTATGCCAGGCCCTGCTGGGGGCAGAGGGTGGCAGTGGTGGCTAGGCAGGAGTTGGGAGGGGAAAGCTGAGGACCCATCAGGGGAGGTGGTAGGAGACAGGGCCATGCATGCGCAGAGGCTCTAAGCCCTGAATCCATGCCTCATTGTCCCATCAGACTTCACTTAAAAACAGAAATCTGAAGATAGTATTATAAAGGGTTTCAAGATGTACATCCTTGTAGGAAACCCTGCTCACTACCGCCTGTTCTCCACACATCAGGATGACATTTTCAGACCAAATTAGATCATGTACTTTCTATTGTCACCTTAGCTATGATTTCTCAATGCTCTTTGAACAACAGTCATTGGCCTTACATGGCCTGTAGATCCTGCATGATCTGACCCCAGCCTACCCTTCAACCTCATCTCAAACAGGAAGAATCTTGAGCAATAGGTTGGAGCCTTCTAGAAAAGGGAAGGTGTTGTAGAAAGGAGCATCTCAAAGCTCCTTGGTGACATTAGGCATTCAGAGGGCCCTGACCATGAATTTTATTCGGAAATAGCATCACCAGTGGTCCAGGGGGCATTTGTCTTGCCCCTCTCTGCCTGCAATTCAGGAGACCTGGATTCTATCTCTGGGTCAGGAAGATCCCCTGGAGAAGGAAATAGCTACCTGCTCCAGTGTTCTTGTCTGGAGAATCCCATGGACAGAAGAGCCTGATGGTGCACAGCCCACAGGGTCGCAGAGCCGGACATGACTGAGCGACCAACACTTTCATGTTCGCTTTTCTCATTGTTGTCTTGATAATATCTGCCATTGTCCAGGCAGGCCAGGTGACACAGTATCTTTCCTTCCTGGAGAAGCAGAGTGTACTGCCATGATGCTGGCATGGCTGTGGGGTGCCTGCTCACCTTATCTACCCCATGATTGAATTGGAATGTTCCTGGACCCAAGCACCATGGCCCACTGTTCCTGGGGGAAATGCGTCAGGCTCCTCCAGTTGGCCAGAGGCACATGTCCACCAAGCTGGGGCCCCCACACTCAACCGCAGCTACCCTGCCCCGGAATGGAACAAGCCCGGCTGCAGAGCATCCACTGGCATTTCCTGAGCCTTCTTATCTGGGGACGTGGAAGCAAACAAGGCAGAGCTCCCGCCTGTCTGATGGGGGAGGCAGCCCAGTGTGCTGACTGCAGCACAGCGGTGGGTGCAGGAGAGAGGGGAGTCCTCCCGCAGGAGGGGACCTGGGGACTGAGTAGCCGGAAGGAGCTCGCTGGTGTGACCAGTCAGCAAGGAGTTTCCAGAATGACAGTGAAGGCCTGCTGGGGTCTCAGCACACAGAGCTGTGTGCTAAGCACACACGCCTGAGGTCTCATGTCATCCAGCAGATATGGAAGCTGAGGTTCAGAGTTCAGCTAACTTGTCAGTGCGTGCATGCTTAGTCGTGTCCAACTCTGCAACCCCATGGACTGTACCCCGCCAGGCTCCTCTGTCCATGGCATTTTCCAGGCAAGAATACTGGAGTGGGTTGCCAGTTCCTGCTCCAGGGGATTTTCCCGACCCAGGGATCAAACCCACATCTCTTGTGTCTCTTGCATGGCAGGAGGATTCTCTACCCCTTGAGCTAGAGTCCCACCCTAAGTGGAGTCTTTCCTTCCTAGAGAGTAGGGCTGGAAGTGAGGGACCAGGGCAGAGTCTGGGGCTGAAGCCTGGTGAAGAGGGAGGGGAGTGAGGGGAAGTCAGCAGCTGAGGAGGAAGTTCAGGGACCAGGGGCCCTGCAGGGTGGGGGCGGGGCTCCCAGATGGCCTGTCTGACACCTGGGGACATCCTGGTCCCAGATCTTTGCAGAGGGGCCTGTGGATGTGGCCTGTGGCCCTTAGGATGTGCTATAGATTCTACTTTTCAGTTTGCCCCAGAAAAGCAGTTGCAAAAAAATAAAGCTTCTTCCCACTCATGCAGCTCTTCTGAGTTGACAAGGAGCTTTCAGATTTACTAATTTGCAGCCACCAGGGTGTGACTCTAAGTTTCCAGTCATCGTCACTCTTCAGAAGCCGGGTGTTGCTGGTGTTGCTGGCCGGAAGGCTTAGAAGACATCACAGAAGTGCTAAGTGGCCAGCAGTGTCACCAGGACCCCCCACCCAGCCCCGTAGATGTGGGGGAAGGGCTCCTTTGGTGAAGGCTGAGAACCACCATCGCCAGTTCACCAGTCAGAGGGTGGAGGAATGCAGAGGTGGAAGGGTCCGCAGAGACCCTCTCAAGGGTCTCCAATGGCAAGAAGGGGGCCTATCAGAAGACCTGTGGGACTTGGTTAAAAAACATAAGGCCAGATCTCAGCTTAGACTTACTGACTGGGTAGGGGCAGGGAATCTGTCAGTTTCTAGTCACCGTCTGTGAGTCAGACGCACACACTTAGAAGGGAACTCCTCTCATTCCCTTACTGCTCCATTTTACAGGTGGAGAAACTGAGGCCCAGCAGGACAGAACCACTGAGCGGATTCTTTTTAATAACAGAGAAGGCAGGATATAATCACCTCCCACCCGCCATTCCTGCTCTGGTCCTTTCTAGCCTGTTTTGGTTTGTGTTTTCCATAACGGCAGCTGTCTCAAAAAAGAGCATCAACAGTTTTTCAAAATCCTCTCCCCAGTTGGGCTGGTCTTCATTTGGTCAGAAAGTATCTTTGCTCACAGTAAGGCAAAGCTTGATTTTGGCCCAGCTGGTGTTTAATTATTACTGAGATCCTGACATTCAAAGGCAGGGGACCTTGATTTCAGTCTTGTCTGGGCCAGAAAATCACTAAGTCGAGAAATGGGGAAGGGAGCACGGATGCAGCAAAGGAGATAGCATACACCAAGGCGCAGAAGCAGGGGGCGACTGGGTGTGTCCAGCTGAGGGGTGGGAGGTGGGGGGAGCACTAGACTTGGAGACTGAAGAACAGGATTTGAATCCTGGCTCCAGCCTCACCTCACCGACAAGGTTCCTCCTCGGGAACAAGGGGATGATGAGCCTATGTATTTAACAGAGTTGCTCTAAACTTTATACAAGAAGTTTCTAACATGCCTCGCCCAGTACTTAAGACATGACATCATCCAGCTCAGCTCGTGTGCACAGAGGCCTGTCAGCCCACCGCGATGACAGCATTTCAGACCTGGCAGTGTTGCTGCTAAGGTGCTGTGCTCCCAGGCAGTGACTGGAGAAGACGTACTCCCAGGACTTCAAACAGCAGAACAAAGCCCAGGACTGGCTGGTGGCCTGAGCAGTGTGGAGGGCATGACGATAGACTCTTATCAGACGGCGAGACCCCATGTTCTTGGGCAGCCGGTGCTGCCCAGCTCTCGAGTTTCTTCCCAAGCCCTGTCCTCAGCAGCACCCCTTTCCAAATATCTCTGAAAGACATGTGTTCTCATATATATTATTTAATTTTTACATTTTATTTTGATATAGTTTAAAAAGTAAAGAGTACAAGGAACTCTCATTCTCTTTCCCCAGATTCAGCAGATTATTTACATTTTTGCCACAATTCATTATTATATCTCTCTCTGTACTTACACAGATATGCAGATGACACCACTCTTATGGCAGAAAGTGAAGAGGAACTAAAAAGCCTCTTGATGAAAGTGAAAGAGGAGAGTGAAAAAGTTGGCTTAAAGCTCAACATTCAGAAAACTAAGATCATGGCATCTGGTTCCATCACTTCATGGGAAATAGATGGGGAAACAGTGGAAACAGTGTCAGACTTTATTTTTTTGGCCTCCAAAATCACTGCAGATGGTGATTGCAGCCATGAAATTAAAAGACACTTACTCCTTGGAAGGAAAGTTATGACCAACCTAGATAGCATATTCAAAAGCAGAGACATTACTTTGCCAACAAAGGTCCATCTAGTCAAGGCTATGGTTTTTCCAGTGGTCATGTATGGATGTGAGAGTTGGACTGTGAAGAAAGCTGAGCACCGAAGAATTGATGCTTTTGAACTGTGGTGTTGGAGAAGACTCTTGAGAGTCCCTTGGACTGCAAGGAGATCCAACCAGTCCATCCTAAAGGAGACCAGTCCTGGGTGTTCTTTGGGAGGAATGATGCTAAAGCTGAAACTCCAGTACTTTGGCCACCTCATGCAAAGAGTTGACTCATTGGAGAAGACTCTGATGCTGGGAGGGATTGGGGGCAGCAGGAGAAGGGGACGAAAGAGGATGAGATGGCTAGATGGCATCACTGACTCAACGGACATGAGTTTGGGTGAACTCCGGGAGTTGGTGATCGACAGGGAGGCCTGGCGTGCTGCAATTCATGGGGTCGCAAAGAGTCAGACACGACTGAGCGACTGAACTGAACTGAACTGAACTAATTACATATGCTTAGTAATGAGATAGATACTATCTGAGTAAGCTAGAGACATGGAACCCTTTACCCCTAAATTCTTCAGTGAGTATTTCCTGTGAACAAGGACATTCTCTTACATAACCACAGCACAAGTTTCAAAACCAAGAAACAACATTGTACAGTGTTCTTGTCTATCCCACCCCTCAGTCACCTTTAATTCCATCAGTTGTAATGTCCCTTAAGTCTGTTTTTCCCTCCTGGTCTCCTTCCATCTCTGACAGTTCCTCTATTTTCCCTTGACATTCATGACCCTGATACTGTGGAAAATAGCAGGCTGCTCAGTTTGTAGAATGTCTCTCCATTTGGGTTTGCATCTGGTTCTTCCCTCATGATTACATTCAGATCACACACTTTGTATGACAGGAACACGACATAAGTACTTTTGTGTTCTTCTCAGCGCATCGTATCAGGAGGCACATGAGGTCAACTTGTCCCATTGTTGGTGATGTTAACTTTGGTCACTTGATTTAGGTGGTGTCCACCAGTTTTCCCTTTCATGTTTAATAAATATCTTATAGGAAAAATTTTAAGGCCATGTAAATATATGTATCTGTTCCTCATCACACCTTTGCCTGCTTGTTTTGACATCCATTGACGATTTTCTGACTCTACCCTTCCATCTATATTTATTAGTTGGCATCCTACTGAACAGAAGTGTTCCCTTTTCCTCATTTATCTATTCATTCATTTATATTAATGAAGACTCAGGAATTTCTATTTCAATAGGTTATAATCTGTTATTACTGTTATTTATGTTGATGCTCAGACTGCCCCAGATTAGAGCAGTTTCTGTTTCCTTTTCACATGACACTATTTGTTTTTGAGTACTTCTTACTTACCTGCCCCTAGCTCTAGAATCAAGGTTTCTCCAAGGATCCCTGGTTGCTTTCAATGGTGAGTCCAAAGTTTTGCTCTTTTTATTTTTAAAGGCTTTATTGAATTTGTTACAATATTGTTTTTTATGTTCTGGTTTTTTGGCCTCAAGGCATGTGGGATCTTAGCTTCCCCACTAGTAATGGAACCTGCACCCTCTGTCCTGGAAGGTGAAGTTTTAACTACTGGGCAGCCAGAGAAATCCCTGAAGTTTTGCTCTGAACTCACTGCTCTTTACCTTTGTCTCCCCAAAATGGTTGGAGTAGATTTTTAAGGAGTCATGATTTTGTATGAATAGGTGAGCTGAGAAGTTTCAGGTCATTGCTGATCTGAGCCCTGAATGATGGATGGCTGCAGTTTGGAGGAGCCTAGAGAAACATGAATTCTTTTATTATTATTATCATCATCATCACTATTAATGACAATAAACACTTCCATTCATTCAGTGGTGCTGTGTGCCAGGCTGGGAAGAGGCAGGGCAGCTCATGCAGGTGTTGCCTGCCAGGCTGAGGGTTTGGACTTCAAGCTTGGAGCACTGAGGGACCATGAAGATCATGCCTCTTTCTAGGGCTGCCTTCTCACCACCAAAAGTCAAGAACTTGTGGCCAAATCACACAGAGAGCCGAAAAGGAGACAAATAGGACAATAATCTGACACCCTTTCCCAGCAGAAAGCATATGACAAGGCCCAGGAGCTAGTGCAGGGGAAGGGGAGGAAGTGGTGAGATACAACAACCCGGACATTTCGAAACTGCCAGGCAAGAAAATCAGGAACCATCGTGCTCAGAGGATGTGACTCTCCTGACGGGACTCCCTCAGTACAAAGACAAAGACCTGTCACTCGTTTGGTTTTTTTTTTCCCCTCATCCACACTTTTCAAAGCATCTAGAGAAGGCACAGGTTTGTGACCTCTGAAATTTCTCTCCCACAGGGCTGCCATGTACGGTTGAGTAGGTGGTTCACTGCTTAAGACATGAAAGACGTGAAGCCCAGGTCCCCTTCCAAAGGACCTGCTGCCCCGCTGCAGGGAGAGTACCCAGCATGGAGTCTCCAGCTGTCAGTTCCTTCCTTCTCAGTTGCAGGGGGCCACCTTACCTGAGGTCACACCTTTCTTGGCCTGACTATTGGAGGCAAAAGGATAAAGGCCCCTCCATTGAGATCTGATGCTTGGACAACTCTGATGACCTGGTGCTGGGTTTGCTGAGCTTGACTGAGCCTGAAACACAGGTTGACTTTCCTCTGCCCAGACCTGCTTTCTCCCCCTTCCTTTCAACAGATGTGGCTCTCTAATAAACATCACGTGCTCCAAACTCTGCCTCAGAGCCTGCTTGTGCAGAATACAAACTGCCACACAAGAAGGTCCAGCCAAGGGGATGAGTGAGGGCTGAAAACCAGAGCTTGCTTCTGTAGCCAAGCAGTATGACATGAGACTTCACCCACCAAAGTGGCACCATTTTCTAATTCTCCTCCAGCCTGCCTCAGGGCTTCCCTGTCCACTGTGCTCTGTGGTCACTCTCTCTGAGCAAGCCCTTTTCCTCTGAGCTCTGCACTTCCCCTTTCCACTCTTCCCTTTGATGCAAGAGACCCAGAGCAGTTCTGTCTCCTGTTTGCAGCAGAGAAATTGTCTGGTAGACATTTAAACTTAGAAGACCAGATGGGGAGTCATTCATCTCTCCAGGGAGTTGCCTGCCTGGAGGATGTCAGAGATAGAAGGACTCCATAGACTTCTGCAAGTGGGCCTGCCAGTGCCAGCAAAGGGTCAAGTGAGCTAGTCATGGAACCAGGTGTGAGCAGCCTGTCAGAGCCCACCCCTGGCCTTGGGACAGCCTCGGGGGACCTGGTTAGTACCTGGATTCACCTTACTTTTCAGTATAGAACGAGCACTTCCCTTTGGTTCTCATCCCCTTGGTCCTGCCTTTTCCTGTGGCCCCTAGCCCTCTACCCACTTCCAGCTTCCTCTCCTTCCCACTCCCCTCCTCGGTCAGCCTGGAAATCACTTCCTCCCTGTTTGCCCCCAGACCCTCTTGTTCACTTTCTCTGGCCCGTTCCTTCTGCTCCGTTGCCTGCAGGGCTGCTGGGGCCTCTGGCTTGGCCAATGTAGGAAGACTTGTGCCTGGGCTGGTGGAAGCCGGAGCTGAGACCTCACCCTGCAGCCTCTGCTTCCGGAGGGCACTGGGTCCCCGCAGTCCCGACCAGGACGCTGTCATCTGTGGTAGTCACCATTACTGTGCTCCTACTGTGTGTCAGACGCCGAGCTGTGCGCTTCAGATCTACCATCTCTCGTCCTCAGAAAGCAACTCAAGGAGAGTGTCATTGCCCCTGTCACAGGAGAACTGTACAGGATGAGGAAGTTAAGGGTCTGGGACTGGAATCCCAAGTCTGTATATTCAAATCCCCATCCCCAGCCTATCTTTCGCCTATAACCCCCTACCTCTACACAGACTTAAGTCCGGCCAGTGCTACAGCAGCCACTCTAGGGTGCCCCTGAAAAACCAATTCAGAAAGACGCTTGGCAGTAAATATGGAGGAATTACTGAGGAATTTTTAAAACTTGATACATTGTGTCCAGGAATTCCATGGCTAGAAACCTACCCAGAGGAAATAACAAGAAACATGGGAAACAATTTATGTACAAAGATGTTTGTAAAAGTATTATGTATCATAAGGGAAAAAAAAATCCCCCAATCTACATATCTAAGCCTAATTAAATTATGGTGTTGCTCTGCTGAAAATATGCTGCAGCCATTGAAAATATTTATAAAGAGTTTAATAATCACATGGAGAAAACATTTATGACTAACGCCAAATGAAAATAGCAGGTTATAAAATTATACAGCTTGATCTCAACCATGCAAACTTGCTCTGCAATTAAAATGAGAATAAAGTGCGAGCCTTCCGCAGCTCCTCTTCTTCCATGTCCCCTACCCCATGCAGACTCTCACAGCAATTCCCACTCTCGTGGTGTCTCCTTGCTTTGTCTCTCCCCACTGAACCATGAGGGTTTCAGACGGGGAGCAGTTGGTCTTCTTCCTCCCTGATGGAGCAGCAGCCAGATAGAATCCATTGCTGAGTAGACACTCAATCCACCTCTGAGGAATGAATGAGCAAATAAGGAAAAGGAAGGGGTGGGAAGGCTGGCACAGGCCTCAAGCTGCTCACTTCCTCAGAATCAGTCTCCTGACTGGCACAATCTTAGACTTGCCTTTTCCTGCCCTGGCTCCAAAAGCCTTTGACAGCTTTGTCACCTGAGAAACAGGGCGGAATTTCCCCTGAGCAGCTCAGGATGTACAGGAGGGAGCATCCCTGTGACCCTGGGCCAGGGGGTGGAGACATGCCTGAGCTGCCTCTGGCACCTTATACACACCAGTCCCGCCAACCCTCACAGGTGTGGCATATTAACTGAAAACTCCCATTAACATTTACAAGCTTCCTCGGTGGCTGAGACCATAAAGAATCTGCCTATAATGCAGGAGACCTGGGTTCTATCGCTGAGTCAGAAAGATTTCCTGGAGAAGGGAATGGCAATCCACTCTAGTATCCTTGCTTGGAGAATCCCATGGACAGAGGACCCTGGCAGGCTGCAGTCCATGGGGTCACAAAGAGTTGGACACAACTGAGCAACTAACACACACACACGTTAACATTTACAGAAACTGAAACTTAGGGTCATAATTTGCTCCAGCTCTTACAGGAGTAAGTGACAGGGCTGGGTTTCAATCTCCAAAACCCACCCCTGGACTATAAAAGTGACCTCGGCCTGTCCCTTCTCCAGTGTGAGCCTCAGTTTCCCCTCTGGACAGTGAGGCTGCTGACTCCAAGGGCTCAGCTGTCCCTTTCCACTCAGATAGCCTGTGATGATAAAATGTCCCAACTCAAACTCCACTTTCCTTTTTCCAAACTCCACCCCGACACCACCCTGCTCCCCCCGACCCCAGTCCTGAAAGTTACTGGAGGCAGCTTGGAGCCTTGAGGACCATGGGACTGCAAATGAGCCAAGTGACGCCATGCCCACAGACCCTTCACAGATAGCCTGGGGCTGGAGAACAGCTCGTGCCCGCCCCCACCTCCCTGGATACCAGCAGAATGCTCTGGAGCATTGGAGCATCACATCCAGCCTCAGAAAGACACGTGTATCAGGTTGCTGGCCATTTCCCCTGCTGAAACCCCTGGGCTGGTGTCTGGGGGTCCTGAGAGTGTCTTCCTGCCGTCTTTGCTCAACTCAGCTCTCATGGCCAAAGGGCTCCAAGAAACATAGTCATCTCCCTCCACTGTCAACACACACCCTGCCTATGGGAGAGACCATCGTAGTAACAGCCCACACCTGCACAGTCTCCCACCCACTCCAGCCCAGCAAGGTGCCCAGGACAGGATGGCAGTCCCATTTTACAGGTGGGCATCCTGAGGCCCAGAGAAGGACAGTAATTCTCCATGAGCCACACTAGTAAGTGGCAGAGCTGAGACTAATCTCTAGCCTCTCAAGCCAGTGTTTTTAGTGCTTTCCCGCCAGAGCCTGTGCTTGTCCCATTCAAGTGGTACACATTTATTAACCCTTGCCACAGGCAGGCGGAGAAGGCAATGGCATCCCACTCCAGTACTCTTGCCTGGAAAATCCCATGGACGGAGGAGCCTGGTAGGCTGCAGTCCATGAGGTCGATAAGAGTCTGACACAACTGAGCGACTTCACTTTCACTTTTCACTTTCATGCATTGGAGAAGGAAATGGCCACCCACTCCAGTATTCTTGCCTGGAGAATCCCAGGGATGGGGGAGTCTAGTGGGCTGCCGTCTATGGGGTTGTGCAGAGTCGGACACGACTGAAACGACTTAGCAGCAGCAGCAGCCACAGGCAGAACACTGTGGGACTGCAAAATAGGCAAGACACAGCCCCTCCCCTTGAAAGGTTTGCAGTTGAATGCAGCAGGGGAAGAAGCAGGGGTGAGGTGTCAGAGATGTGGTCTGCGAAGCTGCCCGGAATGGTGGGTGCAGAGCAAGATGTCTGGAATACCTGTTGAACGAAAGGCAGATGGACTGAATGAATGAACTGCCTTATTAACAACGGAGAGGGGAAGCAGGGATGGAAGAAATTGCCTGAGCCAAGGTGTGACACACAGTTTGACACACATGCAGGATACACATCTAAAGAAAGGAGAAACAAAGCTAAAAATAGTTCAGGAAGGCCACATTTTGAACCACTGTAAATGCCAGGCCCAGAAGTTTCAAAGATCCTCTGTAGATAAGAGTTGCTGTTACAAAACATGTTTTTGGACCTTTGTTTAGCAGCAAGACATGAATGATCAGGCAAACAATGGCAGCTCTGGGGAATAGGGGTGAGGGGTGAGGCTGGAGGCAGAGGGGCAGGGGAGGACTCCTGAGAGACATGAGGAGGCTGGCCCCGGTCCGGAATGGGATGGATGTGGGAGAAAGGTGTACAGGTCTGGCTTCTGACACTGCCTTTCTCTGCTCCTAACAGCTGGGGTTCCCTGCTGGCCAGCCTCAGCCTCACCCCATCCCAGGGGGTCAGTCCTGACTCAGGAAAGGAGGACAAGAAGGCATCCAGCCGCAGGTATCATCAGCTCTGGCTGGTCGTCAGTTTCGTATCTGGATGAAGCACAATAACACACAGTGGGCACTCAATCCATTACTGTAAGCCTAGACCCTGAGCTGCACTTTCCAGATAAATGTCACTCTGGATGTGGGACCGCCCTGCCCCCAGCCTGCCAGAGCTGGAGTCATGGCCCTGAATCCCAGCTCAAGCTGCCTATAGTCCAACGCTAGGGGCCATCTGCCTGCCCAGCCATAACACCCCTTAGATTGGGATAGTAGAAAGAGGGAGGCAGATTTGAAGCCAGACAAACTGGGGCTTGACTTTAGCTCTATATTCTTGGAAAGTTACTCAACATCTCTGAGCTTCGTTTTCCTTATTCATAGGAATCAGCCAATAATACTCATGTAACAAGATGTTAAAGACGGGGCTTTTCTGCTCCCACAGAGTTTTGACTGCTGTCCAAAGGTGAAGACAAGAAGAGACTTCAGGGAACTACTTGAGCTTGTAGGACCTGCCAAAAGAGGGCTCCAAATAGACCCTGAAGGGCTGCCCAACACCCGCCTTCGGCTCCATATAGAGGTGAGGGCAGAGAGAAGACTGATGAAGACGATCCTGAAGAGAGTTTAGGGGAACGCTGATGTTTCTTTTCCTCTTCCCTCCTGCAGATTCCAAAAATAGCCTTGGGGCTTGATCGCAAGATCTCTTTCTCTGGAGAAATTCTCATCTCTGCTTTCCTTGAGGTTGGCTGTGCTACCAGGCACACTCTTTCCATGTGGCCACTCATGGCTGTTCAAGGCTTACATCCTTGTTTTAATATCCTCAAACAAAAAAGAGACAGCTTTTATTCAATAGTCCATTCAAAGTTCCAGCCTGACTTTCCTTTGCCTGATTGGGGTCATGTGCCCATCTATGAACCAATCACTGTGGCCAGTGTGGGATGTGCTGCCCTGATTGGCTGGATCTGGGTCACATGTCCTCTCCCGGAGCCTTGTGAATCAAGAGTAGAGGAGGGAAAGGAGAGAGCTGCAGAAGAGGGAAAGGGATGAAAGGAGCCTGTGTGCCTCTTTTCCTGATCAGCATATCTCCTTCCTCCCCATTATTCTCTGTCTCAGCACCTTCCCGGTTTCCCTCATTGTTCATATTGCTATTTAGAATTACATATTTGTTTCCTTGAGCTTCCCAGGTGACTCAGCGGTAAAGAATCTGCCTGCCAATGCAGGAGACGGAAGAGACGCAGGTTCGGTCCCTGGATCGGGAAGATCCCCTGGAGGAGGAAATGGCAACCCACTCCAGTATTCTTGCCTGAGAAATCCCATAGACAGAGAAGCCTGGCGGGCTACAGTCAATGGGGTTGCAAAGAGTCAGACGTAACTATGCACACACGCGTAAGTAGGCTGTCTCTACTCTCCAGCATCGGCTCCAGACCATTGGAACCACACAGCTCTTGCTGCAACTCGCCCAGTGCCTGACATATTGGCATAAATGGGTGTTACCCTCATAGTGAGTGCCCTTTCTCCAGGAAGGGACCATGCTTATTTCCTACGAGTGTGTCACCCACCCCAGCCCTAGGTTGCCCCAGAGGTGCTTACACTCCATGGGCTTCTACTCGTCTCCCCACACTCCCACCCCCAAGCTCACTGGCCTTGCCCCAGGCTCTCCTTAACTGAGAGTCATGCCCATGGGACAAAGGTCCAGAGGGCAAAGACAAGACCTCCCCCCGCACTGTCCTTCCACTGCCCACTGTGTGTCTGTCATTCACAGAAGTTGTGGCTGTGTCTTTCTGGAGAAGGCCATCTTCAGGTGCTACTGGGGAAGGTCCTTGCTCTCCTGCTAGGAGGTGAGGAGGCAGGAAACAGCAGTGCAGGACCAGGCAGTGTGGAGGGAGGGCTCAGCCTCTCTTGGTCTGCATTTTGGAGGGTCTCCTCCAGCAAGCAGGAGCAGGTGGTACTATTGGAGCAAGGCAGGAGGGAGCCCAGGTTCACATCCAAAGAAGTTGCCATGTTTCTGCCTGATCCAGTTTCCCTTTATTATCCCCAAGCCTTTATCCATCGATGTGAGGCACCACTGAGCTGTCGCTTGGGAGCTGCCCTTGGTTCTTGCTCAGAATCTCTGATGTTGGAGGAACAGCGCCCCCTGAAGGCTGGCGGTGTGGGGCAGTGGAAATCAGCAAGAGCCCCCTCGGCCCCATCTTATGGCTGGAAGAGCTTTGTGTCAGAGTCAATCTGAGTGTTTCTGAGTGTTTTTTAGTGTGAGAAGCCTGAGCCTCTTGACTTCAGTCCAACAGTTAGTGAAGCTGCCCCCCAAAGGATCGCCTGGGGGAAGGCGTAGGTGCGAGGGAGCCACCTGACCCCAGAGTGTCCCTGCTCAAGTCTTCTGCCTGTGAAGACCTGGCCCCAGTCACTTCTCAGCCTTGGGGTGAGGGCTGGCTGTCACCCTATCCTGAGCTGTGCAGGCGGGACCAACTTAGCATTCAGGACTTGCCAGCAAATTCTTTGGTGATGCGGGGCCTCTCAACTGGACCCCGCTATGTCGTCTCTGAGAGCAGAGAGGGGGAGAATGGCTGCTCCTAAACTCTGGCATTCCTGCCCCAAATCCTGTAGTTTTAGGAGTTCAGCCTAGTGCTGCAGGGAGGATGGGAGGCGTCGTGACTCTTCAGACTTCCAAAACGTCTCCTCCAGGCACAGGGAAGGGGTTTTGGCGCTTGTGTGCTTGTGGGTTTCCAGACTAAAACCTCCATCTCAGTCCTATGACCCAGAAATTCTGTTTCTGTGCCCATGATGGAGAAGGGAGGGGCAGACCGAGAGTCCTCCAGCGGGGGCGTGAATGAGTAACACGTGGCCGATGCACTGTAGGCAGACTCAGCAACGTGGATCTTAAAATCAAAGTGTTCAGTGAAAAAAGGAGGAAAGCAGATGAGATTTTATAACAGAATACCATTTCCGCACATTCATAATACAAGTATAGGTGCATGCTTATTTTTAGCATTGTACTATTGCCTCTGGTATTAATAAAATGAACACGACTATCTGATATCAATGTGTAAAAGATTTCAAAGACTCTGCTTATTTTTAGGATACTAGAGGAATATTTTTCAACCAAAATTTGGAGGCTCACTTTGTAGACCAGCATGATCATATAATAGTTCTCCTATGTTAAATTATTTTTATTTTGCAATTTCCCATACTTCTTATAGTTGAAAGTATTTCAGTGGTTACTCTCAATAATTCTGTACTAGTTCAAATGTACCAAAATTCTATCAATTGACTTTGGAATAGTACACCTAAGTGGAAATGTAAATTCATGTGTTATTCACAATATATTTGTATCCCTCAAAGTACTTTTCATTTTCACATTGCCCAGGCCCTGAATTTGGAATGATATGCTTATTCAACATTTGGATTAAAGTCCTGATAATGTATTAATGCTTCTAAGTTTCCCCTTACACATAAGAAAAATAAATTATTTTCTGAGTTAAAAAATATATTCATACAAAACACATGCAAGAATACATACAAATAAAAAGATATGCATTAAGTACATTAGAGTGCTTACCTGTAGTGGATAGGAGAACAGGAGGGAACTATGGGATAAGTGCCTTAGACAGCAAGGAGATCAAGGAGTCCTAAAGGAAATCAACTCTGAATATTCACTGAAGGACTGATGCTGAAGCTAAAGCCCCAAACTTTGGCCACCTGATGTGAAGAGCCAACTCATTGGGAAAGATCCTGAGGCTGAGAAAGATTGAAGGCAGAAGAAGAGGGTGACAGAGGATGAGATGGTTGGATGGCATCACTGATTAATGGACATGAGTGAAGGACAAGGAAGCCTGGTGTACTGCAGTCTATGGGGTCTCAAGGAGCTGGACACAACAACAGAACAACAACAATGGGATAAGAGGAAATTCATTAATTCAAATTGAAGGACGAGGCCTTACTCAAAGATGATAATGGACCATGAGGCTAAGTAACTCAATTTCCCTGAGCACAGGTAAGGGCGAAACTGATGAAAAACCCTGCAAGCTCCAGTCTCCAAGCTCAAAGTCAAGTCCATCTGCTCCAGCTCTGGGGCCAAGGTCTTCCAAGAGTTTCAGTCAACAGCACAGTGGCATTTGGTTTATCACCCACCCATCCAGAAAATTCCTAAGAACACGTGGTCCAGGCTCAAGAAATTGCACCCTAAAGAGACTATGAGACTGAGAAATGCGCCCCCTAGAGGCCAGAAGGGTGATCAGAGGTCTGTTTGAGTTGAACCAAAACTTCAAGGGACTCTCTGGCTGCATGGATCCGTCCTGTGAAAAGAGCTGATGCACTTGTTCTCACTAAGGCGTAAGGGTTTGAAAAGTTTCCCCTTCCTAGAACAAGTACGATGCTTCAAGAGCCTGGTGTGCACTGTGAAAGGAAAATTAAAATGGAGTCAGTATTGTTAAGAGAGCTCTCTAAAATGGAGGCACTGAGTGAGTGTGATTTATGCTCACCTCAGCCCAGATGGAATCTGAACTTTGACCTGTTATTGTCTCAACTCTGGCATCCAGAATATCTGCCCAGTGTTCCAGACAGTCAAGATACCTCTGGACTCTTAACCTAAATAACTCGTGACAGCCTTTTCCTCAAGGAGAAATATTTCCTTTCCCTTGTCAGAGTCCATCATAATTCCTGCCAGACCATTTTAACAACCTGTGGTCTTTGCCTTTATAAAACCCTGACTGTTTTTCTTCCCTAGAACCCTCTTTCCATTCTACTCAAATCTGTGTCTCTCAAATTGCAATTCTTTTATTAAAAAAATAAAAAACAACCATTATTTATTTATTTGTCTGTGCCAGGTCTTATTTGCACCACACAGGATCTTAGATCTTTATTGTAGCATGCAAGATCTTTTTTTTTTTAAGTTGCAAATGTGAGATCTAGTACCAGGGATGGAACCCAGGCCCCCTGCCTTGAGAACACAGAGTCTTAGCCACTGGACCACCAGGGAAGTCCCTCAAATTGCAGTTCTTCAGACCCACACAAATTTCTTTGTTCTTTGAAGGCTGGATACTGATTATTGTTTGACAACAATACCACTGATGCCAAAGGAACAAGTACTGAGGGCGGAGTTTTAGGCAGCTGAGAAGCAAAGATTGTTCAAATGAGGCCGAGAGACCTTGGCCAGCCATACCAGTAAATCTTGGGGGGGGCAACATTCCCCTGATGTTTGGTCTTGGAAAGCATGCCAGTTTCATTTTGGAGGCACAATATGAATTCAATTTCAATAAGGGCTGTGACTTTTTTTTAGAAGGTAAGATATGTATAATTGGTCTTCTACGTTCCCCTCAAATTGAACCAAAATGATTGTGTTATTTATAATGTTACTCCAAACAGTCAGATTTTAAATCCTTACAGAATAAATCCGGCCCTTTAAGATGCCTTCCAGGGAATTCCTTGGTGGTTCAGTGGTCAGGACTGAGTGCTTTCACTGCTGGGGCCTGGGTTTGATCCCTGGTTGGGGAACTAAGATCCCACAAGTCATCTTGCTGTGGGGTTAGGGCTGGGGGCCATGAATATTATCCTCTTTCCATCATCTCTTAAAGTCAAACATTTAATTTTGGATTTTGGAAACATCAGGGGCCTCTCAATTTTGCTTCATCTGAGATAAAATCCCATCCTCCAACCGGCAGCTGCTGGCATCACCCTGAGGACCCACTGGCCCTGAGCACCCCCCTGGCCCTCCCTCAATCATATGGGTCTCCACAGCATAAGGAGTCAACGGGACCGAGGACACACAGAGCTGTGCATATCTTCTAGAACAAATTTCAGGTCCCCGAAACTCTGGAATAGCATGCCCACATGGCCCCTAAACTTGCAAGGGCCTCTTCCTCACAACACTGTCCCCCTAAGGGTAAACTGAACTGTTAGTGTGTGCAGCATAGGCCCAGAGGATGGCCAAGGGGCAGCTTTGGCAGAGGGTATGGATGGAGCTTGGATATGTGAGCTGGGATGTCCACACACATGTGCACGAGGTTCCTTGCAATGTGGGACAAAGCTGGGGGTGGGAGATAAGAAAAAGGGAGCCCTTTTCAAGGTTCCATGTTCCAGCACAGAGTTCAAGGATTTTTTTTTTTTTTTTTTTTTGCTGCTCTGGGTCTTAGTTGTGGCAGGCAGATCTAGTTCCCTGACTATGGATTGAACCTAGGCCTCCTGCATTGGGAGTGGGGAGTCTTAACCACTGGACCACCAGAGAAGTCCCAAAGTTCAAGAGTTTTTAACTAAAACCTGGTTTTCCAGGCCTATAAGAAAACACATTTGTCAGGGTAACAGGATCGTTTTACCTAGCAATTTGTTAGCTTGATTTATACTCTTATTATTTAGATGTCCCATGGCCTGTGGCCTCCATTTGTACTCTTACCTTGGGCCATGCAAATACTGGGGGCAGGCCTGACCCAGGACTTCTTTTGTGAGGCTGATGTACAATCACCCACTCTCTTGTTCTACAAGGCAGGGAAGTAGAGAAGGAGAGGCAAAGGGGACTTCCAGGGTAGAGAAAAACTGGTGCCCCGAAACGTCCCTTCCAGTCCCTCTTCCACAGGCTGCTGCAGGGATCCTTGCGTTTCTTCAGTGCTTTATATTTTTAAACATTTGATTGGGAAAAATCTCAAGCATTTCCAAAAGTAAACTAGAAGAATGAATTCTCATGTCCCCGTCACTCACCTGCAAGGATTATCAACTCATAGCTAAACGTATTCTTTCTCTACTCCCACCCACATCCTGCCCCTTCTCTACTATTTTGAAGCAAATTTCAGCTACATCATTTAATAATAACTATTTCTGCAAATATTTCTAAAATAATAAGTACTCAGGAAAAAAACACAACCACAAAAACATCACACTTAAAAACAATAATAATTTTAATATCAAATATCCAGCCAGTGTTCAAATTTAATGTTGTTTTAAATGTCACAAAATTTTTATCTCTTTTTTTCCATTTGAATCTTGATATAAATATGTCCTGCACATTGTAATTAGTTATATGTCATTTAAGTTTCTTTTAAATATCAGTTTCCTCCTCACTTTTTTCTGCAATTTATTGGTTTAAGAAACTAGGCATTTATCCTATAGAGGTTTCCACAACATGGATTTTACTGATTGTATCTCCATACTGTCTTTTAATATTTTCGGAAATCCCATGTGTTTCCTATAATCCTACTTGAATCTAGATTTAGGTTGAATTTTTTGGCAAGAACACTTCACAGAAGCCATGCAATATCTGATTGTCTTTATGTGTGATGTTGGCAGATGTTGCTAATCGAGTGTCCAGTGTCACTGTCCATTAATTAATTGGGAGCTGCCAAATGGTGACATTCCAATTCTATCGTTCCTCTTTCATGTATGAACTGAATTACTTCTATAAAGAGAAACTTGCCAGACTTCCCTGGTAGTACAGTGGAAGGATACAGTACAAGAATCTGCCTGCCAATGCAGGGAACACAGGATTGATCCCTGGTCTGGGAAGATCCCACAGGCCACAGAGCAACTAAGCCCATACATTACAACTACTGAGTCCGCCTGCTGCAACTGCTGAAGCCCACCCGCCTAGAGCCCATGCTCTGCAACAGGAGAAACCACAGCAATGAGAAGCCCGCACGCCGCAATGAAGAGTAGTTCCCACTAGAAAAAGCTTGCGCACAGCAACCAAGACTCAGCACAACCGAAAATATATAAATAAATAATATAAAAAAGGGGAAACTTCCTCTCATCTATTATTTTGTTATGCAGGAGTGCAGTTTGTGTAGGAAGGACAGATAAATGATCAAAGTTAATTTTACATCTTTGCCAATTTTCAAAATAATGAATTTGCTTGTAAGCATACTCCAAAGATGACCGATTAGATTTGTTTCAATATCATTATGAACTCTTGGAATTAAACCAATTTGATGTATTCAATCCCTTGCAGTTTTACCTTTATCGATGCTAAAAGTGTCCATCTTTGGCCAAAAGGAGCCTCTTCAAGTTGACTCCTGAGTCCAGAGGATAACCCTTACACTCTCCTAGGAGTCTCTGAAGGCTTCCTTCCCATCTGCTATGACCAACTCCTCATGACAATTTCCTGTCCCAGCCCTGGAATCAACCATTTCTTCACGGAGCCCTAATCTTTCATGGGGAAATGAAATTTTAAGACTGCATTCTGGCCACACTGGGGGTGCTTGCTGATACTGGATTATTATTCCTAGGTCTTCTCAGAGGTCAGAGCTAGAGAACATGTTTTCTGTTAGTCTTAAAACATGTAAGTTCATACTGATACTTTTCAATTCAAATTCAGCACTGGGGTTTTTGCACAAATTCTTATTTCTTCCACCTGCATCTCCTTTCTTCCATGCCAAGAGTCTCATTTCTCAAAGACACCACACAATACGGAATTTCACATAATCTCTCACTGGCTTCATCCTGCATTGCACACACAAAACAATCTCAGAATACCAATTCTCCCACCTGACACCGAAAGCTCAGCTTCTCTGTACATTATTGCCAAATCAAATCTCAGAGACAGAGTTTTGGGGAAGTAGAAAAGGATAGCTTTATTGCTTTGCCAGGCAAAGGGGGCCACAGCAGGCTCAGTTCAGTTCCGTCACTCAGTCATGTCTGACTCTTTGTGACCCCATGGACTGCAGCATACCAGGCTTCCCTGTCAATCACCAACTCCCAGAGCTTACTCAAACTCATGTTCATTGAGTCAGTGATGCCATTGAACCATTTAGATCATTTATCCTATAGAGGTTTTGTTGTCCCCTTCTCCTTTTGCCTTCAATCTTTCCCAGCATCAGGGTCTTTTCCAATGAGTCAGTTCTTTGCATCAGGTGTCTGAAGTATTGGAGTTTCAGCTTCAGCATCAGTCCTTCCAATGAATATTCAGGACTGATTTCCTTTAGGATGGACCGGTGGATCTCCTTGCAGTCCAAGAGGCTCTCAAGAGTCTTTTCCAACACCACCTTTAAAAAGCATCAATTTTTCAGCACTCAGCTTTCTTAATACTCCAACTCTCAGGTCCATACATGACTACTAGAAAAACCATAGCTTTGACTAGATGAACCTTCGTTGGCAAGGTCATGTCTCTGCTTTTTTATATGCTGTCTAGGTTGGTTTCAGCTTCAACATCAGTCCTTCCAATGAACATTCAGGATTGATCTCCCTTAGGATGGACTGGTTGGATCTCCTTGCAGTCCAAGGGACTCTCAAGAGTCTTCTCCAACACCACAGTTCAAAAGCATCAATTCTTCAGCACTCAGCCTTCTTTATAGTCCAACTCTCACATCCATACATGACTACTGGAAAAACCATAGCCTTGACTAGACAGACCTTTGTTAGCAAAGTAATGTCTCTGCTTTTTAATATGCTGTCTAGGTTGGTCATAACTTTCCTTCCAAGGAGTAAGTGTCTTTTTATTTCATGGCTGCAGTCACCATCTGCAGTGATTTTGGAGCCCAGAAAAATAAAGTCGGTCACTGTTTCTACTATTTCCCCATTCATTTGCCATGAAGTGATGGGACCAGATGCCATGATCTTAGTTTTCTGAATGCTGAGTTTTAAGCCAACTTTTTCACTCTCCTTTTTCAAGTTCATCAAGAGGCTCTTTAGTTCCTCTTCACTTTCTGCCATAAGGGTGGTGTCATCTGCTTATCTGAGGTTATTGATATTTCTCCCGGCAATCTTGATTCCAGCTTGTGCTTCCTCCAGCTCAGTGTTTCTCAAGATGTATCCTGCTTATAAGTTAAATAAGCAGGGTGACAATATACAGCCTTGACATATTCCTTTCCTGATTTGGAATCAGCCTGTTGTTCCATGTCTAGTTCTAACTGTTGCTTCCTGACCTGCATACAGGTTCTTCAAGAGGCAGGTCAGGTGGTCTGGTATTCCCATCTCTTTCAGAATTTTCCACAGTTTATTGTGATCCACACAGTCAAAGGCTTTGGTGTAGTCAATAAAGCAGAAATAGATGTTTTTCTGGAACTCTCTTGCTTCTTTGATGATCCAGTGGATGTTGGCAATTTGATCTCTGGTTCCTCTGCCTTTTCTAAAACCAGCTGGAACATCTGGAAGCTCGTGGTTCACGTACTGTTGAAGCCTGGCTTTGAGAATTTTAAGCATTACTTTGCTAGCATGTGAGATGAGTGCATTTGTGCAGCAGTTTGAATGTTCTTTGGCATTGCCTTTCTTAGGGATTGGAATGAAAACACCTTTTCCAGTCCTGTGGCTACTGCTGAGTTTTCCAATTTGCTGGCGTATTGAGTGCAGCACTTTCAGAGCATCATCTTTAAGGATTTGAAATAGCTCAGCTGAAATTCCATTACCTTCTCTAGTTTTGTTTGTAGTGATGCTTCCTAAGGCCCACTTGACTTCACATTCCAGGAT
The DNA here is from genome assembly GCF_027580195.1 of Bos mutus. Classification (NCBI taxonomy): domain Eukaryota; kingdom Metazoa; phylum Chordata; class Mammalia; order Artiodactyla; family Bovidae; genus Bos; species Bos mutus. Next base: position 31,367,505 of record NC_091637.1, on the reverse strand, counting down.
GTCTGGCTCTAGGTGAGTGATCACACCATCATGGTTATCTGGATCATTAAGGTCTTTTTGTATTGTTCATCTGTGTATTACGGCCACTTCTTCTTAATATCTTCTACTTCTGTTAGGTCCATACAATTTCTGTCCTTTATTGAGCCCATCTTTGCATGAAATGTTCCCTTGGTATCTCTAATTTTCTTGAAATCTCTTCTTTCCCCTTCTACTGTTTTCCTCTATTTCTTTGCATTGATTACTATGGAAGCCTTTCTTATCTCCCCTTGCTGTTCTTTGGAACTCTGCATTCAAATGGGTGTATCTTTCCTTTTCTCTCTATAGATATACAGTCAAATCACTGTGTTTGGAATTGCTCCCCTGCCTGCTTATCCCACTGATAGTATGCACACGTATGCGCCTTTGTTCCATTTTATTTCTTTACTCTTAGAAATTCCTTTTTTAAATTTAATTTTGTGTTTTACATGAAATATTTACTTGGTTCCAAATATACAAAACAACCTTTATTCAAATAAACTCAGCTTTTATCTCCATCCCTCCCCTCTTTGTGGTCCCTCACCCCATCAGTAACCACTTCTCATTGGTTTGTCATCCCATTGTTTATTTTAAATACAAGTAGATACATCTGTATGCTTATATATTTGATCCCTGCCTTTCTTAAATAACTGTTATATATACATTCCCTTTATACTCAGAATATAAATGGAGAAATTCCTCATTCCCAGCTACAGCTGCCTGATACTTTTTTATTCAACCAGCCTTTTGATAGATATATGGGCTGTTTCCAATACAAAGTCAACCAACTAATTGCTTTTTGTCTTTTGGTCTAAGGTTGCTTGCCGGCTAAGTTGCTTCAGTCGTATCCAACTATTTGTGACTCTCTGGACTGCAGCCCACCAGGCTTCTCTGTCCATGGGGTTCTCCAGGCAAGAGTACTGGAGTGGGTTGCCATTTCCTATTCAGAGGATCTTCCCAACCCAGGGATTGAACCGGTGTCTCTTATGTCTCCTGCATTGGCAGGCAGGTTCTTTACCATTAGCACTACCTGTGAAGCCTTGGTCTAAGGTTATTTGGATGCAAATCCTAGATGTTGCATCATTTCACAGAGGAGTCTTTCTAAAGTACAGATGTGGTCAGGACCTTCTCCTGCTTGGAACCCATCAACGGCTACTCCTGGCCCTTCCTTCTGGCCCTTTATTCTGAGTCTGGTTTTTTTCCAACAGAAACTGAGGTTTTGTCATACAATTCTTGAACCACTTGACTTTTTGGATTATAACATCTTCCCCCCCACCCCTCAGTGATGATAGCTTCACTATCAGAATAAAGTCTCAACTCCCTAGTTGAGCAGAGAGTGCCCATCAGATCTTACCTTGCCCAGCTCACCAGGCCATCTGCTGCCCCCTTCTCCTCAGCACCTCTCCTGTTCATCTCCACCCAGGAGAACGGGCCCATACTTCTGTAAGCAAGTAAAAAGGGCTCACATGTATCCACAGCACAGGAAGTCCAACTCTGACAGCGGATGTTGGCAGCAAAGTGAGGTTTTATTGCAGGGTGCCAAGCGAGGGAGTTGGGAGACAAGCCTCAGACCCACTCACACTTGGTCTTTGAGTTAGAGGCTTTTTAAAGTAGAAGAACAAAGAAACTGGGCTTACTCATGGCCTTGTGACATTTCTGTGACATTTCTTAATCGTGGTTTCAGGAGTCAGGATGTCTCTGGCCAGGCGGTGCATGGCTCCGGAGTCTGTTAGTTCATCTTGCCCTGGAGAAACAACCTAAGTTTGTAGGTTATCGAGATTACCTACAACTGCAATTTTAGTCATCTGACTCTGGCTGATTAGTGTTCAGTGAGCACAAGATTGACGTCAGAGAGGACAAGAAAGGAAATAAAATTTTAGATAGAGAGGTCAATCAACTCGGTTTCAATACCCTGACTTCATGCTGCTTACACATTCTCTATCCTCTGCTTACAAGGCTTTTAGAAAGGCTTTTCGTCCTTCTTTTATTCAGCCTATGTAAACCAACTGCCATCAATGCATGGATCCTGGACCGTGATTTTCCCATGGTTATCCCCTGACCTCATGGCTCCTTCAGAACTGAAGCTGCAAATATCCCCAATGCCCAGCAGAAACCCAGCAGCTCCATGGCTTTAGGAAATGTTTGTTGCATGAATAAATAATTGTCTTTCCTTTTAAATGAACAAAATCAGCTCCAGGTCACAGCCCTGCCTCTCACTAACCAGAAGAAGTTGCCCCATAATGAAATCTCCTTGATGTTTTCTTTCTGTTACTCTTCTGAAGGAAAAGTTTCAATTAGGTGTTTATAAGGAGCCTGGTAGGTTGCAGTCCATGAGGTTGCTAAGAGTTGGACATGACTGAATGACTTCACTTACTTTTCCCTTTCATGCGTTGGAGAAGGAAGTGGCAACCCACTCCATTGTTCTTGCCTGGAGAATCCCAGGGATGGGGTAGCCTGCTGGGCTTCCGTCTATGGGGTCACATAGAGTCAGACACAACTGAAGCAACTTAGCAGCAGCAGCAGCAACAAGAGAGACTAAAGCTATCATCACTGGGGGGTGGGGGGGAAGATGTTATAATCCAGAAAGTCAAGTGGTTCAGGAATTGTATGACAAAACCTCAGTTTCTGTTGGGAAAAAACCAGACTCAGAGAGCCAGCAATGTTGGACAGAGAAGGGAGGGCCTGGCTTGCAGCCCCCTCACAGCGGGCCCCAGGTCCATCTCACATTTGGCCCCTTCAGAGTTTGTTATAGCCACGCGTTCCGGGAAACACACTCACTCAGGAGGACAATGCAGATAGCAGAGTGCAGTTTATGACACCGGCGGGCCCAAGGCAGACTCTCCTCTTAGCCAAGGACCCCGACCAGCATTTGTGAAAATCTTTTATACCCCATGTGTTCATGTCTGAACCCACCACCCCATATTCCTTGAGACTTACATAAACCAAGGAAAATACAATCCCAGTAACCCCATCATTCACGTGCTATGTGCTCACGTGCTCAGTCAAACAATTAACCAATAATCCATAAGCCCGAGGTTATACTCCGATAGATACAGAAAAATTTATGGCCTGTCTGGAGTGATTAGTGTATGTTTTCTCTTAGGCGATGAGTAACCTAGATACTATCTTCAAGGTTCCCCTGTCTGGAGGGGGTCTTATCCTTCTGTTGTTGTTTTCATAGGCACTAAACACAGAGTTCAGAGTCCATTGGAAAAGTGGCCAAGCATGATCAGCATGAAAGGCCTAAGATGGAGTTCAGGCCCTCTGAATCCCTTCTTCAAGTTAAGGAAACCCCCCTCTTCACTTCTGAGACCCCCCAACCAGGGCAGGCTTGGAGAGCATTCTGAGCCAGCTTCAAGATGGGTCTCTCACTGCTTGGAAAACCCGTTCTGTTCAGGTCTACCTGTTGGTTCAGACTTTAGGCTGCCTGCCTTTTATCCCTGTCTACACGGAAGGTGGCTAAAGACAGGCCCGTCCTTCTCAGGTGAGCTCAAATCGGGGCCTCCGCCCTCACCTGGCCTCAGGATGGGGAGCCGTCACTGTGCATCCCTGGGGAGGGGCGTGTGAGGCGCGTGACTGCTGCACTCTTAGGTTTTTCTCATCTTCTGTAACTATTGATATTTTAGTAGCACATATCCAAGGAAGCTTGTGGGCAACTCAAGAGAAGCCTGGGGAGAAGAGAGAGACGTTCTGGTTTGAAAAGAGGTCGAAGAACCACAGAATCAGAGGAGCTCATATCGAAAGGGATTTTGGTACTCACCTGTGCTATGCTATGCTAAGTCACTTCAGTAGTGTCCAACTCTGTGTGACTCTATGAACTGTAGTCCCCCAGGCTCTTCTGTCCATAGGATTCTCCAGGCAAGAATACTGGAGTAGATTGCCATTCCCTTCCCCAGGGGATCTTCTTGATCCAGGGATCCAATCCGCGTCTCTTACGTCTCCTGCATTGGCAGAAGGTTCTTTACCCAGCGCCACCTGGGAAGCCCTTGGTACTCACCTAGGATATTCCAAAGAGGACATGTCCCCAGGATCACCAAAGAGGCCCCTCTTTGATCTGTTTTATAAGTATTGTGGTGGACTATCTTGCTTAAAGAAAGAGTTCTGGTTTTGTTTTGTTTTGTTTTTTAATCTGCAGAACATTGATCCTAGAGCAGCTTCTTACATGATACAAGAATACCCTTTATTATGGTGTTTCTGTCACAGTGCCACCCAGACTTACAGGATCCCAGAGTCAGAGTGCTCCCTTTTACCCCTAAGATGCTGCGCCACTGTTGGGCAGCTATAATGATCCAAAAGAGACACTTCTTCCCCCCACCCCTCCCCGACACACACACACACACATGCTTCTCTGTGGTTCTCTGAATTGGTCCTGATCCTGGTCTTCTTCCCCATGGTCTGGGCTGTGGTCTGTTGAAGGCAGAGCCCACATCCTCCTCCCCGCCACCCCCACCTCACCTCTTCTCCCAATTCAATGTTCTCGGGTCCTTGGTCTGCTCCTTTGATATTTAACAGATCATTACTTGCCCTAAAGGGATTCTCTGGTCAGAAGTAAAAATGTTTTATGGCTATCACTTCAGTTGGCTCTGCTACTGATTCAAAATAGCAGTTGTTTTTCTCTTTAATGAATATTTTTCTCCCTCCCAGTTGTTGAGTGCTCTCCCTTTTTAAAGGTGTGACGATTCCAAGCAGACCAGAGCATGTCTGAGATTTCCTCCCCAGGCATTTCGCAACACTCACTGCCCTCCTTCCCTCCTGCCATGGAGGTTGTTGCTGTCAGGGTCTAGACTTTCTAAACTATAAGCAAAGCAATCTGAGGACCCACAGCCATAGAATAGCAGGCCAGGTAGAGGGTTCTCCCACTTGACCTCTAGAATTACCTGGAGGGCTTGGTAAAACTCAGACTCCTGAGTTTCTGAATCAGATCAGGGTGGGGCCCGAGAATCTGCATGTCTAACCTGTTCCCAGGTGATGCTGATGCTACTGGTTTCAGAGCTACTCTCTGAGAACTGCTATATGAAATGGAGACAGACAGCAAGGTTTCAAGGAATGGGAGTGTTTCTAAGTGCCCAGTAGAAAAGGGTGCAGTGAGACCCACACACTCCACAGGTGCCTGAGTTCACCCCTTGTTCCTTGCTCAGGCGCCGCCTCTCCCACCCACGGCATTGCCCCCACAGGGAGTCTCACAGGGCTGGGAGCAGACACATTGTTTTTCGGACACTTCATCTCAGAGACCAAAGGAAACTGCTCCTCTGCTCCCAGATTTGGCCCTTGAGGAAAAATTGGCAAGAAAACAGTCATTTCATCTTGGAGGTGGCAGTGATCAAGAGAACAGCCTTCAACAAGCGTTTGAACAACACTCCTGTGTATGCCTAAGGGCCCTGCAGACTGTCCTAGGGATCTGAACAAGGGCAATTTCAAAATTCTGGGCCTATTCTGGTGATGAGCTATGGGAACAAAAGAATATTGGAGCTTAGAGAATGAGGAGTCGGTACATAGATGACAGGTTGTAGTTCCACGCCAGGAGATGTGGCTCCTAAGAGAGAGAAACACTTAAATAACAACAATGGCTACCTGACTTTGCAATCCTAGAGGATGCTAGGAAGGAAGAGAAGCTGAGCGGGCTGGGGGTGGGGGTGGGGGGAACAAAGTAGGAGGCTGGGGTGTCATTCGGGCAAAGAGGTGTTAGAGCCTGGGGGGTGGGGTGGAGGTTGTTGTTGGTTTCTAAAATATTTACCATCACCTGAGCATCAAAGACTGACAACAGACTGTGAAACCTCCCAGTCCCAGAGAGACCCCTGGCAATTAAGTTTAAAGGGCAGGAGCTGTCAATTGGCAGCCAATATATGTATAAAAGGAGCCTTCATCTCTGGCATCTTAACTTCAGCTGTGGAATTCATCTCACCTTGCAGCCTTATCAAAGGTTTGCCCTTCTGTTGCTTCAAAAAAAAAAAAAAATCACTTTATTGAGATTTTGAAATGCCAAAGTTTTCGAACCAGCAGCAGCTATCAAAAATTAAAGGAGCTTTAATCACAAGGTATTTCCTGTTTTAACTTCTAAGAGAAACTGCTACAGTACTCACTGAGGCTTGACAAGAACTGTTTCATGACTGTGGGTTCCAGAGCTTTCCTTCACGTTGTGTTTTGGCTATGCCTGCTTCATCTCTATTATTACTTAGCAAGGAAAGAATTTCCTTTTTTTCTAGTCTAAACATTCCCCATGAGAAAAACAGTCTGCTTCTCTGTTGAATAATAGGCCCCAAAGCCTGTTAATAAAAAACCAACATCCATTTAGGAATTAATGGTAGGTAAGAATCGCATCATTCATGTTCATCGTATTTCTGCTACCTGACAGAGTGTAAAAAGTAGATTGCCTTTCTGAGCCTGCTTTGAAGGAGTCGATTCTGTCTCCAGAATGTCTCCACCATCTGTTCCAACCACAGTTGTCTTACCCAAAGGCTCATTACTCCTTCTGAGATGAGTCAACCCCCTCCTATCTGATCTCCCCACTTCTGCACTCCTTCCCTTCTCATCTTATGGTAATTCTCTACACACTTCCCTAACACAGATCTTTCCCTAAGACCCACACATCCGCCACACACCTCTTAGGGGAGGGGATACCAGGGCTTATCTTCGTAACCCATAGTGTACTGGGTTATCTTCAAGGTGGGTTTCCCGCACCTGACCTGCCTTTCCAGCTCCACGTTGCCCAGGCTCCCAGTCCAGCTCCTGCCTCAGATGCATTGCTTTTCAGTCATGCAGCCAGGAGCACATTCATCCACTCAGCAGATGCTGCGCCCCGATTTCGGTCCTGGGAAACAGTTTAATAATAACAATAAAAACAGCTAACTGAAACTTTTCTGTATGCCAGGCACTGTGCCAAGTCTCTTCAGGTAAGAACTCATTTGATTCACACAATGACTCTATTAGGTAAATATAGCAACTCATCACCTCCATATAAAAGTAAGGAGACAGAGACTCAGAGAAGCTAAGCAGCTTGCCCAAGTTCAGGCTTCATAGTTCGTCACTCATTTATTTATTCAAATGGTCTCTGGAGTAACTATTATGTTCATGCATTATCCTAGGTACTTGGAAAACATGAGAGAAGGAAACAAAGAACTCTGCCCTCGTGGAGCTTACATTCTGGTGGAGGGAAATGGACAAGAGAATAGATGTTCTAAGTGAATTATCTAGTGTGTTCGAAGGTGATGAGTAGTACTATGGGAACTAAAGAAGAGCAGAGCTTAAGGAATGGGGAGTCAGCGTGTATGTGGCAGGTTGCAGTATTAATAAGATGGTCATGATGGCTGCATTACCCAGGGGACCTTTGCCTGGTGGGCTGCCGTCTACGGGATCGCACAGAGTCGGACACGACTGAAGCGACTTAGCAGCAGCAGCAGAAGAAAGTAGAGGAGATACCCTACGGCTCTCTTGGGGAAGAGCATCCTTGGGAGAGGGAAGAGCGAGTGCAAGAGTCCTGAGGCAGGAACATGCCAAGTGCCTGCTCTGTTTAGGAATTATAATGGTATCCAAAGTGGAGGGAGAGGAGTGAATAAGGGAAAAGAGCAGGGGCAGAATCCTGTAGCTATTCGGCTTTCATTCTGAGTAAAATGGCAAAGCAGGGACTTCCCTGGTGGTCTAGTGGCTAAGACTCTGCACTCCCAATGCAGGGGGCCTGGGTTCCATCACTGAGCAGAGAACTAGATCCCACACGATGCAGTTAAAGATCCCGCAGGCTGCAACAAAGATCGAAGACCCTGCATGCGGCAGCTAAGACCACTGGTAGACAAGCACTTTTTTCCAAGTGGCAGTGGGCAGTGGGGCCAGTTGTATTCTACGGTCATCTTGTAGGGAAGAGATGATGGAGAAGAGGGTGGTGGGTGGGGGAAGGGGAAGTCAAAAGATGGGTGCAAAGAACAAGAGGCAATTACACTAATTCAGGCAGCAGTAATGAAGGGGTGAGAAGTGGCTGGATTGGACTCTGAAGTTTTTTACTTTAGAGCATGGGGACGGCTCTGTGGAGCCTGCTTTACTCCACCTTCGTCCGGTCTACTCTGCCTCCTTTACAGGTAGTTATACAGGGGTCTCCTTAAATTATCACAGATTCATTTGAAATCACACACCCCAAACTGGAAATACTTCATTTAAATTCATTTAATACAAGCATTACATTAAGAAAAAATAACATCCTCCACCTTTCAAATTTCCTACAGACATTTTTTGTCTTTGAAAGTTAAATTGTTAAATCCATCATCTCCACTTTTAAATTCCTCTCGTAAAAAGGCAGTGTTTCTTCCTGTCTGTTTAAATCATATTCCACCCTGAGATTGGTTATGTAACTTAGGAATGAAAACAATGTCATGCCTTACTTTTCATCTGTCTCTTGGGAGGTGGCTACAGGACCTGGAGTGGGAAATCAGTAGAGTCATAACCATAAGGCAATTTCATCTACTTTTTCTTAATTAAATGGGAAATATAAATTCTTTTCAATGAATGTATTAAATAGAAAACACACTCCAGTTCCAACCGGTTGCTAGGTAAAGCAGGCAAGGACAAAGACTCAGAGCTGGAAGGAAATATAAAGACCCACTCCTTTGAACTCTTCAATCATCCTCTGATGAGGAACCAGATCGGGAACAAAGAGAGCTGCCCAGACTGCACTGAGGTTAAGTGGCTGAAACTCAGGTCCTCCTTCGGACACCAGCCTAGTGCTTTTCCCAGACACAGTGAGGCAGCTTCCTGTCAGAACAGACCAGAGAAAACAAAATTATGGGCTTTCAAAGCTAGACTCTTAAAGTGATATCCAGAGCAACTAGACCAGTGTTTCTACATGGGGTGAGTTTGCCCTCGGGGCACTTTTGGCAATGTCTGGAGACGCTGTTTTTTATCTGTTACAGCTGAAGGGAGGGTGCTACTGGCATCTGATGAGTAGAAGCTGACGATGCTGTTAAACATCCTGCTATGCACAGCTCTTCCCTGCCCCCAACAAAGAACAATTCAGTCCCCAAGGTCAACAGTGCCAAGGTGCAGAAACCCTGAACTAGATCCAGCTACATATTAAGAGTCACCTGGGTGTCTGCAGACCAGTTGGATCAGAATCTCTAGGGGAGGGGTTCGAACAACGGTGTTTCTGAAAAACTCTCCAGGTGAAAGTTTGAAAATTACTGGTTCAACCCCTACCAATTGGAAAATGAATCAAATAACCAACCAAAGAATGTAATTAGCCCTCACTGTGGAGAAGGCAATGGCCACCCACTCCAGTACTCTTGCCTGGAAAAGCCCATGGACAGAGGAGCCTGGTGGGCTGCAGTCCATGGGGTCGCTAAGAGTCGGACACGACTGAGCGACTTCACTTTCACTTTTCCCTTTCATGCATTGGAGAAGGAAATGGCAACCCACTCCAGTGTTCTTGCCTGGAGAATCCCAGGGATGGCGGAGCCTGGTGGGCTGCCATCTATGGGGTCGCACAGAGTCGGACACGACTGAAGCGACTTAGCAGCAGCAGCAGTGTGTCCACCAGAAACTGAAGGACGTATAAAGCAGTTCACATCACAGCCCTGCCTCAGGGAGCTCGCAGTTTGCCTGAGTAGCAGACCAGGAAACACTATCTGTTGTGGGTTATTTAGGTGACGAATGAAGACCATGTGGAGGAAGGGCTTTAGCAAACAGAAGGCAACAGTGAGCATTGAGAAGTCAGAGGGCTGGCTCCTGGGTTGCAACCAGAGGCGAGTTTATTGGTAGGACTACTTCATCTATTTTCCATCTTTGTATTTACTTCCGTGATCAGAAAAAGTCTCATTTTTTCCATCTGCTAAAATTGGGTTAGATAAGGTACACTATCTTATCCTCCAAACTATAATTATACATGATTTAATGATATTAAATATAATGTTACTGAGTCCAGAGAGACTGTTTTATTGCTTTTTAAAAAACTATACAAGTAATTTAATATATTTTATATATTAAGAAAATAATTGTCCCTCAGTTGTGTTTGGGTTAATTATACCCACCTTTCCCATTGGGAATTGGATTCCTTAAAGTTATCTTGGGGCTTCCCTTGTTGGGAATAAAGAATCCACCTGCAATGCAGGAGACACAGGAGATGCGGGTTTCATCCCTGGGTCAGGAAGATCCCCTAGAGGAGGGCATGGCAACCCACGCCAATATTCTTGCCTGGAGAGACCCATGGACAGAGGAGCCTGGTGGGCTACAGTCCATAGTGTTGTAAAGAGCTGGAAATGACTGAAATGACTGAGTGTGCACGCAAGGATATCTTGGTCAGCTTCCTAAACTTGCCTGTCATTTTCGTGGTTACAACTCCCCTACTCCACAGTATAGGACACAATATTTAAGACATGGTCTTTCTCATTTTTACACTAGTATCTAGTCAAAGCCTGTTTCCCTGCCTCCCTAGAGGCACTGGCGGCTGTTAGCAGTGGTTTTCAATCCTAAACAGACCCCATGCTCCCTGTAATAATAATAATGTTGTTAACAGCTGCTTTACTATGTTGAAATAAAACTCGTATGTAATATAACTTACCTACATATAAAAATTTTTTGAATCATTATATACTGATTGTCCCCTCCTCCATATATTCTCCATGCCCCTACAGCCTGCTCTGCCCCCAGGGTGGCAACCTCCACAGACTGCATCACCCGGGCTTCCTGTGGCATTAGGCCCATGGGAGGCACTGATACAAAGGCCACAGCAAAAGGAGAGAGATGAGTGTACTTATTCCCTGCCTCATGGAGCTGCTAACAGTGTTGGCACGTCTCTGTACCTGCAGTCACAGCTCATATGTGTGTGGGTGAGGGGTGTGTGAGTGCATGTGTGCTAAGTCGCTTCAGTCGTGTCTAACTCTTAGCGACCCTATGGACTGCAGCCTGCCAGCCTCTTCTGTCTGGGGGATTCTCCAGGCAAGAATCCTCAACTGGATTGCCATGTCCTCCTCCAGGGGATCATCCCAACCCTGGGATCCAACCCACATCTCTTATGTCTCCTGCATTGGCAGGCGGGTTCTTTACCACTAGTGCCACCTAGGAAGCTCGGGAGACTAACACTGCCTAACCACAGACTGTGGCTTCAACAACAGACATTTACTTTTTCACACTTCTGGAGGCTGGAAGTCAAGGTCAAGGTGTCTACCCGGTTTACTTCTGGTGAGGCTTCTCTCCTTGGCTTACAGAGAGCTGCCCTCTCTCTCTGTCCTCGCGTGGCCTTTCCTCTGTGCACTTGCACCCTGGGGTCTCTTCTTCTTTGCATGTGGACACCAACCCTATTGGATTAGCGCCCCACCCTTGTGACCTCATTTAATGATAATGACCTCTTTAAAGGTGCTAACTCTAAATACAGTCACATCCTGAGGTGCTGGGGGGTTAGGACTTCAGTGTGTGAATTTGAAAAGGGTATTATCTTAACATGTAAATACTTGGGAATGACTATCCCAGAAGATATCTGGAAGTACTGCTGTCAGATGTTCACACCATGAATGAGCTTAGATACAAAAGCAGGATACCAAGGTTTTTATCAGGGACTCAGGTGGCATGAGTAGTAAAGAACACGCCTGAATATGCAGGAGACATAAGAGATGTGGGTTCGATCCTGGGGTCGGGAAGATTCACTGGAGGAGAGTATGGCAACCCACTCCAGTATTCCTGCCTGGAGAATCCCATGGACAGAGGAGCCTGGCGGGCTACAGTCCATGGGGTTGCAGAGAGTTGGACACGACTAAAGTGACGACACATGCACGCACACACACACCACTAGTGCCAATATCATTTGGGACCTGTTTTTCTGCAATGGTGAACAACTCTTGGAAAAGTTCTAAATAAAAGGAAGCCTAGTTTCTTTGATTTACATAGTATTGAATTTCTGGAAATGCAGTATACATTAAAACTATGTGAAAAATAGTTTGTTTAAAGTGGAGTTTGATTCTAGGCTCAGATGATCATAAGCAGGAGTTTCACCTACATGAATGTCCACTCAGTTCAGTTCAGTTCAATTCAGTTGCTCAGTCGTGTCCAACTCTTTGTGACCCCATGAATTGCAGGCCTCCAGGGGGTGTCCATCACCAAGTCCTGGAGTTCACTCAAACTCACGTCCATTGAGTCAGTGATGCCATCCAGCCATCTCATCCTCTGTCGTCCCCTTCTCCTCCTGCCCCCAATTCCTCCCAGCATTAGAGTCTTTTCAAATGAGTCAACTCTTTGCATGAGGTGGCCAAAGTACTGGAGTTTCAGCTTCGGCATCATTCCTTCCAAAGAACAGCCAGGACTGATCTCCTTTAGAATGGACTGGTTGGATCTCCTTGCAGTCCAAGGGATTCTCAAGAGTCTTCTCCAACACCTCAGTTCAAAAACATCAATTCTTAGGTGCTCAGCTTTCTTCACAGTCCAACTCTCACATCCATACATGACCCTGGAAAAACCATAGCCTTGACTAGATGGACCTTTGTTGGCAAAGTAATGTCTCTGCTTTTGAATATGCTGTCTAGGTTGGTCATAACTTTCCTTCCAAGGAGTAAGTGTCTTTTAATTTAATGTCCACTGGGACAGTCTATGGAGAAGGCAATGGCACCCCACTCCAGTACTCTTGCCTGGAAAATCCCATGGATGGAGGAGCCTGGTGGGCTGTAGTCTGTGGGGTTGCTGAGAGTCTGACACGACTGAGTGACTTCACTTTCACTTTTCACTTTCATGCATTGGAGAAGGAAATGGCAACCCACTCCAGTGTTCTTGCCTGGAGAATCCCAGGGACGGGGGAGCTTGGTGGGCTGCCGTCTATGGGGTCGCACAGAATCAGACACGACTGAAGTGACTTAGCAGGGACAGTCTAAAACCAGGTAAGACAAAGTACAATTATTTCTTGTGCAGGATTGCCCTACAAATGGCAGGGCACCTGGGCCCCCGACCTTGCACTTCAAATGCTCACAAAGTACCCCCAGGGTGTCTCCCCTCCAGCACTGAGTTCAGAGGATTTCAGTGGCCTGGAGTAATTGTGGTCTCTGCTGTCCTCTGCCCCTTTCTAGTGCTGGAGTCTGGGAGGAGGGGAGGGGTGGCAGGCAGTGGGGAAAGATCACGGTCTGTGGTGAGGAGTCTCTCCTCTCTCAGGTGGTTATTGTGATTCTATGGCTCAGAGTGACCCATCAAGGAAGTCTTCTGTGGGACTTCTGGGGTGAACTCATATATGAGTTTGATTTTTTCTTTTTAAAACATTTTAATTTAATTCATTTATTTGGCTGCATTGGGTCTTAGTTATGGCACTCGGGATCTTTAGTTGTGGCATGAGAACTCTTAGTTCCAGCATGTGGGATCTAGTTCCCTGACCAGATTGAACCCAGGCCTCCTGCATTGGGAGCATGGGGTCCTAGCCACTGGACCACCAGGGACTCATTAGCAGTCACTATTCATACCCCCTACATCCAGACCTAGGTGACCGCTAATCTACTTTCTATCTCTCAAGATTTTGGAGTCATATAGATCATGTGGCTTTTGTGACTGATTTCTTTCACTTAGCAGATGATATAGAGGGTCATCCATGTTGTAGTTTGTATCAGTACTTCATTCCTTCCATAGCCAGAAAACATTCCTTTATATGAATACACCACCTTTCATTTATCTATGCATCAGCTGGTGCACATTTGGATTGATTTCATGCTTTTGACTATTATGGGCAGTGCTGCTATGAACGCTTTTGTACAGTTTTTGTGTGTGTGTTTTCATCTCCTCTGGGTATATAGTGGGTTGGCCAAAAAGCATGTTCCAGGTTTTCTGTAAGATGTTCAGAAAAGCCCAAACACACTTTTTGGCCGACCCAATACTTAGGAGTGGAATTGCTGGGTCATGTGGTAATTCTCTGTTTAACTTTTTAAGGAACTGCCAGGATGTTTTCCAATACAGCTCCATAATTTTACATTCCCAGTGGCAACATACGAAGGTTCTAATTTCTCCACTTCCGCATGAATGCTTGTTATTATCTGCCTTTTTGATTATATACATACCAAGTAGGTACGATGTGTTATTTCACTGTGGTTGTGATTTGCATTTCCCTAATGATTAGTGAGAGTTTCCCTGGTGGCTCAGATAATAAAGAATCTGCCTGCAATGCAGGAGACCTGGGTTCGATCCCTGGGTTGGGAAGATCCCTTGGAGAAGGGCATGGCAACCCACTCCAGTGTTCTTGCCTGGAGAATCCCAAGGACTGAAGAGCCTGCCGGGCTACAGTCCATGGGGTTGCAAAGAATCAGACTGAGTGACTAAGCACACAATGATGAGTGATGTTGAGCATCTTTGCATGTCCTTATTGGTCATTTTTATATATACCTGGAATAAATGTTTATTCAGATAATTTGTCCATATTTTAATTGGATAATTTATTTTATTTTTTATTTTTAAAATTGAGTGGTAAGAGTCCTTTGTATATCTTAGGTATAAGTTGTTTATCAGGTATGATTTGCAAATATTTTCTCTTATTCTGTGGATTATTTTTTCACTTTCTTAATGTTGTCTTTAAAGCACAAAAGTTTTAAATTTTGATGAAATTCAGTTTATTTTTTTCTTTTGACCATGGTCACAAAGATTTACTTATACAATTTCTTCAAGAGTTTTATAGTTTCAGCTCGTATTTAGGCCTATGTTCCGTTTTGAGTTGATTTTCGTATATGGTTCGAGGAAGGGGTCCAATTTCATTCTTTTGCATTTAGCTATCCAGTTGTCCCTGCACCATGTGTTGAAGAGACTATTCTTTCCCCACTAAATTGTCTTGGCACCCTTGTCTACCACCACAGTCTTATTTCTGGAGTCTCAGTTCTTTTCTCTTATGTCAGTGCTACACTACTTGACTGCTACACCCATATGGCTTCTTAAATGGACATTCCAAGGGCTGCCCCCATTTCATACTTCCCTTCATATGGGAGACAGACTCCTGTTCAACTTCTTTCATTCTCTCCATTGCAAACACCATAGGCTTTAACCCATGGCCTCTTACTGCTGGCCCACAAAGCAAACAGTTCTCTTGGATGAGAAAATGTGCCCTTTTTCAGGGACTTCTCGTGAAAAGGTCAAGTATTCATACATACCAAAAGTTGATATGCAGGCTCCTTCAATACTGACCTGTGGACTTTGGAGTCTCATCTTAGAGAAATTCTCCAAGCTATGGGGGTAGTGGAAATAATTTAGGTAAAGTGTGGAAAGAGAAAAAGCCATGGATAAAACCCCAGATGGTGGGGGGAAAAGCCCATAAAAGAGTCTGAGAAGCAGTGATCAAATGGGAAGGAGAAAAATTAGAAGAGCATGTCCTCATTAAAACCAAAAGAAAAAAAAGCATTTTTCAGGAGGCTGAAGTCAGGAGACATGTGCTCAAGAAACTTTATGTGAATTCCATAGTTGGGCTTCTGTTTGGACTGTTCAGTTCAGTTCAGTCGCTCAGTCGTGTCTGACTCTTTGCGACCCCATGAATCGCAGCACGCCAGGCCTCCCTGTCCATCACCAACTCCTGGAGTCTACCCAAACCCATGTCCATCGAGTCGGTGATGCCATCCAACCATCTCATCCTCTGTCGTCCCCTTCTCCTCCTGCCCTCGATCTTTCCCAGCATCAGGGTCTTTTCAAATGAGTCAGCTCTTCACATCAGGTGACCAAAGTATTGGAGTTTCAGCTTCAACATCAGTCCTTCCGAAGAACACCCAGGACTGATCTCCTTTAGGATGGACTGGTTGGATCTCCTTGCAGTCCAGGGGACTCTCAAGAGTCTTCTCCAACACCACAGTTCAAAAGCATCAGTTCTTAGGTGCTCAGCTTTCTTCACAGTCCAACTCTCACATCCATACATGACCACTGGATAAACCATAGCCTTGACTAGACGAACCTTTGTTGACAAAGTAATGTCTTTGCTTTTGAATATGCTGTCTAGGTTGGTCATAACTTTCCTTCCAAGGTGTAAGTGTCTTTTAATTTCATGGCTGCAATCACCATCTGCAGTGATTTTGGAGCCCAAAAAAAAAAAGTCTGACACTGTTTCCACTGTTTCCCCATCTATTTGCCATGAAGTGATGGGACCAGATGCCATGATCTTAGTTTTCTGAATGTTGAGTTTTAAGCCAACTTTTTCACTCTCCTCTTTCACTTTTATCAAGAGGCTCTTTAGTTCTTCACTTTCTGCCATAAGGGTGGTGTCATCTGCATATCTGAGGTTATTGATATTTCTCCTGTCAATCTTGATTCCAGCTTGTGCTTCCTCCAACCCAGTTAAATCCATCTGCAGAAACAACCTTGCTGAATGGTGTATAATCAATCCTACTCTTAGAATGTATTTTAGGGGGAGGGCTAATACTTAAATTTTCACGTATTTTTGAAACTTAAGTTTGAAACTATAGCTGACTTAATCAACTGCTTATATTTTGTCTCATTTGCATATTAGTCTGTCTTTCCCCTCCCTCCTCCAGTGCTCAAACACAGACTTTTTTGTTTTTCCTGAACTATTTGAAAGTAAGTTGCAGCCATCTTACTCCTTTCTCTTCTAAAAATACTTCAGCATGTAAGAACAAGGACATTCTCATAACCACTGTTCAGTTGTCAAAAGTAATGACATTTATCACTGATACAATAATATTAAATACAGTGCATTTTCAAATGTCAGGATTACTCCATTAACATCCTTTATACCTATTTTTCCTTTCTCTAGGACCGAATCCAGGATCACATGCTATATCTAGATGTCATAGTTTCCTAGTCTCTTTTAAACTAGAAGAGCTCCTTGGCCTTTTTTTGCTTTTCTTGACATTGCCACTTTTGAAGAATATAGGTCAAAAATTTTGTAGTATGTCCCTCACTTTGTGTCTGTGAGGTTTCTTTGTTGTTAAATTCAGACTATGTGGTGTTGACCCTTGAACAACACTGGGGAGGAAGGGTGCCAACCCTCTGCACAGTGGAAAATCTGAGAATAACTTTCACACGACCCTCTCAATCTGCCGTTCCTCTACATCTACAGATTCAACCAACAGTGGATCACATAATACTGCAGAGTTTACTATCGAAAAACACTCCATGTATAAGTGGCCCCCATAATTCAAGCCCATGTTATTCAAGGATCAGCTGGAGTTTTTCAGGAATACCACAGAACTGATGGTGTGTCCTTCTCAATGACCATATTAGAAACACACAATGTTGGTTAGTTCCTGTATTGGTGATATTAACTCAGACTACTTGGGTACAGTTTGTCTGTCAGGTTTCTCAGCTATAAAGCTACTATTTTTCTCTTTATGATGAGAAAAATAATTTGTGGGAAGATACTTTGAAATTGTAAATATGTATGTTTCTTATCAAATTTTCACCCATTAGTTCTGGTATCCCTTGATGATTTTTTTAACTCCAGCATGTATTCTACATTTATAAGTTGGCATTCCACTATATGGAAGAGCATTCTTTTCTCACTCATCTATTTTTTAATTCTTTACTTTATTTCACCATGGACTTGGATTTTTATTTTATTCAAAAGCTTATAATCTATTATCATGATTTATTTTGATGCTTAAATTATACCGTATTTGGCCAGTGGGAACCCCTACAAACTGATTCCAGCATCCCTTTGATGTGTCCCCATTTTTCTTTCAAGCAATTTTAAGAATTCCAGTTTAGTCATTTAGTTGACTCAGCTGGCCCCTGATTTGCTCTGACCTCATGGCTAAGTCTAAGAAACAAGGCAAATGAGATCTATCTGCACATTGCATTTATTTTTAAAGCATTTAAAATTGCATTATATATTTTGCACAATTTTATGCTACTAGCTTATGGTCACATAAAAAAATCCAGCTCTCTATCAATGTAAATGAACAGTAAGGCTTCTTAAGTCATCATAGCTGACTGAAATCCTGCTCCAAACGCACTTAAATGCTAGACAAAATAGAATCCAAAACAGTTAAGATTATAGATCAGAGTATAAGAGCAATAAAGAAAACTCCATGTGCTAGAAATAAAGAAGGAACAAAAACCGAGAAGAAATGAACAGGGCATGATGGCTCACAGGGGAATCAGACAGGGCCCCTGAATGTGAACCTCAACCACTGGGGTGAGGTCTTAATGCCAAAGAAAAAGAAAGGAGATGATGCTTCTACAGTGGGGAGCTGGCCAGGACCAGAAGGAGGCTTTCTCTGAGATGAAGACTAGAAAAACTCCACCTACCGGTCTTCCCTGATAGCTCAGACGGTAAAGCGTCTGCCTACAATGGGGGAGACCCAGGTTCGATCCCTGGGTTGGGAAGATCTCCTGGAGAAGGAAATGGCAACCTACTCCAGTATTCTTGCCTGGAAAATCCCATGGACTGAGGATCCTGGTAGGCTACAGTCCATGGGGTAGCAAAGAGTCGGATACGACTGAGCGACTTAACTTTCACTTTCACTGGTCTAAAAAGGAACGAGGAAGTATAATATCTGCCAGCCGTCATCCACGAGAAAGTGTTAGTTGCTCAGTCGTGTCCGACTCGTTGGGACCCCATGGACTATACAGGTTCCTCTGTCCATGGGATTCTCCAGGCAAGAATACTGAAGTGGGTAGCCATTCCTTTCTCCAAGGGATCTTCCTGACCTAGAGATCAAACCCAGGTCTCCCGCATTGCAGGCAGATTCTTCACCATGTGAGCCACCAGGGAAGAGAAACTAGTCACCAAAACTGTGCTCCTGCAGATACACAGGGATACTACTGTGAAATATAGAAAATTTTAGGCTAAGAAATTTAACACAGAAACCTGTCTAGAACTGATAAAACTCACAAGGCCTAAGGAAGACTTCTACAACCTCGGATATACAAGTCTCTCCATGCAAACAGCTCTCACTAAATGTGAATTCAGTCAAAATTTGCAAACCATAATGAAGGTGAGTCAGTGGACTGACAAATGGGACAACACCTAGAACCAATAAAATAATCTCAAAGATACTTAAACATAAATATATTTAAACATCCAAAGGGGGGGAAATCATTTTTAAATGAGACTGCAAGTCAAGAACAGGCTAAGAGACATTAAAAAAAATTACAGTCATTGAAACAAACTGATATTATGTCAGCTTTCTCTCATCTTGTGCCATTAGTAAATTCATTCAGTAAATATCTACTATGTGCTAATCACATACTGGCCACTAGAAACGCAAGGATAAAGATACAGGAGTAGTCCTCAAGAAACTTTTATTTCATTCCTTTAACTTTATGCAAGATTTTTATATATTGATTTATCTAAAGCCCATTGATTTGTAGATAAACTGTTATACTTTTTCTCTTTGTCATACAGGAAACTTTATGTTTATCATGTTTTTAAATTGAGCAGGAGAGTGGCATTAATACAAATCACCCTCATCTTCCCTTCTCTAGGCTCTCAGTTCGTTGCTTTGCTTTGGTGGGTTGTTTGGGAGTAAGTTTTGCTGAGGTGTTGGGGTATAAAAAGCAGAAGGGCAGAAGGAGCACAGCTGGAGGACTAATTGCTGTAGTATGGTGAGGTGAAATACCTGTAAACAGCTAGTCAGAGCTCAGCCTTAGCTTAGCCCAACTTCCCTTTCCTTATCACCATGGATGCAAGATCACAATTAAAGGTAATCAAGATTTTTTTTTTTTAGAGTACGCTAACAAAATCATTCACTTGCATGAGGTCATTTGTTGTTACATGGAACAACAAAGCATCAATTCAGACAGGCCAGCAGCTGGCACAAAGAAAACCCACCTTTGTTCATGCTTTTAGTGTGTTCTTGTAATGGGATGGTCTCTTTACGTCTGTTACCAACCATTATTAATGGGACCACAGAGCAGAAGAGTGATGTCTTCTGTTCTTTGAAAACTGGCCTCAGAAGAGAAGAAAAATAACTTTGTAGAACAGAAAACAAAACTAGGGTGTTTTTTTTCTTGTTTAATCTTATTTTTTTCACAAAACCAAGATTAAAGGCTATGTGAATTTTTTAAATCCCTTTAACCATTTTTTTTTCTTTTCTCCCTTTAACCATTTTTAAAGTTTCAAGAATTTAAATGGTTTACTTTCTGTAGCTGATGAACTGTCTTTGGTTAATTTGCAATAAAGATATGGTGAAGTCCAGGTTGCAATAAATTTGCAATTAAGATATGGTGAACATGCACTGTGAAAGTGCGTTTTCCTTTGTACTTGAATTTTTTTTTTTTTTTCCAAATAAAACTGAGACATTTTAGTAGCTATTCTGCATGCCCTTAAGTAGCTGAGCTACTCACTGATATTAATTGTAAAAAATTTCATAGCAGTCAGAACATCTGGCCAAATATTTATTTGACAAAAACTCAATGTTGAAATGAAGCACATTGGTTATCACACTTGTTTCAAGAACTTGACTCTAATTTGCTTTCCCAAATAATTTTTTAAACTTGAAAAGATCTTATAGAAGTTTTTTAAAGAAGAAATTTCTCACTTAAAAGGAAATACAGTAACACAAAAACCTGAGAGATAAATGCATAATTTAATGCATAAATTTAAAACTGCAAAGGAACCTAAAAAGGACATATACTGTAATAATTCCAACTATGTGATGTCTGGAAAAGGCAAAACTAAGGAGACAGTAAGTTTAGTGTTTGCCAGGGGTTGGGGTGGAAGACTAATGAATAAAGGCAGAGCAGAGAGGATTTTAGGGCAGTGAAACTACTCTGTAGAAAGGTAGATATGTCATTATACATTTGTCCAGACCCACAGAATGTACATTAAGAGCAAATCCTAAACTGTGGTCTTTGGGTGATAATAATGTCCTACCAGACTTCTCCATCCATGGGATTCTCCAGGCAAGAATAGTGGAGTGGGTTACCATTTCCTTCTCCAATGTGTCAATGTAGGTTCATC
This sequence comes from Bos mutus, assembly GCF_027580195.1. NCBI lineage: Eukaryota > Metazoa > Chordata > Mammalia > Artiodactyla > Bovidae > Bos > Bos mutus. The sequence goes on along the minus strand of NC_091637.1, from coordinate 31,346,660 downwards.
AGTTGTAACAAATACACCACTCTGGTGAGGGATTTTGATAGTAGAGGTGGCTGTGTATGTGTGAAGAGCAGAGTTTATGGGAATGACTACCTTTTGCTCAATTTTGTTGTGAATTTAAGACTGCTAAGACTAAAATAAAGTCGATTAAAAAAAAAAAAAAACAAAGCAAAGAACTAAGTAAGGCTAACTGAATGTCCTCGCTTCTTTTAAGTTCACATCACAAACTATAAAGTCATTTTCTGTCCTGTATATTTGCCCAATCAGAAACAGGTATGAACTGATTTGTGTATGTACTGTCAGCTTTTCCATTTTGAAGTAGTACCTAGAGTCAAACAAAGGAAGTTATTAAGTCCTTCAACCAGAATCAGCTAATAATTCAAAAAGTCTCATTCTATAAGAATAAATTCAAATTATCCTATTTCTATTAAAATAAAAATAAAAGCTTTATTTTTAAAGAGGCTTGTTTAAAATCCAAATGAAAGCATTAAAAATAAACTTTTCTATTTTGAATTAGCAAAAGAAATAAACTTTTCTATTTTGAATTAGCAAAAGAAATAAACTTTTCTATTCTGAATTATAGAAACTCTGTTCAAAGCAGGTTTTTTTCTCTGTATGCTTATAAAAGCCAATTATTTAATACTAAATCTTCTGTTAGTAAGGATAGGCTGTGCTCTTACCAAAATCTTAGCAGCTTAATAAAAGTCTTATTTTTTGATCATGCAAAGTCCACTGAGGGTCCATCTGACCTTCCTGGGGTCACTCAGTAATCAAGACTACTTCGGGACTTTCCATAAAGAATCCACCTGCCAGTGCAGGGGATGTGGGTTCAATCCCTGGTCTGGGAAGATTTCACATGCAACTAAGCCATACAACATAACTGCTGAGCCTGCACTCTAGAGCCCCTGCTCTGCAACAAGAGAAGCCACTGCAAGAGAAGCCCGCACACGGCAAGGATGAGTAGCCTTCAGCTTGCAGCAACTAGAGAAAGCCTGTGCACAGCAACGAAGACACAGCGCAGCCAAAAAGCAGGAAACCTTTAAAAAGACTACTTTGATCCTGTGGCTTCACCATTTCAAGTAAGGCGTCCTCTACAACAGCTTCACCATTTCAAGTAAGGCGTCCTCTACAACACCAGGGCAAAGGCACGGCAAAGGTTTGTCACTGGTCTGCTTTGGGAATGACGTATACTACTTCCACTCACATTTAATTGGTTAGAACCAGCCCTTGTTCACCCACATGGGGGCTGGAAAATATAATTTCTTTATGCCAGGGATTAAAGAAGTACAGATATGGATGACCACTAATAATGTCACCAAAATTCTTATATCCACGTGAAATCAAGGCTGAATGTAGAATGCTAATTCTTAACTCATCAGATTAAAATAAAAGCTGTATCTGATCCTCTAACAATTCTGGTATAGATTTTGGAGAATCTAGTAAGAAAAACAAATGATTAGCATGCTAATCAAACTAGTAATTCCAAATATCCTGATTTCAGTAAGGTTGACAAATGGCAGATGAGTGATAATTGTGTATCTTTTAATTCTTAAGGAACCAGACAAGTATCGTAAGTTAAAATGAAAACCATGTACTTTAGCCATCAGGGTAAGCAAGCTATTATTAAAGTGTGAGAGTTTATAATCTGTATTCACAACTCACATCAGCAAAAACGGGAGCAATAGAGAGGTAAGCAGACAGTTAATTCTATCAGAAAAGAGTTTCAGGTTTTCTCTAATACTCATAAAGACTAGCTGAGTCTCCCAATGCTGTGCGTGCTATAAAAGAGAGAACTTCAGATTAGAAAAAGATTAACAGAATGCATAGTTGACCTCTTCACCCACAAATACAGGTTATTTAAGAAAATAGAAACTGTGAGTTAAAGCTGGGAAATAAATTTCTCACCTTCTCACTTTTCTTACTCCCCACAAAGGTAACAAGCTAACTTCCTGAATAAGGTTAAAACTGACTACATAGGTACGGACAAATGCTTATCAAGTGTGACTTTAATTTCAGTATGACTGATCTCAGGCTCTACTGGTAATTTCAACCCGTGCAATCCTTACGATTGTTTCCAGCCCGAAAGAGTGAGACCACATTTGCTATACTAGCAACTGAAATGTGTCAGGTGTACATTCAATTACAATATGATTCTTTTATCCAAAAGAACCAAAATAAGAATATGCAGCAAGAATATAATTTAACAAAGTTTTGAGAACATTCACTTCTCAAATACAGGAATGAATGAGGTGAGGTAATGTATAATACAACAAAACTTTTGCTGAATTCAAGGTTTACCTGAAAGATCAAATAAAAATCAAACAAACATATAAAAAGATAGGACATTTCATTTTTAATCAGTCAAAAAAAAGAAACAGAAAAGAGTTCTGGACAAAGTCAAATTCCACACACCGTAATGCTATAGTTACACATTAAATATAATTACTATCTATACATATGCAAAAATATAAAGTTCTATTTCATACAATAAAACCCTTTATAGAAACCATTTTAAAATTAAGCAGAACTTCTCAACATTAATATGTGAGGTATAAGTCCTTCTAAGGTTCCTTTAAAGGTTTTAAAACAAAATGCTAAATCTAAAAACAATGTCCTTCTGTCAGTTCCCAAGTTAAACCTACTTAAAACAAAAAATTGATAGCTTAGTCACATACTACTTAAATAATATTGTTCAGGCATCTCTGAAATCCTGTTTTTTTTTTTCAAGTATGGAAACAGAACTCAAATATTTCACAATACAGTACTAAACAGATGGACTATTTAGGAAAGACTTTTTTGTCATATGGCACAACATTGTTTCATTTCTTCAATGCATTTGGAAATAAATATCAGGCTTTTGTTTTACTTTTCTCCTAAAGGCCAAAACTATAATGTACATTAAGATAATTTTGACTCTGGTAAGACTTAAGAGTGTAAAATATAACATCAACATTTTATCACAAAAGTAAAGCTGGTAACAAACTATAAAAGGAGCCTGTGCTCTACTCAGATATACCCGGGGATCAAAGCTCGTCATGATAAAAGTATTCATCATGAAGCTGTCTGCCGTAATCTGTGGCTTCACTTGTAAGAAACAAGTCCTGGTTCTCCAGAATCTCTTCTTCAGAGAGCTTTCGGTCACTATTCAAATCCATTTCATCAATTAGATGACGAGCCTTTAAAATAAAACAAAAACGTGTCAAGCGTAATAAGTATTTTTCAGCAAGATGTTCACATTTTAATGGGATCTGATTTGTCAAAATCATTCAGGTATACCAAGTACTCATTATTGTCTAAGTACCTAAGAGTATGAACTATCATGACTGGGTCTGTCTACAGCATTTCTCATCACCTCCTTTCTTAATTTCTGCTGGGTTCTGTCTCCTCCCAACTCAAATCCAATTCAGGATATCTCAAAGACAAGGAAAATTAGTATAACCCATTTTGAGCCCCAGAGGTAAATACAAACTTTTATTATTCTATTGTACTATTGAATTCATATATAATACCATCCTAACTTCCTTGTCTCTTTGACAGTCTAAAACAGATCATAGATTTAAATCAAAAAATAGCAATGCATTGATCCTAAATAACTCCACTACTTCCTTCTTTGGCTTAAGATTCTGAATTTCCTTTACTACAACAGCACAAATTTGGGGATGAGAGAATCCTTCTGTAATACTTACCTCTTCCTGGGCAATGCCCTGGTTATTGGGTACAACCCAGGACAACAGTTCTTGTGGATCAAGTCTGCCATCAGCATCTCTGTCATAATCATTCATGAATCTATCTTTCTCAACAAGTATCCACTCTGGATCTTCACTTGCGGCTATTAATATATTAATATTAAAAAAAGAACATAAACATGCATACACAAGAATATCACACATATCCCATAAGAAGTCTGGTATAGCCCCAGATAGAGGAAATGAATTTAAAGCTTACCACATAAAGGAGGCCCAAAGAAACAAAGCACTTCACTGAAAAGGGCTGAAATAAGCGCAAACTCTATAGTAATTTTCAAAAGTGATACTCAGAGTTTTAAAATTGTTGCACAGAGGGAGGGAGGGAGATGAGAAGGAGGTTCAAAAGGGAGGGGACATATGTAAAACTGCTGCATAGGGACCTCCCTGGCAGACCAGGGCTTGGGCCTCTGTGCTCCCACTGCAGGCACCGTGGGTTCAACGCCCTGGGGGCGGATCTAGGATCCCACATGCTGTGTGATGTGGCCAAAAAGAAAAAACATCAGCTTTATTATAAAACTGTTCTGGGATAAAACTCAACTGAAAAAGTGAAAAAAAACAAACAAACATGAAAGTCTATGTAGCATGCGTCGAACCTGGCGGTGGGAGGGGGGTTCAGGAGGGGGAGCACGTGCACACCCGTGGCGGATTCATGTTGATGTATGGCAAAACCAATACAATATTGTAAAGTAACTAGCCTCCAATTAAAATAAATAAATTTATATTAAAAATACATAAATAAACAGATGGAGATTAACAAAAAGTCTATGTACAAATCTCATGGAGAAAAAAATTTTTTTAAGTGTTACATATTATCACAAACTAGTAATTTTGCTAACTGCTGCTACTTGTTCTGATATTGTTTGCCCAAGTCTGAAGTGGGAAATGGTTTTATGAACATCATGTGACTAAATCTTCCTGTGTGTTCTCACAATGTGTGTTCTTACAAAGTAATGCCATAGGTAATTTTAAAGTGACATTCATAGTAAGTGATGCTAAGCAAAAATTCTGAAAAGACAGCTGCTTATATGAAAAGCTGCATATAAAACCTCCTTAAATTTTAAACAGTAAGCCATTTTCCACAGTCTTACTCTAGTATTTATAGGATTTTATTTTTCTCTTCGAAGATCTACATGCAAAGGTACAGGAGTCTGTTTAAAAATATCAACCTTTACTTCCTCAGCCATCTGAACTGATAATTACATTGTACTTGTTTGAAACGGAAGAAAAATGCTTGGCTCTATATGAGGAACTAGAAGTGGGCAAAACAGCATTCTCAGACAAGCTGTAAGCCCCTTTGTTTCACTAGTGTTTTATTGAACTGAACAAGGAGGTATGAGGCCCAGTTCTTCTTCCATTTTCCTCTGTCAAACAGAGCTCTCAGTGAGCAAGACTATCTTCCAATCTCTTCCTTTTCCCCTTCCTCCCACACACCCCAGCCTACTTACTCGGGTCCCGCCTGTAGTCACCAAGAAATTCTTCCAAACTAACAAATCCATCACCATCTTTGTCATGTTCTTCTAAAGCCTCTTGAATGACAAATTCCTATTGCATGTATGTTCACCAAAAAGAAAAAAAACCTGTCACAAAAGTTTCAATTCCATCACCATCTGAATCAACCCTACTATAGAATTATTGAATTATTTCTACTATAATTAATTAATCCTACTATAGAAATAATTAACCTAATTATTCTTTAGGAATAATTATTTTGTCTATACTTGCCACACAATCTTTCCCAACACTGGAATTTAGAAGCAGGAATAAAACCCCAAATATTAATAGCTTAGAATTTAACATCCTTAAGCTTCTATTATTGAGCACTCTACCTCACCCTCCTGAATAACCTTGGCAATAAACTCACATTTCTATTTTCTGCACATTACCTCCTTCTGAAGAATGATATATCTTATATTACCTTTGTCTTCTTTAATTTCACTTTCCTGTCAATCCATTAACAAGCCAAGAGAACCCTCATCTCAGATGTCTCTGCATAGCACTGTTGCCTGAAATGGGTCAGTACCCTATGAAACTTCAACTTCCTTGCTTCCTCTTCCACCCATCCACCCTCATCCACCCTAGACTGCCCCCAAATCGGTTCCTGACTCTTTCTAAGGCTCCTTACCAACTAATCCCTTCTGACCCAAAGATCACGCCCTTTCTAGTTATGCTTTCCCAAGACGACCTGCTCCACTGCTTCCCTTACTACACTCCTGTGTCCCCTTGGACCCTTTTCTAATTATGCCTGTCCTCATGCTATACGTCAGACCCACATCACTTTCTCCTTTATTCCAGAATCAGAGGAAGATACAAAAATAGAAACCTAATCCTTATAAATTTATTTTTTGCCACTTCTGTGGGCTCTCACTGCAGCTTGGAAGTCTCTCTCTGCCTCAGCTTCCCTAACACTCTATGGCTGTTTTTTGACATCTCTATTTTCTCTAAGCCTTACCCCAATTCTCTCCAACATGCTCTTGGCAAAGACTTCCTGTTTTTCTAAGCATGGGAGAGGTCTTCTGAAATCCTTCCTTGTTTCCCAGCACTGCATCCTCACCTTTAACCACCTCTATTTTGATGCCTGTTCCTTTCATCCTTCTCTTTGATCTCAGCAGTTAAAGCTCTGCCCCTCTTCTCTAGGATGAAGCCCTCAACTGTCTTCCTAGATCCCATACTTCCCCACTTCCTGAGAGCTTTCTTTTACTCTTAACTCCAGCTTCTCCAACCCTTTCCACTAGCTCCTTCTTCTGTGCCTTTAAAAACAGCCAAGTTCCCATGACTCTGCTGCACTCATTAACCATCATCCTGGTCTTTCTTTTCCTCTCAGAGGTTACAGCTACTGTTCTCATTTCCTCATTACCTGCTGCTGCCTGAATACTTTTTCAGCCTGGATTCCAGAACCATAACTACAGTGAAACATATTCTCAAAAGTCTCTTATTGTAGTCAAATCCAGGGGCTTTATCTACATCTGCATGAAACAACACTTAAGTAGAAGTTGTTGGGTTTTGTTGTTTTTTTTTAATCAAATATAACAGATTTTCGATACAGAAACCAGGGGATGTTAACTTGGAGACCCAAAGATTAGTTTTGGAGAGAAGATCTGAGAATCTCTTGAAATTATAACCCAGTATTTTATGTGTATGAACATGGACATGTTCAGGACTTTTCTGGGGCAGGGTATACAGCTTGCATCAGATTTTTTTAAAGGAGTCTGTGATCCAATAAAAGAATCACTGATCAAACTGATTATTCCTGCATTCAAGTAATCCTCTTGGGAAACAAAGACATTTCAAGAATGCTGCCTTGGTTAAAATAATTTTTAAAATTATGTGAACGAAAATATTTTTAAATTCCAACTTTTAATTCAAAGTAGAATCACTTAGTTGATCTTATATTCTGCCCTTTTCCTATCCTATATACCCTTAAAGGGGAAACAAGGAAAAAAAGATCCACGAAGACAATTAAGGTAAACAGAAATTAATGAAGCTGCTCTGAATGAGACACCGTCTTATGATCACCCATCTTGTGTGCTGCCATCAACTCCAACTCAGCACAAAGACCATCCTTTCCCATCCCGACATATCCCATTCTGCGATGGTACTGCTTTTGTATCGTTGTTACTCAAGCTTCCAACCTCAGAGTCATTTCTGATTCTTGCCCTCTTCCCCTCCCATGCTACATCAGTCAACATTCCTGTCTGCTTTCTTCAAAATGTTGGTCACTCATCAATTCATTCCATTGCCACTTAATATTCCAGGGCTATACACATAATGCCTAAATTATTTCATTGCTGTCACTGGTCATTTCCCTTCTCAGTCTTCAACTGTTCCTTATTCCCCAGATAATCAAGATCCAACATCCTCCGCCTACCATGCTAGGGCTCAATTAGCTTATCTCCACTTAATTCTGGCACTTAAACAAACTGTGCCCAGCAATGTTCTCAAACTAGGTCATGTACTTTGTGGAAAGTTAAGAAATCCAAAGCCTCACAATGGCAAGAGAAATGGCACTGATGGTGGTGTCTTGCCACCGAGTTAGAGAGAAAAATATATCTGCAGTCCTGCTATCAAGGCAGGGACATCCAACCATGACCCATTAAGCACAAAGCTACATCTTCCCTCCCTGAAATGTCCAGGGAACCAAGCCACACAGCTGGGGGTGATGCCAGGCAACAGACCTCAATGTAAACATTTAGTCTGTTTTTTAAAAGCCATTTCTTATGTTAAAGTTTACTCTCCAATATGATAGTTTCTGCTCCCAAGAAGTTTACCTAGTCATAGCAGGGACTTAATCACTGTTGAATTATACCCTGAGTTCAACAAAATTTTGAAAAGCTGGTACTTCTTTTAAGTACTAAAGGGATGAGAGGACTCATTATGCCTAAAGTTGCAAAAACATTGTTAGTCATTAGCAGTTGCATCCCCCCACCTCATCCCACCCCCATACCCTATGAAAAGGGATCTAAATATGATAGTGTTCCCAGACCAAAAGTTTTCACAAGTAACCCTGTAAACTAAACAGCAAGTTCTGGTGTTACTGATATTGAAACACCTGAGAAAAGTCTGAAAGCTACAAAACGACAAGGAAGGCGCTGAAGGTAACCCAGTTATGAAAGAGAAACTAGCCGGGCAAAGACGGATACACATACACACTTCAGAGACTGAAGAAAACCTCATTCCTTACCTTCTCCCGCCCTGTACACACCCCCACTCCACCAGAAAACCTCCGTCTTCCCACCCTTTTTCTGAAGCAAGGAAAAGTTTAGATCATCTCCTAAAATTCTGTTTTGTATATAATTTATTTTCATTACTATGTAAAAGTTTTAAAGTTTTGGCTATTCAATAGTTATCTTGAAGTTTTTTCTTCCTTACCGTCATATAATCAACTTCTTCAGGATGCTCAAAAGCAATAAACTCTTCAAGGTTCAAGCCAGGGCCTGAATCCTGGTTAGCTTTTTCAAATCGCTTCTTGTCCTTTAAATGAAGCTTTGAAAATTAAATATTGAACATTTAAAGGTTTTCTCATTCATCCCATAATGTCATTAAAAAATACTTTGAAAAATACAAGCTATGTGAACTCTAAAGTACATTTATATCCATTATCACATTTAATCTTCACATCATCCCTTTGATGGTAATTTGGGCAAATAACAAGCATTTACTAGAAGCAGTACAGCGACACAGGGAGACTCAGATCTGAATTCCAGCAATGCCACTTATTAACTTGTTACTTACGGCAAACTGCTTAACCTCTTTGGGCTCCTCAACTATACAACTGGGATAATTTGACACCAAAAACAACAGAAGCAAAAATAAACAAGTGGGACTACATCAAACTAAAAGGCTTCTGCACAGCCAAAGAAATCGTCAAGAAAATGAAAGCTACTGAATGGGAGAAAATATTTGCAAATCATCTATCTGATAAGGGGCTAATATCCAAAATATATAGAGAACTCGTACAACTCAATAGAAAAACAAACAGTCCAACTACAAAAATGGGCAGGTCTGAATAGACATTTTCTGAATACATACAGATGGCCAACAGGCACGTGAAAAGATGCTCAGCATCATAAATCATCAGGGAAATGCAAACCAAAACCACAGTGAGGCACACCTGACACCTGGATGCTATACAACAAGACAGTCCAGCAATTCCACTTCTGGGTATTTGTCTAAAGAAAATGAAAATACTAACTCAAAAAGATATACAAGCCTCTATGTTCACTGCAGCATTATTTACAATAGCCAACACATGGGAACAGCCTATATCCACTGATGGATAAATGGATAAAGAAATTACATAATATATTCCACTAATATATATAAGAATATTACTCAGCCATAAAGAATAAAATCTTGTCATTTAAGACAACATGGATATATACCTCAAGGGCATTACGCTTTGTGAAATAAGTCAGAGAAAGACAAATACTGTATGACCTTGCATATGTAGAATCTAAAAACAAACAAACAAAAAGTTCACAAAAACAAAACCCAAAAAACAAAAACAAAAAACCAAGTTCACAGATAGAGAGAACAGACAGGTGGCTGCCAGAAGTGGCTGGTAGGGAAGTGAGAGAAATCAGTGAACTATTTTTTGTTTTTTTTTTTAGTTTAAATAAACTGAACAATTCATAATAAGAAAAAAATCTCTATTAAGCAACTGGGATGAGAATTCCTATCAAGCAATTAGAAAACACATTAGGTATTCAATGTTACATGTTACTATTATTGATAGAAAAATTGAGATTAAAATGATTTATTGAAAGGGATGTCAGGAAAACAACTAAAATATATTGAACTTGGATCCCTCCTGTTCTTTCTACAACACTACACACTACCTTCTTTAACAATCACAGCAACTTTTTGAATGCCCCCAAAGCAATGACTTTAGACTATGTATTAGTTCTTGGTGTGCCTATTTCTGTTTCTGGTCTTCAAAATGACTTTTCAAAAACACTGTACCAGGTTTCAAATACTCCTCTTATGAGGATACTTTTGGTAAATATTTGGAAGTCTACTCTTCATAGGCTGTTTATAGTGCTAATTCTGTATGTCCAGATAAACACATCAAAAGCTGAAAAGCCCCTATCTTGGGGTTGAGCTAAATAATCATACCATTTTCTACTTTGTCATGCCCATCTTCCTTTTCTTTCCCCTCAAGTACACTCTGGTAGGAAACCAAGCAGTAGCGACTATTAGGAGAAAAGCGACTTTTAATCAATTTTCTCAAAGGTAATTCTGTAATTAAGAGTATTGGAAGCCAATAGTGGCATATTGCTAATCCTGCATACATTTTGAGAAATTTCTAGGAATAACTTTCCTTTTTATAAACTGATGTGTATTAAATCACACATTTTTTTAAAAAGCACAATTTCAAATATTTTAGAAGCTTTTAATTTATGTGTTTCACTGTTGAAAAGAAATGCTCTTCTCAATTTTCTAGAATACTAAAGGTTGGGTAGCACTCGTTTACTGAAACAGTAGTTCTTTTACGATGACTGAGTTACAGTGGAGGCTCACTTCTTTCCCCAAAGAATTTGTCTTTTAAATACCCAGATTCCACTAGCCAGTTATATTCATCCAATCATGGCAGGAAAAAAACATGTTTCCAAATAGCTGCTTTTAACTTAATGTTTCATAATTTTAAATAACTAGACTAAATAATGTACATGTTATGTTCAGGTTTAACATGGGGAAAAGTAGAAAAACAAGAATTTGAGGTACTTAGCTGAGTCAATCAAGTTTTTTTAATAAATCACTATTCAAAATACTAAAGTGCTTAGATTTCCTTATGAAAGAACCCTTCAATCTGGAGCAAAAAGGTCCATGTTTCAGCAGAGGGAGCTGATTTCGGCCAAATTTGCCTATGGAAAGAAAGGATCTCTTTCAATAGCTGAGATTTCTTAAAAAAAAAAAAAAGAAAAAAAGTACTTTTCTCATTTACATTTCTCAGGTTTTTAAAAAATAATGTGATTTTTAAAAGTCTTATTCATGGTCATTTAAAGAACACAATTTATTAGAGACTCATATTAAAGAAGCTAATACACCAAGACTTTGTCCAAAGGGGCAAATTTCTAAAAGACGACCACAAAGGACTGTCAGTTTCATAAAACCTCAACACTTTTTTTTCTGTATAAAACCCTTGTGTTCTAGTGCATAGAAAGTACTATGCACAGTAGTAAAAAGATAGAAACTACTATAGTCATTTATTTTTACATTGTAACAGAAACTTGTGAAGAACAAAACTGCCATCTTTTGGTAGACTAAAGATTTTACATGAGGAAATCTATAACCTGTGATAACTGAACAAAAGTCTAGGTCTTAAGATTCTGATTAGCCACATGCATGATTATATCCTACACAAATAAATCCTGCTTACACATGCACATTCGCAGCTGGCTTTAGAAGTTATAGGAATGGAGCTTTTGCCAGGTAGGTCCTCAAACTTTAATTATCCTGCTTAAAAGTGCTGACTATACTTGTTCATCAGGTCATAAAGAAATACTTTTTTTCCGGCATCTCACAGCCTGCGAGTCATTATTCCAGGTTATCTCTATTCTCTATATGAAAACATTAAAAGTAACATATAATTCAGCTATCAAATTGATTTTTGGTTTTTAATAGGCTTCCATACAGAAACATTTTATTTGGACATCCAATTACTTTTTATGATTATTTTATGGTACAATGTTTAAGCTGTAACTTTGATCAAGATCGATACATTCTTCATCCTTTTATTTTTTATTTTGCAGAATCATGCAATTGTGTCTGGGTTCATTTTTACACCCCACATCCACTTTTAGTGGGTCATATTTGTAAATATATATATATATATAATTCTAACAAAGTATTATAAATAGAATTTCATGTAGAGACATATTCCTATGTTGTTGAAGAATAAGCAACAGGACCAATAGGACTCCCATTGAGAAGTGTTCATTTCAGGGACCCATTAATTCCTGTAGGCTATAAGGTCCATCTAATTCATTCTTTAAAAGTACAGTCTTATAATCAACATGTCCGGAGTACCTGGGTGGGAAACACAGCATTAAAATCAGACATCTTTAAAAAAAACCAAACTGCTCATCAACAGTTTATGTAACAAGTCACGTACTTCTTCGAAGTAAAGATTTTCTTCTCAATACCATCATGTATTATTACATTCCACCCTGCTCCACTCTCCAAAGAATATAGATTTTTAAAAACTACACAATTTCCCTACTTTTTGATGGGATAATAATTAAATCTTTTGAGTGAAAAACAAACAAACAAACACAGAATCTACTTCTGGTAAGATTTTAAAATACTGTATTTAACATTTGTATTATTCCTTGGCAAAGAAGTCATAATGTCACACCATGGTTTGGTTTTAAGAAAAAATCTTGGAATGTGAACGATGCTTTTAAGATGAGTTAATTCCTATAGTAAAGGAGAATAACTAGCAGACAAATTCTAGATCTCATCGTCATCTGTTTTCTTTTTAGCACTAAGTAGTGAAAAGACTGATTTACACTCTTTTCAGTCTGCTGTAAGATGAAGACCCAAATAAGGAGAAAAGAGGATACTTTCCCCCTATATATTAAATCTTATCTACTCTAAAGCTGATAGTTAACAAATGCTTAAACAACTTCCAAAAGCTGATTGTATGTAAGTATTAGAGATAAACATGTGACTCACATGTTTTCTTCAACAATTTCTTTCAAATTAACATAGAAGGATTTACCAGTTCAACTGCTACTATTTATTACTATTTCTCCATACTGTTTTCATCCCCATTTTTAGATAGGAGGACACTGAGGCACAGGAGGGTTAATTTAACCCAAGGCACACCACTGTCACGTGGTGCTGCGTGCATGCTCAGTCCTGTCTGATGCTTTGCGACCCTTTGGACTGCAGCCCGCCAGTCCGTCTCCTCCAGGGGATCTTCCCAACCCAGGGACTGAACTCGCATTTCCTCCAGCTCCTGAATTGCAAGTGGATTCTTTAGCTGCCAAAGCACTGGGGAAGCCCTTGCTGAATGTAAAGCCAAGTTGACTGGCCCCAGAGCTGGAGTCCTTACCCTCCACACTCGTGGTACAGGCACAGCACATGCATAATCATGTCAACCACAAATTGGCACTTGCCATGGGTGCCTGCCATCTACCTCTACAAGAATTAAATCATGTGCTGCTGCAGCTGCTGGGCTCCAGCACCCTCTGAAGGAGCTCAAGATGGACAGCAGAAGCCAGGCACTCTGCGTTCTGGGAAAACTGGCAGGACAGGTCTTCAGATAGTTAGATATTCTCAGGAGATAATTTTATGAGCCCAATTCTTATATCTCCTCATCTCTAGAAAAGCACTAAAATCCTTCATGGTTGACAACTGTTTCTCATGACTAGCAGAAGCTTCATAAGACCAGCAGAAACTTTCTAAAAAAATTAATGTGCTTGACTGTATGTACTCCCCCTTTACCCAAATCACATATATACTGTCCTTTCCTTCCCCGCTGCCTCTTTGGAGCAGTTTCTCAGAGCTATCTGAGGCGCTGTCTCCCAGGCTGCAGTCCTCATATTGCCTCAAATAAAACTTAACACACAACTCTCAATTGTGCATTTTTTTAGTCGACAATCCTTAGCAGAGAAACAACCAATTTCGAGTTAGTGATGACCTACAGAGTTCAAGTGGTTCTTAAATAAATACCATATACAATGCTACAATATGGCCACAGTAAAAACTAAATTGTAGATGCCAATAGAGGAAGCTCAAAAGTTTTCAAAGCACCCTTGACTAATATTTTGGGACATGACCTTTGCAAATAGTTGTTTGAGTTTATTTTTTCCACATACAACAACCTCTTTTTAAAAAAAGTCTTTAAAATTACCTCTGAAATACAAAGTATTCACAATATCAATTTTTAAGGCTTATAGTAATTTGTCTTAAAGAGTTCCTACTAATTACTAAGTAAAGTCTTTAAAAAAGTTCCTATTAATTCCTAAATATGTCTTCCTCAATTCTGCTTAAGAAGTATTTCAACAAATTAAACCATGAGACACAACACAACTCACAGTAATACTGAATCTTTAAAAATAAGTTATTTTAAATGGTGCAGCCACTATGGAAGACAGTGTTGCAGTTCCTCAGAAATTTAAAAACAGAATTACTATATATGAACTAGCAATTCCACTTCTGGATGTACCCACAAAAGAATTAAAGGCAGGATCTCAAAGAGGTATTTGTACATCCATGTTCATAGCAACATTACTCCCAATAGCCAAAAAGATGAAGCAACTCAACTCACCATTGATTGATGGATGGATAACAAAATGTGATATATACATATACTGGAATATTATTGTCTTTAAAAGGAAATTTTGACACATAGTATGACCTGGACAAATCTTGAGACTGCTAAGTGAAATAAGCTAATCACAAAAAATATACTGTATGATTCCACTTACATGAGGCACCTAGAATACAGTAAGTCTCATTCATATGAACCTTCAAGTTGCAAACTTTCAAAGATGTGAACGTGTGTTTTCATGTCCAATCACTTAAGCTAATTCACAGGTCTGGCGTCCATTGTCACATGCATGCATCCTCTCCAAGTGCTTATGCTTTTGTGTACCTTACTGTACAGTATGTACAGAGTACGGGCTTTGAAGGTGGCATTAGAGGTAAAGAACCAGCCTGCCAATGCAGAAGACGTAAGAGACGCAGGTTCGACCCCTGGGTCGGAAGATGCCCTGGAGAAGGAAATGGCAACCTACTCCAGTATTCTTGCCTGGAAAATCCCATGGACAAAGCAGCCTGGCATTGCAAAGTCAGACATGACTGAAGCAACTCAGCATGCATGCAGGCACTGTATAAAATACGGTAGTACAGTCTCCTTATTTCAAGCCCAATATGTCCAGAGGCAAGCATAAAAGAAGCAGTACGTAGCTGGAACTACTGTACTTTTCAAGGTACTATACTGTAAAATTAAAGTTGTTTTATTTTCTTGTATTTTTGTGTGTATTATTTGTGCAAAAAGTATTATAAACCTATTATAATACTGTATAGCTGATTTGTGTTTGTTGGGTACAGGCTAACTTTGTTGAACTTATGAATGCACTTTTGGAATGGAACTCGTTCATATGTTGGGGAATTACTGTAGTTGAATTCAGAGGCACAAAGTAAAGCGGTGATTGCCAGGGGCTGGGGGAAGTGGAAACGGGGAGTTATTTGAGGCTTCCTGGTGGTTCAGATGGTAGACAATGTGCGTGCAATGCAGGGGACCTGGGTTTGATCCCTGGGTGGAAAAGATTCCCTGGAGAAGGGAATGGAAACCCACTCCAGTATTCTTGCCTGGAGAATTCCATGGACAAAGGAGGCTGGCAGCCTACAGTCCATGGGGTTGCAAAGAGTCAGACACGACTAAGTGACTAACACTTTAATGGGTTTAGAGTTTCAGTTTTGCAAGATGAAATAAATTCTGGAGATTGGTTGCCTAACAGTGTGAATATAATAAAAAAATATGGAACTGCACACTTAAAAATAGTAAAATGGTAAATTTTATGTGTATCTTACCACAATTTAAAAAATGTTTATTTTATATAAATACTTAAAATGGTACTTAAAAATGGGAATAGGCCTCTATAATCTTCCTAATAAATATGATACAAAACCAACCATTCAATAACACAATAAAATAAAATATTATGAAACATATTCAAAATACACTAAAAAAGCAAACCAGGAAATGAGAACAAATGATGCAGCTAAGAAAAAGATGCAGGGATAATTGAGGTAGTCCAGAATAAGAGTCCTAAATTTGGCTAGAAAGGAAACATCAAAATGACCACTGAGGTGGAACAGGTGATTGCCTAGAGAACAAGGCAATCCAGTCGATGACCTCAGGGTTCTTGTGCTCACTCATGCAGGAAACTGAACTGATATAATCAAAAGAAAAAGCTTGTGCACACATACTCACCTGCCTAAAAGACTCCTCTTCTGCATCATCGAGAGCAGTGTTCTCAACAAAGTCGATCACCCGATCATACATCTGAATGTTGTATTCATCCCATGACACACTACCATCACTGTTTTTATCATACTCAATAAACTGTTGTTTCGCTTCTTGCATAGCATAATGTTTAAAAGACATTTGAATCCATGAACTGAGTTCACCTATGAGAATTTCCCAGAACACAATGAATGTGACAGTAATTCTGATACTTAAGAGTAGTGAGGATTTCTAAACATTCTTTAAAAGAAAAAAAAAAAAATTTTAGTGTTTATAAATATTTGAGTGAGAATTGGTTTAGCTGCGTTCATAGAAATAGGAGTAGGAGACAAGGAGAGCTGTTTGGAATCTAAGAATGTTATATGTGATCAACCCAGAACGTAAGCCCTTTGAGTATGGAGAGTTTTGGTATATTTTGTTCACTAAGGTACTCCAAATGACTAGAAAGCACCGGGCTCAAGAAGTATTTATTAAATAAACTACCAATTGGCCAAGAAAGCACTTGACTTTTAAAACATATTATCCAAAAAATTGCAGATAACTTTTGCTAATTGGGCTTTCCTGATAGCTCAGTTGGTAAAGAATCTGTTCCAATGCAGGAGACCCTGGTTTGATTCCTAGGTTGGGAAGATCCACTAGAGAAGAGATAGGCTACCCACTCCAGTATTCTTGGGCTTCCCTTGTGGCTCAGCTGGTAAAGAATCCACCTGCAATGCAGGAGACCTGAGTTTGATCCCTGGGTTGGGAAGATCCCTTGGAGAGGGAAAAGGCTACTCACTCAAGTATTCTGGCCTAGAGAGTTCCATGGACTGTATAGTCCATGGGATCACAAAGAGTTGGACACGACTGAGCAACTTTTACTTTGCTAATTATCACAGACCTCTCAGGAAGCACAAATATTTGAATAGCTACCCACTTAATACGTATTAGAAAAAAGTGTTCTTCATTTACAAAAGTAATATAAAGTTTAAAATACATTTTACATTGAGTTGAATCAAGACTATATTAAGGAAATAATAGATAAGTAAGTATGATCTAACTTCTGAAAAATGCACTCAAGTGACTGAAGTTTGAGAAACATTGTTACAGTATATTACCATTAACTATGTCAAATCATCTGGAGGAAATTTTAACAAAGTTATGGGTAGCAATTATGATTTACGCGTGTCTTGTAATAGCTTTGTCTTAACTGGGTATCTGAAAACATGGAGGAAAAGTTTCTAAATCTCAAATGTCCACTTTCAAATCAACTTTTAAAAATCTATCTTAAAATACTTAAAAATATCTATAGAGATATTTTGGAGAAGGAAATGGCAACCCACTCCAGTGTCCTTGCCTTGAGAATCCCAGGGACGGGGGAGCCTGGTGGGCTGCCGTCTATGGGGTCGCACAGAGTCGGACATGACTGAAGCGACTTAGCAGCAGCAGAGATATTTAGTATATGCATCATAGAAAAAAAGGGATGAGGGGAGAAAAATGTGCGTATTTGTAAGAATAGCAAGAGTACCCATTTGGTTTAAAGATAATACACCATTTAGTTTAAAGAATGGTACTCCTCTGTTAGTTTGAGGGAAGTCAGGTGAATAGAGAAAAGTAAAGATACTTTTGTCTCTCCTGAAACTTTAAATTGGGATAGAATAATTATGGTAACCATGGAACAATTACTTTATACCAAGTCCTCTACAGATGCTGTCTCTAATCTTCAAAACAAGGCAATTATAATCATTGCTTTACAGTTCAGGAAATTGATATTAGAAATTGAGGACTCATAACTGATAAGCAGCAGAGTCCAGATTCAAACCCCATGTTTGGCTTCAAAGCCCAAACTCTTTCCACTGAACTTTGCTGTCTCTCAAGAACCCGAGTCCAGTCATGGCCCTTAACGTGCAAATAAGCAAAACTTCCTGAAGAGTCCTCAAGTGGAATGATCGTCCAGGCATAACAGGGTACAGAATGGAACAGAGGCCAGAAACAGGGCTTCACACTTCAGCTCTGCTGTTAGAGGTAAGTTTACCCTCTCAAGGTTTTGTTTTCTCATCTACTAAATGAAGATTTGGACTAAGTTCCTTTTAATTTTAATTTTTTAAAAGCTTACTGTTAAATTTTGGAGCATATATAGGCCCTTACAGATAAATGCCACCAAGTTTTCCAAATCATCTTGCGCACTCTCTAATGTATCCAAAGATGGACCTATTCTTATTGGATAATTAGCCTAGAGGCTCTGTTGTTCACATAGAAGGAACAAAGCCTTAATATTGGTGACCACACCTGAGGGCACTTCAATGACAACACATCTTGAATTTACCAATCAGGTTGTAATTCTCTCTAGCAACTTCATTCTTCAGATGTTGAGCACCATTTAAATGAGAGTTATAGCAAAACAGTTCCTGAATTTTTGTTGAGGATCAATTTGGAAAAGTTGATAGGGTTCTTCAAATGAATGAAGCAATGGGGAGAGGCAGCTATTTATTTAGACTATTCTTTTAATAATCTGTGCATTTCGTTCCTGACTCTAGAACCTATCTAAGAGCACTCATTTTTTTTTTTTTTTTTAAGTGAAGGATATTAAAGACTGAATTAAGGGCAGGAGATATGGATTCTAATCCTGGTTTTGCCACTCATTTGAGCAAGGTACGTACGCCTCTGGGTTTCAATTTCTTCACCCCTACAAAAAGAGGTGGACATAATGATTATATGGTTCCTACCGAGTTATAATCATGTGTCATAAATACAATTCACACGCAACAGGTCCTTTTCTACTTGCTTATAAAAAGAAGCAAGTTCTTAAGATTCTAATGAAGCATTTATCAAAAGAGCAATAAACTTAATGCCTTAAGGCTTTAGTTTGTTTCTCCAAAATGAATTACATTGTTGACACTGATAAAAAGTCATGTGAGGAGTCCGGCAATTGCTCTAGGTATGACCTGAACACCGTGTAGGGTCAATGATGCTTATGTATTACGGGAGAAAGCACTGAGCTTTACTTGGTATCCTATGTCTAAAGATTTGGAGGTATAAAACCTACTCACCATGTCCTTTTTCCCCTCTCACATATCATCTCTAACTGATTGCAACACTAGTCATCTACACTCAACAGACACCCTGCTTAAATGTTTGCATTTGTCTCCTACAAAGGGCTGTCTCCATTGTTAGTTGTGTAGGACGTCCTTACTTTCGGTGAGAAAGCCATCTGAGTCCAAGTCAATTTTCTTTATGATTGACTTCAGTCTTTTGTGTTGCTCTTCGGGGGAGAGTTTAACATATTCATCGACTTCTTCCTTTGGGAGGTAAGCGATATACAGAGGGGATCACGCATTACTATCAGGAGGGCAAAATGGTGGAGAAAAACAGAGCTATTAGAGACCTCCCTTGCGGAGGGCTTTTGGGGTGACCCATATCTGCTCTCCAAGGGCCCTCCCCCAATGATCCCCTCAGTAACCCTGCCCCTTGTAGGGAAAGTAGAAGGGATCTGGCTCTTGGGCCGCATTGTTTTGACGCGCTTACAGACTCCGGGGTCCATCGGAGAGTGAGCGGCGCCCCGCCCGGCCCCCATTGTCAGGCTGCCCCGACCAGGCCTCGCCCGGCAGCCCCCTTTGTCCCGCGGGGACAAAGCCCGCGGCAGCCGCGCTGCGAGGCCCGACCCTCCCAGCCCCGGGTCTGGCCGCCTCACCTGGCCGCCCAGCAGCGCCTCGCGGTCATAGTCGGCGCGGTGCTCGCTCTGCTGGTAGTGCAGCTCCTCGGCTTCCCCGGCGCCGGCTGCCGCGGCGCACAGCAGCAGCAGCCCCAGCGTGGCGGGCCTCGGGCCCAGCTGCATCGCGCCGGCCAGCCGCGGACACACAGAAAGGCGAGGAGGGAAGCAGGCGGGGCCCAAGCCAGCGGCGGCGCTCGAATGAGCGCTGCAGAGAGGCGGCGCGGCGTACGTACGGAGGTGGGAACGGAATGCGGAGAGGTCCGTGGCCTCAGTAACTAGAGCGACGTAACGCGGAGGCCCGAGCCCCAACTGCGATGGTGAAACTGGCCAGGCCGAGGCCTATATAGCCTCGGCGGGAGGGGGGGGGGGGGCGGGGAGGGGGCGGGGCTCCAGGCCGCGCCGCTGATTGGGTACCACGGCGCTGGGGGTGGGCCGCGGCGATGTGGCGATCTGCAGCGGGCCCAGAGGTTCCCGGAGGCTGGCGGTCGCGGCCGGGAGGGGAGACCCCCGGGGGAGCCTTTCCTTGCGCCACGACACCCTCCAGAAGACACGCCCTCACTCCACCCTCGCCCTGTCTCTGTCAGTCAGCCTCATTCCTGCCCGAAGGTCCCTGTCTACTCCATGTAACCGACCCTGCTTCCATCAATGAGAAAGGCTGCAGATCTGGATGAAAAGGCAATGGCACCCCTCTCCATTACTCTTGCCTGGAAAATCCCATGGACGGAGGAGCCTGGTAGGCTGCAGTCCATGGGGTCGCTAAGAGTCAGACACGACTGAGCGACTTCACTTTGACTTTTCACTTTCATGCCTTGGAGGAGGAAATGGCAACCCACTCCAGTGTTCTTGCCTGGAGAATCCCATGGACAGAGGAGCCTGGTGGCCTGCCGTCTATGGGGTCGCACAGAGTCGGACACGACTGAAGCGACTTAGCAGCAGCAGCAGCAGGAAAATCTTTGTATTTCCAAGTCTTTAATGTATCTCTACTTACTTATTTGACCAGAGCAGAACGAATGAACCCGGGTACTGAAGCCAGATGTTTTGTATCTGATGCTCAATTTCTCGATTTACAAGTTCTGTGACCTTCGCTAAGTTTGATGTTGTTTAGTCGCTAAGTCGCTTCCTACTCTTTGCGACCCCATGGACTGTAGCCTACCAGGCTCCTATGTCCATGGGATTTTTCCAGGTAAGAATACTGGAGTGGGTTGCCGTGCCCCTCTCCAAGGGGTCATCCGCACCCAGGGTCGGAACCCGCACCTCCTGCTTTGGTATGCGGATTCTTTACCACTGTCCCTAAGTGAAATGTATAATTCAGTAAATTATACATATGTATATTTTGTATGTAATATTAAACAAATTATGTAAATTAAACAAATTATGTTTAAGACATAAATTATTCTTTAAGATTAGCATATACTTGGCCTACTTAATATTGCTCTGCAGGAGACCTGAGGCTCCTTCTCACAACCGAGTCCCAAACATTCCCTGCCACCTGCCTGGAGAGCTGGCACTCAGGATACTTACCATCCAGGCATTTAAGAAATATTGACACCTTTTGTATAGTTATAACTGGACATGGAACAACAGACCGGTTCCAAATAGAGAAAGGAGTTCGTCAAGGCTGTATATTGTCACCCTGCTTATTTAACTTATATGTACAGTATATCATGAGAAACGCTGGGCTGGATGAAGCACAAGCTGGAATCAAGATTACAGGGAGAAATATCAATAACCTTGGATTTGCAGATGACACCACCCTTATGGCAGAAAGTGAAGAACTAAAGAGCCTCTTGATAAAAGTGAAAGAGGAGAGTGAAAAAGTTGGCTTAAAGCTCAACATTCAGAAAACTAAGATCATGGCATTGGTCCCATCACTTCATGGCGAATAGATGGGAAAACAGTGGAAACACTGACAGACTTTATTTTTTGGGGCTCCAAAATCACTGCAGATGGTGACTGCAGCCATGAAATTAAAAGACCCTTACACCTTGGAAGGAAAGTTATGACCAATCTAGACGGCATATTAAAAAACAGAGACATTACTTTGCCAACAAAGGTCCATCTAGTCAAAGCTATGGTTTTTCCAGTAGTCATGTATGGATGTGAGAGTTGGACTATTAAGAAAGCTGAGCACCTAACAATTGATGCTTTTGAACTGTGGTGTTGGAGAAGACTCTTGAGAGTCCTTTGGACTGCAAGGAGATCCAACCAGTCCATCCTAAAGGAAATCAGTCCTGAATATTTATTGGAAGGACCGATGCTGAAGCTGAAACTCCAATACTTTGGCCTCCTGATGCAAAGAACTGACTCATTTAAAAAGACCCTGATGCTGGGAAAGATTGAAGGTGGGAGGAGAAGGGGATGACAGAGGATGAGATGATTGGATGGGGTCACTGACTCAATGGACATGAGTTTGAATAAACTCCATGAGTTGGTGATGGACAGGGAGGCCTGGCATGCTGCAGTCCATGGGGTCGCAAAGAATTGGACACGACTGAGCGACTAAACTGAACTGAACTTTATATACTCAAGGTACATGCACATGGGTGTCTGTTTTAAGGCTTATGGTTCACATTCACTATCTTAGGAAACAAAGTTATAACTTTTTCTTAAAATATTAGTTGTAATTTATTTTTGAGACTTTCAACAGGGAAAGAAAGCCTACTTAACATCATTTCTGTGTGAAAGTGGTTTATTATTCAAATATTTGTTGGAAGGCTAATATTATGACTTATTTATAGAAATGCATAATAAAGGAAAGAATAATTTTTCTGTACTTGACTAGTGGAGAAGCTCATAAAAAAGAAGAAAATTATTTTGAGGACTGCTCAGAATATCCAGTTTAAACAAATTCATGAGGCAATTAGAGTAAAAAGACATTTTAGCTAACTCGTCTTGATTTGCATTATAATACTCAACTAAAAATTAAAACTTTTTTTTAGTAAATTAGAAATTTCAAATTTAACATATTCTAAACTTACAGTAGAATTCTAGAATTCTTCAGTTCAGTTCAGTTCAGTCACTCAGTCGTGTCCGACTCTTTGTGACCCCATGAATCGCAGCACACCAGGCCTCCCTGTCCATCACCAACTCGCGGAGTTGACTCAGACTCACGTCCATCAAGTCAGTGATGCCATCCAGCCGTCTCATCCTCTGTCGTCCCCTTCTCCTCCTGCCCCCAATCCCTCCCAGCGTCAGAGTCTTTTCCAATGAGTCAACTCTTCGCATGAGGTGGCCAAAGTACTGGAGTTTCAGCTTTAGCATCATTCCTTCCAGAGAAATCCCAGGGCTGATCTCCTTTAGAATGGACTGGTTGGATCTCCTTGCAGTCCAAGGGACTCTCAAGAGTCTTCTCCAACACCACAGTTCAAAAGCATCAGTTCTTCAGTGCTCAGCTTTCTTCACAGTCCAACTCTCACATCCATACATGACCACAGGAAAAACCATAGCCTTGACTAGATGAACCTTTGTTGGCAAAGTAATGTCTCTGCTTTTGAATATGCTATCTAGGTTGGTCATAACTTTCCTTCCAAGGAGTAAGGGTCTTTTAATTTCATGGCTGCAGTCGCCATCTGCAGTGATTTTGGAGCCCCCAAAAAGAAAGTCTGACACTGTTTCCACTGTTTCCCCATCTATTTCCCATGAAGTGATGGGACCAGATGCCATGATCTTTGTTTTCTGAATGTTGAGTTTTAAGCCAACTTTTTCACTCTCCTCTTTCACCTTTATCAAGAGGCTTTTTAGTTCCTCTTCACTTTCTGCCATAAGGGTGGTGTCATCAGCATATCTGAGGTTCCTGATATTTCTCCCAGCAATCTTGATTCCAGCTTGTGCTTCTTCCAGCCCAGCGTTTCTCATGATGTACTCTGCATATAAGTTAAATAAGCAGGGTGACAATATACAGCCTTGACATACTCCTTTTCCTATTTGGAACCAGTCTGTTGTTCCATGTCCAGTTCTAACTGTTGCTTCCTGACCTGCATACAGATTTCTCAAGAGGCAGGTCAGGTGGTCTGGTATTCCCATCTCTTTCAGAATTTTCCACAGTTTATTGTGATCCACACAGTCAAAGGCTTTGGCATAGTCAATAAAGCAGAAATGGATGTTTTTCTGGAACTCTTTTGCTTTTTCGATGATCCAGCAGATGTTGGCAATTTGGTCTCTGGTTCCTCTGCCTTTTCTAAAACCAGCTTGAACATCTGAAAGTTCATGGTTCACGTATTGCTGAAGCCTGTCTTGGAGAATTTTGAGCATTACTTTGCTAGCGTGTGAGATGAGTGCAATTGTGCGATAGTTTGAGTATTGTTTGGCATTGCCTTTCTTTGGAATTGGAATGAAAACTGACCTTTTCCAATCCTGTGGCCACTGCTGAGTTTTCCAAATTTGCTGGGATATTGAGTGCAGCACTTTCACAGCATCATCTTTCAGGATTTGAAATAGCTCAACTGGAATTCCATCACCTCCACTATCTTTGTTCATAGTGATGCTTTCTAAGGCCCACTTAACTTCACATTCCAGGATATCTGGCTCTAGGTGAGTGATCACACCATAGTGATTACCTGGGTCGTGAAGATCTTTTTTGTATAGATCTTCTGTGTATTCTTGCCACCTCTTCTTATATCTTCTGCTTCTGTTAGGTCCATACCATTTCTGTCCTTTATCGAGCCCATCTTTGCATGAAATGTTCCCTTGGTATCTCTAATTTTCTTGAAGAGATCTCTAGTCTTTCCCATTCTGTTGTTTTCCTCTATTTCTTTGCATTGATCACTGAGGAAGGCTTTCTTATCTCTTCTTGCTATTCTTTGGAACTCTTCATTCAGATGCTTATATCTTTCCTTTTCTCCTTTGCTTTTTGCTTCTCTTCTTTTCACAGCTATTTGTAAGGCCTCCCCAGACAGCCATTTTGCTTTTTTGCATTTCTTTTCCATGGGGATGGTCTTGATCCCTGTCTCCTGTACAATGTCATGAACCTCAGTCCGTAGCTCATCAGGCACTCTATCTATCAGATCTAGTCCCTTAAATCTATTTCTCACTTCCACTGTATAATCATAAGGGATTTGATTTAGGTCATACCTGAATGGTCTAGTGGTGTTCCCTACTTTCTTCAATTTCAGTCTGAATTTGGCAATAAGGAGTTCATGATTTGAGCCACAGTCAGCTCCCGGTCTTGTTTTTGTTGACTGTATAGAGCCTCTCCATCTTTGGCTGCAAAGAATATAATCAATCTGATTTCGGTGTTGACCATCTGGTGATGTCCATGTGTAGAGTCTTCTCTCGTGTTGTTGGAAGAGGGTGTTTGCTATGACCAGTGCATTTTCTTGGCAAAACTCTATTAGTCTTTGCCCTGCTTCATTCTGTATTCCAAGGCCAAATTTTCCTGTTACTCCAGGTGTTTCTTGACTTCCTACTTTTGCATTCCAGTCCCCTATAATGAAAAGGACATCTTTTTTGGGTGTTAGTTCTAAAAGGTCTTGTAGGTCTTCATAGAACCGTTCAACTTCAGCTTCTTCAGTGTTACTGGTTGGGGCATAGACTTGGATTACTGTGATATTGAATGGTTTGCCTTGGAAATGAACAGAGATCATTCTGTCGTTTTTGAGATTGCATCCAAGTCCCATCACTTCATGGGAAATAGATGGGGAAACAGTGGAAACAGTGTCAGACTTTATTTTTTTGGGCTCCAAAATCACTGCAGATGGTGACTGCAGCCATGAAATTAAAAGACCCTTACTCCTTGGAAGGAAAGTTATGACCAACCTAGATAGCATATTGAAAAGCAGAGATATTACTTTGCAAACAAAGGTCTGTCTAGTCAAGGCTACGGTTTTTCCTGTGGTCATGTATGGATGTGAGAGTTGGACTGTGAAGACGGCTGAGTGCCAAAGAATTGGTGCTTTTGAACTGTGGTGTTGGAGAAGACTCTTGAGAGTCCCTTGGACTGCAAGGAGATCCAACCAGTCCATTCTAAAGGAGATCAGATCAGTCCTGGGTGTTCTTTGGAAGGAATGATGCTAAAGCTGAAACTCCAGTACTTTGGCCACCTCATGTGAAGAGTTGACTCATTGGAAAAGACTCTGATGCTCGGACAGATTGGGGGCAGGAGGAGAAGGGGACGACAGAGGATGAGACGGCTGGATGGCATCACTGACTCAATGGACGTGAGTCTGAGTGATCTCCAGGAGTTGGTGATGGACAGGGAGGCCTGGTGTGCTGCGATTCATGGGGTCACTAAGAGTCGGACACGACTGAGTGACTGAACTGAACTGAACTGCATTTCAAACTCTTTTGTTGACCATGATGGCTACTGCATTTCTTCTGAGGGATTCCTGCCCACAGTAGTAGATATAATGGTCATCTGAGTTAAATTCACCCATTCCAGTCCATTTTAGTTCGCCTATTTCTACAATGTCAACGTTCACTCTTGCCATCTCTTGTTTGACCACTTCCAATTTGCCTTGATTCATGGACCTGACATTCCAGGTTCCTATGCAATATTGCTCTTTATAGCATTGGACCTTGCTTCTATCACCAGTCACATCCACAACTGGGTATTCTTTTTGCTTTGGCTCCATTCCCTCATTCTTTCTGGAGTTATTTCTCCACTGATCTCCAGTAGCATATTGGGCACCTACTGACCTGGGGAGTTCCTCTTTCAGTATCCTATCATTTTGCCTTTTCATACTGTTCATGGGGTTCTCAAGGCAAGAATACTGAAGTGGTTTGCCATTCCCTTCTCCAGTGGACCACGTTCTGTCAGACCTCTCCACCATGACCCGCCCGTCTTGGATGGCTCCATGGGCATGGCTTAGTTTCATTGAGTTAGGCAAGGCTGTGGTCCTAGTGTGATTAGATTGACTAGTTTTCTGTGAGTATGGTTTCAGTGTGTCTGCCCTCTGATGCCCTCTTGCAACACCTACCGTCTTACTTGGGTTTCTCTTACCTTGGACCTGGGGTATCTCTTCACGGCTGCTCCAGCAAAGCGCAGCCACTGCTCCTCACCTTGGATGAGGGTTATCTCCTCACCGCCACCCCTTTTGACCTTGAACGTGGAATAGCTCCTCTAGGCCCTCCTACACCTGCGCAGCCATCGGCTCCTTGGAGGTGGGGTTGTTCTTCCAGCCGCAGCCCCTGGCCTCGAGCGGGGGTAGGTCCTCCCGGCCGCCGCCCCTAGCCTCAGGCGTGGGGGCGTGGGGTAGCTCCTCCTGGCCACCGCCCCTGACCTCTGACGTGGGGTAGCTCCTCTCGGCTGCGCCCCTGACCTCGGACGTGGGGTAGCTCCTCTCGGCCGTTCCTGCGCCGTGGCAGCCTGGCACTCTGGGCCGCTGCCCCTGACCTCAGATGTGGGGTAAGTCCTCTTGGCCGCCTCCCCTCGGGCATGGGGTCCTCTGGGCTTCTGCCCCTGACCTCCGACGTGGGGTAGCTCCTCTCGCCGCGCTCAGTGCTCTGGTTGCAGCCGCCCACGCTAAATGCTAAACTGAGGATTTATAATCATGTGTCACAAGAAAAGCTGAACCATAGTAAATAATTACCTGCTTGCCTGCTAAGTCACTTCAGTGGTGTCCAACTCTTTGCAACCCTATAGGTAGACCACCAGGCTCCTCTGTCTACGGGATTCTCCAGGCAAGAATACTGGAGTGGGTTGCCATGCCCTCCTTCAGGGGATCTTCCCGACCCAGGGATGTAAACCACATCTCTTCTGTCTCCTGCGTTGGCAGGTGGGTTATTTACCACTAGCGTCACCTGGGAAGCCCTCAAATAATGACATGGTAATAAATTTTTTGTTACTTGGCCTCTAAAAACCTCTTGACTCATTTATAATATGGGCAAAATAATAAGACTACTATAGAAGTTTATTATGAAGATTAAATTAAATAATATGCGTTTAGAACAGTAGCTGGTGTGTATGGTAAAGTGTTCAATAAATGTAAGCTTACATTATGTGGGGAGAAAAGCAAAAGATGGTTGTGCAGAAGGAACAGTTTAGTAAGTACCTAGGAAATTCTTTGCAGACAGAATGCATGTAGAGGTGGGTTTTATTCTATGCCCACCTACAAGACTCTGTGGTTTCTGCCCCTTATCCTAAGTACACTAAACTAAAAAGAAATTCGTAGGCTGCAGCTTGAGCTTTCTTTCATCAGTTGCTCCACTTAGGATCAGGCCTTTTCACACAGAAGAAAAGGCTTTCTGGGTCCTCTTTCACTTCTCACAGTCTGTATGTGGATTGGGTGCCAAGAATTCTGTTCCAAAATGAATGGGCACAAATCAGTCACATTTCTTGAGTCAGGTTGGAATTTAATTGTTTTTAATCAGAGACTTCTGGAAAGTGTATAGAATGAAGAGTTCAATGGGGTCTTTCCACTGTTAGGAAGTTCAACATAGAATAGTTTTAAGTTTCAGAATGTGAATAGAGGGAACACGTCAGGATTGATTTTTCTAAAACAATTTTGAAGAAAGAAAAGAAAAAACTTTTATTACATTTTAATTTTAGCTTTAGTTCTGGGCTTTGAGACAGTACATGAAAAAAAAAAAAAAAAAAGACTAATGTCCTCAACTCAGCTTTGCACATATTGTTCTCCAATAAGTACAAGGTAAAATTTGGCCAGCTCCTGATGTGATTCCAATTACAAAATGTACGATACAAGATTTTATGGAAGTTCTTCTGAACCCAAGGTCTCCCCAGATGGAGGCTTTGAGGCAAAAGAAATCTAATGATATCTAAAGAGGAGATAGACCAAACAGCATAAATGTGAACAGCATCAGAAGGTCTGGATTTTATCTTTCTTCATCCCCTAAACAGATCCCTTTCCTTCTTTGGCCCTTATTTTTTCATCTGTAGGAAAATGATTAGGTTAGCTCAGAGAATCTTAATTTAAGATCTTTGCCTGTTAGGTGGATCCTAAGTGGTATGATAATCACAAAACCCCATGCAAAATTTTGTGCACAGTAGATTTCTGGAGAGGAGGGCCATAGTTTTGCTTTCATCAGAGTCTCAAAAAAATCCAGGTGGCAGCCCTTGTAGAAGTCTCAAAGCAGCTCTTCATCACTTAAAATAAATAATTTTATGATCTTGGCAGTTAGGATTGTTAGGAAGCAGATTAAAGACCTATGTTTAAGAGAGGCAAGACTGATCCATTTTCATTACTTGTAATTAGTCCGTTTTATTTAGTGAAAAATAAATATCTAAAATAAGCAGGCTGTCAATAAAAAAGGCATTATGAGAATCCAGAGGTCAACTTTCTTGCCCTATAAAAGCCATAGTACATAGCAAACATGTTTGTTTTTCTAATTTACTTATTTGTCTGCATTGGGTCTTAGCTGTGGCACATGGGAGCTTTATTGTGTCAGGCAAAATATTGTCATTGCAATGTGTGGGCTCAGTAGTCTTGGCTTGCGGGCTTAGTTGCCCTGCTGCATGTGGGATTTTAGTTCCCTGATCAGGGAACAAACCTGAGTCCTCTGCTTTACAAGGTGGATCCTTAACCACTGGACTACCAGGGCAGTCCCACAAATATGTTTTTATTTGTATTTTTGAAGTATAATTTACATACAACAAAGTGCACAAATCTTACATGTACAGCTCGATGAATCTATACGTATACAAACCTGCAAAACCTGCCCAGCACCCCATAAGTCTCCCTTCTATTCCCCAAATATCACCTCTACCAAACATAGTTACTATTCTGACCTCTGTCATCATAGGTAAGTTTTGCCTGTTCTTGAACTTTATGTAGATGGTATCATACAGGATGTAAAACTACTAGCATATACCTTTCTGCTCTGTTGGGAAGCAGTATGGTGCCAGGGAAAGAGGACAGACAATTTTGGAATCAGAAACACAGTGCTTGAATCAGTCTCCATAGCTCACCCACTTTGTTATCTTGAACAAATGACTTAATCTTTTTAAAATTCTGTAAAAAACAAAAACAAAAACAAAACACTGTAGTAATAAAAACCTGTCTGGCAAGTCTTATGCTGCTGCTGCTAAGTCGCTTTAGTCGTGTCCGACTCTGTGAGACCCCATAGACGGCAGCCCACTAGGCTCCCCGGTCCCTGGGATTCTCCAGGCAAGAACAATGGAGTAGGTTGCCATTTCCTTCTCCAATGCATGAAAGTGAAAAGTGAAAGTGAAGTCACTCAGTCGTGTCCGACTCTCAGCGACCCCACAGACTACAGCCCACCAGGCTCCTCTGTCCATGGGATTTTCCAGGCAAGAGTACTGGAGTAGGGTGCCATTGCCTTCTCCAGTAAGTCTTATGAGAGTAGCTTATTAAATACTTTATGTAAGGTGTCTGGCTCACTGAAGGGGCTCAAGTTTGTTTAATTTTCCTTTCCTTCTCCCTAGAAAATTTCTATTCCACCTTCTAGATCCTGGGTCTAGGAGTGCTTCCTAAAGGAGGCCTTTTCTAACTTCCTACCAAGCAAAACTGCTATTTTCTTGGGTCTCTTTATTTCATTAATGTGCTTTGTATGTTCCTCTGCTATAGCATTTAGCACAGTCTACTGTCAGACATGACTAAACAAAAACAACTGTAGCTATTTGTTGCTATTACTACAAGAATTTGAGAGTCTTGTGGTCAGGAACTATGTAATTTCACCTGTATTTCACCAGTGCCCTTACTAATAAGAGAAATTCAATAAATTTTTGTGGAATAAATGAATTCTGCTCTACTGGCATTCTTTTAGAAGTATGTACTGTAGATAGCAGAATTAACTTTGAAACTATTAAGAGAAAGAATGTGTAGATTTTGAGTTTGTTAAAATGTGTGTTTCAATGATTAGTGGCTTAAAAAACAAAGCAATACTTTATATACATGGTACAGACACTGCGTTACAGGCGCATTTCCATGAAAATAAGTGAGATTTGGCACAATAAACAACTTACATGGAAAGGCTAACAAATGGAATGAGTTTGTAACTTTTCCAAAGTTGGAAAACACAAGACAAAGGAAGAGACTACAGGGCAGTGAATGAAGGAGCAACTTATACCGAATGGTCACACAATTAGAGGAATTTTGTTGATTGTTTAATCTTTCATTAGTCTTTTGAGAAGAGAAGATGTGGAAATTCCAGGGTTACAATGGAATCTTAGAAGATGACAGAAAATATGTAGGTGGGTGGGTGTCATGTTAAGTATACTTAGAACATACTTTCATTTCTAAGGAGTATCTAAAGTGTGTGTTGCTGTTCAGTTGCTAAGTTACATCTGAATCTTTGTGGCCTCTTGGACTGTAGCACACCAGGCCCCTCTGTCCTCCGCTATCTCCTGGAGTTTGCTCAAACTCATGTTCATTGAGTGGGCGATGCCATCTAACCATCTCATCCTCTGCCATCCCCTTCTCCTTTTGCCTTCAATATTTCCCAGGATCAGGGCTTAAGTAGTCATAAAATTGTAATAACCTCTTAGACATAATTGCAACAAATTCAATTTAACTGTTTCTTATTGAATGCGATTTCCCTCAATTAAACAAGGATCTGTCCCAATGATCAAATGTAATGATAGCTCCATCCTGAAATTGAAGCCATCCTTTACATCCGGCAATTCACATTTATGGCCCTACAGCAGTTACACCCATCTCTGGCCCTAAAGGCAGCCTAAGTGGACAGATATTAGAGTGCCTTCCCTGACTTACTCCCTGCACACATAGGGTGACCACACCTCCTGGTTGACCTGGCATAATTATTAATCGTGTCCACTTTCACACTCAAAAATATCCCAAAACGAGTTGACAAATTTTGTCACCTTACCTTTGGGCCTCACACACAACCTGTCCAGTCCTCTCTCAGCCCCCCTCTCCCCACATCCCATGCTTTATTAAGCCTCAGAACCCTTTCCCACATTCTTTCCCTCAAGTTCTCATCAATTAGTCCTTGAAGTGTTAGTCAAACACATCAGCAGTAAACATCAAGAATGCAAAGCAGGAAGGGATGAAAGTTGGTTAAAGAAGGCAGTGAAAGAAGGAGTAAAAGGAGGAGGAAGATTGTATACTAAGGTTTTCTTACAAATTATCATGAAATTTATTTCCTTTTGGCATTACGAAACTAGCTTTGAAGACGGTTTTGTGAGAGGAAACCCCAAACAGAGTGACTTCTTTGAAAGCAGAGTGACTTCTTTGAAAGATGCCACTTGCCGAACCTGTAAGTTTTGGAGTGTTTATGGGAACAAAACACAGGACTGCTTTGTAAGCACATCAGGCATTCAAGACTTACATGTTGTCAGATCCGCTGACAAAGAGAAAAACGTTCCTACGATTGCAACTCTGTACAAGGTGCTGTTCAGGCGCTTGTGAGAAATTTGTGCCTCTTTTTTTTTTCTTGGTTCGTTATCTGGACACTTTTGAGGTTGATTGCTGTTAAAAAAAAAAAAGATTTGTCCTACAGTGTAGTACAGAAACAAAGGAGTTACACAAGTATGGCATGTGTACTTATTTATTTTAGGAAAATCAGTATATACAAATAGAGAAAAAAATGATCAGAAATCCCGTTCTTTTAAAAAATATATTTTTTGTTTTTGGTTGTGCTGGGTCTTTGTTGTTACACGTGGGCTTTCTCTAGTTGCACTGAGCAGGGGCTACTCTCTAGTTGAGCTGTTCGGGCTTCTCACTGCGGTGGCTTTTCCTGTCGTGGAGCACAGGCTCTGGGGTACACGGGCTTCAGTAGTTGCGGCACAGGGGTTCATTAGTTGCGTCTCTCGGACTCTAGAGCTTGGCTCAGCAGCTGTGGCACATAGGCTTAGTTGTTCTGCAGCCTGTGGGATCTTCCCACACCAGAGATCGAACTGTGTCCTCTGCATTACAAAGCAGGTTCTTAACCATTGGATCACCAGGAAAGCCCAGAAATCCCATTCTTAAAAATGATTACTATAAACATTGGTGTTGAACTTTACAGAGGTTTTCTGTATGCTTTATATACACTTTTAAAGGCAGATACATCTTATGTAAAAATAAGATTAAAAAGGAAGCAGCTACTATCAATAAAATAGCTCAAGAAAGCCAAGGAGCATAGCCCAGAATGACCTACAAAGTCTAGAGACCCCTTAAAAATCCTCAGCAAGTATCCACATTCCATTTCAGGAATATTGATTTATGAAATAATAATAAGAGAAATATCATAACTCATGTCCAATATAGAGCTTAATATATGGAAAGAATTGTAATATATGACAACAGCAGCAGTAAGGTATGTGGTGGGTAGTAACTGTAACTACCGTTTTCTAAAATCTTTGCATTGTTCAAGAGGTGGTGAAAGTCCTAATTTATATTAGGGAAGTTTCCATAAGTCAAGGATGCATATTATCATCTGCTTTATAACACTAACATCAGTAAGATAATGCATAACTAGCAAGCAAGCTCATAGAGGAAAAAATAAAATAATAAAAAGGAATATTTTAATTTAAAAAGGCAAGGAAAGAGAGAAAAAAGAACATAGAATGTACTGGACAGGTTGAAAAGAAACCATAAAATAATTGGTTTAAGCCTAATTAATTAATTAATTAAGTCACTGTATCAAATATGAATGGAATAAATACTCCAATTAGAAAAGCAAAAAATTTAAGACTGAATGTAAAACTTCAAATATTTGCTGCTTTCAATAAATACACCTTAACTATAAAAACACAGTGATGCTGAAAATAAATGAATAGAAAAATATATATCTGCAACCAGTAATCAAAAGAACCCTGATGCTGTTATACTAATATCAGACAAGATAGTCTTGATCATGAAAGGCTTTAATAAAGGTAAAGATAACATTTCATAATGTTAAAATCTCAATATTTCATCTTAGGCACACAGTGCTCTTTAAATTTGTAGAATATCTGAAGGTGATTGATTTCCTTTAATTTTTCATTTTTGATAAAATGATACAGATGTTCTCATTTAAGTATTATATCTTAATCTCATAAAAAGGTAAGAAGAATCCCATAGGACCTTTAGAAATGATAATTTTCTGTTTATTGATTTCATAAATCCATAAATCCATATTTGTTTAGAATTAACCCCATATTTATCACAGCAATTCTGGTAAGAGAGTCATAGTGAAGACCACTTGGGTTCTAGAATAGAGCCATATCTGTAGCAGAGAATTTTATTTGAGCAGAGAGTTACACTCTATTTTAACCTTGAAAATCATCTACAGTTATGCTATTGTGCCTTGCTAAAGAGTGAACATTTGCCTATGAAGACATTTGCGAGGACAGGTCTCTATCCTTTTTCACCTTAAACCAATAGTCACCGTATGGTACTGTATTCATACAATGTACAATACATGAGTCTGAGGATCAAAGAGTGGAAGTAGGAGGGCCAACTCACCATCACTCCCAAAAATTCATTTGAAGAATTTGTTCTTCCTGGCCCCACAATGTCTAGGTCCTGTGCTTCTGTAGATCTCAGATTCCAGAAAGAGTACACTTCCACCAGGGAACAAAGAATCCTATTTAACTTAATACTATGACTGCCACCTTGCCACTTTGGGGTCTTTGTGCCAGTGGAAAGGAGCTCCTACCTTGTGGGGGGAAATGACTTTGATAATCATGAGGAGGTGGACCTGTTGCTATGTATGGGGCAATCAGGAACGTTTGGCACTTGGGTGATCCAGTAAGGAACCTCTTGATATTCCATGGTCAGTTTTAAATGTAAGCGGAAAAATTCAGCAACCATGACCTGATAATGGTATGGAGCTCAGGATCCCCAGAAATGAGGATTTAGGCAACTCACTAGACAAATCACATTTTGTTGTTGTTTAGTTACTGAGTTGTGCCTGACTCTTTGCAACCCCATGAACTGCAGCACTCCAGGCTTCCCTGTCCTCTACTATATCCTGGTATTTGCTCAAATTCATGCCTATTGAGTCAGTGGTGCTTGTAACCATCTCAGTCTCTGCCATCCTCTTCTTTTGCCTTCAGTCTTTCCCAGCATCAGGGTCTTTTCCAGTGAATCAGTTCTTCACACCAGGTGGCCAAAGTATAGGAGCTTCAGCTTTAGCATCAGTCCTTCCAATGAATATTCCGGGTTGATTTCCTATAGGATTGACTGATTTCATCTCTTTGCTGTCCAAGGGACTCTCAAGAGTCTTCTCTAGCACCACAGTTCAAAAGCATCACTTCTTCTGCACTCGGGCTTCTTTATGGTCCAACTCCCACATCCGTACATGAATGACTACCGGAAAAACCATAGCTTTGACTAATGGACCTTTGTCAGCAAAGTGATGTTTTTGCTTTTTAATATGTTATATAGGTTTGTCATAACTTTGCTTCCAAGGAGCAAGCATCTTTTAATGTCATGGCTGCAGTCACAGTCTGCAATGATTTTGAAGCCCCAGAAAGGAAAATCTGTCACTGCTTCCACTTTTGTCCCTTATACTTGCCATGAGGTGATAGGACCAGATGCTATGATCTTAGTTTTCTGAATGCTGAGTTTTAAGCCAGTTTTTTCACTCTCCTCTTTTACCCTCATCAAGAGACTCTTTAGTTCCTCTTCTCTTTCTGCCATTAGAGTGGTGTCATTTATGTATCCGTGGTATCATCTGATATTTCCTAGGGGTTGTTGATATTTCCCCCAGCAATCTTGATTCCAGCTTGCGATTCATCCATCCTGGCATTTCACATGATGTACTCTGCATAGACGTTAAATAAGCAGGGAGACAATATTCAGCCTTGTACTCCTTTCCCAATTTTGAACCAGTTAGCCATTCTATGTCCAGTTCTAACTGTTGCTTCTTGACCCACATACTGGTTTCCCAGGAGACAGGTAAGGTAGTCTAGCACTCCTGTCTCTTTAAGAATTTTCCACAGTTTCTTGAGATCCACATAGTCAAAGGTTTAGTGTAGTCAATGAAGCAGAAGTAGATGTTTTTCTAGAACTCCCTTGCTTTCTCCATGATTCAACAGATGTTGGCAATTCGATGTCTGGTTCCTCTGCCTTTTCTAAACCCATCTTGTACATTTGAAATTTCTCAGCTCATGTACTGCTGAAGCCTAACTTAAAGGATTTTCAACATAATCTTGCTAGCAGGTGAAATGAGTGCAGTTGTACAGTAGTTTGAACATTCTTTGGCATTGCCCTTCTTTAGAACTGGAATGAAAACCGAACTTTTCCAGTCCTGTGGCCACTCCTGAGTTTTCCAAATTTGCTGGCATATTGAGTGCAGCACTTTCATAGCCTCATCTTTTAGAATTTTAAATAGCTCAGCTAGAACTCCGTCACCTCCACTAGCTTTGTAGTAATGCTTCCTAAGACCCACTTAACTTCACACTCCAGGACGTCCAGCTTTAGGTGAGTGACCACATCATGGTGGTTATCCGGATCATTAAGATCTTCTTTGTAAGACACAGTTCTTCTGTGTCTTCTTGTCACCTCTTCTTAATATCTTCTGCTTCTGTTAGGTCCTTGCCTTTTCTGTCCTTCATAATGCCCATCCTTGCATGAAATGCTCCCTTGACATCTCCAGTTTTCTCAAAGAGATCTCTAGACTTTCCCATTCTATCGTTTTCCTCTATTTCTTTGCATTGTTCATTGATGAATGCCTTCTTATCTCTCCTTGCTTCTCTGAAACTCTGCATTCAGTTGCGTATATCTTTCCCTTGCTCCCTTACCTTTTGCTTCTCTTCTTTCCTTGGCTATTTGTAAAGCTTCCTCAGACAGCTACTTTGCCTTCTTGTATTTCTCTTTCTTTGGAATGGCTTTGGTCACTGCCTCCTATACAATGTTATGAACCTCCATCCATAGTTCTTCTGGCACTCTGTCTCCTGGGTCTAATCCTTTGAATCTATTTGTCACCTCCACTGTGTACTCATAAGGGATTTGACTTAGGTCATATCTGAATGGCCTAGTGGTTTTCCGTACTTTCTTCAATTTAAGGCTGAATTTTGCAATATGGAATTCATGATCTGAGCCACAGTCAGGTCCAAGTCTCATTTTTGCTGTCTGTATAGAGCTTCTCCATCTTTGGCTGCAAAGAATATAATTAATCTGATTTTGGTAATGACCATCTAGTGATGTCCATGTATAGAGTCATCTCTTGTGTGATTGGAAGAGGGTGTTTGCTATGACCAGCATGTTCTCTTGACAAAACTCTTTGCCTTGCTTCATTTTGTACTCCAAGGCCAAACTTGCCTGTTACTTCAGGCATCTCTTGACTTCCCACTTTTGCATTCCAATCCCCTATGATGAAAAAGACATCTTTTTTTGGCGTGAGTTCTAGAAGATGTTGTAGGTCTTCATAGAACCCTTCAAGTTCACCTTCTTTGGTGATGGTTGTGGTGGTTGTGGCACAATCGGTGGTTGTGGCATAGAGTTGGATTACTGTGATGTTGAATGGTATGCCTTGGAAATGAACTGAGATCATGCTGTAGTACTGCATTTCAAACTCTTTTGTTGACTTTGAGGGCTAATCCATTTCTTCTAAGAAATTCTTGCCCACAGTAGTAGATATAATGGTCATCTGAATTAAATTCACCCATCCCAGTCCATTTTAGTTCACTGATTCCTAAGAAGTCGATGTTCATTTACCATCTCCTGCTTGACCACATCCAATTTCCCTGATTCATGGACCTAACATTCCAGGTTCCTATGCAATATTGTTCTTTATAGTATCAGACTTTACTTAACAAAATATGCATAACGGTCAATCATCACTATAACCAGTACTCTTGCCTAGAAAATCCCATGGATGGTGGAGCCTGGTAGGCTGCAGTCCATGGGGTCGCTAAGAGTCGGACATGACTGAGCAACTTCACTTTCACTTTTCACTTTCATGCATTGGAGAAGGAAATGGGAACCCACTCCAGTGTTCTTGCCTGGAGAATCCCAGGGATGGGGGAGCCTGGTGGGCTGCCATCTATGGGGTTGCACAGAGTCGGACACGACTGAAGTGACTTAGCAGCTTAGCAGCAACTGGTCATAATAAGGTTAGAGGTGATATTTATTACTTCCTTCTTTCACTATTCATTTGTGCTTCTATTGTTATTTGTCTATGCTTTAGCTAGTTGTGGCCCTTTACCTAGGTAGTGACCCCAACCTTCATTCCTGAAGGATTCAAATCTTTAGTGGTCTTGCCTTTTTTGGGTTCTTTGTTTAATCTTTTATACTAGAGATGGAAAAACAAGGGATGCCCCAGTGATTCCTCCTAGGTACCAGATAGAATCCTCTCTGCCCTCGTTGTTAATCGGGACAGACCACTCCATCCAGTACTGTAACCTCTCCTCTGGCTATTAGATTAGTGGCACAAGGACCCCAAAATAGTCAGGTGGCCGTTTCAATTTCTCGTTCAATTGGACCATCATTGTGTCCCGTCATGAAAGCATGCCTCCCTTGGGGATATAGCAGATGAGGTAGATGCTTCTCTTCATAACCCTTTGGCCCATCTGAGTCACCTGCAACTGCAGTAGAGGCTACCTGCACAATGAAAGCTTTCCCCCACTTCTCTAGTCTCTCCCTCTAGGTTCTCTCACACTCTGCCAAAGGAAAGCCCAGAAATGTGACAGAGTTAATGTCCTTTAATTGGACTTGGTAGGTAT
This sequence comes from Bos mutus, assembly GCF_027580195.1. Classification (NCBI taxonomy): domain Eukaryota; kingdom Metazoa; phylum Chordata; class Mammalia; order Artiodactyla; family Bovidae; genus Bos; species Bos mutus. The sequence continues at coordinate 31,308,240 of NC_091637.1, read as the reverse complement.
ATGTCCTGCCTTCCTGTCCTCCAAAAGGACAATTCTGAAGTTTATTCCATACTGTTTTTCAGAGGTTTCTTGGTGATAATGAGCTTCAGTTTCCCATGAGTGATTACTTTCTCATCCTTACACACCTTATTGTCTTTTCTTCTTTCTCTGACTCATTTTCCTCCCTTCATCACTTGTGCTCATTGGAGTGATCTTCCAGATAAATTGCCTGGACACAAGGTTCTGTCTTAGGACATGAACACAAACTAAGACAGGAATCAAGACCTATTAAAAAAAAGAGGAATTTATGACTGGGAGAAGGGAAACTAAATTTTGTCAGTGGCTTATTAGGTATAATAGTTTCCAGAACCTGGGTATTGTGACTGTAAGAGAAACAGCACCATCTGTTGGTCACTGGCTCAGAGCATAAACAGTATCCTGGTAGCACTGGATCTCAGAGATTTGTCCCACAAGTAGTGCTGTAATTGGCCCTTCCCAAGTGGTGCTCAATGGCACCCCACTCCAGTCCTCTTGCCTGGAAAATCCCATGGACGGAGGAGCCTGGTGGGTTGCAGTCCTTGGGGTCGCTGCAAGTCAGACATGACTGAGCGACTTCACTTTCACTTTTCACTTTCATGCATTGGAGGAGGAAATGGCAACCCACTCCAGAATTCTTGCCTGGAGAATCCCAGGGATGGGGGAGCCTGGTGGGCTGCCGTCTATGGGGTCGCACAGAGTCGGACACGACTGAAGTGACTTAGCAGCAGTAGCAGCAGCAGCAAGTGGTGCTAGTGTTAAAGAACCCGCCTGCCAGTGCAGGTAGATGTAAGAGACACAGGTTCAATTCCTGGGTCAGGAAGATCCCCTGGAGGAGAGCATGGCAACCTACTCCAGTATTCTTGCCTGGAAAATCCATGGACAGAGGAGCCTGGCAGGCTACAGTCCATAGGGTCACAAGGTTGGGCATGACTGAAGCTACTTAGCACAAACGCAGTGCTGTAATTATGACTTCAGTAGGTCATTCCATCAATCTGTTGGATTAGATGTTCTCAGATGATGGGGTACGTGGTAATATCAGTGAAAAACAAGAGTCTGAGCCAATTTCTCTTGCTTTCAAATGAGATCTTTGGTGAGAAGCAATCTTATACGGATATAATGATAATGAGTCATGGAATCATCACATTCCATTACTCCACAGATCTTGTTGCTGGTAGAACCATTTTGGATAAGGAAAGAAGAAAGAAGTATCTATTTAAGTGAGAATAAATCTCTGGCCCATTTTGATGGAAACGGTCTAATATAATCAGCATGCCCTCAGCGCCTTGAGGAATAGTGCCATAACAAGGGTTCAATATTGGCTTCTGCTCTTGCAGTCTGAGCTTTCTGCCTTGGGGAGGAAAGTCCACAGTGTGGACCCCTTATCCCTATTGCCATGGCTACTAGTACACAAGCCTGGTGAACAAAGACTGGGAGGCTGAATAATGGAGCCAACAAACACTCACAGAATGGGTCTTCTCCCTGATTATTAAGAGCTTCCTCTGTTTTTAAAAATTAATTAACCGACTGAAGTATAGTTGATTTACAATAATGTGTTAGTTTCAGGTGTACAGCAAAGTGATTCAGTTATGTATATTTTCCTTATTTTTCAGGATCTTTTCCATTATAGATTATTACATGACAGTAAATCCTTGTTTTTCTTCTTTCTTTCATCAATTTTATAAATGGTAGCTAGTATCTGCTAATCCCAAGCTCCTAATTTATCCTTCCCTATTCTGTTTCCATTTTTTGCTGATGGGTGAGGCTGAGCACCGAAAAATCAATGCTTTCAAACTGTGGTGTTGAAGAAGACTCTTTAGAGTCCCTTGGACTGCAAGGAGATCCAACCAGTCAATCCTATAGGAAACCAACCCTGAATATTCATTGGAAGGACCAATGCTGAAGCTGAAGCTTCAATACTTTGGCCACCTGATGCAAAGAGGTGACTCATTGGAAAAGATCCTGATACTGGGAAAGATTGAGGGCAGGAGGAGAAGGGGACGACAGAGGATGAGATGGTTGGATGGCATCACCAACTCAATGGACATGAGTTTGAGCAAACTCCGGGAGATGGTGATGGACAGGGAAGCCTGGCACACTGCCATTCATGGGGTCACAAAGAGTCAGACATGACTAACTGAACAACAACTTCCCTTTCCCCTTTGTTAAACATAACTTTGTTTTCTATGTCTGTGGGTCTATTTCTGTTTTGTAAATAAATTCATTTGTATTATTTTTTAGATTCCTCATTTAAGTGATATCATATGATATTTGGCTTTCTTTGCCTGACTTCCTTCGCTGAGTATGATAATCTCTAGGTTCATTAATGTTCCTGCAAATGGCAATATTTCATTCTTTTTATGACTGAGTAATATTTCATTGTATACACACACACATCTTCTTTATCTGTTCATCTGCTGATGGACATTTAGTTTGCCTCCATGTCTTGGCTTCTATAAATAGTGCTGCTATGAACATTGGGGTGCATGTTCATCTTTTCCAATTAGAGTTTTCATCTTTTCTGGATATTTGACCAGGAGTGGGTTTGCTGAATCATATGTAGAAGAACTTTGTTTTCACTGGATGCCTTTGGGTAAGCTTTCAAATGAGAAGCAAAAATCTTCATGCCTGCATGCTAAGTCACTTCAGTCTGACTCTTTGCAATCCCATGGACTGGGTCCACCAGACTCCTCTGTCCATGGGATTCTATGGGCAGGAATACTGGAGTGGGTTGCCATTTCCTTCTCCAGGGGATCTTCTCAACCCTGGGATTGAACCTGGGTCTCCTGCATTGCAGGCAGATTCCTTACTGACTGAGCCACCAGGGAAGCCTGCTGAGCCACTAGGAAAGCCCAAAAATACTGTTGGCCAATTTTGAGAGATCCATTAGTAGCTCAGCTGGTGAAGAACCTGCCTGCCAATGTAGGAGACACAGGAGACACAAGAGACAAGGGTTTGATCCTTGGGCCAGGAAGAACCCCTGGAGAAGGAAATGACGACCTGCTCCAGTATTTTTGCCTAAAAAACGCCTTAGATAGAGGAGCCTGATGGGCTACAGTCCATGGGACTGCTAAGAGTCAGACACAACTGAGCATGCACACATGGTTACTCATGGTATTCATATTCCTCTTCCATAGATTTCCTTGTTACCAATATTCCAATATTATTCTTTACAAGTCTTTGAGCAATAGGCAAATGTTAGTTACTACCTATGAGCCAGAGTAGATCTATACCTCAGACCATGATCCTTATAGGCTAAGTAGACATCCACATGTACTGCCCAAAGCTCTCCCCACTGGGAGAGTTGATTTTCACATTTTCTTTCAAAGCCGCTCTTGGGTAATATAATAACAATCCACTTCCAGCTGATGCCAACGTATGGTGCAGGCCCATCTTTAAACTAGGCCCAAGTTTTATTTTATTCTGCTTTGTTTTCCTCTAAGTGATGGTCATAGGGAGCTCCTCATGAGGCCCTAGAGTCCCTGCCATCTGCCTGTGCCACTTACTTGTGTCCTCCTGACCCAATCAAGGATAATCTTTCTATGCTATTTTTAATTGATGATGGTTTGTTGGTATGTATGTCTAATATTGGGCTTCCCAGGTGGTGCTAGTGTTAAAGAACCCACCTGCCATTGCAGGAGATTTAGGAGACTTGGGTTCGATCCCTGGGTTGGGAAGATCTCCTGCTGGAGGCACAGCAACCCACTCCAGTGTTCTTGCCTGGAGAATCTAATGGACAGAGGAACCTGGCGGGCTATGGTCCACGTGTCACAAAGAGTTGGAGATGACTGAAGTGACTTAGCACACATGCACATGTCTCATGTCATGGCACTTCAAGACTGGCAGATCAGAGAACATCAGTCTTTATGTCATCACGATCCAGTCTATCAGAATCTAGTGCTCTTTTAGCATAAGAGAGCATGGTATAGTGTAAAAAACTTGAGGTCCTGTGCTTTGAATCTCTTATCGCAATTTGTGCAGGGGTCCATACAGCATCCTCATTCGTCACAGAAACTTAGATCTTCTGGATTATTAGACTTGATTGGCAGAGCCTGGACCTGCTGCAGAGCCTTTTTATTTTCTGGGAACACAGGTTTCTAAGTAAATGGCTCAGAGAAATACATCCAGATGTGGTGTATGTTGCCTTCAAAATCCAAATGGGCCCACTATGATTGTGCCTCTTTCTTAGTGTTCGGATGCACAAGGTACAGAAACCTGTCTTTAGCTTTAACACAGGGGTTCTTGACTTCTTCATCTTGACATTTTGAACTTGACAGTTCTCAATTGTGAGGAGGTGCCCTGTACATTTCAGGATGTTTAGCAGCATCCTTGGGTCTCTGCCCACAAGATGCCAATAGCCACTAACTCCCTTCCCTACAGCTGTGACAACCAAAAAAGTCTCCAGATATTGCCTCTTCAATGTTCAGTAGGGGACAAAATTGTTGAGAACCACTGCTGTACAGGAATAGTGCAATACTCCTTTCATAGAAGTTGTGTGTCTCTGGCATTTATGTATCTCACTGAGAATATTTGCTACTTCCTGTTCACTGAGTCAGTCAACAGATGCTATTAGTGTCTGGATCAGATGAATGTTCTACGGGATGTCCAGATGGTCAAGGTCCATGTGGGCTACACTGTGACAGTATTTGAGAATTGACATGGACCTGAAGTAAAACTGTAGAAGTCAGTTACTGTTCCTGACATATGAAAATGTGTTGCTTTGATTTTCTTTGCTAATTGATTTGAGGGGAAAATGATTTGCCAGATCAACAGCTGCATACTACATGGGCAGGACTAGGTTGATGTGTCTCAGCAAAGATGCCATATCTGGATCAAAAGGTGCAAGTGGAGTCGCTGCCTAGTCTTGTTTTGTTTTGTTTTTGACTTGACAAATATTTATTAAGCACCTATCACACATTCAACACTGTTTTAGGTGCTAAGAATGTATCTGTGAACAAAGGAATCATGATTTATGTTTATCTATTAACAATGCTGCTTCTGCTGCTAAGTCGCTTCAGTCGTGTCCGACTCTGTGCGACCCCATAGACGGCAGCCCACCAGGCTCCTCTGTCCCTGGGATTCTCCAGGCAAGGACACTGGAGTTGCTTGCCATTTCCTTCTCCAATGCATGAAAGTGAAAAGTGAAGTCGTTCAGTCGTGTCTGACTCTTCGCGACCCCAAGGCCTGCAGCCTATGAACAATAGTTTGATGTAAATAAAAACTACAGTGAGATATCACCTCACACCAACCGGAATGAGTATCATCAAAAAACCCAAAAAAACAAATGCTGGAGAGGGTGTGGAGGAAAAGGGAACCCTCTTACACTGTTGGCAGGAATGTTACTTGGTACAACCATGAGAGAACAGTATGGAAGTTCCTTAAAAAGCTAAAAATAGAGCTACTATATAACCCTGCAATCTCACTCCTGGTCATACATCTGGAGAAAAACATGATCCAAAGGATAGCTGCACCCCAATGTCCATTGCAACACAGTTTACAATAGCCAAAACATGCTGCTGCTGCTGCTGCTAAGTCGCTTCCGTCGTGTCAGACTCTGTGCCACCCCATAGAAGGCAGCCTATCAAGCTCCTCTGTCCCTGGGATTCTCCAGGCAAGAATAGTGGAGTGGGTTGCCATTTCCTTCTCCAATGCATGCATGCATGCTAAGTCGCTTCAGTCATGTCTGACTCTGTGCGACCCCATGGACAACAGCCGACCAGGCTCCCCTGTCCATGGAATTCTGTGGGCAAGAATACTGGAGTGGGTTGCCATTTCCTTCTCCAGGACATGGAAGCAACCCAAATGTCCATTGACAAAGGAACAGATAAAGAAGATGTGGTACATATAAACAATGTTTCAAAATCTCCTCAGTAGAAGAAGCTTGGATAATCTCAATCTCTGTCTAGTTTTGCCACTGTCAAAAGCAGGAATTAAACGGAGGTGAGCTGAGACTCATCACTTTTGCATCTATCAAATCTTTGATGGTGGCACCGATCCCTGCAATTCCCAGAGGGCTGTGATACTGCATTTGGCTTGGAGAATTCAATGGACAGTACAGTCCATGGAGTCGCAAAGAGTTGGAAATGACCGAGTGACTTACACTTTCAGTTTCACTTTACCATTTTGTTCAGGAAGGGCAGTTCCAGGGGCCACTTGGCTCTGCCTACCATTAACAGTTCTTTCTGCATGGGTCAGGAAGCTAGTGCAGGAAATCTGCCAGTTGCCAAGCCTATTTAGTCTAAACATGCATTTAGGACCTGGAAAATTAACTCAGCATGGGTTTACAGAACTCTCCGAGCCCTTTGTGTGATTGACGTGGATGTAAGCTTATTATCTGGTTACCCGAAGCCCTCAATCTATCCAGGGGTCCCAGAGGATTAGCATAAATTCAGATCAGTGTCTAATAATCCTTCAAAGTCTGGATATGTCCCTGCCCTCAGTGCATGCTCATTCTTTTAAAAGCCACAGGTCCTCTGGGGAAAGTCTTAGGGAAAGATTTATGGTATACAGTTGTGACAATGTTGCAGTGTCCTTCCTCAAGAGGACCCAGTTTCTCCTTTAATCACTGGACCCTGGGTATGTGCTATAACCAGGAACTGAATTAGGGGCCAAGACTTCCTTTTGTGACAATTCAAGTGAGGTTTCTGTGTACCAGAACACAACCAGTTTTCCAGGTTGTGTATATCAAGTAAAACTTTAGTAGGCTACCCATCCATTAATATTTCAGTCCTAGGGACCCTGTCATCAAGTTGGTACCCCCACAGGTCCTGAGGATCAAAACATTCTGACTGCCACTCTGCCCCTGCTGAACATTGTGGTCCATCATGGTAACTGTGGCTCCTTATCTCTATGGTTTATTATTGGCACATGGCCCCTGCCACTCTGGCAACATTCCCACTGAAACCAGGAAACCCATTTCAGTCATCCTTGGTCCAAGGAGGAGAGGCATTGCAGAGCTTCCAAGGAGGCCTGTGTTTCTCTCACTAATGTTTTCTCAGTGTCTTAGTGCCCTCTGACCCCTTCTACAAAATATAGTCAGGAGAAGGGTGAGCAGGTTACACACAATAAATTTACTCCAACATTCCCGTCACCTTGACTCTTTCATGTGTGACCCTGTAGCTTGACTTTTTTTATGTGAGTCTTTACATTTCTTTCTCCCCATTGTGCATGCTCAGTCAATTCAGTTGAGTTCAACTCTGTGACCCGTGGATCCATCAGGCTTCTCTGTCCATGGGTTTTCCTAGCAAGAATACTGGAGTGGGCTGCGATGGCCTCCTTTGGGGGATCTTCCCCACCCAGGGATCAAACTTGCACTTCCTGTATTGCAGGAAGATTCTTTACACTGAGCTACCAGGGAAGCCCTCCTTCTCCCTATTATTTGAGTGAAATTCTGACCGCTTAGTTTCACTGAAGGTAGGCCACTACTGAATCCTGGTTTCAATCAACCAAATCAGGCAGGCTGCTAGAGGTGCTCCCTTTAGAATATTAAGAGCAGAAGGACACCTGTGTTTAATCTGACATACTATATTCTAGCCTTTCTTTTGTAATACCCTTAGTATCTACTCTGATACAGTTTTCCAGGCTATTGCTAATGTAAATACAAAAGATACTGTAATTGTTTGGGTGTATAAGCTCATTTGTCTATTTATTATCTGGAATATATCTTATAATTCTCTCCTGGTTCCTTGGATTTAACTTTAGAAGTGGGTTTGGAGGTGGTAGGGGGATACGATTTGGGGGAGAATAGATAGCTCTTTCAGAGAAGGCAAAAGCAACCCACTCCAGTACTCTTGCTTGGAAAATTCCATGGACAGAGGAGCCTGGTAGGCTGCAGTCCATGGGGTCTCGAAGAGTCGGACAGGACTGAGCGACTTCACTTTCACTTTTCCCTTTCATGCACTGGAGAAGGAAATGGCAACCCACTCCAGTGTTCTTGCCTGGAGAATCCCAGGGACGGGGGAGCCTCCATAGACAGCAGAGTCGCTGTCTATGGAGTCGCACAGAGTCGGACACGACTGAAGCGACTTAGCAGCAGCAGCAGCAGATAGCTCTTTTCAAGGCAACTGCTGCATATATATTCTTTCAACTGGGGAAGGTCAATAAGGAGATGGGGCTTGGGGAGGTCACCTCAAATGTCCCCATCATAAGTCACAGGACCATGCTAGTTTCCAGTTGATGTCCTAATTTTAAGGCAGTGACTTAGGCTGTGAATTCAATGTCATCACATTTTAGCAACTTGAACAAATATATTTGGTTCTGATCCTCAACCATGGTCTGTCCTTAAGTGGTAAGAAACAAGACATTCTTCACACCCTCACCCTAACCCTGCAGGTAGAAGGTTATACTGTAGAAGCTTTCTGGTTCTCTGATCACACATTGAGCTGAGTTTAAAGCTCTGAATTTAACATTTTCCCTCTCTAAGCTGCCTAATGCTTGTGAAGTTGTCAGCCTACTCTGTAGTCCTTATAATTATCACGACTAACACATAGCGAAGTACAGTAGGTCCAAATCTTCTTTTTCCTTACCTTCATTTGGCATTTTCTTACAAGCAACTGCAGATACTAATTTAAGCAAATATAGTACCATTGCTTGCCCTGGATTACTAGAATTTTATTTTCCACTTGTTGGAGGTGATAAGTGCATTCAAGTTAAACAGGTGAGCAAATTAAACTCCTGGTGAACAATGGAAAGATGTGATGTTATCAGAACCTCAAAGCTAAGGCTGTCAGGCAGAATCTAGAGCCATGGCATGAGGTTCCCAGTTGGAGTTGGAGCCACAGAGATGTTGTGTTAACCACTGGAGATGATGCTCAAGGGAGAGCAAGAGAGAAGAAATTTCTTGGCTTCTCCTCTCCTACTGCTGAAAGCAGAAAGAAGCAGTGAAGCCAGGGGATTCACCTGAGAAAAGCAAGAGTGGCTGGTTTTGAAGTCCTCTGTAATTCAATTCCAGTCTTATGGTACACTTTAATTTTTACTGAGTGAGTCCTTGTTCCTTGTTTTCAAGGGGATCTAACTATCAGAGTTTGTACAAAGTGCTTCTGAAGCCCAGTGGACAGAGTAGCCAAGCTTGCTGCAGGTGTGCAAGAAGGGTTATCTGAGGTCCCAGAGGTGAAAGGGAGTTTGCCAGGTGGAAAAGAAGAGCAGATGTATACTGGAGGGACCAGCGTGTCAGAAGTCAAGAGGTGGGGCAAGACAGGCAGCTAAAGGAAAAGGGACAGTTGCCTGTGTGCTAAGTCACTTCAGTCATGTTTGACTCTTTGCAACCCCATGAACTATAGCCTGCCAAGCTTCTCTGTCCGTGGGATTCTCCAGGCAAGAATGCTGGCGTGGGTTGCCATTTTCTTCTTCAGGAGATCTTCCTGAACCAAGGATCAAACTCACGTCTCCTGCATTGGCAGGCGGGTTCTTTACTACCAGTGTCACCTGGGAAACCCTATAGGATAGAAAAAAGGAAAGTTAAAGTGTTAGTCACTCAGTTGCGTCTGACTCTTTGCAACCCCATGGACTGTAGCCCACCAGGCTCCTCTGTCCATGAAATTCTCCAGACAAGAATCCTGGAGTGGGTAGCCATTCCCTTCTCCAGGGGAGTTTCTTGACCCTGGGATTGAACTGCACTGCAGGCAGATTCTTTACCATCTGAGCCACCAGGGAACCCTCTGTATGATAGTACCTACTTCATATTTGTTCTAAGGCTAAATGAAAAAAATAAAAGTCACTGGTACAATTTGAGCTCTAACTGTACACTAAACTATTTTAAGTGCTTTCTAAAAATTGATTCATTTAAGACTCATAAAAACCCATTAAGGTGTACCTTAAAACTACATTTTACAGATGAGAAAAAATGAAGTTTAGAGAGTTTAGTAATTTTCCCAAGGTCACACACTTACATGACCTGACCCAAAGTCAGAGTCTTTACTGCTTGCTGTTCAGTTCAGTTCTGCGGGGTGTGGTGGGTTGGATGAGAGATTTCAAGATGGGAATGGTTGTTTAGATGCTTAAGGAAATGAGAGTGAGAGGAGAAAGGGGACAATGGTAAGAGGAATAAGGCCCTAACCACCTTTTATGAAAGGGCAGTATGTGCTCTTTACCCTACTCATTTTACTTATCATCTCTACCCTGCTCTACGAAGGCACAGATTTTTATCTGTTCTGTTTAATTAAATCCAAGCATTTAGAATAGCATCTGACATACAGTAGGTGCTCAAAAAACACTTGTTCAATCAAAGTGCAAGTTTTCTAAGAAGGCAGGAGTTGGGAACGGCCTGAACCACCACCAGTATGGTTCCTGCCCTCACAGCACTTACAGTCTAGCTGCGAGGTAAACTCCATTGGATTCCATAACTTCCTGCATACTGTGGGTAAAAAAGGGGAGGGAAAGGTATAATGAGCTTAAGTTTCTCGGCCGGCTGAGAAGTGAATGGGGTAATACTTATGTGATAATTAAGGTCTGAATGGTTCTGACATTGCTGGATTACTTAATTCGTATGTTTGTCTTTGAAGTACAGGAACACACAATTGCTAGGTCTTTGTACTTTGATCCTTTCAAGTCTGGCACACGGGCGGTGCCGAATAAAGCTTTGCGGCAGAGGGTAAGCTGTGTTTGGCTTAGGACTGCACTCTTCTGAAGCAATTTCAGAGTTACAGATTTCTGAGGCGGACTTCTATGTTCTTTATCTATGGGACAGACTATGGTGATAAAGGAAGCAGAGGAAAGGGAGGGACTGATTTCGTGAGAGAAACAACTGTGTGGCCAAAAGCGGGATGCAAGCACGGCCTGGGGAAGGGAACAGACCCGAGAAGCAGCCGCGCCCGGGTCACGAAAGAAACCCACGCCCTACCTCCCGCCTCGGCTGCCCGTCGGCGGGAAGCTGGCTGCGCTTGCGCGCGGGTTGCCGGCGAGTGGAGCACCGAGGGGCGCGGCCGCAGCTGGGAGTCACGTGGTGCGCCGGCCAGCCGCCCCGCCCCTCCGCTATCGCCCCGCCCCGCCCCTTTCCCGGCGGGACGCTCGGAGCCGCCCCGAACTGCGCAGGGCGGCCAGGGGTGAGTGTCCGCGAGGGGCGCGCGTTACGCAGAGCCGGGAGATCCTGGACTGGGGTGCGGGTCGGCGGAAGGCGTAGAGGGGGCCAAGGGGACAAAATGGCGGCGGGGTACGCCCTTTCACCCCCTCCCCTCACCTGGGAGTGCGAGCGGAGAGGGACAGGGAACACTGCTGGGGGAGGGGAGCCGCGGCAGCTCGGGAGGGCCGTGGGGTCCTTCGATGAGGCCTGGGGACAGGGGTGGGCAGGCTCTGGGCCTGCCCTGCGGACTCATCTAGGGGTGTGGGCGACAAGGGACTCCGCGCACCCCGCGGGCCGAGAGGTGGGCGGGGGGCTGCGTTACTCCATCAGAGGGACGGCCCAGGGCGGCCGCGGGTCGACGCTTTCGGAATGTCCAAACTACTAGGGGCTAACAGAGGAGCCGTCCTCCCAGCCTTTCATTTGACAGGTGATCGTCACCGTGTCATTCTCACAGGGTTTACCACGCTTTTCCTGCACGTTGACTGGGGTATTAGCTCTGCCTGGGAAGCAGGGCGGGAAAGGTCTCTGCGTCTTACAGATGCGTGAATTGAGGCCTGGAGGGGTAAAGAGTTTAACCAGGGCCTGGCACCTGGGGGTAGTAGAACCTAACCTTCTGCCTCTTTTGGTGCTCCTTGCCCAGCCCTTCATTCGCGCCTTCCCTCCCCTGCCAGTGAGGGACGGGATTGTTTGAAAGCAGACAGAAAACTGGTCCTCCAGGCAGCACCTGCTGCTGTCAAGTGGCTCCCGCTGAGATGGGGCCCGCCCGCTTGAGAGCAGCTTCTTCCTGTTGTTGGTGAACTGTATTCCTCATTCTATTTGTGCCAAGTTATTCTGACATGAAAATAGCTCTTCAGTATAATATCTTACTGAATAGAGTAATTCCTTATATATAAGCACATGTTGATTTCACCAGCGTTAGCAATTTCGTTCCCATCAGTGTCAACAATCCGAGGTGGAAGAACGGGATAAGCGTTGTACATTTTACCAGTGGGGAAACTGAGGTCATTCCTTGCCCCAGGTCAGCCGCTGGTAAATGGTTCATCTGGAATTAAGCTTTTTAAACCTAAGGTTGGTGTTCTGATCAGTGTCCCACTCTGGTTTATATTGATGCTCTGGTCCTTGTATTTTTTTTTTTGTCGTTGTTGTTAAATACGACTTTTCCCCAAAATATGTTCGTGGCAGATTGATTTATGCTGCATATTGAAGTGATTTGAATAATATCCACTAAGGAATTAATATTAATTACAGAGTCAATTTTTTATTATGATTTGAAAAGGTGTCAGTGGAAATGTGGCTTAATGGCTCTGAAGGCAAACTGATCTGAGTTTGAATCCCAGCTCTCCTGCTTGTCCTTTGACAGACAAATTTTTCTGAGCCTTAGTTTCCTCACCTGTAAAATATGGATATTATTGTCTATCTCACAAGTTTGTTGATAGCAAGTAAATGAGGTGTCTAAAGCTTTAGAACTGCTTCTGCTAAGCTGCTAAGTCACTTCAGTCGTGTCCGACTCTGTGTGACCCCATAGACGGCAGCCCACCAGGGTCCCCCGTCCCTGGGATTCTCCAGGCAAAAACACTGGAGTGGGTTGCCATTTCCTTCTCCAATGCATGAAAGTGAAAAGTGAAAGTGAAGTTGCTCAGTTGTGTCAGACTCTTAGCCACCCCATGGACTGCAGCCCACCAGGCTCCTCCATCCATGGGATTTTCCAGGCAAGAGTACTGGAGTGGGGTGCCATTGCCTTCTCCATAGAACTGCTTCTGGCTCATATTAAACACTCACCATATGCTTTTTCCTTTTCTTTCTTTCTCCCCACTCCCTTGAGCTACAATTTTTTTTTTTTTCATTCTCTGAACCCTGATGGTTTAGGTCAGTTTACCTGGTGGATCTATATGGAAGCATAATCAGTGTGGCTATATAGATACAGTTATGAAAAAATTGGTTACTTGAGCTCCAAAGGATCTAGTGTTTTAAGCATAGACTTCAAAATTGTTCTTCCAGCTTCACAGATATTTAAGAATCTCTACATGTTGATTTGATACTGACTTCACTAATTCCTTCTTTTAAACACTATATGAAGGGGATTGACATTGTCCTCTTTCACCTTCACACCCAATCACAACCCAACCTAGTTTAAAGAAGAAGCAAAAATTCTTTGGGAAATCATATAGGAACATTCTTTAAACACTTAGAAAGTGGTAGTGGTATTTAATAGGAAGATAAATAGGATTCTCTGTAATGGTGCAGTCTAATATCCTTTGTGAAATCAGCATTTCTGAAATTGTAGAAATGAAAACGGCCAATGGCTTGTATAACAAACAAGTCACTAATAAAAATCTGTTTCCAGTTTTATGCCGGGATGGTAACCTTTTTCACAGACATCTGTCTGGCTTTGGCAGTAGGTCTTACGGAATATAAAGAGAAAGATCTACAGTCCATTGGTGGAGACATCCTTAAAAAATATTAGAAGGAAGTATTTTTTTGCTCTGTGACATGAAACACTAAAGATTTCATGAAACTTTACTAAAATAATTTCTACATTTTAGTGATAACTTCCTAAAGTAAGTTTATTATATATTTTGAAAACATATGCGAAGTGGAGAGAATAGAAAAATTTATTTCTATGTACCAATCTATTTCAGCAATTACCTATGTACGGACAGTCTTGCCCCACAAAAGCTGTCGCTTCCTATTCTTTTGGAAGCAAATCTCAGACATCATATTTCGTTTGTAAAGATCTCTCTATGTGTCAAGCTTGTTTTTAATATATTGTTGGAAAGGAGAGGTAATTTTGATATTTTCAAAGAAGCATGGGTTTATGGAAGAAAATAAATACCTCTTCAGTTCAGTCACTCAGTCATGTCCAACTCTTTGCAACCCCATGAGCCTACCCAAACTCATGTCCATTGAGTTAGTGATGCCATCCAACCATCTCATCCTCTGTCGTCCCCTTCTTCTCGTGCCCTCAATCTTTCCCAGCATCCGGGTCTTTTCAAATGAGTCAGCTCTTCGCATCAGGTGGCCAAAGTATTGGAGTTTCAGCTTCAACATCAGTCCTTCCAATGAACACCCAGGACTGATCTCCTTTAGGATGGACTGGTTGGATCTCCTTGCAGTCCAAGGGACTCTCAAGAGTCTTCTCCAACACCACAGTTCAAAAGCATCAATTCTCTGGCACTCAGCTTTCTTTATAGTCCAACTCTCACATCCATACCTGACTATTGGAAAAATCATAGCCTTTACTAGATGGACCTTTGTTGGCAAAGTAATGTCTCTCCTTTTTAATATGCTGTCTAGGTTGGTCATAACTTTCCTTCCAAGGAGTAAGCGTCTTCTAATTTCATGAAAGCAGTCACCATCTGCAGTGATTTTGGAGCCCCCCTCAAAATAAAGTCAGCCACTGTTTCCACTGTTTTCCCATCTATTTGCCATGAAGTGATGGGACCAGATGCCGTGATCTTAGTTTTCTGAATGTTGAGCTTTAAGCCAACTTTTTCACTCTCTTTCACTTTCATCAAGAGGCTCTTTAGTTCTTCACTTTCTGCCATAAGGGTGGTGTCATTTGCATATCTGGTTATTGGTATTTCTCCCAGCAATCTTGATTCCTGCTTATGCTTCTTCAGCCCAGCATTTCTCATGATGTACTCTGCATATAAGTTAAATAAGCAGGGTGACAACATACAGCCTTGACGTACTCCTTTTCCTATTTGGAACCAGTCTGTTGTTCCATGTCCAGTTCTAACGGTTGCTTCCTGACCTGCATATGGGTTTCTCAAGAGGCAGGTCAGGTGGTCTGGTATTCCCATCTCTTTCAGAATTTTCCACAGTTTATTGTGATCCACACAGTCAAAGGCTTTGGCATAGTCAATAAAGCAGAAATAGATGTCTTTCTGGAACTCTCTTGCTTTTTCAGTGATCCAGTGGATGTTGGCAATTTGGTCTCTGGTTCCTCTGTCTTTTCTAAAACCAGCTTGAAATACCTCTTAGTTAATGTATTCATGGCAATAAATATAGGATTCAAAACCTCATTAAATAACTTGGAATTATAAAATGTCTGTATTGCTTTTCAGAATACTTACTTTACTGTTATACACTTATTTTCAAGTTGGCAAATGTGAAAAATTACCAATAGTTTTGAGTGTGCTGACACCAGCATTGTTTAAGTTCCAGTCTCAGAAAGTAAATACTCAAGATTTTCTTTTATTTTAGAAGAGGCAAAAACATGAGTGATAAATTTTATGAATGTTGGAGAGTAACTGATTGAAACCCTGATTTTTCTAGAATTTACCGACAAACACGAGACAGATCATAGATAGAAGTACTGTTGTTACTTTGGTGAGTTGGGCCTATATTTTTTAGAGTCGTGCTGATAGCAGGCTTCTTCCTATTTTGGGCCTGCCATTTGATTCTTGCCTTTTCAGAACCTGTGCGCCTGAACTCAGAGAGGACAGATGCCTTTCCTGGCACTTGAGCCAGTCTTCACATTTTTATCTCTAGGACTCTCAGGTGTCTGTACATTCTGGGACTGCAGGGCAGGGTAGGACAAGTGAGACTTCAGTTCATCACAGGCAGCAACTTGTTCAGAAACCTTGGGCCCAGTTAGTCCTAGTGTTCATTCCCTGCTTACTAACTTTTGTGTGTGTGTGTGTGTGTGTGTGTGTGCACTCTATTTTCTGCTTGGCCATTGTTTTCCTGTAGCCTGGAGTTCTCAAATTTAATTTGAGTAGCACTCCCAGTATTTTGCCATATTCATTTTTTTATATTAGCAGATTTTTCATTTATGGTGGTGTTATGGTTCCTTTTAAAATTTAAGTCAAAATGTAGTTCTTTCGATAGAGAAATGTTATGTAGATAGTAGTACAGATGGTAGTTAGGACAAGTATGAAAGTAGTAACTGAAATTTTAGAAATTCTAAGTCCTTTTTTTAAAAAGCTTTGTTGAGATATTTCGCATAGAAAATTCAACTGTTAAAGTGTACATTTCAGTGGTTTTTTAAAAAAAAATTTGCATCTACAAATCAGTAAATGTGATATGCCACTTTAACAAAATGAAGGCTGAAAATCATGATTTCAATAAATGCAGAAAAAAGCACGTGACACCATTTAATACTCATTTATGATAAACACTCTCAACACAGTGCGTTTAAGAGGAATATATGTCAACATAATAAAGGCCATATATGAAACAGACCTTCAGTTAATATCATACTTAATGGTGAAAAGCTTAAAGCGATCTCTCTAAATTCGGGGCAAGACAAAGATGCCAACTCTTGCCATTCTTATTCAACATAGTATTGGAAATCCTGGCCAGAGCACTCAGGCAGGAAAAGGAAGTAGAAGGCATCCAAATTGGAAAGAAGATGTAAATTCATCACTATTTATGGATAACATGATTTTATAAATAGAAAACCCTAAGGATGTCACCAAAAAACTTAGAAATAAATACAGGGGAATTCCCTGGCAGACCACTTGTTAGGACTCCACACTTCCACTGCAGGGGCACAGGTTGATCCCTGGTTGAGGAACTAAGATTCCACATGCCGATAAGCCAAAGAAAGAAAAGAAATAATAATTACAGTATAGTTGCAGGATACAAAATAAAAATACAGAAATCTGTTGTATTACTATATGCTAACAGTGTGCTAGCAGAAAGAGAAATTAGGAAAAGAATCCTATTTAAATTGCAATAAAATAATAAAATAGGAATGAAAGTAAGGATTTGAAAGACCTTTAAACTCAAAAATATAATACATTGTTGAAAGAAATTTAAGAAGACACAAATAAATAGATATTCCATGCTTATGGATTGGAAGAATTAATATTGTTAAAAAGGCCATATTACCTAATGCAATCTACAGATTCAGTGCAATCCTGTCAACATTCCAGGAGAAATAAAGCCAAAAATTATGAACTTTATATAATATTAAAATTTATATGGAGGCACAAGATACTGAATAATCAAAGCATCCTAAGAGAAAAGAACAAAACTGGAGGTATCACACTTCCTGATGGCAAACTATTTTGAAAAGCCATAGTAAGCAATACAGCATGACATTGACAGAAAAATAGATACACTTACCAGTAGAAGAGATTTGAGAAATAAACCCACTCATATATGGACTACAAAGGAACAAAGCTCATAAAATGGAGGAAGGACGGCTTCTTCAACAGGTAGTCCTAGGAAAACTTGACAGCAAGATGCAAAAAAAAGAAACTAGACTGCTATCTCACACTGTACACAAAAATCAACTCAAAATGAATTAATGATTTAAATGTAAGACCTGAAACCATAAAACTCCTAGAAGAAACTGTGGGTAGTATGTTCCTTGACATCAGTCTTAGCAATATCTTTCTAGATTAGTTTCTTAAGCCAAGGGGAAACAAAAGCAAAAGTAAACAAATGGGACTACATTAAATTAAAAAACTTATGTGCGGTAAAGGAAACCATCAACAAAACAAAAACAACCTACTGAGTGGAAGAAGGTATTTGCAAATGATGTATCTGATAAGGGGTCAATATCCAAAATGTATAAAGAACTAATACAGCTCAACAGCAACAAAAAGAAACAATTTATTGAAAAGTGGGCAGATGATCTGAATAGTTATTTTTCCAATGAAGATATGCAAATGACACATGAAAAGATGTTCAACATCGTTAATTAATAGGGAAATGCGAATCTAAGCTGTAATGAGATATCTCTTCATGCCAGTTAGAATGGCTATTATTGCAAAGCAAAGAAATAACAAATTTTGGTGAGGATATGGAGAAAAGGGAAACCTTATGCACTGTTGGTGGGACTGTAAATTGGTGCAGGCACTTTAGAAGACATTATGGACATTCTTCAAAAATTAGGAATAGATCTACCGTATGATCCAGCTAGCCCACTTTCTGGTATTTATTTAAGGAATATGAAAACACTAATCTGAAAATATAACTCTGCCCCCATGTTCATTGCCACATTATTTATAATCACCAAGATGTGGAAACAATCTAAGTGCTCATCAATAGATGAATGGATAAAGAAGATGTGATATATATGTATTTGTATACACACATAATGAAATACTATTCATCCATAAACATGGATAGAGCTTGAGTGTACTATGCTCAGTGAAGTAAGTCGCATGGGAGAAAGACAAATACTGTAAGATTTCACTTATGTGAAATATAAAAACAAAAAATAAGTGAACAACCCAAACCAGAAGAAACATGCGGATACAGAGAACAGAATAATGGTTACCAGAGGAGAAGGGACAGGAGGGGAGTAGGGTACAATGGATAAAGGTAGTTAACTGTGTTGACAGATGGAATCTGAATTTTTGGTGAGCACACTGTTGGGTATACACAAGTAGAAATATCATGTTATGTACGTGAAAGTATGTAACGGTATAAGCCAAGGTTACCTCAATAAAAAATAAATCTTAGAAAAGGCTCCTGCCAATGGTTCAGTCCCTGGGGAGTGTTCTGATTGGCTTATAGTCTCTGGAAGATACTTCAGGATTAGAAAGTGGGTCTTCATCACTTATGGTCTATGCACTTTTAATCAGGTGTTTTTGTGCTGATTCCTGGGTTGAGTAAATCTACCTGTGAGTTTTTAAGAGTGGTTGTCCATTCCCAGAAGTTCTGCAGATTTCCTGGACGTATTTTCTATTGTTATTTAAAGATAGTTGTTTTGGGGGCTCATCTCTCCTATGCAGGATCTAGGGGTTGGAGTGCTTGATGTGGAGCTCAGATCCCTTGCTTTTCAGAGAAAAGATCCGTATCTTCTGGTGCCTCCTGATTGTGAATTGACACAGCTGGTATTGCGGTTTTCCTTGGTTAAACTGTCTCTGCCTCTCTCATCCTGTGCCTTTCATGTCTGTATTGATGTTCTGCCCTTTGTTGTGGAAGTTCTTTTTACCAAGTTTTTATGTCCCTTTCCAAGGAAATTATTCATGTATAGTTTTAGATTTGTTGTATACATAGGAGGAGTTGAGTTCAGGATCTTCCTGCAGCACTATAAGAACCCTCCCCATCTTTTTTTTTTTTTTTTTTTGATATTTGAAATACAACTTTATTCTGATTCTAAACGAAAAGGAATGGGAATGACAGTAACAAACAAGATTCCACCTCTCAATATTGTCATGTGACTATAGCAGTCTTATATTTGAAACTCAAGGAGGAAACAGCTGTGTTCCAAAACACCTAAATATGCAGGTCCAAAAAATCAAGGTATTTTTTTTTAAACTGCCACATTCACTCCAAAGCCCATCCGTCTCCTTCAGCATCCAAAGATTAAGCACATGTTCTGCTTAGCTATATAATAAAGTGGCAAACACGCTGTACCACTGACATCACAGGACAGTTGCCTATAAATCTTTTCTTAGAGCAGTTTTAGAATTGCAGCAAAATTAGGAGGAAAATACAGAGACTTCCCATATACTCCCTGTCTCTACTCATGTATAGTGATAGTGAAGTCGCTCAGCCGTGTCCGACTCTTTGTGACCCCGTGGACTGTAGCCTACCAGGCTTCTCCGTCCATGGGATTCTCCAGGCAAGAATACTGGAGTGGGTTACCATTTCCTTCTCATGTATAGCCTCTCCATTATCAACATCCCTTGCGAGAGTGGTACATTTGTTACGATTGATGAACCTACACTGGCAAATTGTTGTGACCTAAAGTCCATAGTTTACATTACTCTCTACTATTGGTGTACATTTTATGGGTTAGGACAAATGTGTAATGGCAGGTGAGGACTTCTCAGGCGGCTCAGTAGTAAAGAATCTGCCTGCCAGTGCAGGAGATGTGAGTTTGATCCCTGGGTCAAGAAGATCTCCTAGAGGAGGAAATGGCAACCCACCCCAGTATCCTTGTCAGGAAAATCCCATGGACGGAGAAGTGTGGCAGGCTACAGTTCATATAGACGCAAAGAGTTGGACACGACTGAGTGAGCATGCACACACACACACATAATGACAGGTATCCATCATTATAGTATTATACAGAGTGCTTTCACAGGCCTAAAGATTCTCTTTTCTCTGTCTATTCCTCCTTCCCCCTCAATCCCTGGCAGTCGTTGATGTTTTTCCTGTCTTGGTAGTTTGACTTTTCCAAGAGCTTCATTTCTTTTATGAATGAATAATAATTCTGTTGTGTGGGTACCACGTTTTTTTAATCCATTCATCAGTTGATAGACATTTGGATTGTTTCAGCTTCTGAATACTATAGACAACACTTCTGTGAACATTTATGTATAAGCTTTTTTGTGGGCCTGTTTTCATTTCTCTAAGAATGGAATGGATGGTTTGTACTGTAACTCTGTATCTAACCACTCTAGGAACTGCCAGACTGTTTACAGAACCAGCTGCACCATATTGCATTCACAATCAGCAGTGTATGGTGGGTTCCAATTTTTCACATCATCTGTAACGCTGGTTTTGTTTGTTTTTTGGGTTTTTGATTTTTGATTATAGCCATCCTGGTATTTGTGAAGAGGTATCTCACTGTAGTTGTTAGGTTGTGATTTGTGTTTCACTAATGACTAATACTGTTTAACATCATTTGATGCTCTCACCAGCCATTTATGTGTCTTTTTGAGAGAAACGATAACATAGCCTTTAAAACTTGTTTTAAAATTTATTTTATTTTTTTGGGTTTTCTCCAGTTGTGATGAGCTGGGGCTGCTCTCTCGTTGCGGTGTGTGTACTCCTCATTGTGGTGGCTTGTCTTGTTGTGGAGCATGGGTTTCAGTCGTTGTGGTGCGTGTGGGCTCAGTAGGTGTGGTTCCTGGGCTCTAGGACACAGGCGCAGTAGTTATGGCACACAAGCTTAGTTGCTCGGAGGCATGTGGGATCCTCTCGGATCGGGGAGCAAACCCATGTCTCCTGCATTGGCAGGTGGATTCTCCATGACTGAGCCACCAGGGAAGCCCTAATATAACATTTTTAACCCGACACAATGGTGGCATTTAACCTGACATGGGCTCTTGGTATCACTTCTGTGCTTGCTCACTCTATTGATTTTTTATCCAAATGGATGGCTCCTCAGAAATTCTTTGTGGTATTTAAGTTTGTGCTAAACATGTCCCTTAATGTATTTATTAATCTACAAATTATAGTTCACAAAGTTTGTTTAATTATGTCACATTTGCTTATTTTTACATTTGTTTCCTTTGTCTTAGGAGACAGATCCAAAAATATGTTGCCTCAGTTTATATCAAAGAGTGTTCTGCTTGCATTTTCTTCTAGGAATTTTATGGTTTCTGGTCTTACATTTAGGTCTTTAATCCATTTGGATTTATTTTTATATTTGGAGTGAGAAAATGTCCCAGTTTTTTCTTTTACATGTAGCTGTCCAGTTTTCCCATCACCAGTTATTAAAGACACTGTCTTTATTCCTGTTGTATATTCCTTCCTCTTCTGTTGTAAATTAACTGACCATAAGTGCATGGGTTTTTTTCTGGGCTCCCTATTCCATCCGCTTGATACATATGTCTGTTTCTGTGCCGTTAGTATATTGCTTTGGTTATTGTAGTTTTGTAGTGTAGTCTGAAGTTAGGGAGTGTGAGTCCAGATTTGTTCTTTTTTCTAAAGATTGCTTTGGTTATTCAGTTTCTTTTGTGATTCTAAATGATTTTTAGGATTATTGGTCTAGTTCTGTGCAAACATGTCACAAGTATTTTGACAGGGATTGCATAAATCTGTAGATTACTTTGGGTAATATTAACAATATGAATTCTTCCAGTCCATAAACATGGGTCATCTTTCCATTTCTTTGTATCATTTTCAGTTTCCTTCATCAGTGTCTTATAGTTTTCAGAGCGTAGGTCTTTTACCTCCTGGGTTAAGTTTATTCCTATATATATATATTTTTTTTTTTTTTTTGATGTGATTTTAAATGGGATTTTTTTTTTTTTTTTGCTTTCTGATAATTCACTATTAGTGTGTAGAAAAGCAACATATTTCTGTGTGTTAGCCTTGTATCCTGTAACTTTACTAAACCTACTTATCAGTTGTAATAGTTTTTTGGTTGGGACCTTAGTATTTTTTGTATAGAGCATCATGTCATTTGCAAATAGGGACAGTTTTACTTATTTCCTTCCAATTTGGGTGTCCTGTTTCTTTTTATTGTCCAGTTACTATGTGTAGGATTTGCAATACTGTGTTAAAGAGAAGTTGTAAAGGTGGAAATCTTTGTCTTGTTCCTGATCCCAGAGGAAAAACTTTCAGCTTTTCACCATTGACTATGATGTTAGCTGTGGATTTGTCATAAATAGCCATTATTATATTCAAATGTGTTCCTTCTGTACCAACTATGATAAAAGTTTTTGTCATGAATGGATGTTGAATTTTATCAGATATTTTTTCTACGTCTATGATTATGTGATTTTTATTCTTCCTTTTGTTAATGTTGTGTTTTACATTGATTGATTTACAGATATTGGGTCATCCTTGTATCCCTGGAAAAACCCCTGCTTGATCATGTGTGTGATCTTTCTATATATTATTGAAATCAGTTTGCTAATATTATGTTGAGGATTTTTACGTCTGTATTCATCAGAGATGTTGCCCTGTAATTTTCTTTTTTTGGAGTATCTGTGTTTCTTTTTGGTATCAGCATGATGGTGGCATTGTAGGATGAATTTGGGAGTATTTATTCCTCTTTAACTTTTTGAAATAGTTTAAGAAGGTTAAGTATTAGTTCTTCATGTGTTTGGTAGAATTCCACTATGAAGCCATCAGTTCCTGAACTTTTGTTTGCTGTCAGTTTTTTTTTGATTACTAATTCAATCTCACTGCTAGTGATTGGTCTGTTCAGGTTGTCTATTTCTTCTTGATTCTGTCTTAGAAGTTTGTATGTTTCTAGAAATTTATCCATTTCTTCTGTTTGTTGCCAGTTTGTTGCCATATTCTCATATGATTTTGTAGTATTCTCTTATGATTTTTTTTTGTATCTCCATGATATTAGATGTAGTTTCTTCTCTTAATTTCTCATTTTGTTTATTTGGATCCACTTTCTTTTTTTCTTGATGAGCCTGGCTAAAGGCTTTAAATTTTGTCATTTCAGAAAACTGGGTGCTGATGAAATTGATCTTTTCTATTTTTTGGTCTCTATTTTATTTATTTCCTCTCTGGTCTTTATTATTTCCTTCCTTCTGCTCACTTTGAGCTTTTTGTTCTTTTTTTTTTCCTAATTACTTTAGATGCTAGATTGGATTATTTACGATTTTTTGTTTTGTTTGTTTCCTGACATAGGCTTATATTGCTATAAACTTTCCTCTTAGATTTGCTTTTGCAGCATCACATAGGTTTTGGAGAGTTGTGTTTTTATTTTCATTTGTCTGAAGGTAATTTTTGATATCCTTTTTGATTAGTTCATTAATCGCTTGATGTTTTTATTAGTGTACTGCTTGGTCCCCATGTGTCTGTGTTTTTCTCATTTTTCTTCCTGTAATTGATTCTTTTCTCATACCATTGTGGTTAGAAAATTGCTTGATATAAACTTTCTTCAATTTGTTTAGACTTGTTTTGTAGCCTAGCATATGATCTGTTCTGGGGAACATTCCTTGTGCACTTGAAAAGAATGTGTTGATGTATATCTACTTGTTTTAAACTGGTAGTCATTTAAATCAAAACATATTCTAAAAGATCTGCATTTTTCTCACCCCCACTATATTTTGTATTCTTTACATTATATTTTACATCTTCACATGTATCCCTTAACTGTTCATTGTAGTTATAGTTGATCTTACAGTTTTTATTTTTTCATTTTTATGCTGACTTATTTAAATGGTTGATCCTCAGCCTTTGCTGTATATCTACCATACCACAGCCCTTAATAGTAAGGGCTAAATGGTTACTTACTGTAATAGTGGAGTTTTCCTTTAATAGATATTCTTACTTCTTGTTGTAGTCTTTTCTTTTCCACTTAGGGAAGACTTTATAACATGTCTTTTAGGATTGGTTTAGAGTTCATGGACTCTTTTACTTGTCTGAGAAGTTCTTTATCTCTCTTTCAGTTCTGACTCATAATTTTGCTGGGTAGAGAGTATCCTAGTTTTTCCCTTTCAGCATTTAGAATATTTCATGCCACTCCTGTCTGGCCTGCAGGCTTGCTACAGAAGCCTTATGGGTGTTCCCTTGTATATGACTCTGTTCTTCTCTTGTTGCTTTTAGAATTCTCTCTTTAAGTTTTGCCACTTTAATTGTGATATGTTTTGGTATGGGTCTGTTTGGGTTCATCTTGTTTGGGACCCTCTGTGCTTCCTGTATCTGATTATCTGTTTCCATCTTCGGGTTTGGAAAGTTTTAAGCCATAATTTTATCAAATACACTTTTGAATGTTTTCCTTCTCTCTTCTCCCTCTGGGACCCCTATAATGCAAATCTCAGTATGCTTGATGTTTTCTTAGATGTTGCTTAAACTGTTCTGATTAAAAATTTTTTTTCTTACTGTTGTGGTTGGGTGATTTCCATTTTTCTATCTTCCAGATAACTTGTGAAATCTTCTGTATTACCTAGTCTGCTCTTAACTTCCTTCTAGTTTTTTTTTTTTTATTTCATTTATTGCATTCTTCAGATCTAACTGGTTCTTTTTTGTTTTCTAGTTCCTTGTTAAAACCCTCTCTGTGTTCATCTGTTCTTTCCCCTAATTTGGTTAGCATTCTTATTCCTGTTTTGATCTCTTTTCCTGATAAATTGTTTATATTTTTTTGTTTTTTTCTTTTTCTTTCACTTGAAATAAATTCCTCTGTCTTCTCATTTTGATCAGCTTTCTCTGTCTCTGTAAACTTAGGTGAAACTGTTAACTATGATGATCTTAAAGGGGTATCCTTTTGTGGGTGTGTCCTTATGCAGTCTGTGTGAGCCTACTGGCTTTGGTGGGAGAGCTGGATCTGAAGTGAGCACAAGTCACATCTTACCCCAGATTTGCTGGCAGCTGTCACTGTGGTGGGAGGTGGGGCTGTAGAAGGAAGAGCAAGAGTCAGAACCAGGTGTGAGCTAGGACTTTGGTGCTCAGTAGAGAACACACCAAGGTGCTGGAGCAGAAGCCTTAAGGGTGGGTCCAAACTGCTTCCATTCCCTCTTAGTGTATGTTCTCTCCTCTCACAGCATTGGCATCATTCCTCAGAAGGGAGCTACACTGGAGCAAGAGGGGCAGGAGCAGCCCACTCAGTGTGGGTTGGGGCATGCGCCGGGACTGTCTTGGCACATCAGAGTCCACACTACTCTGCATCTGCTGCCTCTAGGAGTGCTAGTAATAGCTGCTGCTAAGTCGCTTCAGTCGTGTCTAACTCTGTGTGACCCCATAGATGGCAGCCCACCAGGCTCCCCCGTCTGTGGGATTCTCCAGGCAAGAACACTGGAGTGGGTTGCCATTTCCTTCTCCAATGTATGAAAGTGAAAAGTGAAAGTGAAGTCGCTCAGTCGTGTCCCACTCTTCACGGCCCCATGGACTGTAGCCTACCAGGCTCCTCCGTCCATGGGATTTTCCAGGCGAGAGTACTGGAGTGGGGTGCCATTGCTTTCTCCTGCCCTTGCCTTATTCAGATGCAGAGCTGGGTCTGAGTCGGCACCATCCCTTCACCTGTGCCCTTCCCCTTGACAGTGTCGACCTTCACCCTAGTGGGGAGCTGTGTGGTGGACAAGATGGGCCAGGATGTGCACTGGGGTGGTTGTGGAAAGCAACTAGAGTCACAGGCAGTCTCAGTCTGCTTCCTCTGCCTTGTTTTGGGAGCAAGGAAGCAAGTGTATGCCTGCCCTTAATGAGTGGAATTCAAGTTTCTCACAGTTCCCCTGCCAATCCCTCTGGTCTGCACACCAGCGAAGATTTGTCTTTCTGGTCTCAGACTTTAGGCCTGGGGTGCCCACTATATGGTTCAAACCCTTCTCTTTCCAAAGAGGGTCTCCAAACCCAAGTAATTCCCCTACTTCTGTGTCCCCTCCTTCAGGTGTGGGTTCCCACCTGATCACTTCTCTTTGCTTTTCTTCTTGACTGTGTGGATCTTTCTTTATAGCGTTTGTTATGTAAGAGTCTTTCCACCAGGCTCCACATTGCTGCTTGTCTATTTCCAATCTGTTTTCTAGTGCATATGCATCATATAATATTAATACATAAATTTGTGTCTCCCTTAAAAAGTTGTTGGTATCTAGCTAGCTGTCTTTATTGGAAAGTTCACTAATTGATTCTGGAATGACCAAAAGAAAAAGAGGTCAAAGGAGTTAATTCTGCTTAATCAACAAGCCAGCCTACTTCCTTCTTTTCCTTAAAAACCTTTGTTCAGTGCCTAGCATTTTAAACATACCATCTTAAATAGAGGAAAAGGAAGATCACTGAAATGCTGATCTTGTCTTTCAAGATTCTAAAATGTAATAGGATGAGGAGAAAATTGTCATCCAAAGGAAATGGAGAAAAGATATAACACCAGTTGAGCATCTTTTATGTGCTGGTCTTTATGTCTTATTTAAAAAACCATTTGGTGACTTGTTATGTAACCAATACTGTGTTAACTAGTAGAAACTCTAGTGTGCTACCATTTAACTGTAAAGTAGATACTATTCTCTTTACTCAAAAGAAAACTGAAGTTCTGAGGGATTCATGACTTGTGCAAAAGGTTATGTAATTAGTAGCTATAATAATTTGCTAAATTGAGATTCAGTCCCATATTATTGTGCTGTCTTTCTCACTGTGTCGTGATGATTTCAGTAGAAGTATTTCTCATCTAATCCTCCTAACAATCTTATAAATTAAGGATAGCCTTCATTTTTTCCCTCCCTAAACTGTGTGTCCTTTGATCACTTTTACTGAGGTATAGTTTACAAAAAGTATGCCCACTTTTTTAAAGTGGGCAGTTCAGTGAGTAAGAACACAGTTATACATAGTCATGAACCGCTGCCGCAATCCATCTTCCCAGAAAGTTTCCTTGAACTTCTTTCCAGTCCTTCCCCTCCAACTAAGGTAACTTTTGATATTTCCACCTGGGATTAGTTTTGCATGTTCTAAAACTTGATTTAAATGGAATAATTCAGAATGTATTCTTTTGCATCCAGCTTCTTTTTCCAAGCAGACTGTCTGAGATATCTATTTTATTGTATATTCATTCCTTTGTATTGCTCTCTGTTCTACTGTATAGATGTACTAAGATTGGATTATCTTTTCTTTTGATATATGGGTTGTTTCCAGTTTGGAAACCTGGAAAGGCTCTTTGAATATTTGTAAATAGGTCTTTGTGTGGAAAAAATTCTCTTGGGTAAGCAATCTAGCCTTCATTTTTATGGGTTAGAATACTGATATTTGAAGAGTTTGAATAACTTCTCATAGTCACACGACCAGTGATTTGGTTGACTCCAGTGCTTGTATACACTTTTTCTACTGTATCACACTTGTCCCTACTTTTCAGAAGTGATGATTACAGGTCAAGTAGTCTGAGAATTCAGATGACAGTGTCTGTCAGCTGGGGATATCAAAATGGGCTTCATGAAGATGACTTTTTTGAGTTGATGAATTGGTAGGCTTTGAGTATGTATAGGGTGAGAAGAGAGGAACATTTTGAGCAAAGATTCTTTAACATGGGTTTCATTTGTTAGTAAACAAGTATTTAATGAATGCCTCTCAGAAACCAGACACGGTTCTGTATTCGGAGGCTATAGCAGTAACCCAAAACCAAAGATCATCATGCAGCTAACTTTCTTGCGGGGAGAGATGGACAGTACACCAAGTAAGTTTAAGTAATGAATGCTCTCGAGAAGAAGTGGGATAGGGAGTGCCAGTAGTGGGAGTCAGGATAAACAGATTGCAATTTTAAAAAAGAGTGCTTTCGTAGGCCTCACTGAGAAAGTTACATGTGGGCAAAGATGGAGTCAGTCTTGAGCATTCCAGATGCGGACTTTAAAGTGTAAAGCCCTGAGGCAGGAGTGTTTCTGGCATGTTGGGGAACTTAAAGAGGCCGTATCGCTGAGCTGGAAAGAACATCAGAGAAGAGAGGAGCAGGAGATGTGGTCAGAGATGTATGAGGAGCTAGGAAGTTTAGAGTGTGGGGACTTGGACCACTGTGGAGACTTGACTTTTACTTTGCATGAGACGTAGAGGCATTGGTGAGTTGTTAACAGAGGTGATGTATTTTTGAAAATGTAACATTTTTATTGAGATATAATCCATATACCAACAAATCACCCAGTTAAAAAGTGTTTATTAGTATATTCACAGAGCTGTGCAGTCATCACCATGTTGAATTTTAGGACATTTTCATCATCCCCAAAAGAAATGCTGTACTCATTAGCAGTAACTCCCATTTTCCTCTAACTCTGTAGCCCTAGGCAAGCAATAATCTGTTTTTCTGATTCTATGAATTTTCCCATTTTGGACATTACATATAAGTGGCGTTATGTAATGTGTGGTCTTTTATGAGCGGCTTCTTTCATTTGTCATCTTGTTTTCAGGGTTCATTTATGTTGTAGCATGTACAAGCACTTTATTCTTTTTTTAATGGCTGAATAAGATTTCCTTGAATGGATATAGCACATTTTATTTATCCATCAATTTTTGGACATTTGGGTTGTGTCCACTTTTTGGCTATTAGGAATAACGTTGCTATGAATACTTGTATGTAAGTTTTTGTTTGAACATATGTTTTCAATTGACGTGCTGCATTTAAAAGGGAGTGAATTCACTTGGTGAAGATAAGTGACCAAGGCCCTTGTCCCAGAAAGTTGGGTTCCAATTGCTGCTTATTTTTCTTTGTTCAGAAGCTTTTCTTACATGATTAAGCCACTGTTTCTTGCAATTTCTCTGTCCTCTTGTTTTTTTTTTTTTTTTTCTTTTTTAAAATGTAGTTTCCTAGCTTTGTATTTCTTTGAATGAAGATTTGACCACCATTAAATAGGTTCCCTGAAAAGTAGGATCTGTTCTGTGTAGATCCTTAGGTAATCTATAATTAAAATAGTCTGATCAAACCTCAGTTGTTGAAAGTTCCTAAGGAGAGGTTACACAGTGTTTTATATTATTGAGTTGGAATTCATTAGTGGGTCATAATTCAGTGAAAACAGTATTTAAATAATGAAACAGAGCAGGAAATATTAGAGTGCATCTCTTACAATAGAGGTAAATGTTACTTCATGAAACTTTGTTTCAATATAAAGTATATATTTATAGATTATAGTAAAAATGTTTGAAGCCTCCAGATTAAGATATCAGAGACTGTTTATATAATTAATACTTTTTCTCTTCCATTTAATTATTTTTGGAGAGCATTTAGGTATTGTTCAGCATAAAACATGCTATAGTATAACCAAATGAAATATAAAGGAGTAATGTTTTTGTTGTTGAATATAATAAGAAACTTAATGGGAATGAAATTTTTATCTTTTTATAAACAAATATGATTTTATGACAGTGTTATGGCTAATAGTATGTACTATATATTTTTTTTTTATTATAGGAATCATACTCCATGGGTTTGTGTGGTAAATGAGCTTCTTGGCATAGAAAGGAATTAAAAAATGATGGTAAGTGATCAATTTACCTTAAGCATTAACCTTAGTTTTTTTAGCCTCCTTCTACCTCCTTTCCTTCCTTCCGTTTTTCATTCATCATCCTTTTTGATGTAATATTTGTTACCTACAAGATACTCTATGGAACACGTGTTATAAAGTACAGCAGTTAAGGTAATGAACAGTGAGTGTACTGTTCAACCCTAAAGCCATAGACGCTCACTCTTAACATTTGTATGACCTAGGGCAAGAATACAGATGGAAGTTAGCTTTTCTCTTCATGTCTTAATCTTAAAAAGTTATAAATTAGTTTATGTCAGCAGCTTGACCTACTTTCCTACCCAGGGCTCAGCCAGCTTTTAAAGGAGAAATGCTGTCTCTGGGGTTGGCAGGGTGGATGTTGGGCCAGGATGGTCTCTGAATCTCAGATGGGCACTAATGTGGTGAAACTCCCCAGAAACCCTGGGCAGATGAGTTCACCTTCCCCATATTCTACTTTTTAAACTCAAGATTTACAGGCAGTTTTAAGTATCTACTCAAACTATCTCACTCAGACCCAGGAGGAGGAGGAAATACGGTTTATGGGATAATCCAGGTGCCTAGAGACTTCTTTGGGAAATGAGGGGTAGCCATTTAAAGTAAATGTTAGATTTAAAATTAGATTTTAAATAAAAATTTTAAATATTTAAATATTAAGTAAAAATTAGATATTTTTATCTTGGTTTCCCAGCATAGAGGCTGTGCTTTGACTTCTTCCTTCTCTTCCTTATTGTTTGCTTTTAGGGTGGGGAGGCCTCAGTTCAGTGTGTGAATCCCTCTCTATTAATTCCTGTATAGTTACTTGCTATCTTTTTGTTTTGACATTTTTGATGTTTTGATATTTTGATAGGTGTAATCTTCTAAAGTGTAGGATTTAGGGCAGGAGCCTCCTCTTTTGGGTGTAAATGTAGGATTATAACTACTTATATTTTTCTTTCCTATCTCATCCTGACCCATTCCACACTCCAGTTTCTTTTATATTTAAAGATGTAAATAATAGGTTCTGAGTTTTAAATTTTTAAATTCTGTCATTTGAGATCATTTTTCTTCTGCCTTTCATATTCTGAGAATTTCTTACAGTGAGGGCCATTCAGTCCTAAGCTCTGTTTTTGTTTGTCTGAATCTTTTTTCCTGCCCTGATTTTCAAAGATGGTGTTGCTGAATGTAGAAGCCTAGATTAAGAAAATTTTCTCTCAGTATTCTGAAAAAATGTATTCCACTGTTTCAGCCTCTTTTTAGTCTTTCACAAAGTTATGTGATTTATGTATGTATGGCTGTGCTGGGTCTTCATTGCTGCACGGGCTTTCCTCTGGTTGTGGGAAGTGGGGGCTACTCTCTAGTTGCGGTGTGAGGCCTCTCGTCGCAGTGGCTTCTCTTGCTGTGGAGCTCAGGCTCCAGGATGCATGGACTTCTGTAGCTGTGGCACCGGGGCTTAGTTGCTCCACAGCATGTGGGATTTCCCTGGATCAGGGATCGAGCCCACGTCTCCTGCATTGGCAGGCGGGTTCTTTACCACTGTGCCACCAGGGAAGCCTCTCTTTTTGATTTTTTGATATTTCTTCTTCTTTTTGATATGTTTTGTTTTAATATTATATGCAATGTTTCATGCTTGCTAAGTGGATTTAGTCGTGTCCTACTCTTTGCGATCCTATGGACTGTATGCTGCCAGGCTCCTCTGTCAATGAAATTTTTCAGGCAAGAATGCTAGAATGGATTGCCATGCAGGGATTGAACCTGTGTCTCATTATGTTTCCTGGGTTGGCAGGTGGGTTCTTTTCAATACAATGTTTATGTGGTTCAGAATGCAAACTCTTTTTTTTCTTAATATATACATTTTATTGAAGTATAGTTGACTTACAGTGTTTCAGGTACACAGCAAGGTGATTCTGTTATATATATACACATATTATATTTCAAATTATTTTCGATTATAGGTTATTGTAAGATGTTGGCTCTAATTCCCTTTGCTATATAGTAAACCTTTGTTGTGTATCTATTTTTTAAATTAGATGTCTAGCATTCTGTTCATACAAACAGGTAGAATCAAATTGTTACAAATTTTTTAGCTAGGCAAAAAGTCATAGGTTTTCTAAAATATATAATTACACATAGTATTTATGTATTTATGTGTAAAGGCTTTTCTGCTGTGCTTGATAAAGGCTTGAGAAAGAACATTAAAAAAAGAAAGAAATTGGAAAACATAAACTAAATGAAATGGGAGCACTGAATATGAAAGAAAAAATGAAACAAACTAGATAAAAGTAAAAGATCATCATATAGTCCAGTTTTTAAATATGGTTGCTCATTAGAAACACATCTCGAGCTTTGTAGAAAAAAAGCAATACCTGGGCATTTGTATTTTTCAAAAAATTCCAAGATAATTCTGGTACATATCTTGATTTTAAAAAGTGATTCGAAGTTTTTCTATTAAATGGTAGCTTTAGTGATATAGAATTCTGTTATTTTCTGTTGACTGATCATGATACAATGCTAGTACGTGAGTAATAGTTATATAATCACAATAGTAAAACCTTTTTTAAAAACAATTTTCACAATCAATAGCCAGACAAAAAATAAAAAGATAATTATATTTGTAAGTTACAATGGAAACATGATTGACCTAACAATATAAAATATTTACATACAATTTGAGGGGTTAAGTAGAGTGATGTGGTTAAATGGAAGTGCCCAGCCAGTCTAGGTCACTTGTCCATTCTTCTGGCATTTAATCTGTTTACATTTAAGGTAATTATCCATATGTATGATCGTATTACCACTCTTAATTGTCTTTTTAGGTTTATTTTGTGTAGGTCTTTTCCTTCTCTTGTGTTTCCTGCCTGAAGAAGGAAGTTTATGCCTAGAGAGGTTCCTTTAGCGTTTGTTGTAAAGCTGATTTGGTGGTGCTATTCATAACTTAAAAGTTAGCTATTCATAACTTTTGTTTGTCTGGAAAGCTTTTGATTTCTTCATCAGTCTGAACAGAGTCTTGCTGGGTGAAGTATTCTTGGTTGTAGGTTCTTCCCTTTCATCACTTTAAATATATTGTGCCAATCCCTTCTGGCTTGTAGAATTTCTCTTGAGAAATCAGCTGATAACCTGATGGGAGTTCCCTTGTATGTTATTTGTCATTTTTCCCTTTTTGCTTTTAATATTTTATCTTTGTCTTTAATTTTTGTCAGTTTGATTACTGTATGTCTTGGTGTGTTCCTCATTGGGTTTATCCTGCCTGGGACTCTGCGCTTCCTGGACTTGGATGACTATTTCCTTTCCCATGTTACGGAATTTTTCAGCTATTATATTTTCAAATATTTTCTCAGGTCCTTTCTCCCTCTCTTCTCCTTCTGGGACCCCTATAATGTGAATATTGGTGTGTTTAATGTTGTCTCAGAGGTCTCTTAGGCTGTCTTCGTTTTTTTTCATTCTTTTGTCTATATTCTGTTCTGCGGCACTGATTTCCACCATTCTGTCCTCAGGTCACTTGTCCGTTCTTCTGGCTCAGTTGTTCTGCTGTTAATTCCTTAGTCTAGTGTGTGGTTCATATCTGGTTGTTTGTTAGTTCTTCTAGGTCTTTGGTAAATATTTCTTACATCTCCATTCTGTTTCTGATATCCTTGATCATCTTCACTATAATTATTCTAAATTCTTTTTCTAGAAGGTTGCCTATCTCCACTTCATTTGATTGTTTTTCTGGGGTTTTATCTTATCTCTTCATCCGGGACATAACTCTGCTTTTTCATCCTGATTAACTTCCTATAATGTAGTTTTTGTTCTAGCTGCTGTGGGATTGTGGTTCTTCTTGTGTCTTCTCGCTGCCCTCTGGTGGATGAGGCTAAGAGCTTGTGTAAGCTTCCTGACGGGAAGGTGATGTTTCTGTTGTGCAGTCACCAAGTTGCATCTGACTCTTTTCAACCCCATGGACTGAATCACACTAGGCTTCCCTGTCCCTCACCTTCTCCCAGAGTTTGCCCAAGTTCATGTCCATTGAATTGGTGATACCACCCAACCATCTCATTCTCTTGTCACCCCCTTCTTTTCCTGCCCTCAATCTTTCCCAGCATCAAGGTCTTTTCCAGTGAGTCAGCTCTTCACATCAGATGGCCAAAGTATTGGAGCTGAGCTTCAGCTTCAGCATCAGTGCTAATGAGTATTTAGGGTTGATTTCCTTTAATATTGACTGGTTTGATTGCCTTGCAGTCCAAGAGACTCTCAAGAGTCTTATTCAGCACCACAGTTCAAAAGTATCAATTCTTCCGCACTCTGCCCTCTTTATGGTCCAGCTCTCACATCTGTATATGATTACTGGAAAGACCATAGCCTTGACTATACAGATCTTTGTCGGCAAAGTGATGTCTTTGCTTTTTAATATACTGTCTGGGTTTGTCAAGGCTTTTCTTGCAAGGAGCAGTTGTCTTCTGATTTCATGGCTACAGTCACCATCCACAGTGATTTTCGAGCCCAAGAAGAAGAAATCTGCCACTGCTTCCACTTTTCCCCCTTCTATTTGCCATGAAGTGAGGGGACCGGATGCCATGATCTTAGTTTTTTTAATATTGAGTTTTAAGCTAGCTTTTTCACTCTTTTTCTACTTTCATCAAGAGGCTCTTTAGTTCCTCTCTGCTTTCTGCCATTAAAGTGGTATCATTTGCATATCTGAGATTGTTTATATTTCTCCTGGAAATCTTGATTCCAGCTTGTAACTTATGTAGCCTGGCATTTCATATGATGAGCTCTGCATATAAGTTAGATAAACAGGGTGACAATAAACAGCCTTGTTGTATTTCTTTCTCAATTTTCAACCTGTCAGTTGTTCTATGTAAGGTTCTAACTGTTGCTTCTTGACCGGCATACAGGTTTCTCAGAAGACAGGTCTGGTATTCCCACCTCTCTAAGAGTTTTCCACAGTTTGTTATGATCCATACAGTCAAAGCCTTTAGAATAGTCAGTGAAACAGACAGAGGTAGATATTTTTCTGGAATTTCCTTGCTTTCTCTATGATCCAGTGATTGTTGACAATTTGATTTCTGGTTCCTCTGCCTTTTCTAATCCAGCTTGAAGATCTGGAAGTTTTCAGTTTCACATAATGCTGAAGCCTCGCTTGAAGGATTTTGAGCATAATCTTACTAGCATGGGAGATGAATGTAATTGTCTGGTAGTTTGAACATTCTTTAGTACTGCCCTTCTTGAGAATTGCGATGAAGATTGACCTTTTCCTGTCTTGTGGCCACTGCTGGATTTTCCAAATTTGCTGACATATTGAGTGCAGTCCTTTAATAGCATCATCTTATAGGATTTTAAACAGCTCTGCTGAAATTCCATCACCTCCACTAGCTTTATTGACAGCATTGCTTCCTAAGGCCCACTTGACTTCACACTCCAGGATGTCTATTTCTGGGTGAGTGAGCCCACCATTGTGGTTATCTGGTCATTAAGACCTTTTTTGTACAGTTCTTCTGGGTGTTCTTGCCATCTCTTTTGATCTCTTCCATTTCTGTTAGGTCTTTACCATTTCTGTCCTTTATTGTGCCCATCTTTGTATGAAATATTCCCTTGATATCTCTAATTTTCTTGAAGAGATTTCTAGTCTTTCCCATTCTATCATTTTCCTCTATTTATTTGCATTGTTCACTTAAGAAGACTTTGTTCTCTCTCCTTGCTATTCTCTGGAACTCTGCATTCAGTGGGGGTATATATTTCCCTTTCTCCTTTGCCTTTTGATTCTCTTCTTTTCTCAGCTGTACTGTAAGGGCTCCTCAGACAGCCATCTTGCCTTCTTGGATCTCCTTTTCTTTGGTCACCTTCTCCTGTGCAGTGCTATGCATCTCCATCCATAGTTCTTCAGGCACTCTGTGTCTCAAATCTAACCCCTTTAATCTCTTGTCACTTCCACTGTATAATCATAAGGGATTTGATTTAGGTCATACCTGAATGGCCTAGTGATTTTCCCTACTTTCTTCACTTTAAGTCTGAATTTTGCAATAAGGAGTTCATGATCTGAGCCATAGCTAGCCCCAGGTCTTGATTTTGCTGACTGTATAGAGCTTCTCCATCTTTGGCTGCATAGAATATAATCAGTCTGAGTTTTTGGTATTGACCGTTTGGTGGTGTCCATGTGGGGAGTCATTTCTTGTATTGTAAGAGGGTGTTTGCTCTGACCAGTGTCTTCTCTTGGCATAACTGTGTTAGCCTTTGCCCTTCTTCCTTTTGTACTCCAAGGCCAAACTTGCCTGTTACTCCAGGTATCTCTCAACTTCCTACTTTAGCATTCCAATCCCCTCTGATGAAAAGGACATCTTTTTTTTTGGTGTTAGTTCTAAAAGGTCTTGTAGGTCTTCATAGAACCACATGGTACCCCAATAAAAACTGAACTATTAGAAAAGACGTAGGCAGTAAATGCTGGGGAGGAAGCCAATAAATGTATGTTGTAGAGTGGCAGAACATGCTAAACAGAAGAGAAAATCTTATATAAATGCCCTGAATTAGGGGGGAGCTTGGTGGTCATAGGGAACTGATTAAATGTCAGTGGAGCTGGAGCGTGGCAGACAGGAAGAGTAATGGAGGATGAGGCTCGAGAGGTAAACAGAGGCTGGTTTGTGCTTTTGGATGATGCCAGGTTTCTTAAGCTGTTGTATATCAGTTTAACTTTCTGTCAGCAGTGCAAGCAGTTGCCCAGCTCCTTGCCATCACATGGTATTGTCATTGATTTAAAAATGTTTTAATATTTTCAGTGCTTACTTTTGAGTACCTTTTCATATGATAGTTGGTTATTTATATGTCTTTTGGGAATGCCTATTCAATTTTCATTTTCTTGTTGGGTTATCTTTTTTTTTTCTAATTGATTTAAGGAGTTCTTTATTCTGGGTATAAGACCTTTGTTACTTTTACACATATATCTTCTTTGTGGCTTGCTTTTTCATTCTTTTAATGATGTCTTTTTGATATAAGAATGTGTTCTTAATTCCAGTGAAGTTCAATTAATCATTTTTTTCCTGTATGATTAGTGCTTTTTTGTATCCCGATTAAGACTTTTTTCTATACCTGAAGATCATGAAAATATTATCCTTTATTATCATTATTTTTAGGACCTTTTATTTTCCTTTCATTTCAGATTTAAGAAAGGTTGCAAGAGGAGTACAGATAATTCTCTGATATTCTTTCACTAACTTTCAGTTCAGTTCAGTTGCTCAGTCGTGTCCGACTTTGCGACCCCATGAATCGCAGCACGCCAGGCCTCCCTGTCCATCACCATCTCCTGGAGTTCACTCAAACTCACGTCCATCGAGTCAGTGATGCCATCCAGCCATCTCATCCTCTGTCGTCCCCTTCTCCTCCTGCCCCCAATCCCTCCCAGAATCAGAGTCTTTTCCAATGAGTCAACTCTTCACATGAGGTGGCCAGAGTACTGGAGTTTCAGCTTCAGCATCATTCCCTCCAAAGAAATCCCAGGGCTGATTTCCTTCAGAATGGACTGGTTGATCTCCTTGCAGTCCAAGGGACTCTCACTAACTTTACCAGTTGCTAATTTTGTCTCTTTTCCTTTCTCATATTCTCTCTTTTATTTTATATGTGTGTGTGTATATAAACATACATACATACACACACATATAAAATCACATATAGGGAATTCCCTGGTGGTCCCGTGGTTAGGACTCTGTGCTTCCACTATAAGGGGTCTGGGTTCCATCCCTGCTTGGGCAACTAGGATCCCACATGCGCATGGTATGGCCAAAAAGAAAAATCATGTATAAAGACAAAGACACATACATACATAGCTACACACATGTACATTTATTTGTAGACACATCCTTGCATCAGGCAGATCACCTGGAGAAGGGAATGGCTTCCCACTCTAGTACTCTTGTCTGGAGAATTCCATGGATAGAGGAGCTTGACGGGCTACAGCCTGTGGGGTTGCAAAGAGTCAGACACAACTGAGCGACTGACTCTTTCACTTTTTCATAAATACATGCATATTACTCTTCCATGAACCACTTAAGAATATTTTGATCTTGAGGAGACAGCAGTGAGCGGTGGTGTGAAGAGATCTTAGTTCCCTGCCCAGGAATTGAACCTGGGTAGCCTAGGTGAACTCAATGGACATACGAATTTGAGCAAACTCTGGGAGATAATGAAGGACAGGGAAGCCTAGCATGCTGTGATACATGGGGTCATAGAGAGTCAGATACGACTTAGCAACTGAACAATAACAGCACCTGGGTGAAAACCAGGAATCCTATCTACTAGACTGCCCGTAGGGCTAGCGGCTAGAAGCAAAGTTGCTCTGGCTCTTGCGCCCATTGAAAAATGAATTTCTCAAGAAGGTAAAAGCTATAAAAATAGGTGCAGAGTTTATTATTAGAGACATAGCACAACAAATGGGAGGGCACACAGAAACAATGTCTTTTAGATAGAAGCAAGGCAGAGGCACACACCCAGAGAGAAAGGGTGTGGCTGTCCTGCCTGTGAGGAGCTCACCGAGGGGTGAGTCAAATCGCTTATCCAGGGCAGTTCTTTCAGGTCTGTTTTGAAGAATGTCACTTGATTTGGGTCATATTTTCTTCTTATAGACTCTGATTTTGTGTTTTTGGCAGAATATCACATGAATGGTGTTGTATCCTTCTCAGTATATCACATCAGGAAGCATATGATGTCAGTTTGTCCTGCTATTGGTCATGTGGACTCTGATCACTTGGTTAATATAGGGTATTGTCAGGTTTTTCTCTTTGAAGTTTGCTTTGTCTTTTGAAAGTAGTATGTTATTTGTTGAGAGAGACTTTGAGGCTGTGTAAATATCCTGCAACTCATCAAACCATCTACCCACTAGTTTTAGCATTCACTGATGATAATAATTATTAGTTATCTACATGCCTATCTATCTGCCTGTCTTTCAGGCTTCTTGGATTTTTTATTTTATTTAATATTACATTCTACTACTACCATTTATTTTGATGCTCGCATTGTCCTTGACTTAGCTGGTGGAAGTTCCTTCACACTGGCTCTTATATCTTTTCATTTGCTTCTATTATTCTTTGAGTCCTTCTGTACTTTCTAGTCTAACAGGCTATTCTAGATTCACCTTATAATTTCCCTCTCATTCCTTTTCTCACCTTATTACAAGGACTAGGAATTTCAGTATCATGATGATGGAAGTGGTGATTGTAGGCATCCTGTCTCTTTCAAGATTGTATCATTTAATATGATATTTGCTGAAGTTTGTGAAGAATGTTTATCATAGATGGGTATCCAGGTTTATCACATGCTTTTTTCATCTGTTGAAAAGAATATTAAACTCTTCTCCTTTGTTTAGTTAATATGATGAATTGAATTCATTGATTAAAAAATGTTAAACCAGCCTTGCTTCCTGAAATAAAATCAACTTGGTTCTGATGTTTTCACTGGATTTAGTTTGCAGATGTGTGTGTGTGTATGGAGGTATATGTAATGTAAAAGTTCACATTGTTACTTTTGAAGGTGTTTGAACTGTTTATTTACTTTTCTTGTCCTCTTAGGTTCTAATATTCAGGGTCATGAGTCACTCTGTGACTTGAGATTTGATCCTTCATTTTTCCCTCTGGAAGAATTTAGTATAATTTCTCCTTCAGTGATTAAGGGAATTCACCAGTGAAACCCATTTAACCCTGGATTTTCTTTTATGGAATTTCTTCAGTAAATATTTCTTCAGTATTTAAAAATTTTAAATTTCTTTAGTAAATACTCAGATTTTTCCATTTCCTTTTATGCCAAAGAAAGAAAGAAAGGTAGCACTAAGTCGTGTCCAACTCTTGAGATCCCACAAACTGCAGCCCGCCAGACTCCTCTGTCCATGGGAATCTCCAGGCAAGAATACTGGAGTGGGTTGCCATTTCCTTCTCCAGGGATCTTCCCAACCCAGGAATTGAACCCAGATCTCCCGCATTGCAGGCAGGTGCTTTACTGACTAAGCTACTCAGGAAGCCCCAAGAATTTATGCCAAGATTTGGTTAAATTGTGTTTTTCAAGGAATTTGTGCATTTCATAAAAATTTTCAAATTCATATTTTGTTTATAACATCCTTTTATCTTTCTGATGTCTAGAGGCTCTAGAATCTTAGTGATGTTCTTTTGTTCTTGGTATTGATAATTTTTGCCTTCTTTCTTCTCTTTGCTTCATCAGTCTTGCTAAGAGGTATATATGCATTTCTTGGTAAACATTCTAAACACTTGCTTTCTTAGGTAATATACTGTAAGAGTCAAACTTAGAAACTTTACCTCGAGACTGATGTGTATGCTTTTTATTGAAACATTTAGTATTTGAACAAGCCTCTGTAAAATCTCTTTATGGCACTAGGTGGCACACTGTGACTTTGGATGGAAATACGTACATTTTGTTTAAATCTCTTGGAAGGAAAGGACCTATATGAAAATACTGTTTGAAATAGACATCTGGAATATTATGGAGTATCTCGGACTCATTTATTGCATTTCAAACCCTAATGCTTAAATTAAAAAGTTTAAAATTACATTAAGTTACACTGAGATTTTTTTTTTATAAGAATCAGTTCAGTTCAGTTCAGTCCAGTCGCTCAGTCGTGTCTGACTCTTTGTGACCCCATGAATCGCAGCACGCCAGGCCTTCCTGTCCATCACCAACTCCCGGAGTTCACTCAGACTCACGTCCATCGAGTCAGTGATGCCATCCAGCCATCTCATCCTCTGTCGTCCCCTTCTCCTCCTGCTCCCAATCCCTCCCAGCATCAGAGTCTTTTCCAATGAGTCAACTCTTCGCATGAGGTGGCCAAAGTACTGGAGTTTCAGCTTCAGCATCAGTCCTTCCAAAGAACACCCAGGACTGATCTGATCTCCTTTAGAATGGACTGGTTGGATCTCCTTGCAGTCCAAGGGACTCTCAAGAGTCTTCTCCAAAACCACAGTTAAAAATAGAATTACTAAAATTGATCAAAATATATGAGTTTTTACTGAAAACAGTTCACTCAGCTTATGTTGCAGAAGGCAGCTGTCCTTTAAGCTGAAAAATGGTTTTCAATCATGTGTTGTAGTAAGATGAGTTTTATAATGTTTTTCTATATAAAGTATTGGAGTTAAGAATGATGACAGTCCTGAACTGGTGGTTCTTCTTTGAATGTGTGTATGTGTACTAAGTATAAAAAAACTAACCTCATAATTTGTAGTAGAACTGAAATGTTTATAGAATAAGAAAATACTAGATTTCAAGTTTTCTGGTACTACAACATTGCTATCTTGTGGTCATTTTAGTTCTGAGAAACTCACTGTTTTATGAAGACTCTTGAGTTATAAAGAACATGATAGTGAATTTTATGATCTGATATATATCTATGCGTATTTCCCTATACAGTTTTCTTTGATTGCATAAGAGAATTATCTGAAAAAGAGATGAAAAGTAGGTGACCTACTGACATAGAGTCATCTGGCCTGAAAAGAATACTGATACTTCTTGGTTAAAACAATGCTTAGATAATCTAAATGATAAATGCCAACCTAAGTTATATAAAGCTAATAATCATTGGGAGATGTCTTTAAGCAAAAGGAAGTGATTTTATGATATTACATTGATTGGAAAATATGGGAATAGAAAAGCGATGATTCAAGTGTTTTGCACAGAATGGAGCTGGAACATTGTTCACAAACTAATGAGTTTCAGTGAAAGCTTATAAGTCATATAAGTAGATGTCATATGTATATCCAGGGTAAGGTCAGAGTAGTGAAGAAATGTAGATACAGGTGTTTATTTTAAAAATATCAAAAGTTATTCTTGAGAGGAAAATTTGGGTTAACTTTATAGTACAGTATTAGAGTGGAAGAGAACAGTCTTTGTTTTCCTAATAGTTTGAGGAAACTATTGAAACTAGTTGTTTCATTTATGTATTCTGAAATTCAATTCCTGTTACTCACAGATTTGTCTTTGATTATTCCCTTTTTCCCTATATATGCAGTTTCACTTTCTGTGGATCATCCCCATCAGCATAAAAATACGCTGGCACTCATTTAAAAAACCTTCTCTGTTCATTTCTGCTTTCTTCTTTCTTGGTTCACCTTTATTACAATACTCAAAGTTTTTTTTTTTTAAATACTTACTGTTTCCATGTTCTTATTCAACATTCTCTTGAACTCTCAAGTCAAGATTTTGACCCTACTATTCTACCAATAGATAGTAATAAGTGACTGATTTATTTATTATAGATTATTTATTTTTTCACTGTCTGGACAATGCAGAGCTGCCCATCTTATTGTGCTGTTGCTTCTTTAAAGGTGAACTTTCCCCCCCTCTTCTGTATGCTTTAAAATTTTTCCCTTTGTTTCAGGTTATCATCAGTTTTTCTGTGGTCAGTCTCAGCATGGTTTTCTTTGTATTTGTATTTGTCTTGCTTGGAGTTTGTAGAGCTCCTGAAATAATTGAGCTTATATCTCTTGTCAGCTTTATACTGTCGAAAGCATTAGTGGAACAGTTGGTGAAATTTAAATAATTATTGTAATTTAGATAATTTGGATCAGTGATAATTTTCTGATTTGATAGTCATAATATAGTTATATGGGGGAGTATCTTTTAGATATATGAAATACACATTGAAGTACTTAAGGGCAAAAGGTATCATGGTTACAGCTTATTCTCAAATGTAGATTGTTTATTATAGAAGTTGCTTGTGAGCCCCTGCCCTAGCATATAGTGACTTTTCTTCTCTCAAAGGCATTTCTGTCGTTCAGTTGCTCAATTGTGTCCGACTCTCTGCAACCCAATGGACTGAAGCACACCAGGCTTCCCTGTCCTTCACCATCTCCTAGAGCTTGCTCAAACTCATGTCCATTGAGTCGGTGATGCCATCCAGCCATCTCATCCTCTGTCGTCCCCTTCTCCTCTTGCCTTTGATCTTTCCCAGTCTCAGGGTCTTTTCCAACAAGTTGGCTCTTAGCATCAGGTGACCAAAATATTAGAATTCAGCTTCAGCATCACACCTTCCAATGAATATTCAGGGTTGATTTCCTTTAGGATTGACTGGTTTGATCTCCCTGCAGTCCAAGGGACTCTCAAGAGTCTTTTCCAACATCACAATTCAGAAGCATCAATTCTTTGATGCTCAGCCTTCTTTCGGGTCCAAATCTTTACATCCATACATAACTACTGGAAAAGCAGTAGCTTTGACTATATGGACTTTTGTTGGCAAAGTAATGTCTCTGCTTTTTAACATGCTGTCTAGGTTGTCATAGCTTGTCTTCCAAGGAGCAAGCATCTTTTAATTTCCTGGCTTCAGTCACTGTCCCCAGTGATTTTGGAGCCCAAGAAAATAAAGTCTGTCACTGTTTCCCTTGTTTCCCCATCTAGTTGCCATGAAGTGATGGGACCAGATACCATAATCTTAGTTTTTTGAATGTTGAGTTTTAAGCCAGCTTTTTCACTGTCCTCTTTCACCTTCATCAAGAGGAGCTTTTGTTCCTCTTGGTTTCTGCCATAATGGTGGTGTTATCTGCATATCTGAGGTCGTTGATATTTCTCCTGGCAGCCTTAATTCCAGCTTGTGCTTCATCCAGCCTGGTATTTTGCATGTTGTACTCTGCATGTAAGTTAAATAAGCAGGGTGACAGTATAAACCTTGACATACTCCTTTCCCAATTTTCAAAGTCATACTTCTCATTAATAAGTTCCTTTGTTTGAGAACCATTTGTTGCATTTCTTTCACATATTTCCCAAATAAGCAAGCAATTAAAATCAACCAGTAGATGAGGAGAACCCAAAACATAAAGAGTAATGTAAGTATGTAATGTAACCACACTGAAAGGGTGAAGATGAGAAGAACCAATTTAAGTAATTAAGGAAAATAACAATTAAATGAAGGAAACAACTAATTTAAGTAATTAAGGAAAACACAAAATCCAGTACTTTGGATCCTGTAAGGCTAAAGATAAACCTGCATAGAAATATAATCTTGCTAATAAATGAGTTTCTCACAGAGATATGGGTTAGCAGTTATGAAACTTTTTTTTATTATTATTTTTTGACTGCACAGCGAAGCTCGTGGCATCTTAGTTCCCTGACCAGGGATTAAACCCAGGCTTTTGACAGTGAAGGGTATTCCCTGGTATCTCAATTGGTAAAAAAAAATCGGCCTGCAGTGCAGGAGACCTGGGTTCAATCCCTGGGTCGGGAATATCCTCTAGAGAAGTAAACGGCTACCCACTCCAGTGTTCTGGCCTGGAAAATCCCATGGACAGAGCAGCATGACAGGCTACAGTCCATGAGTTTGCAAGAGTTAGACACAACTTAGTGACAAAAACCACCCACCTCAGCAGTGAAAGCACAGAATCCTTACCACTGGACTGGACTGCCAGGGAATCCCCCCGCTTCTGCCTTTTTCTGAAACTACATATATATATATATATATATATATATATATATATAAGAATTGAACAGATAAGTAAATATATTTTAGATGATAAGAGCTGGTTTCTTACTAATGGAGAAATAAATTACAAATAAGGAAGGGGGAAGGCTAAAATGAACTTGTGGTGTAGGATTGAAGTGAGAGGTTCAATATCTTTGAGTTTCAACGTCTCTATACAGATAA
This sequence comes from Bos mutus, assembly GCF_027580195.1. Taxonomy (NCBI): domain Eukaryota; kingdom Metazoa; phylum Chordata; class Mammalia; order Artiodactyla; family Bovidae; genus Bos; species Bos mutus. The sequence continues at coordinate 31,264,094 of NC_091637.1, read as the reverse complement.
ATACAGAAATACAGATGTGTATATTGTGGATTAATGTGCGTATATATAGTTCCTGTTATCTGTCCTGAGTCTGTGGGTTGAACAGGTGGTTTTTCTGCCTGGGGGTGCCTGGGGTGCTGGGATGCCGCAGTCATCTGGGGGCTTGACTGGGCTGGAATGTCCAGGATGGCTCAGTGGATGTTGCCTGTCAGCTGGGTGTTCAGCTGGGGCTGTCAGCCAGAGTGCCACCCTTATGTGGCATCTCTTCTGGTAACTTTGGCTTCTCATAGCTTGATGACTGGATTTCTAGAGTGAATATCCCAAGAGGGAGCATTCCAAGAGACCCAGGTGGAGACTGTGAAGCTTCTTATGACCTATTTTCAGAAATTAGCTGTGTCACTTCTACCTCATTTTATAGGTCAAAAAAGCGGGTCACAGAGCCAGGTTATAGGGGAGGGGATTATACAAAGATAGGAACATCAGGAGGACTAGTTTATTGAGGGGAAGTGGGGCATCTCTGGAGACTAGATACCATACTGATTAATCCATATGTTATCTTTTGCTCTTATGGGTTTGGTTCTCTAATTTGGACTGTTAATTCTTTGAAGACAAGTATAACAGACTGGTTCCAAATAGGAAAAGGGGTACGTCAAGGCTGTATATTGTCACCCTGTTTATTTAACCTATATGCAGAGTGCATCATGAGAAATGCTGGACTGGAAGAAACACAAGCTGGGATCAAGATTGCCGGGAGAAATATCAATCACCTCAGATATGCAGATGACACTGCCCTTATGGCAGAAAGTGAAGAGGAACTAAAATGCCTCTTGATGAAAGTGAAAGTGGAGAGTGAAAAAGTTGGCTTAAAGCTCAACATTCAGAAAACGAAGATCATGGCATCTGGTCCCATCACTTCATGGGAAATAGATGGGGAAACAGTGGAAACAGCGTCAGACTTTATTTTTCTGGGCTTCAAAATCACTGCAGATGGTGACTGTAGCCATGAAATTAAAAGACACTTACTCCTTGGAAGGAAAGTTATGACCAACCTAGATAGCATATTCAAAAGCAGAGACATTACTTTGCCAACAAAGGTTCGTCTAGTCAAGGCTATGGTTTTTCCTGTGGTCATGTATGGATGTGAGAGTTGGACTGTGAAGAAGGCTGAGCGCCGAGGAATTGATGCTTTTAAACTGTGGTGTTGGAGAAGACTCTTGAGAGTCCCTTGGACTGCAAGGAGGTCCAACCAGTCCATTCTGAAGGAGATCAGCCCTGGGATTTCTTTGGAAGGAATGATGCTAAAGCTGAAACTCCAGTACTTTGGCCACCTCATGCGAAGAGTTGACTCATTGGAAAAGACTCTGATTCTGGGAGGGATTGGGGGCAGGAGGAGAAGGGGATGACAGAGGATGAGATGGCTGGATGGCATCACGGACTCGATGGACGTGAGTCTGAGTGAACTCCGGGAGTTGGTATGGACAGGGAGGCCTGGTGTGCTGCGATTCATGGGGTCGCAAAGAGTCGGACATGACTGAGCGACTGATGTGATCTGATCTGATCTGATACTACCATATGGGCTTCCCTGGTAGTTCCCCTGGTAAAGAATCCACCTGCGGTGTAGGAGACCCCGGTTTGATTCCTGGGTTGGCACGATCCCCTGGAGAAGGAAAGAGCAACCCACTCCAGTATTCTTGTCTGGAGAATCCCTATGAACAGAGAAGCCTGGCAGGCTACAGTCCATGGGGTTGCAAAGAGTAGGACATGACAGAGAGACTAAGCACAGCACAGCATCAATTCAGTTCAGTTCATTTGCTCAGTCGTGTCCGACTCTTTGCGACCCGTGGACTGCAGCACGCCAGGCCTCCCTGTCCATCACCAACTCCCAGAGTTTACTCAAACTCATGTCCATTGTGTCAGTGATGCCATCCACCCATCTCGCCCTCTGTCATCATACTACCATATGTTTTTGTACTCTTCTCAGTGTCTTATACAGTGCTTTGCACGTAGTAATTGTCCAGTAAATGTGTTGTTGCCTAAGGATTCCAAGGATGCTAAGAGTTTATATTGGCAAGAACCAGAAGAGAGGATGAACACACCATTAATGTTGGACTAGGATTTTGGGCTGGACCCAGTAGGGAACTCTCTTCAGAAGGCAGTAGATTGCCCACATGGAGTTAGGGTTGGGCAAGGTGGCTGCATCCTTATGCTCATAGGCATGCTCTAGAGCTCTTTTATTTTCATAGATTCTTGGCTTAGAAAAGTGGACTATTTTGGTATGGTGTTCATTTGTGGGAAGGTAATTTGATTTTGGGACTTGCTAATAGGACTGGGCTTCCATTTGCCCAGGGTCTTGGTGCGGCTGAACCTGTAGGCTAGTGTTGCTTTCAGCTGTTTAGGACTAGAGAAAGCAAGAACACACACACACACACACACACACACACACACACAACATTGTGTGCAGGAGGGCAGAGTTTTAAATTTTGCAACTAAATTTGTAAGTTTATAAGAATTATTGTTTAGATTCTCAATAACTTAGAGATAAAATTATGCAGTGGAAATTTACAACTGAGTGAAGATTTAGTTTAGCATTATCCATAGGGAAAAAAAAGACATCTTGAAAAAACATTTTATGTTGTGGAGAGCTTTCAAAGGAAATATGTAGCATGTTTGTAAAAACTATGTCTTAACCTGTTGATACATAATGAGGAGTGGTGCTGAAATGGATACACAGCAGTGTTTATGCTCCTTAGGACACTTTTTTAAATCTTAGGTTGAATTTATTCTTAAAACGATTTATTTTTAAAGTTGTAAAATTCAGTCTTGTAAGATTTTAGAACTGAAAAAGATGTGTGCCTTACTCTTATTTCTGTTTAAGCACCTTTCTGATCCCAAATTAGTTTTAACTGTTTTCTTTCTGAGAAAAGAAGAGTAATGATGAATTTGTTTGCCAACTGTATTTTGTATGTTGACCAACAGACTAATGCATGTTCTCTTATCTGTGCACAGGCTTCATTCCAGCGCTCCAACAGTCATGACAAAGTAAGGAGAATAGTTGCAGAGGAGGGTCGCACAGCAAGAAACCTAATAGCTTGGAGTGTTCCACTGGAAAGCAAAGATGATGATGGTATGTACTTTAAAAAGTTTCATTTTTGTTGTGAATTAGAAGATATATTTAGTCTTTAACAGTAGGCAGACTGAAAACTGTTTACAGTTAGAAGTCGTGGGCAATTAGTATGTATGAAATCAGAAATAATTTTTAACTGCTTTTTAAATCTTACCTAATATGCAAATGTAAATGACATAGTTTCAGATTCATACAGGGACGAAATTGGGTGTGTGGTTATGACTGGCAGATGGGTTTTCTTTAAAAATATTCATTTATTTATTTGGCTGTGCCAGGTCTTAGGTATGGCACACAGGATCTTAATTGCATCACGAGAGGTGTTGCAGCGCTGAGCTCCAGAGCATGTGGACTCAGTAATTGTGGCACGTGGGCTTGGTTGCTCTGCAGCATATGGGATCTTGTAAGGCTTCTCAGACTAGGGATGGAACCTGCATCCTCTGCATTGCAAGGTGGATTCTTCACCACTGCACCACCAGCAAAGTCCAGCAGATTAGTTTTTTTAAAAGTTATAGGAGATTTAGATTTTTTTCTTTTATTAAATCCTTCTTATAATATAGGTTTAAAAAACTCTTTGTATTTACCGTGATTAGATACAATTTGATGTAATGGTTTAGAAAATAAAACGCATTTCTTTTACTTCTCATTATTATTTGAACTAGAAAAAGTGTCTTCTCTCTTCAGTCTGTGGAGTTCAGTGTCTAGCAGTGTCAGCTTCGCCTAGATCCTGGAGATCTAGAGGATTGAATAGGGGATGCAGGAAACAGGATGTTGGAGTATGCCAAAGTAGACCTCACTTTGAAATTTCCTGAAGGCTTGTAGGGTAGGTAGTACTGCAGCCTTGGATTTGTATGATTTTTTTTTTCTTGGTTAGATTAGCTATGTATTTTAGGAGGGAAACTCCGGGAGATGGTGAAGGACAGAGAAACCTGGAGTGCTGTAGTCTGTGGGGTTGCAAAGAGTCAGACACAACTGAGCGACTGAACAACAACAACAACTACAAAAATTACGTTGTGTTCTTTTCATTGCATCATAGGAGCACATGATGTTGGTTTATCTTGTTGCTAGTGATGTCAGCTTTAGTCACTTGGTTAAGGTTTTGCCCAAGTTTCTCTGGTGTTAAGTAACAAATTATTTCTTTTGTAGTTAGTAATTTGTGGTAAGATAGTTTTAGAATATGTAAATACCCTGTTTCTCTTGAGATAGTCTACCCACTGCTTTTAGCTTCCTTTGATAATTCTAAATTTAATAAGTTGCTGCTCTGGTGGTTACAAAGTGGTGATATGCTAGTCCCATTGTTCCTTTACTGTTTGCTGGTTAACATTCTAGTGTAAGGAAGAGCTTTCCTTATCCCTCTTTGTATTTAGAAAGCATTTTTATGTATTTTACAAAGCTTTTATAGACTCATGGTTTCTTAGTTAATGAATTATAATCCATCACTCTTGTTTTGAGGGTTAAATTTTTTCTAGATTTGTCTAGTTGAAGATCTGTTAAGCTGGCTCATTTCTACTTGCCATATTCTTACTCTCTGAGAATATCCTTACACAGTGGGATGTTTCAAGCTATACAGGAATTCACCTAAGTTTATATTCTTTATTTATTTTATGTTTGCATTTTTTACACTTTGCTGCTGCTGCTGCTGCTAAGTCGCTTCAGTCGTGTCTGACTCTGTGTGACCCCACAGACGGCAGCCCACCAGGCTCCCCCATCCCTGGGATTCTCCAGGCAAGAACACTGGAGTGGGTTGCCATTTCCTTCTCCAATGCATGAAAGTGAAAAGTGAAAGTGAAGTCGCTAAGTCGTGTCCGACTCTTCGCGACTCCATGGACTGCAGCCCACCAGGCTCCTCTGTCCATGGGATTTTCCAGGCAAGAATACTGGAGTTTACTTAAATTTTAAAACTTAAATTTTCTTTAAAATCTTATTTTTAAATTTATTTTTATCTTTTTACATTTGTAACTTTGATCCATTTGCAGTTTATTCGTATATATATATGGATCTAATTTTATCTTTTTCAATATGGATAACAATTTGTCCCAGGATCACTTACTATAAAGTCTGTCTTTGCTCTAGTTACTTGAGATGCCACCTTTATTGTAGATTGAATTTTCACGTGTACTTATATTTTTTTCTACTAGTTTATCTAATTCATGTGTGAGTGCCACATTATTTTAATTATATAGGCATTATGGTATTTTAAAATATCTGCTTGGACCAGTCCTTCCTTAGTAGCTTCTCATTGTCAGTCTTCCTAGATATTTTTAGAGAGTGGTTATTTTGAATCACAAAAACTATTAAATAGAAGGGAAGTTAAATTTTTCTTTTTAAATTTAGCTCTGTACTAGCTAAAATCTTCCTATGGAGATTACTATTACTTCATTTCTTTGATTGAAAAATATGGCAATGTTATATTTAGTACAAAAGTAGCATGAAACCTAAAAATATGTTATGGTTGCTCTGTGTTATAATTTTATTAAGTTTTATTTTCTCAAAGTAATCTGAAGGTGATATTATTAAAATTGCTTCTACTCAAAAAAATAAAAGGAAAGAGAATATAATAATGAATCATATATCAGTATATCTGCTGCTACTGCTAAGTCACTTCAGTCGTGTCCGACTCTGTACGACCCCACAGACGGCAGCCCACCAGGCTCCCCCGTCCCTGGGATTCTCCAGGCAAGAACACTGGAGTGGGTTGCCATTTCCTTCTCCAGTGCATGAAAGTGAAAAGTGAAAGTGAAGTCGCTCAGTTATGTCCAACTCTTAGCAACCCCATGGATCGCAGCCTTCCAGGCTCCTCCGTCCATGGGATTTTCCAGGCAAGAGTACTGGAGTGGAGTGCCATTGCCTTCTCCAATCAGTATATCTATGTATATCCTAATACTGCATGTAAGTATATAAAATATTGGCCAGTACAGTCTTAAAGCTTCATATATGCTTACTGCAAAATAACGAAAATAAGAGCATAGAGAACTAGAACTTTCTGAATATCTATAATAATGACAAGGGAAGAATGTTAATATCATAATTTTTAAAAAAGGGTTATTTTATGTTGTTAAAATGTTGCCACTTACAGCATAATCTTTATTTTTGCTTTTTAAAAAAATAGCTCATTCTTTTATGGCTATATGCAGATATTTCTGAGGCTAATAATTCAGTTTTTAAAAGTTTTCTTCTGTTCTTTGTTTTATTCCTGTTTCCTTTGGTACTTGTTTTAAGCTGATTATTCTAATGGATATTCTAAAAAGCCTTCTGGTACATTCTTCTCTATGATGAAAGGATAAATAAACAGCTGTGTAGGGGAGTAAAGAGTTCTTTGCCTCTTTAGAGGTAGAGGCAAAGAACCCTGGGAGAACAGTGAGACAGGTCCACTGATGTGCAGATAAAGTGTTAGTAGGTGTTATGGCTCACTTCATTCTTACTGTTTCAGCTGTCCTGGTTCAAAATTATTTTGCAGAAAGGAAAGTTATTCTGTTGTACATTACAGAATTTTACTCCTGTTTTGGAATAACTCTCAAGAATAGAATGATTATAAAACAGTAGTGTCTTTCTTAAAAAGAGCAAGTGAGAAAGCTCTGTCTAACTGCAGAAATACAAAAGAACCAAGAATCTCCCTTTTCAAAATGAAACTATATTTCATAAATCAGATAAAACAGAAAATACTGAGTTTTTATTTTCTACTTAATTTATTTTTAAATGAAACAAAGATGAATATTTTTAATGATAAAAGGTACAATCCACAAAGAAGATAGATGTCATAAACCAGCAGAAACAAGATACATAAAGCAAATATCAAAAGAAATACAAGGGAAAAGATAAATATATATATAATCATAGTGAGACATATTAACATTTCTCTGAGAATATTTTATCAAATACAAAAAATAAGAATAGGAGCATCTTAAATGATCTCATTAATACTTTATAATAGATTTCTATTTGTATTAATTTATATTAATCTTATATCCTCTACAAATATCTTTAAAATTTAGTATCTCATTCATTGTAGTTAGATGTCCATAGAACATTTAGAAAAACTGACCAAAAGGTAAATATTACTAAATTTCAAAAAGTAGAATTCTTTTTTTGTGTGTGATTCAGTTATACACATATATTATTTCTGAAATTATTTTCCATTATAAGTTATAAGATATAGAATATAGTTCCCCGTGAAAGTGAAAGTCTCTGAGTCATGTCCAACTCTTCGCAACCCCATGGACTGTAGTCCACCAGGCTCCTCTGTCCATGGAATTCTCCAGGCAAGAATACTGGAGTGGGTTGCCATTTCTTTCTCCAGGGTAACTTCCCGACCCAGGGATCAAAACCGCGTCTCCTGCGTTACAGGCAGATTCTTTACTGTCTGAGCCACCAGGGAAGCCCTGTGCTATATAGTAAACCTTTATTGCTTGTTGCATATCTAATTTTTAAATTAGAAATCTAGCATTCTATTTATACTAAGTCAAACAAGTGATGAAGGTGAAAAAGGAGAGTGAAAAAGCTGGCTTAAAACTCAACATTCAAAAAACTAAGTTAATGGCATCTGGTCCCCTCACTTCATGGCGAATAGATCAAGAAACATTGGAAACAATGACAAACTTTATTTTCTTGGGCTCCGCAGTTCACTGTGGATGGTGACTGCAGCCATGAAATTAAAAGACGCTTCCTCTTTGAAAGAAAGTCTATGACAAACCTAGACAGCATCTTAAAAAGCAGAGACATCATTTTGCCAGCAAAGGTCCGTCTAGTCAAGGCTGTGGTTTTCCTAGTAGTCGTGTACATATGTGAGAGTTGGACCATAAAGAGGGCTGAGGGCTGAAGAATTGATGTTTTTGAACTGTGATGTTGGAGAAGACTCTTGAGAATCCCTTGAACTGCAAGGAGATCATACTAGTCAACCCTAAAGGAAGTCAGTCCTGAATATTCATTGGAAGGACTGATGCTGAAGCTGAAGCTCTAATACTTTGGCCACCTGATGTGAAGACCTGATTTGTTAGAAAAGATCTTGATGCTGGGAAAGATTGAAGGCAGCAGAAGAGGACAACAAGGATCAGATGGTTAGATGACATCACTGACTCAATGGACATGAGTTAGCGCAAACTCTGGGAGATGTTGAAGGACAGGGAAGCCTGGCGTGCTGCAGTCCATGGGGTCGCAGAGTCAGACACGACTGAGCAACTGAACAGCAAAAACAAGTGGAATCAAAATGTCACAAATTGGAGGAGGAGCTAAGATGGCGGAGGAGTAGGACGGGGAGAACACTTTCTCCCCCACAAATTCATCAAAAGAACATTTAAACGCCGAGTAAATTCCACAAAACGACTTCTGAATGCCGGCAGAGGACATCAGGCACCCAGAAAAGCAACCCAAGTCTTCGAAAGGAGGTAGGAAAAAATATAAAAGACAAAAAAAGGGACAAAAGAGGGAGGGACGGAGTTCCGTCCCGGGAAGGGAGTCTTAAAAAGAGAGAAGTTTCCAAACACCAGGAAACCTTCTCACTGCTGAATCTGTGCCGAGCCTTGGAAGCACAGAGGGCAACATAACAGGGAGGAAAAATAAATAAACAATTAAAGCCCGCACATTTCGAGCCCTACGGTAAGTCCCCCAGCGGAGAAGCAGCGCAGATGCCTGCGTCCGCCATTAGCAAGAGGGGGCTGGGCAGGGAGGCGCGGCGCGGGCTGCATCACAAGAATCTGGCCTGAATACCCCTAGCGCTATCTGAGCGAAATAATTCGGGCTAGCAAACCAGACTGGGATATCTACCACGCGAAAAGCCAGCCCTAACCTATGACACTGCCAGGCCCGTGCACGGAACAAAGGACTGAACAGAGATAGCCAGCAGCAGACCATCCCCCTCCGGTGATAGGCAGCCAGAGCCGGAAGGGGACAATCGCAGCCCCAGAGAGACATTATCTATAAAACTGTAAGCAGGCTCCTTTGCTAACTAAAACTTCGTGGGGGTCTGGACGGTCAACATCTGCCTGAGAAGGTGTGCCAGTGCACACCTAGATAACCGAGCGGTGGGGAGGCGATAAGTCAGCAATCGCGCGCGCCAAACACTTCATCACCTGAGCTGGTCGGATCTGGGAAGAGCTCAAAACGCAGGCCCAACCGAGAGTCTGTGCCTCTGAGGACTACCCGAGTGCCTGAACGTGAGCGGCTTGGACCTGGGAAGTACAGGCAGCCCAGGGCCGGCCACGGATGGTTCCCGGCGGAGCAACCTAGAGCCTGAGCAGCGTGGGCAGAGAGGCTACACACGCCGGGGGGGGGGGGGGGGGGGGTGGGGGGGGGGTGGGGGGTGGGGGAGGGGGGGGGGGGGGGGTGGGGGTGGGGGGTGGGGGGGGGGAGGGGGGGGGGGGGGGGGGGGTGGGGGGGGGGGGTGGGGGTGGGGGCGCAGACCCAGTGTGGCTGAGGCACTGCAAGCACACGCCAGTGTTATTTGTTTGCAGCATCACTCCCTACCGCCCCTCAGCGCGACTGAACAAGTAAGCCTAAAAAAAAAAAAAAAAGTGTCCTCCACCGTCCCTTTTGTGTCAGGGCGGAAACCAGACCCTGAAGAGACCAGGAAACAGAAGAAGCTATAACAGAGGGAACAGCCTTGGAAGCTACAGGCAATAGATTAAAACCCTGTGGTTACTACCAACTACAAAGGAAGGGGCCTATAGATCTTGAGAAATATAAGTCGGACCAAGGAACTAGCCAAAAATGAACTGAACCCACAATACTCAGAACAAAACCAGAGAAAGTCCTAGATATAGTTTTACTATTTGTACGATCATTCTTTCTTTTTTTTTGAATTATTATTTTTAATTAAATTTTTAAGTCTTCTATTATTCCTTTAATTTCCACTTTTATAACTGATTACTTTGCAAAAAAAAAAAAAAAAAAAAAGACCCTAATTTTTTTTAAAGCAAACATCATATATATATATATTTTTATAATTTTTTTTGACTTTTTTTTCCCTTCTCTTCTTTAACAGTGTATTTTTGTAATTCCAAACTCTACCCTAGATTTTTAATTTTAGCTTTTTGGTATTTGTTATCAATTTTGTACCTATAGTTTTTTTTTATAATTTCTGTGACCCTTTTTTTTTTTTCTCTGTTTCTTTTCTTCTTTAAATAACATTGTATATCTGAAATTCCAAACTCTACTCTAGATTTTTAATTTATGCTTTTTGGTATTTGTTACCAATTTTGTACCTGTATTTTCTTTTTTATAATTTATGCGACTTTGTTTGTTCTTATTTTTTTTTCTCTCTCTTTTCCTTCTTCTTTTTTTAACATTGTATTTTTTAAATTCCAAACTCTACTCTAGATTTTTAACTTTTGCTTTTTGGTATTAGTTATCAATTTTTGTACCTATATTTTCTTTATACTTTTCGCGACCTTGTTTGTTTTTGTTTGTTCGTTTTTTCTCTCTTTTCCTTCTTCTTTTCTTTAACATCGTATTTTTGAAATTCCAAACTATACTCTAGATTTTTAATTTTTGCATTTATGTATTTGTTACCAATTTTGTACCTTTAAGAACCCAATCTTCAGTACCCATTTTTCACTAGGGAGCGAGATTACTGGCTTAACTGCTCTCTCTCCCTTTGGACTCTCCTTTTTCTCCACCAGGTCGCCTGTGTCTCCTCCCTAACCCCTCTTTACTCTACCCAACTCTGTAAATTTCTGTGTGTTCCAGATGGTGGAGAACACTTAGGGAACTGATTACTGGCTGGATCTGTCTCCCTCCTTTTCATTCCCCCCATTTATCCTCCTGACCACCTCTGCCACCTTCCTCCTTCTTCTCTTCTCTGTATAACTCTGTGAACAACTCTGAGCGGTCCAGTTGTGGAGTGCACATAAGGAAGAGATTACTGAATAGCCCACTCTCTCCTCTATTGATTCCACCTCATCTCATTCGGGTCACCTCTAACTCCCTCCTCACTCTTCTCTTCTCCATATAACGCTGTAAACCTCTCTGGGTGAAACAAGTTTCAGGGCAAGACATACCAAGCAGATTCTCCAGCAGCAAGGAACACAGCCCTGAGCTCCAAGATACAGGCAGCCCAAAATCACCCCAAAACCATAGACATCCCATAACTCATTACTGGACATTTCATTGCACTCCAGAGAGAAGAAATATAGCTCCACGCACCAGAACACCAACACAAGCTTCCCTAACCAAGAAACCTTGACAAGCTGCCTATACAAACCCACACAGAGCGAGGAAACGCCACAATAAAGAGAACTCCACAAACTGCCAGAATACAGAAAGGACACCCCAAACTCAGCAATTTAAACAAGATGAAGAGACAGAGGAATACCCAGCAGATAAAGGAACAGGATAAATGCCCACCAAACCAAACAAAAGAGGAAGAGATAGGGAATCTACCTGATAAAGAATTCCAAATAATGATAGTGAAATTGATCCAAAATCTTGAAATCAAAATGGAGTCACAGATAAATAGCTTGGAGACAAAGATTGAGAAGATGCAAGAAAGGTTTAACAAGGACCTAGAAGAAATAAAAGACAGTCAATATATAATGAATAATGCAATAAATGAAGTTAAAAACACTCTGGAGGCAACAAATAGAATAACAGAGGCAGAAGATAGGATTAGTGAATTAGAAGATAGAATGGTAGAAATAAATGAATCAGAGAGGATAAAAGAAAAATGAATTAAAAGAAATGAGGACAATCTCAGAGACCTCCAGGACAATATTAAATGCTACAACATTCGAATCGTAGGGGTCCCAGAAGAAGAAGACAAAAAGAAAGACCATGAGAAAATACTTGAAGAGAGAATAGTTGAAAACTTCCCTAAAATGGGGAAGGAAATAATCACCCAAGTCCAAGAAACCCAGAGAGTCCCAAACAGGATAAACCCAAGGCGAAACACCCCAAGACACATATTAATCAAATTAACAAAGATCAAACACAAAGAACAAATATTAAAAGCAGCAAGGGAAAAACAACAAATTACACACAAGGAATTCCCATAAGGCTAACAGCTGATCTTTCAATAGAAACTCTTCAAGCCAGGAGGGAATGGCAAGACATACTTAAAGTGATGAGAGAAAATAACATACAGCCCAGATTATTGTACCCAACAAGCATCTCATTCAAATATGAGGGAGAAATCAAAAGCTTTTCAGACAAGCAAAAGCTGAGAGAATTCAGCACCACCAAACCAGCTCTCCAACAAATTCTAAAGGATATTCTCTAGACAGGAAACACAAAAACGGTGTATAAACTCGAACCCAAAACAATAAAGTAAATGGCAACGGGATCATACTTATCAGTAATTACCTTAAATGTAAATGGGTTGAATGCCCCAACCAAAAGACAAAGACTGGCTGAATGGATAAAAAAACAAGACCCCTACATATGTTGTCTACAAGAGACCCACCTCAAAACAGGGGACACATACAGACTGAAAATGAAGGGCTGGAAAAAGATTTTCCATGCAAATAGGGACCAAAAGAAAGCAGGAGTAGCAATACTTACATCAGATAAAATAGACTTTAAAACAAAGGCTGTGAAAAGAGACAAAGATGGTCACTGCATAATGATCAAAGGATCAATCCAAGAAGAAGATATAACAATTATAAATATATATGCACCCAACACGGGAGCGCCAATAATATGTAAGACAAATGCTAACAAGTATGAAAGGAGAAATTAACAATAACACAATAATAGTGGGAGACTTTAATACCCCACTCACACCTATGGATAGATCAACTAAACAGAAAATTAACAAGGAAACACAAACGTTAAATGGTACAATAGACCAGTTAGACCTAATTGATATCTATAGGACATTTCATCCCAAAACAATGAATTTCACCTTTTTCTCAAGCGCACATGGAACCTTCTCCAGGATAGATCGCATCCTGGGCCATAAATCTAGCCTTGGTAAATTCAAAAAAATAGAAATCATTCCAAGCATCTTTTCTGACCACAATGCAGTAAGATTAGATCTCAATTACAGGAGAAAAACTATTAAAAATTCCAACATATGGAGGCTGAACAACACACTGCTGAATAACCAACAAATCACAGAAGAAATCAAAAAAGAAATCAAAATTTGCATAGAAACGAATGAAAATGAAAACACAACAACCCAAAACCTGTGGGACACTTTAAAAGCAGTCCTAAGGGGAAAGTTCATAGCAATACAGGCATACCTCAAGAAACAAGAAAAAAGTCAAATAAATAACCTAACCCTACACCTAAAGCAACTAGAAAAGGAAGAAATGAAGAACCCCAGGGTTAGGAGAAGGAAAGAAATCTTAAAAATTAGGGCAGAAATAAATGCAAAAGAAACAAAAAGACCATAGCAAAAATCAACAAAGCCAAAAGCTGGTTCTTTGAAAGGATAAATAAAATTGACAAACCATTAGCCAGACTCATCAAGAAACAACGGGAGAAAAATCAAATCAATAAAATTAGTAATGAAAATGGAGAGATCACAACAGACAACACAGAAATACAAAGGATCATAAGAGACTACTATCAACAATTATATGCCAATAAAATGGACAACGTGGAAGAAATGGACAAATTCTTAGAAAAGTACAACTTTCCAAAACTGGACCAGGAAGAAATAGAAAATCTTAACAGACCCATCACAAGCACGGAAATTGAAACTGTAATAAAAAATCTTCCAGCAAACAAAAGCCCAGGTCCAGACGGCTTCACAGCTGAATTCTACCAAAATTTAGAGAAGAGCTAACACCTATCCTGCTCAAACTCTTCCAGAAAATTGCAGAGGAAGGTAAACTTCCAAACTCATTCTATGAAGCCACTATCACCCTAATACCAAAACCTGACAAAGATCCCACAAAAAAAGAAAACTACAGGCCAATATCACTGATGAACATAGATGCAAAAATCCTTAACAAAATTCTAGCAATCAGAATCCAACAACACATTAAAAAGATCATACACCATGACCAAGTGGGCTTTATCCCAGGGATGCAAGGATTCTTCAATATCCGCAAATCAATCAATGTAATACACCACATTAACAAATTGAAAAATAAAAACCATATGATTATCTCAATAGATGCAGAGAAAGCCTTTGACAAAATTCAACATCCATTTATGATAAGAACTGTCCAGAAAGCAGGAATAGAAGGGACATACCTCAACATAATAAAAGCTATATATGACAAACCCACAGCAAACATTATCCTCAATGGTGAAAAATTGAAAGCATTTCCTCTAAAGTCAGGAACAAGACAAGGGTACCCACTTTCACCATTACTATTCAACATAGTTTTGGAAGTTTTGGCCACAGCAGTCAGAGCAGAAAAAGAAATAAAAGGAATCCAAATTGGAAAAGAAGAAGTAAAACTCTCACTATTTGCAGAGGACATGATCCTTTACATAGAAAACCCTAAAGATTCCACCAGACAATTACTAGAACTAATCAATGATTATAGTAAAGTTGCAGGATATAAAATCAACACACAGAAGTCCCTTGCATTCCTATACACTAATAATGAGAAAACAGAAAGAGAAATTAAGGAAACAATTCCATTCACCATTGCAACGGAAAGAATAAAATACTTAGGAATATATCTACCTAAAGAAACTAAAGACCTATATATAGAAAACTATAAAACACTGGTGAAAGAAATCAAAGAGGACACTAATAGATGGAGAAATATACCATGTTCATGGATTGGAAGAATCAATATAGTGAAAATGAGTATACTACCCAAAGCAATTTATAGATTCAATGCAATCCCTATCAAGCTACCAACAGTATTCTTCACAGAGCTAGAACAAATAATTTCACAATTTGTATGGAAATACAAAAAACCTCGAATAGCCAAAGCGATCTTGAGAAAGAAGAATGGAACTGGAGGAATCAACCTACCTGACTTCAGGCTGTATTACAAAGCCACAGTTATCAAGACAGTATGGTACTGGCACAAAGACAGAAATATTGATCAATGGAACAAAATAGAAAGCCCAGAGGTAAATCCACGCACATATGGACACCTTATCTTTGACAAAGGAGGCAAGAATATACAATGGATTAAGGACAATCTCTTTAACAAGTGGTGCTGGGAAATCTGGTCAACCACTTGTAAAAGAATGAAACTAAAACACTTTCTAACACCATACACAAAAATAAACTCAAAATGGATTAAAGATCTCAACATAAGACCAGAAACTATAAAACTCCTAGAGGAGAACATAGGCAAAACACTCTCTGACATACATCACAGCAGGATCCTCTATGACCCACCTCCCAGAATATTGGAAATAAAAGCAAAAATAAACAAATGGGACCTAATTAAACTTAAAAGCTTCTGCACAACAAAGGGAACTATTAGCAAGGTGAAAAGGCAGCCTTCAGAATGGGAGAAAATAATAGCAAATGAAGCAACTGACAAACAACTAATCTCAAAAATATACAAGCAACTCCTACAGCTCAACTCCAGAAAAATAAATGAGCCAATCAAAAAATGGGCCAAAGAACTAAATAGACACTTCTCCAAAGAAGACATACAGATGGCTAACAAACACATGAAAAGATGCTCAACATCACTCATTATCAGAGAAATGCAAATCAAAACCACTATGAGGTACCATTTCACGCCAGTCAGAATGGCTGCGATCCAAAAGTCTACAAGCAATAAATGCTGAAGAGGGTGTGGAGAAAAGGGAACTCTCTTACACTGTTGGTGGGAATGCAAACTAGTACAGCCACTATGGAGAACAGTGTGGAGATTCCTTAAAAAAACTGGAAATAGAACTGCCTTATGATCCAGCAATCCCACCGCTGGGCATACACACTGAGGAAACCAGAAGGGAAAGAGACACGTGCACCCCAATGTTCATTGCAGCACTGTTTATAATAGCCAGGACATGGAAGCAACCTAGATGCCCATCAGCAGATGAATGGATAAGAAAGCTGTGGTACATATACACAATGGAGTATTACTCAGCCATTAGAAAGAATTCATTTGAATCAGTTCTAATGAGATGGATGAAACTGGAACCTATTATACAGAGTGATCTAAGCCAGAAAGAAAAACACCAATACAGTATACTAATGCATATATATGAAATTTAGAAAGATGGTAACAATAACCCTGTGTACGAGACAGCAAAAGAGACACTGATGTATAGATCAGTCTTATGGACTCTGTGGGAGAGGGAGAGGGTGGGGAGATTTGGGAGAATGGCATTGAAACATGTATAATATCATGTATGAAATGAGTCGCCAGTCCAGGTTCGATGCACGATACTTGATGCTTGGGGCTGGTGCACTGGGACAACCCAGAGGGAAGGTATGGGGAGGGAGGAGGGAGGAGGGTTCAGGGTGGGGAACACAGGTATACCTGTGGCAGATTCATTTTGATATTTGGCAAAACTAATACAATATTGTAAAGTTTAAAAATAAAAAAAAAAAAAAAAAAAAACAAAAATGTCACAAATTTTTTGTTAGGCAAAAATTCCTAAGTTTTATAAAATATATATTATGCATATTATTTATACAAGAGCTTTTCTACTACACTTGATAAAGGCTTCAGAAAGAACATAAAGAAAGAGGGAGAAATTTGAAAACGTAAACTAAATGAAATGGGAGCACTGAATATGAAATAGAAAAAGTGAAACAAACTAGATAAAAGTAAAGATCCTCATATAGTCCAGTTGTTTAGAAACACATCTGGAGCTCTAGTGAAGGAAAAAAATACCTGGCCATTTATATTTTTCAAAAAATTCCAAGATGATCTGATATGCATCTCGATTTTAAAAAGTGATTACAGGTTTTTCTATTAAATGGTAGTTTTGGTGATAAAGAATTCTATTATTTTTCCATTTACCAATCATTATAGTGAAGTCGCTCAGTCGTGTCCGACTCTTTGCGACCCCATGGACAGTAGCCAACCAGGTTCCTCTGTCCATGGGATTTTCCAGGCAAGAGTACTGGAGTGGGTTGCCATTTCCTTCTCCAGGGGATCTTCCCAACTCAGGGATCGAACCTGGGTCTCCCGCATTGTAGGCAGATGCTTTAACGTCTGAGCCACCAGGGAAGTCCCATCATTATACAATGGCATTAAGTGAGTAATAATTACAGAATCACAATAATGAAAGATATTTATCAGTTTTCAAAATCAATAGCCAGACAAAAAAATAAAAGATAATTACAATTGCAAGCCATAATGGGAACATGATTAACCTAACATTATAAAATAATTACATACAATTTGGGGGGTCAAGCATAGTGACCAGGAAATACTGAGTTTTTAAGTGTTAAAAAATGTGTCCTTAATTTTATTGTCAAAATAAAATTTGAATTCAAAACGTATTTTCAAAAGAGTTGTATGTAAGTTGAAGGGTATCACTCATTTGGCTGTGTTTTTAAATTGTCAGACTATCTGATTTTTTCCTGTTCTGAGAAAGCCAGTCAATTAAAACAGTCTCTGGTACCTTGGAAATTTGTTTTTTATTATATTTGTAGTTCATGTTGGCCAGTTCAGTTTAGTCGCTTAGTCATGTCTTACTCTTTGCGACCCCATGGACTGCAGCACTCCAGGCCTCCCTGTCCATTGCCAGCTCCCGGAGTTTACTGAAACTTATGTCCACTGAGTCGGTGATGCCATCCAACCATCTCATCCTTTGTCGTCCCCTTCTCCTCCCGCCTTCAATCTTTCCCAGCATCAGGGTCTTTTCAAATGAGTCAGTTCTTCACATCAGGTGGCCAAAGTATAGGAGTTTCAGCTTCAACATCAGTCCTTCCAATGAACACCCAGGGCTGATCTCCTTTAGGATGGACTAGTTGGATCTCCTTGCAGTCCAGGGGACTCTCAAGAGTCTTCTCCAACACCACAGTTCAAAAGTATCAATTCTTCTGCGCTCAGCTTTCTTTGTAGTCCAGCTCTCACATCCATACATGACTACTGGCAAAACCATAGCTTTGACTAGACGGACCTTTGTTGGCAAAGTAATCTCTGTTTTTGAATATGCTGTCTAGGTTGGGCATAACTTTCCTTCCAAGGAGTAAGCGTCTTTTAATTTCATGGCTGCAGTTACCATCTGCAGTGATTTTTGAGCCCCCCAAAATAAAGTCTGCCACTGTTTCCACCATGTATAGATTAGTCTATGGTCTGTAGAAGGGGATTAGGTGTTAGTATGCCTGGAAGATTTGCATAGCTCAGTTTTATATTATCTGTTTGTTGATCTATATATTTATCTATTTTTGCCTTAAGGAAAATCTAAATGTCAAACTGGTGGAAAATCAAAGAGGACAATTCAAGGCACTCATAAAACATCAAAACAGGTACAGCATGTATAACTTTATTTTTTTGTTTTTAATTTCAGTTATAAATCTACTGTTTCAGGATTTAGATATTATGTTTTATCTTCATATAAAAATTTAATGGAACAACTTTTAACAAATGTGTATAGCATATTATGTGTCTAACTTGTACTAAATACATAGATTAATGTGCTTCTTATAACAACCCTTTGATGTTACAGGCATTATTATTATCTTCATGAGGAAACTAGGTAGAGAGAATTTATGTAACTTACTAGTATGTAACACAGCCAAGATTTGAACCCATTCTATCAGTTTCTACATTTTACACTCTTAACTCCTCTGTGGCACATTCCATATTTGTGAGTTCTTCTATGATCTATTTTCTCAGTATAATGATGCCTTTCAATTGTAGGATAATCAAGATGTATTGAATCTAAAATTTTTTCAAATTATTCTACTAGATTCTTAGAACACAAGCCTACCTTATTTTTAAAAATGTTTTTGCATATTTATGCTGCTGCTGCTAAGTCGCTTCAGTCGTGTCCGACTCTGTGCCACCCCATAGACGGCAGCCCACCACGCTCCCCCGTCCCTGGGACTCTCCAGGCAAGAACACTGGAGTGGGTTGCCATTTCCTTCTCCAATGCAAGAAAGTGAAAAGTGAAAGTGAAGTCGCTCAGTCGTGTCCGACTCTTAGTGACTCCATGGACTGCAGCCTACCAGGCTCCTCCATCCATGGGATTTTCCAGGCAAGAGTACTGAAGTGGGGTGCCATCGCCTTCTCCATTGCATATTTATAGTTAGCTTTGTAATCTATGGGTATTTTATCTGACCTTTTCATACAATTTTATTTTGATGTTATCAAATATATCAATATGTATTATGTAAACCAAAAACTATGCATAAGGAAAACATGGACTTACAATCAAGGTGACATTGTGAGTCCATAAAATATTCTCCACTTATCACACACAAGAGGCATAAATGATAAAATATATTTTTTTAGTGTGTAATATTCAGCAGCTAATTTCCACAAGGTTTTTTTTTTTTTTTAAATTTATTTATTTATTTATTTTTTAATTTTTTTTTTCAATTTTAATTTAAAAAAATTATACATGTGTTCCCCATCCTGAACCCTCCTCCCTCCTCCCTCCCCATACCATCCCTCTGGGTCGTCCCAGTGCACCAACCCCAAATTTGCTCTACCATATTGAGTTGGTTTCTGCCATACAGTATTTTTTTTTAATTAAAGAGACAAAGGATTTTCAAAAATAAAATAAAAATCCCAGTGGATTAGGAGTAAAACAAACAAAAATATTCACAGGTAAATGGAGTTGGGGACACACACTTACTAGACAAGTCCTATGGGATAAGGAAGGCTGAAACACCCTGACTGTAGTGGGAAAACAGATCCAGACTCATGGTATAAAACTTTAGGTTTGTGCAGTGTTCTGCACTAGGAGACAAAAAATGCTACAATCTGCCTGGGGTTGTGGCCTGTGATAATTGACATCTGAAGCAATAAAAGAGAGTGGCCCTCTGGCTCATGACTAAGTCAGCTATATTCTTGAAGGCTGAGAGCTTTAAGTCCCCAATAAAAGACCTCTGAAAGTGGGACCATGGTGGGCCAGATGATGGTAACCGTAAAACCAGTACACATGTAGTGAGCGTGAGCGAAGTGAAAAACTAAAGTAAAAGAAACAACACAAAATAAGGTTGCAAAATAAAATATCAGAGCACATGAGAAAAATATAAGATGTAAACAACACATTCCACAAATGAGAGATGAGGTAATGAAAAAAGGTCACTTTTCAGCAGTCTGTTTGTTTATTATTTTTGGCTGTGCTGGGTCTTCATTGCCGTGTGGGCTTTTCTCTGGTTGTGGCCAGTGGGGCTACTCTCTAGTTGTGGTGTGTGGGCTTCTCACTGCAGTGGCTTCTCTCGTTACAGAGCACAGGCTCTAGAGCACATGGGCTTCAGTAGTTTTGGGCTCTGGAGCATAGGCTAAATATATAAGCCTGTGTGGCACACGGGCTTAGTTCTCAGAGGCACGTGGATCTTTCCCGAACAGGGATTGAACCCATGTCTCCTGCGTTGCCAGGTGGATTCTTTACTACTGAGCCATCAGGGAAGGCCCATAAGGTCGTTTTTTGAAAGAAGATTTTCAAATAAATGAGTTTAAATTCCTCAAAGGAAAGATGAAATAAAAAAAGGAAAATTCTGAAATAAAAGATGGATGTTAATTTTGAACATTTATAGATAAAAGTGAACATGTTAGAAATGAAAATGTTAGTGAAATTTTTAAAACCTACAATTAGTAAGGATAAATTATATTGAAAAAAGAGATTAAAGAGAGAATTTACAAATTGAAAGATATTACTTAAGAGGATTTAGAACATATCTCAGAGAACTGAAGGGATGGAAAATAGGAAGGAGGAATTGATTGAGAAATTCTAAGATATGCCTTCTAGGACTTTTGAAATAGAGGATGAGTAGTGGGCATGCAATATTTGGAGAAAATACTGTTGACATTTTCCTTACTTTGAGTTCTCAAGAGGGTAACTGTAGAGCTGAGCAGGCTAAATAAAAATAGATTTATACTTAGATACATTGTAGAGAAGGGCTGTGGTAAAGAAACTGCCTGCCAGTCCAGGATCCCCTGGAGGAGGAAATGGCAACCCACTCATGGACAGAAAGAGTTGCACAGAGTCAAACATGACTGAGCAACTTAGCATGCATGCACATTCTAGAGAACCGGCAAAATGTTAGAGTTAAGGATAAAATTCTTAAAACCCCAGAAAGTGAACAAAACCACAGAGGAATAACAATAACCCTTGTTATGAACAAAAGAAGAGTGGAGCAATATCTGCAGTTATAAGGTGAAATAACCTTTAATCGAGAATTCTGTGCCCATTCAAATGATAATTCACGTGCAAGAGTGAAATAAAGCCATTTTTAGATGTACAAATGCTAAGGGTTTGCTACCTACAGACCGTTAATGAAAGGACTATTAAAGATATACTTCAGCAAAGAAGAAAAGGTAACCTGGAGGAGGGAGCTAGATAAAAAGGTAGCTGTAAAATATGTCAGTAAATCTCATTAACTATTGATGTTTTTAAAAAACACACAGTTAAATTTAGAAAGGTGGAGATACAATCTTAAACAATATTAAGACATAGAAGATAGATTGTAGGAGTTTGGAGGGAAGTTAGTGTAATAAAATCCTTGTCTTCTTTAAGAAGGAGTCTTTGTTTGCGGCTGGCTACTAAAGGAAGAAAACAAGTGGGCACGATTTCCAAATAAACAGAGGAAAAGAGAAAGTGAATAAACCAAAGCTTACCCACTCCAGTATTCTTGGGCTTCCCTGGTGGCTCAGATGGTAAAGAATCTTTTTGCAGTTCAGGAGACCTGGGTTCGATCCCTGGATGGGGAAGATCCCCTGCAGAAGGGAGTGGCTGCCGACTCCAGTATTCTTGCCTGGAGAATTCCATGGACTGTATAGTCATGGGGTTGCAAAGAGTCAGACACGACTGAGTGACTTTCACTTTCAACTAAATAGAAGACAAGAAAAAAAGAGGAAAAATCATAGTAAGTGAAAAACACGAAAGATAGTGGTAGATATTAAATATAAATATTTTAGCAAGCATAATACATGTTAACTGATTAAATTCAGTTCCTAAAAGTCAAGGTGGTTGAATTAAACCTCTCATTTTGAATTGAACTATATATTGCTTAATTTAAGATTGCTGGGAGAACTATCAATAACCTCAGATAGGCAGATGACACTACCCTTATGGCCGAAAGCAAAGCGGAACTGAAGAGTCTCTTGATGAAGGTGAAAGAGGAGAGTGAAAAAGCTGGCTTCTAACTCAACATTCAAAATACTAATAAGATCATGGCATCTGGTCCCATCACTTCATGGCAACTAGATGGGGAAGCAGTGGAGAAACAGTGACAGACTTTTATTTTCTTGGGCTCCGCAGATTACTGTGATGATTGCAGCCAGGAAATTAAAAGACGCTTGCTCCTTGGAAGAAAAGCTATGACAAACCTAGACAGCATGTTAAAAAGCAGAGACATTACTTTGCCGACAAAGGTCTGTATAGTTAAAGCTTTGGTTTTTCCAGTAGTTGTGTATGGATGTGAGTTGGACCCTAAAGAAGGCTGAGCACCAAAGAATTGATGCTTTTGAATTGTGATGTTGGAGAAGACTCTTGAGAGTCCCTTGGACAGCAAGGAGATCAAAGCAGTCAATCCTAAAGGAAGTCGACCCTGAGTATTCATTGGAAGGACTGATGCTGAAACTGAAGCCCAATACTTTGGCCACCTGATGTGAAGAGGAGAGTCATTAGAAAAGACCCTGATGCTGGAAAGATTGAAGGCAGGAGGAGAAGGAGATGACAGAGGACAGAGGATGAGAAGACATTACCAACTCAATGGACATAAGTTTGAGCAAGCTTCAGGAGATGGTGAAGGAAAGGGAAGCCTGGCATGTTGCAGTCCATGGGATCGCAGAGAGTCAGACGTGACTGAGTGACCGAGCAACAGCAAATATACTGCTTATAAGAGACACACTTAAAATGTCAAGGAAAGGTTTGAAACGAAGAAAGAGAAAAAAATCCAGGCAAAATACTTTATGTTTTAGATGTACTCTAAAGCTAGAATAGTAGTATTCATATCAAACCAGGTGAAATTGAACATGAAAAGCATTGATAACAGAAAGAAGGAAATTATATAATGGTAAAATGAATAATCATGCAAGGAGTATAAAAGTACAAATCTTTTAGGTACCTAACAGCATAGACTTGAAATATTTAAAGCTCAGTTTAATAGAATTACAAGGGGGAAAGGTGTATTCATGATCATAGTGGTTAATATTAATATCTTTTACTCAGAAACTGATAGATCAAGCAGAAAAAAATGGCAAGAATATAGAATTAAGATACAATTATGCTTGAGCTCATATAAATACATACATGTATGTGTGTATGTGTATATTCATTGGCAGTCAAATAGTGTACACAAAGCATATGCAAAAATTGATCACTTCCTAGGTTATAAAGAAGTCTCAGTAAATAGAAGTCAGACAACAGTATCCAGAATCCAGACACAACCTGTTCTCTGACGGTAATGCAATTAAATTACAAATAAAATATAAGATTATTTTCACATAATATAAAAAATAAATTATTGATGGGCTAAAGAACAAATGAGAAAAGAAAAAATTTAAATTATCTGGAAGGATATATTTATGACATTGAATTACAAGAAGCTTTCTTAGATAAGACAAAAGCATAATTGATGAATATATTAAAATTTATATACTAAAAAACTTAAGATGAGCCTGACTGGGAGAAGATACCATATATTAAGACTTTATAAAAGTTAAAATTCATCAGTAAAAGGACAAATGACCCAATAAAAAATGCAGGAAACTTGAATAGCCTGTAAACTTATGAAAAGATGCTCAGTTTCAGTAGTAATCAGGGAAATATCTCTGCATTACTCATGAAATTCTACCACTTTGCCCTCTAGAAGTGAGTTTATCATCAGCAAAATTTTCTTTGTTCCTCTTTTCTCTGAACATCCCGTTTACCTTCTTGTTCTAGCTAAACGCTGACTCACCTGTGGGGATACTGCCTCTTCCAGTTGTTTTAAGTAGTAATTGTCTCGCTCCCACCTCACCCCCACAGCACTCCTGCCTCTGATCCAGGAGGTGGATTATGTTTCATGCTTCTTCCTCACTGGTATTTCAGGCAGTCTTTCTCCCATCTCCTAAACTCCACAGATTTGAAGCACATGCCATCAGGCTATACCACCTGCTTCCCCTTCCTGTTGCAGCACATTTAAATAGAATTCCAGGTCACTTCTCCTTATTCCTTGAAGGTATAATTTTCAGGCTCAGTGCGTGCGCTCTACCATTTGCTATCCTCTAAATTTCTCACATTTCTTTCCTCCAGTGGTTTTGTCTTCTGCTCATCCCTATGGTCTTGCCTTGTTCTCCCTGGCAGTGACTCTCCTTCTAGGATCTCAGTCTCAGCTATCCCTCTTCTACCTGTCATCTTTCTTTCTTCCTTTTTCTCTCTGATCGTGTGACTCTAATAATTCTTTGTGGTCTGTAGATTCCATGCAATCTATAATTTACTGATCCTACCACCCTTTCATTATCCCTTATACTCCATATAAGGAAAACAATAGAATGGGAAAGACTAGAGCTCTGTTCAAGAAAATTTGACATACCAAGGGAACATTTCATGCAAAGATGGGAACAGTAAAGGACAGAAATGGTATGGACCTAACAGAAGCAGAAGATATCAAGAAGAGGTGGCAAGAATACACAGAACTATACAAAAAAGATCTTCATGACCCGGATAACCATGATGGTGTGATCACTCACCTAGAGCCAAGTATCCTGGAATGCAAAGTCAGGTGGGCCTTAGGAAGCATCACTACAAACACACTTAGTGGAGATGATGGAATTCCAGCTGAGCTATTTCAAATACTAAAAGATGATGCTGTGAAAGTGCTCCACTCAGTGTGCCAGCAAATTTGGAAAACTCAGAAGTGGCCAAGGACTGGAAAAGATCAGTTTTCATTCCAATCCCAAAGAAAGACAATGCCAAAGAATGTTCAAACTACTGCACAATTGCACTCATCTCACACACTAGCAAAGTAATGCTCAAAATTCTCCAAGCCAGGCTTCAACAGTACATGAACCATGAACTTCCAGATGTTCAAGCTGGATTTAGAAAAGGCAAACCAGAGATCAAATTGCCAACATCTGTTGGATCATCAAAAAAGCAAGCATTTCAGGAAAACATCTACTTTTGCTTTATTGACTATGCCAAAGCCTTTGACTGTGTGGATCACAACAAACTGTGGAAAATTCTGAAAGAGATGGGAATACCAGACCACCTGACCTGTCTCCTGAGAAATCTGTATGCAGGTCAAGAAGCAAGAGTTAGAACTGGACATGGAACAACAGACTGGTTCCAAATTGGAAAAAGAGTATGTCAAAGCTGTATATTGTCACCCTGCTTATTTAACTTATATGCAGAGTACATCATGCAAAATGCCAGGGTAGATGAAGCACAAGCTGGAATCAAGATTGCCAGGAGAAATATCAGTAACCTCAGATATGCAGATGATACCACTTTTATGGCAGAAGAACTAAGGAGCTTCTTGATGAAAGTGAAAGAGGAGAGTGAAAAGTTGTCTTAAAACTCAACATTCAGAAACTGAAGATCATGGCATCCAGTTCTATTACTTCATGCCAAATAGATGGGAAACAATGGAAACAGTGAGAGAGTTCATTTTTTGGGACTCCAAAATCACTGCAGATGGTGACTGCAGCCACGAAATTAAAAGATGCTTGCTCCTTGGAAGAAAAGCTATGATAATCCTAGACAGCATATTAAAATTAGAGACATTACTTTGCATTCAAAGCTATGGTTTTTCCAGTGGTCATGTATGGATGTGAGAGTTGGACTATAAAGAAAACTGAGTGCTGAGGAATTGATGCTTTTGAACTGTGGTGTTGGAGAAGACTCTTGAGAGTCCCTTGGACTGCAAGGAGATCCATCCAGTCCATCCTAAAGGAAATCAGTCCTGAATATTCATTGGAAGGACTGATGCTGAAGCTGAAACTTCAATACTTTGGCTACCTGATGTGAAGAACTGACTCATTGGAAAAGACCCTGATGCTGGGAAAGATTGAAGGCAGGAGGAGAAGGGGATGACAGAGGATGAGATGGTTGGATGGCATCACTGATGCAATGGAAAATAGTTTGAGTTAGCTCTGAGAGTTGCTGATGCACAGGGAAGCTTGGCGTGCTGTGGTCCATGGGGTCACAAAAGAGTCAGACACGACTGAGTGACTGAACTGAACTGAATACTTCATATGGCCACACTTTCCTGGAAACCCAACTGATATTCTGTGGTTTGCCTGTCATAATGGTGTTCTTGCATATTCTCCCAACTGTCTGGCTACCCTATCCATTAGTAGTTCATGTTTGACAGAGCTGTCCTCATTATAGCCACCTTTATACCTATTATGCTCTGTACTCATGCATTTGAATGTAGCCGGAGAAAAGTATCAATTATGTTGAATAGGCTTTTTTGACCTTTATGACCACTCTCCCTATATGGCTAATTCTGTCCCAAAATCCTATTTCATATCCCTAGTTATTCATTTCTGTCCAGATGCCATGGGCATTAAAAGAGGATAATAAAAGAATACTATTAAGAGCCCTTTGTCACAAATAACCGGGACTAAATGAACTGATTGCTTGAAAGACAGAATCTGTGAAAACTCACTCAAGATGAAATAGACACTCCAAATAAATATAAATCTGTTAAAGAGATTAAGTCAATAATTGATAACCTTCCAAAACAGAAAGTACCAGGCCGAAACTGATTAATTGTTGAATTCTACCAAGTGTCTTAGGAAGAAATTATATAAATTCTCTATAATCCATTGTAGAGGGCAGAAGCAGAGGGAATCCTTCCTAACTCATTTTATGAGGCTGACATTACTATACCACCAAAACCAAAGACACTACAAGAAAACTGCAGACCAATGACTCTCATCAACATAGATATAAAAATCCTCAACAAAATATTAGCAAGTCATATCCCACAATATTTAAAAAGAATGACACCATGAGCAAGTGGGATTTATCCCAAATGTGCAAGGTTGGTTCATCATTTGAAAATAAATAATGGAATTCATCATAGCAACAGGCTAGAAAAGAAAAATCCTGTTATTATACCAGCAGATGCAGGAAAAAAAAGTTTGACTAAATTCTCCAACTATAAAAGATGATGAAAATCTTTTTAATAGACTAGGAATAGAGGGGAACTTCCTCAACTTAATTTAAAAACAAAACAAAACCCTACAGCTAACATGATACTAATGGGAGAAACTAGAAGCTTTCCCATTAAGGTCAGTTATGAGGCATTTCTTTTTAACATTGTGATAGTAGTTCTAGTTCATGCAATAATACAAGAAAAGAGAATACAAGGTAAACAGATTGGGAAGGAAGAAATAAAACTGTCTTTGTTCATAGATGACATGATCATCTATGTAAGAAATCTGAAAGAATCAACCAAAAAACTCCTATAACTAGTAATTGATTATAGAGGATTGCAAGATACAAGATTAACATACGAAAGTCAGTTGCTTTCTTGTGCACCACCAATGAGTTAGTGGTGTTTGGAATTAAATGCATAGTACCACTTCATATCAGCACTCCTCAAACTTAAGTAGGTAGGTATCAATTTAACAGAGTATATAGAAGATTTATGTGATGAAAATGATAAAACTTTGATGAGTGAAATTAAAGCACTAAATAAATGGAGAGATGTTCCATGTTCATGAATAGGAAGACTCAATATTGTCAGGATATCATTTCATTCCATTTTGAAGAACATAGTCAATACAATCCCAGCAAATTATTTTATAGATATCAATAAACTTCTAATGTGTATATGGCAAAGCAAAAGACACAGAATAGGCAACACAGTATTGAAGGAGAAGAACAAAATTGGAAGACTGACACCAACCAACTACAAGACTTACTGTAAAGCTACAGTAATTAAGGCAGGGTGATATTGGCAGA
This sequence comes from Bos mutus, assembly GCF_027580195.1. Classification (NCBI taxonomy): domain Eukaryota; kingdom Metazoa; phylum Chordata; class Mammalia; order Artiodactyla; family Bovidae; genus Bos; species Bos mutus. Next base: position 31,236,103 of record NC_091637.1, on the reverse strand, counting down.
AGAAAAGACAAATAGATATATGGAACAGAATAGAAAGCCCAGAAATGGACCCACATAATAGTCAACTGACCTTTGACAAAGGAGCAAAGCCAATACAATGGTGCAAAAATAGTCTTTTCAACAAACAGTGCTGGAACAACTGGACATCTATATGGGAAAAAAAAAATCCAGACACAGACCTTCCAAGCTTCACAAAAAATTAACTCAAAATGAGCCATTGACCTTAAATGTAGAAGTGTAAAACTCCTAGCTGATAACGTTGGAGAAAACCTAAAAGACCTGGGGTATGATAATGACTTTAGGTACAGGAACAAAGGCATGGTTCCTGAAAGAAATAATTGATAAGCTGGATTTCATTAAAATTAAAAACTTCTGCAAAAGACAGTGTTAAAAAATTGAGAAGGCAAGTCACAGACTTGGGAGAATATATTTGGAAAAAGACATCCAATGAAAGATATCCAATAACATCCGATAACATGAGGTAACTGTTATCCACAATATACAAAGAACTCTTAAAACTCAACAGTAAGAAACAACCTGATTGAAAAATGAGCTGAAGACCTTAACAACCAGCTCACCAAAGAGGATGTACAAATGGCATATGAAAAGGTATGCCACATCCTATGCTGTCAGGGAAATGCAAATTAAAGCAATGAGCTACCATCACACACCTATTAGAATGACCAAAATTGGGAACTCTGACAACTCCAATTGTGGGTGAGGATGAAGAGCCACAGAAACTCTCATTCAATGCTGGTGGGAATTCAAAGTGAGAATTCAGCCACTTGGGAATACAGGTTGGCAGTTTCTTACAAAAGTAAATATACTCTTACCTTGTGATTCTACAGTCATGCCCTTGGTATAGATGAAGATGAGTTGAAGACTTACGTCTACACCAAAACATGAACATGGGTTTATAGCTGCCTTCTTTATAATTGGCAAAACTTGGAAGCAACTAAGATGCTGTTCAGTAGATGAATGGGGAAATAAACCATGGTACATCTAGGCAATGGAATATTATTCAGCTCTAGAAAGAAATGATCTATCAGGCCATGAAAAGACGTAGAGGAAATTAGTTGTGTATTATTAAGTAAAAGAAGCCAATTTGAAAAGGTTGCATACTGTATGATTCCAACCTTAAGATGTTTTGGAAAAGACTAAATATGGAGATGGTAAAAAGATCAGTTGTTGCCAGACGTTTAGGTCCATAGGCTTTGTCAGATTATCAGGGGGAGCTGACAAGAGTTCTAAGAGAGGGAAGTGAGAAATCTGTTTTCTCCTTCCCCTTTCCCTCTCTTTTTCTTTCTTTCTTCCTTGTTTTCTCTCAAAAATGATTGATTAAATTAGTATATAGCATTTGTTATTTTGAATTTTATTTAAAACATGAAGTTCAGTTGTGTTTAGCTTTTTCCAGAAATTTAGATCGCTTTGTCTTCTGTTGCATATCTTGGAAACAGGCACAGTAAGCCATATCAATGAGATCAGTTCAGTCACTCAGTCATGTCCAAATCTTTGCATCCTCATGGACTACAGCATGCCAGTCCTCCCTGTCCTGTCCTGTCCATCACCAACTCCCGGAGCCTACGCAAACTCAAGTCCATCACACTGGTGATGCCATCCAACCATCTCATCTTCTGTCATCCCCTTATCATCCTACCTTCGATCTTTCCCAGCATCAGGGTCTTTTCAAATGAGTCGGTTCTTTGCATCAGGTGGCCAAAGTATTGGAGTTTCAGCTTCAGCATCAGTCCTTCCAAAGAATATTCAGGACTGATTTCCTTTAGGATTGACTGGTTGGATCTCCTTGCAGTCCAAGGGACTCTCTCAAGAGTCTTCTCCAACACCACAGTTCAGAAGCATCAATTCTTCAGTGCTCAGCTTCTTTAGAGTCCAGCTCTCATATCCATACATGACTACTGGGAAAACCATAGCTTTGACTAGATGGATCTTTGTTGGCAAAGTAATGTCTCTGCTTTTTAATATGCTGCCTAGGATTGTCATAGCTTTTCTTCCAAGGAGTAAGCATCTTTTAATTTCATGGCTGCAGTCACCATCTGATTTTGGAGCCCCCAAAAATAAAGTTTCTCAGTGTTTCCATTGTTTCCCCATCTGTTTGCCATGAAGTGATGGGACCAGATGCCGTGATCTTAGTTTTCTGAATGTTGAGTTTTAAGACAACTTTTTCACTGTCCTCTTTCACTTTCATCGAGAGGCTCTTTAGTTCTTCTTAGCTTTCTGCCATAAGGGCGGTGTCATCTGCTTATCTGAAATTATTGATATTTCTCCTGGCAATCTTGATTCCAGCTTGTGCTTCTTCCAGCCCAGCATTTCTCATGATGTACTCTGCATGTAAGTTAAATAAGCAGAGTGACAATACACATCTTTGACATACTCCTTTCCTGATTTGGAACCAGTCTGTTGTTTCGTGTCCGGTTCTAACTCTTGCTTCTTGACCTGCATACAGATTTCTCAGGTCAGGTGGTCTGGTATTCCCATCTCTTTCAGAATTTTCCACAGTTTGTTGTGATACACACAGACAAAGGGTTTGGTGTAGTCAATAAAGCAGAAGTAGATGTTTTTCTGGAACTCTCTTGCTTTTTTGATGATCCAGCAGATGTTGGCAATGAAATAGTTACCTAATTTTGAATCTTGGCATTGTCTCTTTTTTCTCCTGTAAAAAACAGAGCTAATAGTAGAAACTATGATGGGCTTCCCTGGTGGCTCAGTGGTAAAGAATCTGCCTGCCAAAGTAGGAGACATGGGTTCAATCCCTGGTCCGCAAAGGTCCCACATGTCTTGGGGCAACTAAGCCTGTGTGCCACAACTATTGAGCCTGTACCCAGAACCTGGGAGCCTCAACTACTGAGCTCCTATGCTGCAGCTGCTGAAGCTCTCGTGCCTAGAGCCCAGGTTCTGCAGCAAGAGAAGCCACCACAGTGAGAAGCCTGCACACCGCAACTAGAGAGTAACCTCTACTTGCCACAACTAGAGAAAAGCCCATGCAGCAATGAAGACCCAGCACAGCCAAAAAATAAGTAAATAAAAAATAGTAACTCTGGTAATAATTACTTCAAAGACTAAATGAAATATAGCTATATGGAAAGCACTTAACACAGTGCCTGGCACATAGCAAGCATGCCGTGAATGTTAAGTGCTGCTGCAATTTTTATTATCACTGCTATTATTTTTGTCGGTGGTTGGTAGAGAACCCTATATTTTGAAACTTTATACAGACTTATCAGACAATTTGACATGTCTCTTCTATCTTTCTCCACAAGTTTGGCAGTTTTGCCAGTATTTTATTCACATTTTTCTTTGAGTATATTTCTTTTCCTCTTTATCTTTCCCCCTCTAATCATACCTAACATTATATGTGTACTTACTGTGGGCTAAGTGCTTTGTGAAATGTTCTGTGAACAGTGAAGCAGAAGTTGGAAGTCTAGGTTCTGGTCCCAGTTCTGTCATTCAGCCTTTTGACTGGGTCAACAGATTGAATCTTACTAAGCCTTAGTTTAGTCATGTACAGAATAGGGATAATAATACTTGTCCTGTCTTTATAGTAATACTTTGTTTTGAATATTAAATGATATGTTTTCAAGAGGGTGGGACAAATTCAGAGAGTAGCACTGACATAGTATACTACGGTGGTGAAATAGCTGGCTAGCAGGAGGCAGCTGCATAGCACAGGGAGCTCAGCTCGATGCTCTGTGATGACCCAGAGGGGTGGGATGGAGAGCAGGAGGGAGCCTCAACAGGAAGGGCATATGTGTATACTTACAGCTGATTCACATTGTTATAAGCAGAAACCAACACAGCACTGTAAAGCAGTTGTTGTTTAGTTGCTAAGTTGCTTTACGACCCCATGGACTGTAGCCCTCCAGGCTTCACTGTTCATGAGATTTCTCAGGCAGAAGCACTGGAGCAGATTGCCATTTCCTTCTCCAGGGGATCTTCCCAACCCAGGGATCGAACCTGCATCTCCTGCTTGGTAGGCTGATTCTTTACCACTGAGTCACCAGGGAAAGCGTAAAGCAATTATCCTGCAATTTAAAAAAGCCCTTCATAAAATAAAATAAATATGCAGATATAAAGTATTGCTATTTTTGTCAAACTTAAATGTCAGATTTGCATAGTACATTGCCCTTCAGATGGAATTACCTAGATGTAATTTATTCCTTTCTAGAGTCTTTCTTAATAGAAGTCTCACATAGAGCAATCACAGAGAATAGAAACATCTTAACTTGAAAGCAGTTTTGCCTATTATGCATTTTAAGAAAGGTTGGTTAAAGTATTTGAATAACATACATATGGATACACGATAGGATAAATACATAAATGGGTGAAGATGAGTTAGAGTATTTTTGAGAATTTCATACTAAGATTAGTGTCTGAATTCACAGGAAGCTACTAGTGCTTCACTGATTATTCTAGAAAAAGTTTGTGATGGAGGTATAATTCAGGAAAATTCAAGTGAATTTTAAGTTTGTGTGGAATATAGGGAGAGAAATGAGGTGGTCGGGAATGCACAGGGCGTTGGGGTGCAGTGTAACGGGAAGTCAGTGGTGTAATTGCAGAGCTGTAACTGGAAGATGGTCTCCTGTGGCTCTGTGATCTTGGACAAACCAGCCTCTAAATCTCAGTTTCCTAAGCTGTAAAATACAGTTAATAATACATACTTTAAAATTTGTATAAGGGGATATTTGCCATCATAATTAAATCATTACTACTAGAGTTGGAAAGTACTTGGAGAGCCGTTAAGGCAAAGGTTTTGTGGGTTGTTGATGATTACTTTAAATTTTATTGCTTGAGTGTTGAGAATTTGGGCCTGGATTAGGACTGTCAGATAAAATAGTTACTAATTTTTATTTGCTGGGTCTGACAGCCTTCATCTGGATGTGGGACTGTGGAAGGAGGATGAGCAGCTCCATCTCAGCCTCTTAAGTGTGTGTGTCTTTGTGTGTGTAAATGTTTTGTTTGCTTGCCTTTTGGTAACGAAGATTCTGTATAAGCCAAAGGCTGGCTAGAAAAGAGTTTTCAAGTATAGAAATCACTGTTACTTTGAAGGCCAAAGTGTAAAACAAAACTGAAGCCTATTAGCTTCTATTTTGGGTGTTCTTCACTCTGGGACTCTTATATGAAGAAGGGAAAACAAACCAGCTAATAGGAATGGCTTACACACATCCAGGACAACCCAAAGAAACTTGGGAGTGTTTGCTGTTCTAACTGTGGTACAAGCATTTATTTACTTCTCAGTTTAAGTAGCCACAGAGAGAAAAGCAACTCGTTTGTACTTCTAGTGAGAAGGTTCAAGTCTTCCTATAAACTACACACTCATGTTTGTGGTGGAATGATTCTTTGGTAGTCTATAAAAGTATAGAATATAATCTTGTATTTCCAAAATCTGCCTGTGCAACCAAGGAAAGACTGGGTCGTATGAATGCTGTAGTTACTTTATTTGGTGAATCTGCTCTGCAGCTGATGCTTGGTTTTCTTCATCAGTATTCTTTTCTAGTAAATTGTTTCGTGTTTATATATTGATTTTTACTTTTAGTGGAAAAATGGTTTAAGATAAAGTTTAAGTAACCGAATATAAGTAGAGAATATGTCATTTCTAAATGAAAGGAATATATGCCAGCAATTTCACAATGATGAAATGGGTATCTGTTATTTGGTAATGTATTTAAATGTGCCATACATGTATTTTGGTAAACCAGGAGCCCTTTTAGTGCTCCTTTTCAACCAAGCGTCTATTCATCATTAAAATCATCCTAATTTTCAGTGAGACATGTAATTGATATTACAGACCTGCTGATTTAATTTAAAATGAGAAGCTTTGTTTTGGTGAATTCAGTATGATGTAAGGTGAAAAGAAAGACATCGTGTTTTTAAGTATTTATGTTGAAAAATGTGATTTATACAAAAATCTAGTTCCTGGAGGCATCAAAAAATTTTTTTTTCATGTTTTATTTCATCAGAACACTACAGTAGACTGTAAAATGACATCAACTGCAGCTGGAGATAAACACTTTGATAAAAGTCCCACTAAAACAAGACACCCTCGGAAAGTTGATCTAAGAGCTCGATACTGGGCATTTCTTTTTGACAATCTTCGCCGGGCAGTAGATGAAATCTATGTGACTTGTGAATCAGATCAGAGTGTGGTGGAATGTAAGGTAAGGTTTGCTTTAAGTTTTTGTAATCCATTTGACGTCGGATTCGCCAGTTTTTGCTCTATCTAACTTGATTATTTACCTCTGTATACAGTCCTTCAGTATTAACTGTAATCTCCATGCTACACACTACATCCTCAGAACTTAGTCACCTTAAAACTGAAAGTCTGTACCCTTTACCAGCATCTCCCTGTTTCCCCTGTCATTTGCAGCCACTATGCTACTGTCGGCTTCTGTGAATGCATCAGGTTTTTCTTTGTTTTGATTTTTTAAGATTATCCTTGTTGTTGTTTGCATTACCTAATTGTGTACTTTTATATTCTGTGCAAGATTTGGTAGAAAATTGTCTTGATATATAGTCCTAGGCGAGAAATTAAAAGATAGGTACTTACACACACACACACACACACACAATTTATTAAAAGATCTCTCTTGGCTGCGTTCTCCATTGGTACTGTAGGTGGCATTAGTGAGATTTTCACATTCTTTGGTTTCATGTTTAATGTCTTTAATTGGACATTGCCCCTTTTCTACTGAGATCACTCTCCTCATCACTCTCCTCATCAACTTTGGTGAGGGGAAAGTGAGATTGATGGCTAACCGTAAACAACTCGGGGTGGGATTGGGATGTCGTTGTAAGGTGTGTTTTCTAATTTTAGATAACCTTGTGTTTGTAATAGGATGTTAAACAGACACGTAGCATAATCTGTCTCTGAAAATGCACTGGGAAGCCTGGCCTTTTAGTAGATACAAACTATGTGCTATATTTATACTAAATAAAATTATTTTGAGAAAAATCAGGATGATACCTATTCATAGAAAGATTACAGAGGCAGCTTCTGTTTCTACAGTGAACATGGTTAAAAATCTTGGAATTCATTATTTAACCTTTGAAATATATGAAGAGTCAAAGCAAAATTATATGTTGAAACAATAGCTGTGTTTCCTGTAAAATTGGAAACAGCCAAAATATGTTTTAGACTGACTTAAAAATATGACTCAACAGAAACAGGTTTCAGAATGAACAGTGATTGAAATCATCCAAGTTTATGCTTTGGTTGTCACAATTAATATTGTTACTATCAGCATGTAAAACTTTTTTATGTTTTAAAATATTTTTAAGGAAAATCATATTGTTGGGGTGTAGTCTCCACTCCTTGTTTTCCATTTCAACCTGCGGGGAACTGGATGTGTGGCTCTGGGATACTGGGGACCCCGTGGAATATAGAGACTGGTACCTGCATCTCCCTTAGAGATTTCATGGCATAACAAGCTTGCTGGAGTAGCTCATGCCAGCTGGGCCTAGAGGGACTTCAGGGTAGTAAGCTTTCTTTGGAAGGAGTTAGGATGGGACTTGTCACTGATCGAGTAAAGAGGACCCCCAGTGCATCTCATGATTTCTGTGAGGGAAGGATTTTAGCCATTGGTGAAGATGTTGGAGTAATAGGGACTTCTTATGAGGACACTTGGTGAGGTATCAGTAGAATATACCAAAGTCTGATAGAGTTGAGGCAGATCTTGCTTTGGGCAGAGGGAGCCAGGGTGAAGCTGACCACCGCCTAGAGAATCATGAATGCTCCCTGTGCAGAAATTACCATGTACTGCAGAGATCAGTAGGGACTACTCACTTCACATTGATCCAGAGAAAGATTAGGGACGCATCTTTGCCTGGCAGCACTTGATTTTGTTGTTGGTCAGCATCATCTTAGTCCCTGGAGAAGGACTGGCTGATGACTATTGAAGATCCATCACTAATATCTGGTAAGCTCTATAAGTGGAATATTGCTCTGTTCCCACAACTGCCACTTATGGCAGGGACATAAGTTTGTGAATGTAGGATAGTGTTAAGGGGTACAGAGGAGGAAGAGAGGAACGACTCTGTGAAAATAAACCATGTTCTTCCCCCTCACAGGCATCTGCTAAAGGCTATCTAATTCTCACTTGTGCTAGGTTGTCAGACAACAATAGGCAGATTGTATGAAGATAGGATTTAAAAATTAAACTTGGATAATTGAATGTGACTGAAAAATTGTGGATTTCACTGAGCATACTCAGCAGGTTAAGGATTCAGCTGAGTAGCTACTTATATGTGGAAAAAGATAAAAGTATTCTATGTTTATATCTCAATAGTTGAGACTTCTCATTTCAACAAGTTAAGTCAGGATCAAAATGAGATGTGAGAAAATGCTTAGAAAAGTATAACATACAATAAAAAGAAAATAAATTTTATAGTTAGATGAAAGGAGAAGTCACAGATGGAGAAAGGGGAATGTAGATCCAGGACAGAGAAGAATCATTATAGAAGCAGGAAGAATATAGGAGAATAGGAACGTCCCCAAGGCCATGGAAGAAGAAGGAGTGGTACATAGGTTAAGAATGCCTGCAGTTGAGAGAAAGCTCGGCATTCAAGAGGGACAAGAACAGATGGGATCAAGGTGGAAACTTGTGATAAGAATTTGAAATTCCATTTGAGCGGTTCTTTGCCCTTTTATATTTTCAAGAAGTAGGAGGTGTGAGGTTGGAAGTTGGAAGAGGGTGGAAAGATCTGAAATAACTGTGATGGAGAATGAAGGGCAGACTTTTGGAAGCCACGGGGTTGCCCAGCAACCTTGAAGGTCACAGTTGAGACTGGAAATTCTTCTCTTTTCTGTATGTTCAGTTTTCCTTATTAGAGTCTTCTCCCATCAGCACACTACTCGCTTATTTCTCTTCCATTCTAATCTACAACAATAAAAAACAAGAAGAAACCCCCAAAACCTATCTCTGTTTTACTTATCCTTTCATCCACTGTCCCAGACCCCATTTTCCTCTCTCCTTCTTAGCCAAGTTTCTTAGAAGACAGCTGCCTTTTTGCGGCCTCCATTCCCTTTTCTCTCAGGAACTCATTTGTCTACTCCAACCTGGTGTCACATCCCTATCAGAGCTCCTGTTAAACTCTTATTAAAGTCACTCAGTGTTGCTCGGTGGGTGTTTTTCAGTCCCTCCCTTGATCTCTGAGTAGCATTTCACTCTGTTGGCCACGCCGCACTCTCAGCACTCTCTCCTTTGGCTTTTATAGAACCACCACTGCTAGCTTTCTTCCTTCTTTGTTGGTTGCTGCCTCTGCTTCCTCTTTGTTGGCTTTTCCTTTTCCACCTGACCTTTAGCTTTTGGGAATTCATTAAGGCTCGTCTTAAACCATCTTCTTTTCTCACTATTAGTTTCTCCCTCTGCGTTTTCTCCATGCCATGGCTTAATTTATTGTTGATTTCCTGATGATTCTTAAATTTATATCTCTAGCCTATACTTTTCTTCTAATTTTCAGACTTGTATATCCAAATAGCCTTGTTCGCATCTCCACTTGGATATTTCATAAGCATGTCAAACTGATGTATATAGAAACAAGTTCAGGATGACTCCCTCTACCCTAAACCTGGAGATATATTTTTCTTCCCTGAATTGGCAGGTAGTCCCTCCATCTTCCTCCCTTCACCCCACACCAGCCACTGTCCAATGAATGGACCTCTTTGAGTTCAATTCAGTTCAGTCACTAAGTCGTGTCTGACTCTTGACAACCCAATGGACTGCAGCACACCAGGCTTCCCTGTCCCATCACCAACTCCTAGAGCTTACTCAAACTCATGTCCATTGAGGTGGTGATGCCATCCAACCATTTCATCCTCTGTTGTCCCATTCTCCTCCTGTCTTCAACCTTTCCCAGCATCAGGGTCTTTTCCAGTGAGTCAGTTCTTTGCATCAGATGGCCAAAATATTGGAGTTTCAGCTTCAGCATCAGTCCTTCCAATGAATATTCAGGACTGATTTCCTTTAGGATGGACTGGTTTTATCTCCTTGCTGTCTAAGGGACTCTCAAGAGTCTTCTCCACCACCACAGTTCAAAAGTATCAATTCTTCGGTGCTCAGTTTTCTTTATAGTCCAGCTCTCACATCCGTACTGGAAAAGCCATAACTTTGACTAGATAGACCTTTGTTGGCAAAGTCCTGTCTCTGCTTTTTAATACTCTTTGAGTATTACCTCCTAAATCTTTCCAACCTGTCCACTTCTCTTATTCTCTACTGCTACCATTCTAGTCCAAGCTGCCATTATCTTAGTGAAATCCCTGGATCACAATTGAAATCTTTTAGCAGGACTCCCTGCATCCTTCCAATCCATTCTCTATACGATAGACAAACTGATTCTTAAAAAAAACAAATATGAGCTCTGATTTCTTTGATTATAGCTCCTCAGAAGTTTCCCAATGCTCTGTGCATTAAAATCTCCAGCCTGACCTTCAAATCTTGAGTGAGTTGAATTGTGTAAACCTCATTTCACACCATTTTTCTCTCCTCCCTTCTGCCTCATTTAAACGAGCCTTCTTTCGATTACTCAAACATGCCAGGTACCCACAAGTCTTCAGACCTTTCCACATTCTGATTTTTTTTGCCGAGACACTCATCCTCGTTCTTCTTGCCCAGCACCTCTTCACCTCCCCCATCCCTTTTACGTAACTCCCATTTCTAGTATAGGTTTCAATTTAAGGTCACTTTCTCAGGGGAGCTTATCATGTTTCAGACTAAATCAGGTTCCCTGCTAATATAGAGTTCACCCTCATATCTGCATAGGATTGGTTCCAAGACACCTCTCCTACTCTTGCCATGTGGATACCAATATCCACGGATGCTCAAGCCCCTTTTATAAAATGATGTAATACATTCAGCCCTGGATATCCATGGGTTCTGCTTGGGCACATATGGCATGACTGTACTGTCATAGCATACTTTCCCTAGAAACATTTTATCATAGTTGAAACTACATAATTGTTTATTTTGTTGTTTTTATATCTGTCTTCCTTGCTGCTACTGCTAAGTCACTAAAGTTGTGTCCGACTTTGTGCGACCCTGTAGATGGCCGCCCACCAGGCTCCCCCATCCCTGGGACTCTCCAGGCAAGAACACTGGAGTGGGTTGCCATTTCCTTCTCCAATGCATGAAAGTGAAAAGTGAAAGTGAAGTCGCTTAGTCATGTCCGACTCTTTTCGACCCCATGGACTGCAGCCTACCAGGCTCCTCCATCCATGGGATTTTCCAGGCAAGAGTACTGGAGTGGGGTGCCATTGCCTTCTCCTTCTGTCTCCCTTACTAGACATTAAGCTCCCAGCAGACAGAAACCACACTGTCTCGTTTACCACTCTGTCATCAGTTCTTGAAACTGGAACTGGAACATAGTAATAGATAAATACTATGTAATTAAATAGTAAATAGATGTTAAATGTCTGTGTGAAGCAATGAGACTACATATGTTGTTGGGGTAAAGATACGTCTACACAGTTATGTGATTCCCTTCTACCCTGACGGAATACTTACTAGCATTCAGTCACTTGCTAAAAATGCCCAAAGATGGTGGGTAGATGAATTAGTCATGAGTTGGAATTTTTAAGGCAGATTCAGTGGAATATCATTAAGTAAAGGATTGAAGAAATTAAGAGAATAGTTGGACTAGTGGACCATGGAACTGAAGTTTCATGGGGAAGGAAATGGTTATCACAGAAGCCTGATAGATGGGAGAAAGTAAAGAAGTTAAGTATTTGCAAATATCCTTTGGACAAGATAGGAGTAGGTAAAGTGGATTCTCTATACATAAAAATTAATGTTTATATTTTTAAAGTTACTGTTTACATACTCTAAATTATTAGCTTGTTTTTTTAATGTCCTTGATCTCTCAGGCACTGAAATATTTTAGTCTCCCACTACTATTGTAATTTCTTCAATATCTCTTTGAATTTCTGGGATTTTTTTGCTTTACACATTTTACTGTCTTATTATTAATTATATGTGTTATATTTTTTAAATTTAATTTAATTTTAAACTTTTTATTTTATATTGGAGCATAGTCAATTAGCAAGGGAATGCTCAAAATCCTTCAAGCCAGGTTTTAACAGTACATGAACTGAGAACTTCCAGATGTACAAGCTGGATTTAGAAAAGGCAGAGGAACCAGAGATCAAATTGCCAACACGTGCTGGATCATAGAAGAAGCAAGGGAATTCCAGAAAAACATCTACTTCTGCTTCATTGACTATGCTAAAGCCTTTGATTGTGTGGACCACAACAAACTGTGGAAAATTCTTAAAGAGATAGGAATACCAGACCACCTTACCTGCCTTCTGAGAAACCTGTATGGAGGTCAAGAAGCAATAGTTAGAACCAGACATGGAACAACAGACTGGTTCAAAGTTGGGAAAGGAGTACATCAAGGCTGTATATTGTCACCCTGCTTATTTAACTTCTATGCAGAGTACATCATGTGAAATGCTGGGCTGAATGAAGCTCAAGCTGGACTCAAGATTGCTGGGAGAAACCACATAAACTCAGATATCCAGATGACACCACCCTAATGGCAGAAAACAAAGAGGAACTAAAGAGCCACTTAATGAAGGTGAAAGAGGAGAGTGAAAATCTGGTTTAAAACTCAATATTCAGTAAACAAAGGTCATGACATCCAGTCCCATCAGATCAGATCAGATCAGTCGCTCAGTCGTGTCCGACTCTTTGTGACCCCATGAATCGCAGCACGCCAGGCCTCCCTGTCCATCACCAACTCCTGGAGTTCACTCAGACTCACGTCCATCGAGTCAGTGATGCCATCCAGCCATCTCATCCTCTGTTGTCCCCTTCTCCTCTTGCCCCCGATCCCTCCCAGCATCAGAGTCTTTTCCAATGAGTCAACTCTTCGCATGAGGTGGCCAAAGTACTGGAGTTTCAGCTTTCGCATCATTCCTTCCAAAGAAATCCCAGGGCTGATCTCCTTCAGAATGAACTGGTTGGATCTCTTTGCAGTCCAAGGGGACTCTCAAGAGTCTTCTCCAACACCACAATTCAAAAGCATCAATTCTTAGGCGCTCAGCTTTCTTCACAGTCCAACTCTCACATCCGTACATGACCACAGGAAAAACCATAGCCTTGACTAGACAGACCTTTGTTGGCAAAGTAATGTCTCTGCTTTTGAATATGCTATCTAGGTTGGTCATAACTTTCCTTCCAAGGAGTAAGGGTCTTTTAATTTCATGGCTGCAGTCACCATCTGCAGTGATTTTGGAGCCCAGAAAAATAAAGTCTGACACTGTTTCCACTGTTTCCGCATCTATTTCCCATGAAGTGATGGGACCCGATGCCATGATCTTTGTTTTCTGAATGTTGAGCTTTAAGCCAACTTTTTCACTCTCCTCTTTCACTTTCATCAAGAGGCTTTTTAGTTCCTCTTCACTTTCTGCCATAAGGGTGGTGTCATCTGCATATCTGAGGTTATTGATATTTCTCCTGGCAATCTTGATTCCAACTGTGTTTCTTCCAGTCCAGCGTTTCTCATGATGTACTCTGCATATACGTTAAATAAACAGGTGACAATATACAGCCTTGATGTACTCCTTTTCCTATTTGGAACCAGTCTGTTGTTCCATGTCCAGTTCTAACTGTTGCTTCCTGACCTGCATACAGATTTCTCAAGAGGCAGGTCAGGTGGTCTGGTATTCCCATCTCTTTCAGAATTTTCCACAGTTTATTGTGATCCACACAGTCAAAGGCTTTGGCATAGTCAATAAAGCAGAAATAGATGTTTTTCTGGAACTCTTTTGCTTTTTCCATGATCCAGCGGATGTTGGCAATTCATGGCAAATAGATGGGGAAAAAATGGAAACAGTGACAGACTTTATTTTTTTGGGCTCCAAAATCACTGCAGATGCTGACTGCAGCTATGAAATTAAAACATGCTTGCTCCTTGGAAGAAAAGCTATGACAATCCTAGATAGCATATTAAAAAGGAGAAACATGACTTTGTCAACAAAGGTTCGTATAGTCAAAGCTATGGCTTTTCCATTAGTCGCATATGGATGTGAGAGTTGGACCATAAGAAAAGCTGGATGCTGAAGAACTGATGCTTTTGAATTGTGATGTTGTGCTGGAATACTCTTGATACTGCATATTGACTGCATATTGCAAACCAGTCAATCTTTCCACAGCATCATCTTTCAGGATCTGGAATAGCTCAACTGAATTCTGACTGCTGGGAAACCAGTGAGGAACTCCACCTGACAAAGGTCATGAGGAAGGAGGCTTGGCTCACTGGAAAAGACCTTGAGCTGGGAAAAGAAATTCAGGAGGAGACCCCAAAACCAGAGTCTGCCTGGTTGGATGTTGTGTCATCACCCACACCTCTGAGTTTATGGGGGCTCAGGGAGATACCTCTCTGAAAAAAGCCTGGTGTTTGCAGCTCCAGTTAATAATTCCTGAGTCAGACAGTGTGAACAGCAACAAACTGTTGATTTTGAGATTATAATAAGCCTGCCTGAATATTTTTTCTACAGCCACATGTGATTGTTCAGAGCCTCCCAACTGTGAAAGGCAGGAGATCTAGTCCAGCAACTGTCCAAACACAGATTCTTTTAAAAGTTAAAACATTGATTAGAAATTGTAAATTTTGTTTATGAAAAAGATCCTGGTATTTTAAATTTTTGGGCCAATGTTTGCTTTTTTTTTTTTTATTCCCAATTTTACCTTATTTTGTCTCTGGCAATGTATTGATTAATATAAAATGAATAAGTAGTAGGTTTAATGTTTGTAACCTGGGACCCTTGAGTTAATTCTTTTTTTACCATCCCTATAGCCCACCACACCTTTGCCCTGTAGGAATGCAACTTTATCTAATGCTTTTGGATGGTGGCTCCTGACCAATCACCTTTAGAGAAAATAAGTTTTCTGAAGAAATTCTCTTAAATGTTAACAGGCCTCTCCCCAGAAGATGATAAAATCACCTAAGCTTTTGCATATGATAAGTTTGCAGGAAGAAAGCCTGGCTTGCTGCCTGACTCATCTTTCCCCCAAATCCTCTATATGTAACTTTAGTATAAAAACTACTTTGTTTTCCTTCTGGCTTGTTCACTCTGTAACTTGGTCTCACCATGTCGTTCTTTCTCATACCTTCTGGCTGAATTATTCATTCTTTTTTCTCCACTGAATTTACTCACTTGCTATCCTTATTTACCAGCCTCTTTTTATCCATTCAATTTCCTCACTGAGCTATCCTCATTCTATTACTCTTTATATCCTAAACAGTGCATTTAATTAACAATTGTTTCCGTGATCTTTCCCTTCTGGTTTCTCTCCTTGTGTATACCCTGGATCAGCCGGGCTGGATCATAAGGCAGTTCTATTTCCAGTTTTTAAGAGACTCCCACTGGACTCCATAACAAACCAGTTTGCAATCCAAGGAAATCAACTGTGAATATTCATTTTTCAAGGACTGATGCTGATGCAGCAACTAATACTTTGGCCACCTTTTGATGTGAAGAGCCAGCTCACTGGAAAAGACCTTGATGCTGGGAAAAGGTTTTGATTTGCAGGAGGAGAATAACAACAGATGTTGAGATCTTTGGATGATTTCATAGCCATCTGGACATGAGTTTGAGAAATCTCTAGATAGTTCTTTGGACATTTTTTGATTGGCCTGGTGTATTTTTCAGTCCATGGCTGTAGGAGAGTCAGACACGACTTTTGAGCAAGTTGTTTGTTGATTTTGAGCATTATAATAATATTTTTCCCATTTTTGTCTGTCTTTTCACTTAGTCACAATAGGTCTCTCGGTTTTCATAATGGGAAATAGCATAAGAAGGTTAGTCCAGTCAATTTGTTTATTTTTGCTTTTATTTCCAATATTCTGGGAGTTAGGTCACTGAAGATCCTGCATATTTGTATCACTACCCAGGCAACTGCAAATTTTGTTTATCCAAAAAGATCCTGGTAAGGATTAAATTATAGGAGAATGCTTTTCATTAGCAGATTTTCATTTGGTAGGCTTTTATTTGTTGAATATATTATGTATGTATTCTTTTTCCAGCTTGCTTATATTGAGAATTAAGGGGAGATATTTGAAAGAGGTGAATGATAAAGGAATGAAGATGACTGGGTCAATAATATTATTAGACAGTTTTTGAAAGTGATTTATTTGCCATTTTGCTTTCAGATGATTTCTTTTTTAAAAATTAGATTAGCAGTTTAAAAAAATGCTTTTTAAAACTTGTTTCACTTTTTGTAAAGCATTTTCTTTTTGTAAGAGTCCCTTCATCACTGACTTCTCATGTGATGGTTATTTCCACTTCTTTCATCATCACAGAGGGCACAACTGTGCTCATTCCTGCAGCTGAGTTGGAGGGCTGTATTGATGTCTGGGCCCAAGGGTCTGTGCACCTAGTATTGTGTGTCAGAAGGACAGAGGGATGGCGCCAACCATCCTGCTGTGCGCCAGTAACTAGAATTAGTTACAAACCGATCGAATCCGTTGCAGCCAATTGGTAAACTAATTGGTAATTTTAGCTGTACATCTATATGTAGTTATCTGAATGCCTATAACGTTACTTTCAGAGCCACTTTTGTTCTGTTCATCCTGCTTAACAAAATAGCCTTCATAGCTGCAAGGAGAAAGATGTGCATCAGTGACTGGGAGGCTGCTCCAGCTGCTTGTCTTGTTTGTATTCCCTTGTTCGTAAAACATGACTCAGGTTACAGCTGCATGGTACCACTCTGATCATTTCTGATAACGGTGAGCTAAACATTCCTTAAAATAGGTTGTTTAAGCCACCAAATGCACTTTCTCTGTGCCAACTTGTATCAGAAGTATAGCTGCTTATATTCTTGCCTTTTAGGGGGTTTCTTCTTTTCTTTCAGTGAAAAGGGAAATCAGTAGACAACTTTTAAAGGAAATTATTGGGAATTAAATCTTTCTGTGCCCTAAAGTAGATCGCTTAAGTTAATGAATTTAATTAAAGAATTTGAATTGTATTAGAGTTGAGAAAAGGAAGTCAACTAAATTTTTAAAATTTTCCTTTTCCTGATCACAGAAAACTTTCATTACCAGTGATTTGGCAATAAGATTACCTTAGAAAGAAAATAAACAGTACTTCTATGTCAGGAGAGTCTTTTAAAGTAGAATATAATTTTTATGACTAAAGTGAGGTTGGTACTATATTTCATTTATGAATAACTTGGCATATATTTATTATTAGTCTTGGGTCTGGTTTCCAAAGTGTACCTGTATGTTTAAAAAAAAAAAAATTGTAAGTGAAAAGTGTTCTTGAGGTCTTTGAGGCCCACTGATACTAAACCATGAGTCCAGTACTTTGTTATGGAAAAGTAATATATTTTTAAAACAAATAACCGTCTTTATAGCTGGCTGTCATTTTCTGATCGTCATCTTCTGGGAGAATTGGAAAGTTGCCTTTTATAGTAAAGTGAGACTGGCATGTCTTTACAGTAAGATGAGAATACTATGATACTGGTAAAGTGAATACACTTTAAAGTTCTTTGTCTTAGCATTTAAGACGAAACATGGCAACTATGGCCAATTAAGCAATGTCCGCACATAGCTAAACCTGACATCAATTCCCTTTTGTCAGACGTGGAGTGGATTTTAGTGGCTTATGCTTTTAAATCTTTCTTGTGTAAAATTTTCATTGCTACTCTCATGTAAAACTAGTCAGTGCTAAGAAAAAAGTCTTTGCGAGATGAGTAGAATGTAGTGTCACAGTAATGTGATTTTGGATTTTCTAAAGAGGAAAATTAGAGTGCAGAAATAACTGAATTAGAAGTGATTCCTGTGAAATCCAGTCAGTTTGAAATGTATTTTGTAATTGGAGGCTTAGTGTCTGTGCAAATGCTGTATTTGATAAACAGAATGCAGGTAACCCATATTATTAAAACTGGTTTTACATCATGCATAATTATAATGGCCTTTGATATATTCAGCTTTGTATCATTTGCCTTAGAAATGCTGGTAAAATTTTAAACATTTACTTTTCCAAATATATTTCTTTTTAAACTGATGATTTCACATATATGTTAGCAGAATTAAAGATTATTTAAAAGACTAACAGTTATTATTTTTTAAATTTGATTTCAGAAAGCTTCAGTTTAGTAGTAAATGTAAAAAATGTTGATGAAGAACACTGGAGGGAAGCATGCCCTTGATAATGGATTTGCTAGTAACTTTTTTCATTCCTATCTTTTCTTCTTTTTATTTTTCTTGCTGCTGGTATAGAACATCTTGGAGGTATGACTTAGCAGAAAGAGCAGTGGGCCAGGAGTCAATGCAGTGGGGCTTGGGTTCTGTGCTGTCACAACCAGATCACTAAACTCATGTTATCTTAAAATTAAGTGGCTGACTATAGACTATGTGACTTCTTCATTCATAAGAGAATCCTCTGAAATTTACTCATTATGTAACATCTTTTGTCACTAATAGTTTTACTTATTCAGCCCATTCTTTAGAATAAAAATTTCTAAACAAGACTGGAGAGGGTAGAAATTTGCTTTAAGAGGGATTGTAGATTATAATTAATTTCTGTCATAAAGTACCACTGATAAATGTTACATTGGACATCTGAGGGAATAATCTTCTGTTTAATTCACTCAGGCTAAAGAGCAGCATTTGCTAGCATGCTATTGATGTTTCAAATCACTGAATACCTCTCTCTTCTGGTTTGAATTTCATTGATTCAGTGTTTTGACACATTGTGGATTTCTAACAAATTTTATTTTGGTGAGTAAATCATAGAATCTTAGAACTGTTAGTACAGTTGTCTAATCCACCTACCCATTATACGGTTACCCTTGACCGTATTCCCTCTGGTAAATAATTCTCTTTTTGAGACAGCTCTGGCAGGTGAAAATCTGTCATTTTCACTGAGTGTTCTTTGTTCTATAACTTGTATTTATGTGGAAATAATATAATCCCTTTTATGACAACCTCTCTTATGTGAAGATGTTTATCATACCATCCCATTAGTCTTTAAGCCTAGTCATCCAGTTCTTACTGTAGTTCCTACTATGATGTGATGTTAAAATCTTCCTTATTATCACACTTGGTTTATTGTGTTCTACTTTATCTATCTATCCTCCTTAAATTGTGCTTACCATGGCTTAGTGGCTAGCAAGTAGCTAGCAATAGAATTAGACTCTAGCTGATTAAATAGAAAAATTAATTCTTTGAGAGGACAGGTCACAGATTTGATACTAAAACCCATGAATCAGGGTTAGAAAATAGGCAGAAACCAGGGAGGTTCTGCAGAGAAACATCTGGCTAGGATGTATTGCTGTTTTTTTAAATACCACCATTTCCTCTTTATCTTTGCCTTGCTTGCTTGAGATTCAGAGTCCCAGGCAAGTGAGTCTGATTGGTTAAGTTCCAATCATATTACTGTGCTTAACTGTCAAGTAGTAGAGAGCAGGAAGATCTTCTCCTTTTATGTCTGTACAAAAACCCAATTCCCCAAACTAGAAAGAGAGTAGAAATTCAGGTTAGCAGTAAAAAAAATGTTTCACATAGACAGAAAACCCACAGAGGAAGTGGTCTCATTTTACCTTATGCTGATCAGACCCCCAGCCTTTTCATAGTTGCTATTATAATTGTATTATTGAAGTGTGAGGCCATATTCAGTTTTTCCTCTGGCTCAGCAAACTATTTACTCAACTTGAGTTTAGTGTCAAGTGAAATTACAGTCTTTTTTATATGTGTCATGTGTTGTTAAGACCAACCTGCTCTGACTGATATTTTACTTGCACAGTTAGTTACTGGATCAAAGGGTAGAATCAGAAACTTATCATTTAAAAATATCTCATCTTTTTAGATTTGCCACATTACTATAACCTGTCCATGCTGCCCAATAGAAATATAACATGAGCCACATATGTACTTCTAAATTTCCTACTTGTTACGTTAAAAAGACAAAAAGAAACATATGAAAATAACTTACATAATATTTTAAATTTAACCCAATACATCAAAAATTATTTCAACATGTAATGAGTATGAATATTATTATTTTTACTATGATCATTATTATTAAGATATTTTACATTCTTTCTTTTTGGTCAGAGTCTAAGTTCAGAGTAGCTGCCTTTCATGTACTTCATAACCACGTGTGGCAAGTGATTACCATATTGAACAATGCAGATTTATATATTTTTTGAATTCTTTTGTCTGTGGTGGACTTATTTCATTTGTAAATAAATGAATGAGCATACCCTGTATTTCTTTATCAAATACCCTGTATTTCTTTTATCATAACTGGTAAAAATGTTTGGATAGAGGGACTTTTCGTATCTCTGAGGATAACTGGAAGAGCTAGGTGATAAATAATAAATCTACAGACAGCTTAGGGAGAGTGAAGAATTCTTAAGCAGAAGAATAGTAGGAGCACGATCCAGGAAAAGATAGAAATCCTTAGGGGGAAGTCTCAGCAATAGTAATCTGAGTAATTTATTGGTCAGAGGACAAATTATAGTAGAAATTAGGAAATATTTTGAACTGAATAACAAAAATAATATATGTGAGATGGAGCCTAAGTCATATCTGAAGGAAACTTTATAGTGCTGCTGCTGCTACTGCTGCTAAGTCGCTTCAGTCGTGTCCGACTCTGTGCGACCCCATAGACAGCAGCCTACCAGGCTCTGCTGTCCCTGGGATTCTCCAGGCAAGAACACTGGAGTGGGTTGCCATTTCCTTCCCCATTGCATGAAGGTGAAAAGTGAAAGTGAAGTTGCTCAGTCGCAACCGACTCGTGGCGACCCCATGGACTGTAGACCACCAGGCTCCTCCATCCATGGGATTTTCTAGGCAAGAGTACTGGAGTGGCTTGCCATTGTCTAAAATGCATATAATTTCTGGAATAAAATAAAGGCTGAAAGCCAATGATCAAAATATCCAGCTTAAGAAGTTAGGGGAAAAAGTAAACTAAACCCAGAGACATCAGAAGGAAGAAAATGATAAAGAGCAGAAATTAATAAAATAGAACGGTCATACATCAGACATTATCATCAAAGTCAGAAGCTGCTGTGGTTAATCAAGAAAAGAAATTAGAAAGTATGGAAACTAGTATCAGTGATGAAAAAGATAATATTACTACTAACATTGCTATCAGATATGAAAAAGGTAACTGACTGCAGGTCCTATAGAACATTAAAAAGACAAGAGATCCTTCTCTATTCTCTTGTTCTCCCACCTCATTAAAAAAAATATGGATTAGAAGTAGCTGGCAGATGTGGGTTGGTCGCATAAGAAATATTAAGAAAATAAGATATTGAATATAAAGGGAATAAAATTTCTCATTTTCAGAGAAAGGATTTACAATATGGAAAGGGAGAAGTTTAGAATGAACTATAGGTGATTGACGTGAAGAGCTGACTCACTGGAAAAGACCCTGATGCTGGGAAAGATTGACGGCAAGAGGAGAAGGGGAAGACAGAGGATGAGATGGTTAGATAGCATCACTGACTCAATGGACATGAATTTGAACAAACTTAGGAAGATAATGAAGAACAGGGAAACCTGGCGTGCTGCAGTTCACGGTGTCACAAAGAGTCAGACGCTGCTTAGCGACTGAACAACAACAACAAATAGGTGATTGAATTTGGAAGCATTGGTATGAGCTTAAATTTCTTTTAAAATACCTGTACACAGCTAGGTACAGAAATAGGTGTAGATGTGTTCATGTGTATGTTTGTTTTTCTACTGTCTGCTTTTGCTTCATTGACTACACCAAAGCCTTTGAATGTGTGGATCACAACAAAATGGAAAATTCTTAAAGAGATGGGAATATGAGACCACCTTCCCTGCCTCCTGAGAAACCTGTATGCAGAACAAGAAGCAGCAGTTAGAATGGGACTGGTTCAAAATTAGGAAAGGAGTACATTAAAGCTGTATATTGTTACCCTGATTATTTACTTATATGCAGAGTACATCATGCGAAATGCTAGGCTGGGTGACTTACAAGCTGGAATCAAGAGTGTGGGGAGAAATATCAATAATCTTAGATGTGCAGTTGATACCACTTTAATGGCAGAAAGCAAAGAGAACTAAAGAGCGTCTTGATGAGGGTGAAAGAGGAGAGTGAAAAACTGGTTTAAAACTCAACATTCAAAAAACAAAGATCATGGCCATCCATTCCCATCACTTCATGGCAAATAGATGGGAAAAAGTGGAAACAGTGACAGATTTTATTTTCTTGGGCTCCAAAATCACTGTGGACAGTGACTGCAGGCATGAAATTAAAAGACACTTGCTCCTTGGAAGAAAAGCTATGACAAAACCTAGACAGCGTATTAAAAAGCAGAGACATCAGTTTGCTGACTAAGATCCATCTCCTCAAAGCTATGGTTTTTCCCATAGTCATGTATGGATGTGAGAGCTGGACCATAAAGAAGTCTGAGCGCAGAAGAATTGATGCTTTCAAACTGTGGTTTGAAAAGACTTGTGAGTGTCCCTTGGACAGCGGGGAGATAAAACCAGTCAATCCTAAAGGAAATCAACCCTAAATATTCATTGGAAGGACTGATGTTTAAGCTGAAGTTTCAATACTTTGGCCACTTGAATCAAAGAGCCAGCTAATTGGAAAAGACCCTGATGCTAGGAAAGATTGAGGGCAGGAGGAGAAGGGGGCGACAGAGGATGAGATGGCTGGATGGGTCACCACCTCAGTGGGCATGAATTTGAGCAAACTCCACGAGATAGCAACTGAACAACAACAGCTGGGAGTGCCCTGAAGCTCTGACGCACCAGTATCAGTGAGCACGTGAAATACCTGATCTTTAGGTATTTATATCACTTAGGTCAATATATCAGTCTCCAATGAAAAGAACCAGAACTGCTTAGAGAAACGGCTGATTCCAGGGCAGGGCCAGCGAAAATACAGGATGAGCCTGAAAAATCTTTTTGTGACAGAAAGTAGGAAATGATCTGACGCAATGGTAACATGTCAGAAATACGTAAGAGCCAGCATCAGCAACTTCCCATTTGCCAAATCTAGGACAATTCAAGTATTAAAATAAACAATGATAGTAATGGATCATTGAAGAATATAGAAATTGATGAATCCATACTATTATGAATAAGTAAATTAATAAATAGTCAAATAAGGGAAAGCACCTTTTCTATAATAGAATGCTAAGTAATAAATGTAGAAGGAATGATGGAATTAGAAAACCATTATTTAGAAATTATTATAATAATTTATCCAGGCAAGAATCACCAATGGATCTTAAATTAGTGAAATTTGTTGAAGAACATGATATTTATAGTTATAGAATATCTCCCTAAAAGGTAGCTTTCAAGTACAGAGAAAAATAGGAAGTTTAAGCAGGGAGTTGTTAGATACCACTTATCAAATTATCAAATTTATTATCATTAGTAATAGGACATATACATAGTGGGTGCCTCTTTATATTAGGCACTGAGAAGACCACAGCATCACTAATGTGGTATTCCTGATAATTCATTTAATTTGACCTTAAATTGATTGACATATTACAAAATAACTGCCTGTATTCTTTAAAAATATGAGGTCATGAACGACTGAGGAAGAGCAGTAATAGAATGAAAAAGACAGGACAGTTAAATACAAGTGTGATTCTCAGTAGGACCTTGGATTAGATTATTTTTCTTCTCTAAAGCCACCCTGATTACTTAACTTATATGCAGAATACATCACATGAAATGCCAGGCTAGATGGCTCACAAGCTGGAATCAAGATTGAAGGGAGAAATATCAATAACCTCAGATATTATGCAGATGACCCTAATGGCAGAAAATGAAAAGCAACTAAAGCGTTTTTTTTTTTTTTTTTGATGAAGGTGAAAGAGTAGAGTGAAAAGCTGGGTTAAAACAAACATTCAAAAAAATGAAAATCATGGCATCCAGTCCCATCACTTCATGGTAAATGGGTGGGGGATAAATGGAAACAGTGAGAGATTTTGTTTTCTTGGGCTCCAAAATCACTGCGGTTGGTGACTGCAGGCACAAAATTAAAAGATAGTTGCTTTTTGGAAGAAAAGCTATGACAAACCTAGATAGCATATTGAAAAGCAGAGACATCACTTTGCCAAGAAAGGTCCATCTAGTCAGAGCTATGGTTTTTCCAGTAGTCATGTACAGATGTGAGAGTTGAACCCTCAAGAAGGCTGAGCACTGAAGAATTGATGCTTTCAAAGCTGTAGTGCTGGAGAAGACTCTTGAGAGTCCCTTGTTTAGCAAGGAGATGAAACTAGTCAGTCCTAAAGGAAATCAATTCTGAATATTCACTGGAAGGACTGATGCTTAAATTGAAGTTTCAGTACTTTGACCAGCTGATGCAAAGAGCTGACTCATTGGAAAGGACCCTGATATTGGGGAAAATTTAGGGGAGGAGGAGAAGGGGGCGACAGAGGATGAGATGGTTGGATGGCATCATTGACTCAGTGGACATGCTGGTGCTGCTGCTACTGCTGCTAAGTCGCTTCAGTCCCGTCCGACTCTGTGCGACCCCATAGATGGCAGCCCACCAGGCTCCACTGTCACTGGGATTCTCCAGGCAAGAACACTGGAGTGGGTTTCCATTTCCTTCCCCAATGCGTGAAAGTGAAAAGTGAAAGTGAAGTCACTTTGAAAACTTTGAAGAAAACATAGATGTAAATCTTTGTAACCTTGGAGTAGGCAGTACTTTCTCAAATGTTATACCCAGAGCACAAGTAACCAAATAAATATGTAAATTGAACTTTATCTAAATTTAAAACTTACATGTGTTATTAGGACACTCACAAGTAAAGAGACAGCTCACAGAATGAGAGAAAATATTTTCAAACAATATGTCTGATATGTTTAATATACAAAATATATGAAAAATTCCTGCAGTTCAAAAATAAAAAAGACAAATAGCCCAGTTAAAAAATGGGCAAAGAATTTGAATAGACACTTTTGCATAGATGATATACAAATGTCCATAAACACATGAATATGTGCTCAACATTTTTAGTCATCAGGGAAAATCAAATAAAAACAACAGTATCGCTTTACTGTCATTAGGTTGACTAGAGTCAAGAAGTCAGAAAATAGCATATGTTGGTAAGGATTGAAGGAGATGCAACCCTCTCATATTGCTAGTGGCAATGTAAAATGGTACAGCTACTGGTGAAAAAAATTTTGGTAGTTAATGTTAAATGTTAGAGTTACCATATGGCCCAGGAAATCCACTTCCATTTATATACCCAAGAGAATTAGAAACATGTGTTCACATAAAACCTTGTACATGAATGTTCACAGCCAGCAGCATTCATAATAGGAAAAAAGTGAGAACAGCCTAAATATCCATCAACTGAAAGTGAATAAAAGAAGTTGTGTTTACACAGTTATTTAGTTATAGAAAGGAATGGAGTACAGATGCATGCTACCAGGTAGATGAGCCTTGAAAACATTCAGTTCAGTTCAGTTGCTCAGTTGTGTCCAACTCTTCACGACCCCATGGACCACAGCACACCAGGCCTCCCTGTCCATCACCAACTCCCAGAGCCTCAAACTCACCTCCACTGAGTTGGTGATGCCATCCAACCATCTGATCCTCTGTCGTCCCCTTCTCTTCCTGCCTTCAGTCTTTCCCAGCATCAGGGTCATTTCAGATGAGTCAGCCCTCCGCATCAGGTGGCCAAAGTATTGGAGTTTCAGCTTCAACATCAGTCCTTCCAATGAACACTCAGGACTGATCTCCTTTAGGATGGACTGGTTGGATCTCCTTGCAGTCCAAGGGACTTTCAAGAGTCTTCTCCAACACCACAGTTCAAAAGCATCAATTCTTCTGTGCTCAGCTTTCTTTATAGTCCAGCTCTCACATCCATACATGACTACTGGAAAAACCATAACCTTGACGAGACGGATCTTTGTTGGTAAAATAATGTCTCTGCTTTTTAATATGCTGTCTACGTTGGACATAACTTTCCTTCCAAGGAGTAAGCATCTTTTAATTTCATGGCTGCAATCACCATCTGAAGTGATTTTGGAGCCCCCAAAATTAAAGTTAGCTACTGTTTCCACTGTTTCCCCATCTATTTGCCATAAAGTGATGGGACCGGGTGCCAGGATCTTCGTTTTCTAAATGTTGAGCTTTAAGCCAACTTTTTCACTCTCCTCTTTCATTTCATCAAGAGGCTCTTTAGTTCTTCTTCACTTTCTGCCATAAGGGTGGTGTCGTCTGCATATCTGAGGTTATTGTTATTTCTCCTGGCAGTCTTCCAGCTTTTGCTTCATCCAGCCCAGCATTTCTCATGAAAACATTATGCTAAAAGAAGCCGCCTTGAAAGACCACATATGATATGATTCTGTTTATATGAAATGTCCAGAACAGGCCAGTCCATAGATACAGAAGGTTGATCAGTGGTTTCCAAAGGCTGGGGAGAAGGGAAAATGGGGAATGACTGCTAAAGGTTTCTTTTGGGGGATGATGAAAATGTTTTGGAATCAGTTGCATAATTCTGTGTATATATGGTGCACAGCTCTGAATTGCATAATTTAAAATGGTGAATTTTATAGTCTGTGAATTATATCTCAATAACAAATTGAGGAAAAAAAGCCTGTATTATGCACATTCTTCTAGAACATAGAAAAATAGAGAATTCCTTTCAGCATGACTTTGATAACCAAAACCGTTATGAGAAAGGAAAATGTAGGCCACACTGAAGTACAGATGCTTAAGTCCTAAACCAGATAACGATGTATTGAATCTAGTGATTTGAAAATTGGACAGTACATCACAATCAAGTCAGGTTCTTTGCAGTCCTGCAGTGTTCCTTTAACATTTGAATATGAAATTAATGTTATTTACCAGATTAGATGAATGAAGATGAAAAATCATATGATCATGTCAGTGATTTTGGAAAAATACTTTGTGAAATTCAGCACCCATTCATGATAAAACTAGTAAACTGAGAATAAAAAGGAGCATCCTTAGTGACATAAGGAATCTTCCAAAAATTCTAGAGTAAACATCAAGCTTAATGCTGAGATGTTGAGAGCTTTCCTTCTGAAATTGTGAATGAGACAAGATCGGCCACTATCTTTATTTCTTTTCAGCCTTGTGCCAGCACAGGAATAAGAGAATAAGACATAAAAGATATGAGACGTGTGGAGAAAAGTATGTCATTATTTACAGATCACATATATATGTATACACACACAATAAACACACTTAGGAGATCCAGGAAAATCAGCATTAACTGAAAAAAAATTTAAAGCAACTACCATTTATTTTAGGGTTGAGTCTAACAAAAGATATGTAAGACCTCTACACAGAAAAATATAATACATTATGAGTAAGATAAATATATAGCTCTATATATAAATATATAGAGCTATAGGTCTGTAAAGACTAGAAAAACAATGTTATAAGAATATCAGTTTTCTTTCAGTTCCTGTATAGAATCAGTGCAAATGCAATTAAAATTCTATTTTTTTTTACCCTTGAGAAGTTGACAAGCTGATTCTAAAATTTGTATGGAAATGCAAAAAGGGCTGGAATTTGCCTAGACAACTTTGAGGTCAAAGATAAAGTTGGAGAATTTACTGAATTTTGAGATTTATTTTAGAGCCGTAACAGTGCATGATAATTTACTGCTGGTATAAGAATAGACCAATGTAACAGAAGAGATATTCTAGACACAGACCCATGCTTTAAAAGATAATTTTGGAGAAATCTTCCTGACCTTGTGATAGGAAAAGAATACATAAAAATAACACAAATAGTATCAGTCTTTAGATAAAACAGTCATAAATTAGACACCTTAAAATTTGGAATTTCTGTTCATCAAAAGATTCCATTCCATTAGGAGAGTGAAAAGGCAAGCTTATATGTGCTGCACATAGAATCAACAATAGGCACATATCCAAAAGAAGTTCTTCTGCACATCAGAAAGAGAAAGACACTAGAAAAACAGGATGAGTCTTGAATAAGCACTTTACAAAAAGAAGTTGGCCAATAAGCATATGAAAAAGTGCTGACAATCATTAATAATCAGCGAAACACATACTAAAACCAAAATGAAACCATTGCAGCGTCATCAGCCAGAATGGCTCAGGTTAAAAACACAAAAAGAAGACCCAAAATGGACAATTCCAGGTATAGATGAGGGTTGCTGCTGGGTGTGGCAACCACTTTGGAAAATAGTTTGTTACTGTATATGCAAGTGGAACATAGGCCTACTCTGTGACTCAGCAGTTACACTCTTGATCATACACTCAACAGAAATAATACATATGTGCAGTGAACATGTACATGAGTAATAGCATATAACTTGTAATATCCCAAATTTGGAAATTACTTCAATATGCATCAACATTAGATTGTGTAAATATTCGGTAAATAAATATTAAAATAAATACCAACCAATAAATTTTGATAAACTGTAAATTGGGTAAATAAGTGTTAATAGAATACTGTTCAGTAGTGACCTTGGAATATGACAGTAAGTGAATGGCAGGTACGTTCTGCTATATGGATGAATCTGATAAACAAATGTATGACAGAAACCACAAAATAATACACAGTCTATGAGTTCATTTTATGAATTTCAAAATAAAACTCTTAGAAGTCAAAGCAGTGGTTACTTTGGAACAGTGATTAAGAGGGGGACATCAGGGAACTTTTATTAGAGACTGATGGTGTTAAATTTTTTGTCTTGGATGGTGGTTGCATGAGTCCTTACTTTGAAATAATTTATCAGTACATTTATGTTTCATGTACTTTTCTGTTTATTAAATATAGCAATAAAAAGATTAAAAAAATATTCAGTTGAGAAAGTCTTGAGAAGGAATATCAATACCATCTCTTGGTCTTTAGACTGTGAGCTTCACTAATTTCTTACCAAACAGAATGAAAATAACCCCCTACGCCCAGATATTGGTAGGTTTTGCTGCTTCCTCAGTGAGGAGTTTTAGTGTAAAAATTATTAATTCCTAAGTCCTTTACTCTAAAATTTTTTTTCTTGAAGCTCTTTAGTTTCAGAATGGAATCTAATGTTTGTTTGTTTTGAATTAGGAGGTGCTGATGATGCTGGATAACTATGTAAGAGATTTCAAAGCATTAATTGACTGGATTCAACTTCAGGAAAAGCTGGAGAAGACAGATGCTCAAAGCAGGTAATGAATTCTGGTCTTTATATTTATAGCAGCTGGCAGATTCTAAAGCATTTATTAAAATTGACAGTGAACTTGACCTCAGCTTAACTGGAAACTTGTCTAAATCTAAAAGTTGGGAGCTGCATTTCTCAAGTTCAGTAACAAGTATTTTATTGGGTACCTACTAGTGCAAGGCACTTGTTATCTTGTACAGCAATGTAACTGCTGAGTAAGATATACTTACTACTTTCATGAATTTGTAGTCTAAGGGTGGGATAAAATAGAACTGATTACTATGAAAAAATTGTCAATATTATAGGTGTCCAGAGGACAGAGTCATATCTCCTTTGGGGAATAGATCAGGAAAGATTTTGAGGAGATTGTAGAAGTGTTTAAAAAATGTGATGGATTTTAATAAAGTTGGCCTTTCAGATGAAGGGAATAAGGACAGCTATAGAAGTTCAGGGTGCATGTGAAGTGACAGTAAAGTAGGGAAAAGTATAGTATTTCTTCTTAAGGCAGTAGGCAGTGGGGGAAATTGATGAGACTAGGGGAGTAATGAAAGATCAGAGCTATTTTAGAAACCTTTGTTTGGAATCAGCACACACAGAGCTGCACTGTGCGCTGCTCACAGCACACCTTCATTTGGAATCGGTCTCTGGGACTACTGTGGTGAAGAAAAACAGATGCAGTCCTGCCCTCATGAAGTGTGCAGTGCATTGACAGGAAACACTGAGGTTAAATACTTATCTGTGTACAAAGAGTCACCCTGAAGAAACATACTATACTTTGGGAGTATAGTAAAAGGTACCATCAACCAGTTGGTTAAGCCCAGGAGGATTTCCCCAAGGAGCTTATATTTCAGTGAGGCAGAATACCAAGAAGCAGTTAGCTTGACAAGGAGAAAAGAAAAATGTAATCCCAGGTAGAGGTGACAGTATAGGATATCCTGGAGGTACAGGAGAGCACAGAATAGTCCAGGAGTTCAGAGTTTAACAGTGTTGGAGTGAATAGAACAGGCAAAGAGTAGCATGAGATGAACCTAGAGAGGTAGGCGGAGACCAGATTATGTAGGACTTTGTAGACGTGATAAACACTTTAGTGTTTATTTTGGGCCATAAAGGTTTTTAAGTAAGGAAATTACATATCAGACTTGTTTGTTTGTTGTTTTTTTTTTAAAGATCTTTCTGACTGTAGTGTGGGAAGGTTGAGATTCAGCAGTATAGTTTATAGATTAGATGCTGGCTACTCAGGCTCGAGGAAGGGCAGTGGGGAGAGCCGAGACATATTCCAGAGATGGATAATCCAACTGTATTTAGTATTGTTTTGGTTATGTGCACAAGCAAAAGAACAATTTGCTATTTAGACTTAGAAGTAAAGCCTGAGCTTTTGTGAAGTGGGTCAATTCACATGAAGCTACAGTGATGCCCTTTTACCCAGAGAAAACAGGCCTAGGCTGATTCTTTTCCTTGGATTTAACCTTGGTTCAGTCTCAGTGAGTGGAGCTGTCCTGTGGAGAAGGCATCGTCCTAGTCTGTCAACCCCAGGGGAAAACCAAGTGAGTGAAGGAATCCCAAGGGAAAAATCCAGGAAGTCTTGGTTCCCAGGAAACCAAATTCAGGGAAACTAGTTGTCTTTGCAATAAGCAGTTTCACCTTTACCCCTTGATAATAGGTTATTAGTTTGGATGGGAGTGGGGGATACATTCTTTAGTGGGGTTGAACCAGATCATCATCCTCATTTGGAATTGGTGACTGTATTGCCCTTGAAAAGATAAGCAGAGGAAATCAGGTTCAAAGAAAACAGAATAGATGTACAGAGAGGGCAAAAATGAGGGGAATCGTCTGGTCTTTCAGAGTTTGAGAGTGTTGCTTTAAAGCCTGCCTCTTCCAGACCTAATCCCCATGAGCCACCTTGAGGATGTCCTTATCCTTGTAAGTTTATATCCTTGCAATAAATCTTCATTTTCTTTTTTATTTAGCTTTATGAAGTTTCTGTTCCTTGTATCCAAAAAGAGTCTGTAATGTAACTGTCAATGCATTATAGAAGCTAACTAGTTTTTTTTTTCTTGCTTGCGAACTCCAGGCTAGCAGTGGCTATGTTGAAGATTGAGAAAGATTCTGAGGCCAACTCCAAGCTTAACAGCTATGCCTATCTGGGCACCATGGTTCAAAAATATACCTGAGGCAACACTTCAAAAAAATACATCTTATTTATTTGGCTGCATTGGATCTTAAGTTGCAGCATGCAGGATCTTTCATTGTGGCACATAGACTCTCCAGCTGCAAGGTGTGGGCCCCAGAGCATGTGAACTTCAGTAGTTGTGACAGAGGAGCTCTCTAGTTGTACAGGGGCTTAGTTGCTCCAAGACATGTGAGATCTTAGTTCCCTGATAAGGGATAGAACCCATGTCCTCTGCATTGTAAATCGGATCCTTAACAACTGAACCACCAGAGAAATCCCTGAGGCAACTTTTTTTACCTTAAGAACTTCCCAGCATTTCTCTTCTTTGCCTCCTGAGGCAGCTCACAGATATAAGAAGCAATCTTTAATTTCCTGTGGGTGGCATTATCCATCTTTCATTCATCATCTCATGCATTTATTTCCCATATGATTTGGCAATAAATTATCAAAAGCTTTAGATTTTATTTGGATAAACATCTATATGAATTTTCTTGTTTTCTAGTAATTAGTATCATTTTTTAATGAGAGAAAAAAAAATCACAGTCACTAGATTGAATAAAGAGTAAGAGGCTAGGACATTTGGAGAGTTATGGAGGTCTGACTGAGGGCATAGGATAGAGAAGATATTGCTTGGGGAAATTTTTTTCAAGTAGAGATTATGCATCCTGTCAACTGATTGGTGTGGAGCCAGTGAAGAAGGAGGAATAGTTAGCTTTTCTAGCAAAGAACAGTGAAATGTTTATGATGTTGCTCTTGTGGGTAAGGTAGAGGATGAAGGTGTATTCTTCAGTTTAACCCTCAGCACTTTCTGTCTTGATCTCTGCTCTACACTCTTAGCTCTCCAGCAATACTGGATACAAGTAGCCAAAATTAGTACCATTGCCTTTTTAATGTGTTTTTAGCTGGGTGTATGGAAGCTTTTAAAATATAAGTAGTTTGTGTTGTGTCTTTGTAACCCCATAACCTGCTGTAGTGGACGGAAAATCCTGGACCATGCATCATCTGGAATTATTTACTGGTAATATGGTAAAGAACTTTCTGATAGTGTACCAAGGAAAAATTGTGATCTGCTTATGTTTTCATGCACTTAACAACAAAGAGAAAAGATTAGACTACCCTACCACTACCACCATTGCCATCACCTCTTTTCTCTTTTAATCTTTTGTGTGTCTTGAATTGGCAGACCAACTTCTTTGGCATGGGAAGTAAAGAAGATGTCCCCAGGACGTCATGTGATTCCAAGTCCGTCAACAGATAGAATCAATGTAACATCAAATGCTCGAAGAAGCTTAAATTTTGGGTGAGATGAACTCAAAAAAGGCTACTAAGGCTTACATTATAGTAAATAAATTTTTTGTGGACAATATACTTGTATTATAAAACTTGCATTTCACTATAAATATATTGTTGTATATGTTTTTGTTTATGTTTGAATAAAAAGTTAAAATCCAGGAAGAGTAAAGTTTTAACTTTTAGGAAGTATTTTATGTTCAAACATAGGATCCCGGAGTTAGAACTCAGAAACGTATTTCATGCTAAATGATTAGTAGCATGAATTGTCAATTTCACAACAGATGACCTAAATATATCATAAACTGTGTTATATGTCATATGGACAGTAATATATCTTTATACATTATAATCTTATCAACAGTTGTATAATTACTATTTTATAAAGTTGTCTTTTATATCACATAACAGAAGAGTTATAAGAAGAAATGAGGTTGTATTGTCTTTTGTATTTACCTACGTAGTTATTTACTTTGGTGGTTCTCTTTATCTCCTCATGTGGATTCAGGTTACTGTCTGGTGGCCTATCATTCAACTGGAGCTGTCTTTAATATATCTTATTAGGCAGGTCTGCTGGTAGCAGTTTTTATCAGGTTTTGTTTATCTGAGAATATCTTAATTTATCTTTGAATTTTTTGAAGGATAGTTTTGCTGTACATAGAATTCTTGATTGAGAGTGTTTCTGTTTCAGCACTTTGACTAT
Source organism: Bos mutus (assembly GCF_027580195.1). NCBI lineage: Eukaryota > Metazoa > Chordata > Mammalia > Artiodactyla > Bovidae > Bos > Bos mutus. The sequence continues at coordinate 31,202,820 of NC_091637.1, read as the reverse complement.
GTCCTCTCACTGCCTTCTGGCTTCCATGTCTTCTGATGAGAAATAAGGTGTTATTCTTACATAAGATACCTCAGTTCTCTCTCTTGATGCTCTCAAGATTCTCTCTTTGTCTTTTGTTTTCAGTAGTTTGATTATGATGTATTTAGGTGTGGAGTTTGTAGAGCTCTTCTAGATTTGTAGATAAGTGTTTTTCATCAAATTTAGTAAGTTTTTGTCCATTATTTCTACAGATACCCTTTCTGTCCCTTTTTCTCTCTCCTCTCCTCTGGAAATCCCACTCTTACTGAGAATGTGTTACTCATGATGGTGTTCCACAGTCTTTGAGACTCTGTTCAAATTTCTGCATTCATTTTTCTTTCTGTTTTTTGGGTTCAGTTCAGTCGCTCAGTCGTGTCTGACTCTTTGCGACCCCGTGAATTGCAGCATGCCAGGCCTCCCTGTCCATCACCAACTCCTGGACATCACTCAAACTCACGTCCATCGAGTTGGTGATACCATCCAGCCATCTCATCCTCCGTTGTCCCCTCCTGCCCCCAATCCCTCCCAGCATCAGAGTCTTTCCCAATGAGTCAACTCCTCGCATGAGGTGGCCAAAGTACCAGAGTTCAGCCTCAGCATCAGTCCTTCCAAAGAACACCCAGGACTGATCTCCTTTAGAATGGACTGATTGGATCTCCTTGCAGTCCAAGGGACTCTCAAGAGTCTTCTCCAACACCACGGTTCAAAAGCATCAATTCTTCGGCGCTCAGCTTTCTTCACAGTCCAACTCTCACATCCATACATGACCACTGGAAAAACCATAGCCTTGGTTATATAGTCTCAATTTACCTCTTTTTAAATTTGCTAGTTCTTTATTTTGCAAGCTTAATTCTACTGTTGAGCCCCTCTGGTGAATTTTTCATTTTCATTATTGTACTTTTCAACTCCAGAATACATATGTAGTTCTTTTAAAGTATTTATTTGTGTATTTATTTGATTGTGACAGGTCTTAGTTGCAGCACGTGGGATCTTCAGTCTTCATTGTTGCATGTGGGATCTTTAGTTGTGGCGTTTGGAGTCTACTTCCTTGACCAGGGATCAAACCTGAGCCCTGTGAACTGGGAACACAGAATCTAAGTCTCTGTGATTATTTTTCATATTTGATTTAATTTTTATTGATATCCAGTATTTGGTGAAACATTTTTCTCATACTTTATTTTTAGACGTGGTTGTGTTTTGTTCTTAAATATTCTTTGAACATATTTATAATAGCTCATTTAAAGTCTTTGTCTAGTAAGTCCAACGTTCAAGCTTCCTTCAGGACTTGTTTTGGTTGCTTTTCTTTTGTGTGTCTGTGGGTAGGCTATACTTCCTGTTTCTTTGCGTGTCTTATGGCTTTTGTTAAAAATTGGATATTTTAAATAGTATAGTGTGATAGCTCTGGAGATGATATTGCTACACTTTCCAGGATTTGTTGTCACTCTTCAGTGGTGGTGGCTTTGCTACTATTTGTTTGTTTAGTGACTTTCTTGAACTAGTCTTCTGAAGTCTAAGTGAAGTGAAGTGAAGTTGCTCAGTCGTGTCCGACTCTTTGGGACCCCGTGGACTGTAGCCTGCCAGGCTCCTCTGTCCATGGGATTCTCCAGGCAAGAATACTGTAGTGGGTTACCATTTCCTTCTCCAGGGAATCTTCCCGACCCAGGGATCGAACCCAGGTCTCCTGCATTGCAGGCAGACGCTTTAACCTCTGAGCCACCAGGGAAGCCACCTCTGTGTTTTTTGTTATTATAGTCACTGAAGTCTCTACTTAGTTATCTTAGTTGCCAGCTAATGATTTGACAGAGATTTCCTTAAATGCCTTGAACCAATAAGTCTCCTAGCTCTTTTCTAGTTTTAGGTGTGATCACCATGTCTTCAGTGCTCTGGAGTTTACAGTTCTAACTTTGCTCTCAATTCCTGCTTCCTCAGAGCCTCAAGGGCAGTCAGAGGTGAGAGATTAGAGCTGTTTCAGACCTTTCTTGAGTTTGCACACAACCCAGCGCATGTGTGTGGTCTTCTTGATTTCCAGGAATGTATTAGAGCTTTTCAAAGCCCCCCAAGGACTTCTCATTCTCCACCATTGCCTTTTAAGTTAGCCCCTGTTTGCCCCAAATGCCATTGATACCTCTGGCAGCTATGATGTTGTTCGTGAAAGTTATCACTGTTTTTTTCCTTAAATTTCCATAGCAAACTTCACTTTTAAAGATAAATATCTGTTTGGACTCGAGTTCTTTAGAGTGAGTCTTAACATTTGTAGTGTGAGGGTCAGTAAGTAGTTTGCTTGGTCAGTCATCTTTGTTCGGTTAAAACTTACCCTTTCTTCGTGGCTTCTCATTGTTCCTGTCTCCATGTCCATGGTCAGTTTCATCTCCTGTTTCTGCTGGGCCTTGCATATATGTATATTATTATTAGATTTTCAGTGTGTTAACGTTTTTAATGTTAATTTTTGTTCTTACACTATGACCTTCTTTAAGGGAAGATGTTTGTCATATTTTCTGTATCCCAAGCACCTAGCATTGTACTCAGCCCTTAGTAAGAGCTCACTAAGTGTTATTCAGTAGAATCAATTTTTTGCTTTAAATGAGATTATTAGATAGTATTGCCCTAGGTGAAGGTTGATGGACTTTGGAGCTGTCACGCGAGTGTATGTTCCTCGGTTTTTTGTCTCGTCACAACAAAGATTTGGAGTGACGGACATTAAAGCCCCCTCAGCGTGTCACAGCTCTTGGGTCTTGGATAGACCGTGTTATAGCTCTCAGGTCTCAAACAGACCATGTTATAGCTCTTAGACAAATCAGTGTTACAGTTCAGTCTTACAGCTCTATTTTATTCAGAAGATAGCAGGAAAATCCATCCTGGAGGCGTGAGGGCACGTCGATCTAAAGATGCGAAGAGAAGAGCGCCGCAGCGTGTGGGAGAGAGAGAGAGCTAGCTTTGGCTCCTCTTTTTATATGTTTTTTCTCTCTGGGCCTGTCCTATGTAAATTGGGCCAGCCAGGAGTGTTGTTTGTTTTACCTGAGGTCCTCACTCCGGTCCTCGGACCTTCCTTTGTTTTATTTTTGTGGGCTTTTCTCTTCCTTGTCTTTTAGCCACCGCCATTTTGGACTCCTTTTCCCTATTCTACCTACCTAACAGAGCCTTATAATAATTGAACTTTAGTGGAGTTGGGGAAAGATATATAAGCAAATAAAAGCAAATGTTTGTATATTCAAGCACCATTTAAAGACAAATTCCCCTATAATGCATTCCGTTGGTCTGTAGTGCAGAGAGTCTTGTATGGTGCATGGTTTATTTTAACACTGAAATTCTTTAATGCGTAAATAATAAAGTTCTCATATTGATCTTCATGTGTTGTATCATTGAATTAATTGACACCCTTTATTATCATCATAAAATGAGAATAAAGCATGCTGAAAAACTGTGGCTTATAGGCTGACTTTAGTGTATATACTCACTTCTCTTCTTACTGGTTGAGTTAAATGCTTTAGACTCTGCAGTTAGTTACCAAACTTGTTTATTTAAGTTGTCTGTATTTTAACTCATAACTTAAATATTAAGTAAACCACTAAAATATGTGTATAAAATGAATCGTTGTTTCTGTGAAAACTAGGATGAGTTTTTGGGAAGCTTTGATAAAGTCAACTGTTAAAGTTTTGCTGTCAAATGAGAAGTGGATAGGACAACTATAAAAGCTTGGAGAGATTATTAAAGTTGGGAAGAATTGTGCTCTTATTTAATAGGTGTCACTAAATTATCACTCCATTTCAAAAAACCCAAAATTGGACATTGTCAATGAGGCATCATACTTGAGGTTCATGTAAGAAATAATACATGTGAAAAACCCTGTTTTAATGGTGCCTGTGTTGATATATGGTCAAATTAATGGACATTTATATTATTAATAGATAAGGGTTTTAAATGAAAATAAAACGTTAAGGGTATATGTGCAGGTATATGTGCATATTTTTTAAGATTCTCCATTTCACTGAGATTTTCTTTTAAATTGAACTAGTGACAGCTTTTATATTATGTTTGCTCCCATACTATATGTTATGCTGGACTAATGAAGTATTAGTCCAGGATATTTATGAATATATTTGCCTTAAGTTGCTATGATAGTATGTTATCCTGTGTGTGTAGATATACATTCACACATATAATTCATTTAAAATTTAAATATATTAAGTATATATTTTAAATTTCAATGTGTATTTGATTTATTAAATTCAGTCATTTTCTCCATAGGGGTTCATCTGGCACAGTGGCTGCTCCGCGTCTGGCTCCCACAGGGGTCAGTTGGGCTGACAAGGTAAAGGCTCATCATACAGGCTCTACTGCTTCTTCAGATGTAGCACCTGCCCCGTCTTGCCCACCAGTGGCAGTGCAGAAGCCTTCCCGCAGAAATGGCAAGTGGTTTTGAGTCAACCTTTTTATGCAGTAGACAAGTGGGTTTACATGGATCTATTTATTTTATTTGAAATTGGTCATAGTAGCATTATATATTTATCTGGGTGCATCATTTCTGTGATGTTAATTTGCCTTAGTTAAAATCATAAAATAAGCTTAAAAACTATATGAAAACTTAGGAAGATCATTCTAGTCTCGAGTTTGAGAATGATGTCTTTTGTCAATTCATTTATTAAGATCCTTTATAACTCTTTTGACTTAAAGTAGAAAAGAAATACAGTAGTTCATCCTCTACTTTAAAATATCATGCCAGTACTTCATTAATATTTAAATACTATTTAAATGCATTTCATTAGTATTTTAAATACTGAAATAATATCCTGTTTATCTTTACTCATGTATCTGTTTTCCATACCATCAGAATAAATAAAGGTCAAAAATAAATAGAAGGGCCATTATTCTAAAGACCCACCTTTATTTATTCCGTAGGGGTTTTCTACATAAATTCAGGGTGGATTTTTTTAAATTTTCAGCTGCATTAGGTCTTCACTGCTGTGCATGGGCTTTCTCTAGCCGTGGCCGGTTGGGGGCGCTTACTCCTCACTGTGGTGCGCAGGCTTCTCATTGAGGTGACTTCTCTTGTTGCAAAGCACAGGCGCTAGGGTGACGGGCTTCAGTAGTTGCGACCCGTGTGCTCAGTAGTTGTGGCACGTGGGCTTAGTTGCTTCACAGCGTGTGCAATCTTTGTGGACCAGGGATTGAACCGGTGGCCCCTGCATTGCAAGGTGGATTCTTAACCACTGGACCAGCAGGGAAGCCCCAGGGTAGATTTTTTTTATATACATTTTTAGAGACTTAGATTTTAGAGTGATAGGAAGAAATAATGAATTTGTATTATGAGTTAGAGACAACTTGAGAATACTGCTTTCTTTTCTTTTTGATGAAAGATCTGTTTGGAGCTTTTTGGTTCGTAAATGTTTTATTGGATATAACAAAGGTAATGCAACATCTTCATTACTGATATTGTGTTGTTTTTCCCATTTTGGTCTCAGTAAGATGTATTGGCTTGTTTCACATATATGCCTTACTTTTATAGAATATATTGCCCGTGCTTTCTCTATTGAGAAAGTAGAAAACTGAGAGTAGGCATGAGTTCTTTCTTAGGAAAAGGTAGGAAAATGTATAATCGTAAAGCTTAGTGTCTGTATCTTAAAAGGGTCTGAGAGAAATGTATTAAAAAATCAAAACCACAAGGAATTATATTGGGTTGGACAAAAAGTTCATTTGGGTTTTTCTGTAAGATGTTACAGATGTATCATAGTTTTGTTTAAAGCAGTATTTATGAGTGACCCATTTGGTTGAAGTGAAATGATTGATCTTAATTATGACTAGACTGAAAAATTATATTGTTAATGTACCAGGGAATTTTGTTTTTGACCACTTTAGTTTTCCATTTTGGGGTTTTGATGCACTGTTGTGCTCTGTGAGCAAGCTCTGGGAGTTGGTGATGGACAGGGAAGCCTGGTGGTGCTGCAGTTCATGGAGTCACAAAGAGTTGGACCTGAGCAACTGAAGTGTGCACTGAATTATGGTGTATAACTTAAGTTTAATTTATAACTGCAGTAGCTGTAATACTCAAGTTTTTAATAATATGCTATAAAATTGGTTTTTGTTAAAGATGACAAAGTGTTACCTCACTCTTTCCCCAAACTCAACTGAAATGATATGGAAGGACTTAAAGAAAAAGAGACAGGAGAAGATATGAGCAAAATTTGGAAAGTTGGAAAGTAGAAAGATCAGTGGTGACATTTGAGTAAGCTAGCTGCATCCTCAGCTCCAAGAGTGGGCAAAACTGTCAATGTCAAGTGATCCAATTTGCTCCACATAACTTCCAAAAGATGAAAAATTGGTGTGAGCAGGTATCTTTGGAAGTGAGAGTATAGATAGGGATTATAAGTTAAGAAGAATCTTGAATCTTCCTCAGTTTTTCATGACTCTGAATAGTAGGATGAGAGTAGATGTATCTCACTCACCCCACAAAATATTGGAGATTGATTCTCTTGAGAAGGTACAAAAGATAGTATTTGACCCGAGGGATACCAGCTATATTGAAAGATGGGAGTATTGTATTGAAAATAAAGAAGTTAAGTGAAAGACTGTTCATAATGTTAAGACGCCTCAATCTTTCTTCCTCTTCAAACCCTCTCCTCCTACTGATCTGTGAGGTTTCCAGATCAAGAGAACCCACACCTAAATAAGTCATCCAGATCTGGTATGCTGCTGCTGATGCTAAGTCACTTCAGTCGTGTCCGACTCTGTGCGACCCCATAGACGGCGCCCACCAGGCTCCCCCATCCATGGGATTCTCCAGGCAAGAATACTGGAGTGGGGTGCCATTGCCTTCTCCACAGATCTGGTGTAGATCATGAGATACCGGTCTCTGAGGCTGATGGTGTAATTGGGTGAATGTCTGGTAGTCCTGGAAGATGTTGGCAGTTGGGAGCTAGGCTGTGAATCGGGGCAGGCTGTTGTGACAGTGGGTCTGGACAGTCTCTCTCACCCACGTGCATGCATGCCACCCCACTGTCAGGTAGTAGGGTCTGTTTTTCTCTCCAGAAGTCTTTGGTTGGTCCTGTGACTTGATAGGATCAATAGAATGTATCTAAAGTGACGTTTAGTAAATTCCCAGCCTAGCTGGTAAAGAGTCCTGGCAGCGTCAGTTTTCTCCTTGTTAGAAGCCAACTGCCCTGTAAAGACAGAGAAGGCGATGGCACCCCAGTCCAGTACTCTTGCCTGGAAAATCCCATGGACAGAGGAGCCTGGTAGGCTGAAGTCCATGGGGTCACTAAGAGTCAGACATGACTGAGCGACTTCACTTTGACTTTTCACTTTCATGAACTGGAGAAGGAAATGGCAACCCACTCCAGTGTTCTTGCCTGGAGAATCCCAGGGACGGGGGAGCCTGGTGGGCTGCCGTCTCTGGGATCTCACAGAGTAGGACACGACTGAAGCGACTTAGCAGCAGCAGCAGCAGCTGCCCTGTAAAGAAGCCCAAGGTAGGCTACTGGATAATGAGAGACCATATGAAGACAAAGTGGCCAGGAGAAGAACTATCTCAGTCAGTATTAGTATCAAAACTTTTAGGAATGTGGTGAGGCCATCATGAACTCTCTGATTTCACTTGAATCACCCTAGCTGACACCACGTGGAGATGAGAAGAGTACCCTGTTATACCTCCCCCACAAAAACTGAGCACTCTTCAGATTCCTGACTCAAAGACTTTCATGGAAATAAGATTAGTATTTTAAGATGTTAAGTTTTAGTCATCTTATATAAAAATAGTTAATGAGACTATCCCCTATTTGAATAATATGGGTTATAGAAAGATAAAGGAAGAAGTCATGAAATAATTAAAGAAACTTTTGTTTAACATGAAGATAATAAACTTTTAACTATAAGGGCCATCCATTAACTGTCCAGTATAATGGATGAAAGTAGAGTGACATCAAAATTTGTTGGGAAATTTATGAATAATACAGATGATGAGAGGCTCTAAAAATAGAAAAGAATCAGTTTACATACAAATGACCAAGAATCACAATTGATTCTGAATCAATCAAAAAAAAATTTTGCTGAATTACTAGAAGCCACAAGAAAATTGAACAATGTCTTCAAAATTCTGGAGGAAGATAATTTCAAAGCTAAAATGCTATGTCCAGCCAAATTATCCATTATATGTGAGAATAGATTTTTCAAGACATTTTCAAACATGCAAGGTCTTAACATTTTTTTTTAACTGCATCGACACTGTTACTACTAGAGGGAAGCCAGCACAGAGAAGAGGCAAAGGTAATAATTCTGTGGTGGTGATCCCAGGATGTTTGCTGTGTGCATGTCTAGGGAGCAACCAGTCTAGAATTTTTCATGGTCACAGTACTCTGTAAGAGAGGAATCCAGAAAGATAAGTGAAATTCTTAAAGCAGCTAATGTGGTTGCACATGTTAGACGAGATTTAAAATCTTAAGAGACTTGGTATTGAATTAATACTAAGTCAGTAGAAAATACTGAGGTTAAATCATGAAGAAAAAAGAAATAGAATGCAGAGAAGAGCATAAGAGGCACATATGTAAATGGAGTCTGTGAAGGGATGGAGTGAATGGGGCAAAAGCAACATTTGAGGAGGTAAATCACTGAAGATTTTCCCAAACTGCAAAAGACATAAAGTCTTATATTCAAGAAATGCTGTAAACCTCCAAGTAGGAAAAATACAAAATAAATCTTATCTAGATGCAATATACTACAAATACTAAAAAAACTACTAGAAAATCTTTGCAAATAATCAGAGTTTTAAAAAAAGACTTTTCAAAGGAGCAACAGTAAACTCATAGCAGATAAAAGCCAGATGAGAGTGGAATGAGATCCTTAAGGTGCTGAAAGAAAATAACTGGCAAGATAGAATTCTACATCCAGCACAAATAACCTTCAAAATGAAGGTGAAATAAAGGTAATTCTAGATAAATAAAAAAATGAGAGAATTTGAAATTAGCAGACTTACACTAAAAGAAATGCTGCAGAGTTCTTCAGGTGGCATGTAAATGATGCCAGATAGAAAGCCAGAAATACATGAAGGAATGAAGAACCCTGGAAGGAGTAAACATGTAGAGAACATTAAATGTGTATTGACTGTATGGAACAATGTCTTGTGGAGCTTGACATGTGTGTAGAATGAAAATTTATGACAATAATTCAAAAGATAGCAGAAGAATGGAGTTTACATTATCTAGTTTCTAGCATTATCTAGGAAGTTACAAAATAATTTGTATTAGATATAAGTCAAGGATGTGTTATAAACTCAAGAAAGCAAAAAAGAAGAATAAAAGAATGTTCAACTAATAATCCTTTTGATTAATCCAAAAGAAAACTGGAGAAGAGGAAAAAAGAAACACAAAACAGATAAGACAAAAAACCAAATTGTAGTTATTAGAAGTAAATGCAATTGTATCAGTCCCTACATTAAATATAAATGGTCTAAATACTATATGTTAAAAACAAAATCATATATGAAACGAATCGCCAGTCCAGGTTCAATGTGTGATACTGGATGCTTGGGGCTGGTGCACTGAGACGACCCAGAGAGATGGTACGGGGAGGGAGGAGGGAGGGGGTTTCAGGATGGGGAACACGTGTATACCTGCGGCGGATTCATGTTGATGTGTGGCAAAACCAATACAATATTGTAAAGTAATTAGCCTCCAATTAAATAAATAAATTTATATTAAAAATTAAAAAAATAAAAATATGCACTGATTTGCAATCACAAAAAAAAATATAAAGCCATATTAAAAATAAACCTGTATTCTACTTACAAGAGATATACCTTCAATATGAAGACATGGAAAAGTCAAAAGAAAAAGACAGGGAAAGATGAAAGATATTCTATACATATCCTATTCAAATCAAAACTAGTATTTTTAGAATAGCCAGACAAAATGGAATAGACAGGAAGCATTTTAAAGAGAGATTTCTTTTTTTTTCAGTACTAAAGGGTCATCTCATCAGAAAGATAAAGTAATTCTAAGTTGCTTTAGACATACACATATATATATACATATCTTTAAAACATATAAAGCAAAACCAGGCAGGACTGAAAGGAAAAATTGAAAAAAGTCTATACCGGGAGATTTTAACATAACTATCTCAACTGATAGTACATATAGATAAAGATCAGTAAATATAAAAATCCAAACAACTTGATTAGTTAACTTTATGTAATTGATGTGTCTGACAAATAGTGCTTTCTCTTTCCCATTCCGATGCTTCAATCTGGAAACTTTGTATTGTTATGCATTTTAGTTATTACACTAATCCTCTGTTGTGTATGTCTAATACATATTTTCTTGAATATATTAATAATAGCTATTTAGAAATTTTGTGTCTGAGAAGTAAAATGTCTGGACTACCCATAGATTTGTTACTTTGAAAAACATTTTTGGGGAATTTTCAGTTTTTTGTTGTTCATTTATTATTCAATTATTTTATTAGTATGCCACATATTTAATTGAATGTTTAACATTGTGTATTAAAGGTTACAGGGGCTTTTTCTAAAAATGTATTTTTTTTATGGTAATAAGAGAACAAACAGAGCACCTTAATCCTGTCAGGGTTTGCCTTGAGGTTTTATTAAAGTTGATATGTTTTAGTTTTTTCTTGTTCCTTTTGGGGTCTTAACTGAAAACCTGGGGTGTTTGCCAAGACCACTTCATTCCTGAATTCCAGCTTTTGTTTCCTCAGCACCATACAGATGCTACAATATCTGCTTAGCTCGTTAGCACCCCAGCTGCTGTTTTCTTCTGGATTTCTTGGAGTCTTGCCTTGTATATGCAAAGTTTAGCAGTTGTCAGACTTCTTAAGGGAAGATTGAATGCAGATTTCTTTTGGCTTACTCTTCTTCAGTTCCCTGCTCTCCATGCTTATTTTTCCTTGAAGTCCCAGTTGCTTTAGATTCGGTGAACTCCAGCATCTGAGCTAGATAGGACTGGTGGTTTCTGCAAGGAGTCACTTTGCCTGCACTGTGAATTCCAGCAGTCTTCAGGGAAAATTCTGGGGTGAATGTGGATCTCACATTGTGGCCTCTATTCTCAGGAATTGTAATTCCTCAAATCTTGCCTATATTGGTTGCTTTCCAGTGCCTTTAAACAATTCATTTATGTATTTTGTCTAGCTCTTGTAGTTGTGTTTGACAGGAAGATTAATTTTAATACGGGCTACTTACTTTCTTACGGCTGTAACTGTAAATTGAAATACATAGTCAGGCACACATGGAACATTTACCAAAATTGACACATGCTGAGCCATTAAACGTTTCAACAGCTGTTAGATGATTGAACTCATTCTGTCTGAACACATTGGAATGAAGTTAGAAATTAATTATAAAAAGATAGCCGTGCAATTCTCAAATTTTTATAACTTTGGAATATATTTCTGAAAAGTCCACGAGTCAGGGAAGAAGTCACGATGAAATTAGAAAATATCAGTTGAAAGAAAATGAACATTTAAAAATCCTTGGGTCTGGTTAAAGCTATGCTTTGAGGAAAATTTCTAGCCTCAATTATAGCAACTAGAAAGAAGGAAAACCTATAATCCACATTTTGTTCATTTCAAGAAATTAGAAAAGAACAAGTTAGACCCAAGGAATATGGAAAGAAAAGGTTTATAGGAGAGAACACAGAGAAATTAACAAAGGCAAAACGTAGTTATTCAGATAGACTAATAAAATTAACAGATTTCTAGTAATAGCAAGAAAAAGAGGAGACAAAGCCTAGTACCAGGAATGAAACAAGGGTGTTGATAGAGATCCCACAAATATTAAAATTATGACCAATATTATACACTAAATTTAGAAACTTAGAAGAAATTGATAAATAACTTGAAAAATGTAACAAAAATTGCATAGCAAGAATTAGAAAAACTTGAAGGAACTTATAAGTATAAAAGAGAATGTGGGTTAATAATGAAACATTTTTTCATAAAGAAAATTCTGGGTCACGATGGCTTCACTTGTGAAGTCTTCCAAAGATTTTAGGTAAAGATAGCTTCAATCTTAAAGAAACTCTTCCTCAGAATAAAAGATCATTTTATAACCTTAATATTAAAACCTAAAAGGATATTACAGTAAAGCAACATTTTATCTTGAACATTGAACAAAATATTAGTGAATTAAATATAGTGATAAATAAAAATGATAACAAATAACAGGATTATCCCAGTGCTTTTTAAATTATTAGTTTTATTGACTTGAATTTAATACTACTTTATTAATGACATTTGTGAAAATTCTGGAGTGTAAAAACAGTGGTGTGAAATACAGTTTTGAGCTTTGGGCACATCTCTGAAATCATTTTAAGTATTTAGAAGTTCTCTGATAGTTTAAATAATGATTTACTGTTTTTAAGAAGTATCCTTATTTATGGGAATGATTTTTTGATATAGTTTTTACTGAAGTTTTCATTAAAAATATAATTTGTCCACAACTAATTTATTAGTGTTTAATAGACCTATGTTATACATGACCACAGGAAAAACCATAGCCTTGACTAGACAAACCTTTGTTGGCAAAGTAATGTCTCTGCTTTTGAATATGAAGGAAAGTTATGACCAACCTAGATATCATATTCAAAAGCAGAGACATTGCTTTGCCAACAAAGGTTCGTCTAGTCAAGGCTATGGTTTTTCCTGTGGTCATGTATGGATGTGAGAGTTGAACTGTGAAGAAGGCTGAGTGCCGAAGAATTGATGCTTTTGAACTGTGGTGTTGGAGAAGACTCTTGAGAGTCCCTTGGACTGCAAGGAGATCCAACCGGTCCATTCTCAAGGAGATCAGCCCTGGGATTTCTTTGGAAGGAATGATGCTAAAGCTGAAACTCCAGTACTTTGGCCACCTCATGCGAAGAGTTGACTCATTGGAAAAGACTCTGATGCTGGGAGGGATTGGGGGCAGGAGGAGAAGGGGACGACAGAGGATGAGATGGCTGGATGGCATCACTGACTCGATGGACGTGAGTCTGAGTGAACTCCGGGAGTTGATGATGGACAGGGAGGCCTGGCGTGCTGCGATTCATGGGGTCGCAAAGAGTCAGACATGACTGAGCGACTGATCTGATCTGATCTGATAGTTTCTATTTTGATATACTCTTCTTTTGAACTGCTTCATTTATTTCAGGTTTTTTTTTTTAATTGTGTGATAATGTTTGTATTGGCCATCTTATTGATTAATGGATTAGGTCCAAGTTTTAAACAGTATTTTTTTCTATAAAGAAGCTTTCAAAAAGGCTGTTTTTCTTTTTAAAGTAATTAATCATAGTGTTCCTAAGGGTGAGCCAGTTAAATTATCTGGAATCAAAAATCTTTTGTTAAACTTAATTTCATAATTTAGTTGTTTTTTTCTTTTTGTGTATTTGGTTTTTATGAGGTTGATTTTATAATTTTTCTTTATATATACATATATATATATATATACTTAAAGTATAGAACAGAGATAAATAAATTTTTAAAGAGTTAAACATGGGTGAAAATTGAATACAACTGGATGGTATATGATTTAAGGTGTTATTAGTAATTTTGCTGGTTATGTTAATGATGTTATATTTTAAAAATTCTATCTTTTAAAGACACATACTGGCTTTCCCTGGTGGCTCAGTGGTAAAAATTCTGCCTGCCAATGTAGGAGACACAGGTTTTGATCCTTGATGGGGAAGATCCCACACGCTGCAGAGCAGCTCAGCCTCTGTGTCACGACTGTTGAGCCTGCGATCCAGAGCCCGTGTGCCTCAGCTATTGAAGCCACATACGCCCTTCTCTTGTGCTGCACAAGAGGAGCCCCTGCAATGAGAAGCCCACACACCACAACTAAAGAGTAGCTGCTCACCACAACTGGAGAAAAGCCTGCACAGCACAGAGCCAGCAAAGCCAGAAAGAACAAAATATGATGTTTTAAAGAAGTATATTAAAGAATAAAAGGACACATACTGAATATTTCCAGGAGAAGTGATGTTTCTAGGATTTCTTTTAAAATATTACAGGGCTTCCCTGGTGGCTCTGTGGTAAAAAAAATCTGCCTTCCAAAGCAAGAGACACAGGTTTGATCCCTGATTTGGGATGGTCTCACATGCTGTGGAGCAACTAAGCCCGTGCGCCACAACTACAGAGCCTGTGCCCTAGAGCCCGGAAGCCACAACTGCTGAACCCGTGGGCAGCAGCTGCTGAGGCCGACACCCTAGTGCCCATGCTCCACAACGAGGGGAGCCACACCGGTGAGAAGCCCAGACACCACAACTGGAGAGCAACCCCTGCTCTCTGCAACTGGAGAAAAGCCTGCACAGCAACGAAGACCTAGAACTGCCAGAAATGGATAAAATTTTAAAAAATATTTCAGAAAAAAACAATAGGGAAGAAGAAATGAAATAAGAACAGCAGAATGTTGATAATTATTGAAGCTTAATGATTAGAGTGGGGACTTCATACTATTTTCTGTGTACTGTATTTGAAAATCTTCATAATAAAATGTATAAATATAATAAATAATAAAATAATGAAAAAATAGTAAAAAGTTTAAGAAAACAACAATAAATTTAAGCATGCTTTCCCCTTGCAGATTTCAAAATGCAGATTTTTCAAATAAAAGATAACAGGTTCCATCTAGTCATTATTTTAAAATATAAATGTAGTAACAGTTGCAATATTTAAAAAATGAGTCAATATACTAGTCACGAGAATGAGCGTTTTTGTAAATTTTTTTTTCCTTTGAAATAAAATATCTTCTACGTAGTGAATCATGTAATGGCATGGCCTATTGTTGTTCAGTTGCTCGGTCGTGTCCGACTCTTTGTGACCTCATGGACTGTAGCACTGCAGGCTTCCCTGTCCTTCACTGTCTCCCGGAGCTTGCTCAAACTCATGTCCATTGAGTTGGTGATGCCATTCAACCATCTCATCCTCTGTCATCCCCTTCTCCTCCTGCCTTCAGCCTTTCCCATCATCAGGGTCTTTTCTAATGAGTCAGCTCTTGGCATCAGGTGGCCAAAGTATTGGAGCTTCAGCTTCAGCATCAGTCCTTCCAGTGAATATTCAGGATTGATTTCCTCTAGGATTGACTAGTTTGATCTCCTTTCAGTCCAAGGGACTCTTGAGAGTCTTCTCCAACACCACAGTTCAAAAAGCATCAATTCTTTGGCATTCAGCTTTTTTTATAATCCAACTCTCACATCCATACATGACCACTGGTAAAACCATAGCTTTGACTAGATGGACTTTTGCTGGCAAAGTAATGTCTCTGCTTTTGAATATGCTATCTAGGTTGGTCATAACTTTCCTTGCAAGGAGTAAGCGTCTTTTAATTTCATGGCTGCAATCACCATCTGAAGTGATTTTGGAGCCCCCCAAAATCAGCCACTGTTTCCATTGTTTCCCCATGTATTTCCCATGAAGTGATGGGACCGAATGCCATGATCTTCGTTTTCTGAGTGTTGAGCTTTAAGCCAACTTTTTCACTCTCCTCTTTCACTTTGATCAAGAGACTCTTTAGTTCTTCACTTTCTGCCATGAGGGTGGCGTCATTTGCATATCTGAGTTTATTGGTATTTCTCCCAGCAATCTTGATTCCTGCTTATGCTTCTTCAGCCCAGCGTTTCTCATGATGTACTCTGCATATAAGTGAAATAAGCAGGGTGACAACATACAGCCTTGACGTACTCCTTTTCCTATTTGGAACTAGTCTATTGTTCCATTTCCAGTTACAACTGTATGCTTTTGTTTTATTATCTAGGATGCCACTCTGAGTCTTTTGGTTGGAAAATTTGGTCCATGTTCTTTTTTTAAAACTTATTTAGTTTCTCTTTAGGGAATTTCCTTTGGTTGTCCTTTAAGGGTTGGTTTGCTAGTGACACATTTGCTTAGTTTTCTTTTCATCTGAGAATGCCTTATTTATTCTTCATTCCTGAAGCATAGTTTCACTGATTATAGAATTTGCGATTGACAATTCTTTCAGTCCTTGAAAGTTGTGCCACTTCCTCCGGGCCTTCAGTGTTTCAGAGGAGAAATTTGCTGTCATTGAAACTGATGTTCTGCTATAGCTAATTTATCTTTTCCCTATGGCTTCTTGTCACCCCACCATGGCTTCTTTTAAGAATTTTTCTTTGTTTTTTCTTTTCAGAGGTTTCATTATGATGTGTTTTAGCATCAGTTTCTTTGGATTTCTTAGTTCTTTCAGTTTTATATCTTTTTAGTTCCTTTAGTGTTATATCTTTCACTAAGTTTGGAAAGTTTTTATTCGTTCTTTCTTTAAATACTTTTTAAGTCCTACACTCTCCTCTCTTTCTGGGACTCCACTAACACAAATGTTACTTCTTTTGTTGTTGGCATAAAGGTCCTTTGTGCTCCATTTAAGATATTCCCTATGATACCTTTTCAGCAAAATTGGAGACTAACTTTCACCACTTCTTGGCTGCTACTGGAGGTAGCTCAATTCTCGTCTGCACCCCCACTGACACAACAGAGGGGCAGAGTGAGGGGAGGACTGACTCCTGACTTATCTGTGTAAGGTGGAGTGGAATCTTAGCTTCCTGATGGGTCCTGCTGGCATTATCACAAGGTGAAATGGGATCCATGTGCCAAGTAGATGTGTCTTCTACTACTTTATTCTGTAGCGATGATGTTGGTGAGGGTAAAAGCTCAGCTTTCTATATGGGACCTGCCAACACTGGGGGTGGGGAAGATCAGAATATTGACTCATTCTGTGTGTCTTTGATGTTGGATGAAGGTAGAGGCTGTGCTCAGCACTGGACGCTTAGGACTGTGGGTAGGGTAGATCAGTATCTACCAGTTCTGACTCTCACCACCTCATTAAGTCTCACTGCTGCTCAGTTGGTATGAAAGTTCAGTTTTCCACTGACACTAGGGGTGGGGAAAAGTAGAGTGCTGACTAATCCAGTTCCTACTGCCTTGTTTAATGTCATTTGGAAGTAGAAACTCAGCTCACTGTTCAACTTTGCTGACACTGTTTTGGTGAGGGAGTTGGACCATCTATTTCTACCACATGGGCAATGGAAGTTCAACTCTCTACTTACCCCTATTGAAACCATGAGGTGCAAGTTTTCCACTGATGGTTGGCTGAATAGAAGGAGGATTGCCAAAATGATTATTTTCTTAGGTCATTGTTTCCTCTGCCCTTCAGCTTGGCAAAGCAAGTTTTGCTGATGCCCGTTTTGTGTGTATCATTTGTTCTTTCTGGGTTGGAGGCCTTTGTACCATCTTGTCATATATAGGAAGCAATTAGGAAACACAGAGAACTCATCGCTATGCTGCTTTTAACTCCCAGGGTCACTAGGCAGTCCACCTATCTCTTTCTGTCTTTTAAAATCTTCCTGTGCTTATTTTGTGTGTTTTTCCAGAGTTCTTAGTTGTAAGAAGAAGGACCTGGAAATGCAAGTCAGGCTACTCCATCTTGGCCAGAACTAGGTATCTTCATATTAATTTTGACACACTACATTTTAGCCTATAAACTTTTAATAATTATGGCTATTAACTGTATACGTGTATACTTCAGGTTGTGACATTTTGAACCATTGTAGTAGAAGATTCATATTTATTTTGGGCTATTTTGCTCCGTGTCTTTGGACATAGGCCCTCATTTTTTTATGTGTATGGTGAAATACTGAACTAGATCCTTGAGTGTTCATTCAATTAACATTCTATAATCTTATGATCATTAAAGTAGTTTTTTTTTTTTTTTTTTTCCTTTTTTGCTAAGGTAGTGTATACTTTTGGTACTAAGGGGAAAAGTACTTGGACTTTGGAGCTAGGCCTATGTTTGGATTCTGAAAGATGGAGAGGCAGTTTTTACTTATCCATTAGACCATTGACATCAGAACCAGTTTGCCTGGACTTGCATCTTGGCTTTTACCTTTTGTCTCAGTTTCCTCATTGATAATATGGGAATGATAGTACTGATCTTAGGAAAAGATTAAAAGAGTTATATCGAAGGCACTTGCAACAGTGGTAGCACATAGTATACATTCAGTTCAGTTCAGTTGCCCAGTCATGTCCGACTCTTTGTGACCTCATGGACTGCAGCACGCCAGGCTTCCCTGTCCATCACCAACTCCCAGAGCTTACTCAAACTCATATCCGTTGAGTTGGTGATGCCATCCAACCGTCTCATCCTCTGTTGTCCCCTTCTCCTCCCACCTTCAATCTTTCCCAGCATCAAGGTCTTTTCCAGTGAGTCAGTTCTTCACATTAGGTGGCCAAAGTTTTGGAGTTTCAGTTTCAGCATCAGTCCTTCCAGTGAATATTCAGAACTGATTTCCTTTATGATGAACTGGTTGGATCTCCTTGTAGTCCAAGGGACTCTCAAGGGTCTTCTCCAACACCACAGTTCAAATGCATCAATTCTTCAGCTCTCAGCTTTCTTTATAGTCCAACTCTCATATCCATACATGACTACTGGAAAAACCATAGCTTTGACTAGACGTTTCTTTATTGGCAAAGTAATGTCTCTGCTTTTTAATATGCTATCTTGGTTGGTCATAGCTTTTCTTCCAAGGAGTAAGCATCTTTTAATTTCATGGCTGCAGTCACCATCTGCAGTGATTTTTTTTTAGCCCAAGAAAGTCTCTCACTGTTTCCATTGTTTCCCCATCTATTTGCCATGAAGTTGTGGGACCAGATGCCATGATCTTAGTGTTCTGAATGTTGAGTTTTAAGTGAACTTTTTCACTCTCCTCTTTCACTTTAATCAAGAGGCTCTTTAGTTCTTCACTTTCTGCCATGGAAAACTAACCAAACTGATCACATGGACAACAGCCTTGTCTAACTCAGTGAAACTATGAACCATGCCGTGTAGGGCTACCCAAGATAGGTCATGGTGGAGAGTTCTGACAAAACGTGGTCCACTGGAGAAGTGAATGGCAAACCACTTCAGTATTCTTGCCTTGAAAACCCCATGAACAGCATGAAAAGGCAAAAAGATAGGACACTGAAAGATGAACTTCCCAGGTCGGTAGGTACCCAATATGCCACGGGAGATCAGTGGAGAAATAACTCCAGAAAGAGTGAAGAGACGGAGCCAAACTAAAAACAATACCCAGTTGTGGATGTGACTGGTGATGTAAGTTAAGTCCAATGCCTTAAGAGCAATATTGCGTAGGAACCCGGTCTATGAATCAAGGCGAATTGGAAGTGGTCAAACAGGAGATGGCAAGAGTGAACATTGACATTTTAGGAATCAGTGAACTAAAATGGACTGGAATGGGTGAATTTAACTCAGATGACCATTATATCTACTACTGTGGGTAAGAATCCCTTAGAAGAAATGGAGTAGCCATCATAGTCAACAAAAGAGTCTGAAATGCAGTACTTGGATGCAGTTTCAAAAACAACAGAATGATCTCTCTATATTTCCAAGGCAAACCATTCAGTATCACAGTAATCCAAGTCTATGCCCTAACCAGTAATGGTATACATTATATAAATGTTGCTTGCTGACTGTGGGGCCTTAGGTCAGTCTTAATCTCAGTTTTATCATTTGTAAGATAAGGATAATTATACCTACCATGAGAGGTCATAGGAATTAGATAATACACACACACACACACACACGTGAATACACTTTGCATAGTAATCAGTGTCATGTTTATAGCTTATAGTCAATGAGAATTAGATTGTAAAATATTTTTATTTTATAGGTTTTTGAAAATTTATATCTTCTAAATAATTCTTGATTTATTTTCTTCCCTCAACTGTATAGAACGGAAGGATGCTGAAGGATGGGAAACTGTTCAGAGAGGAAGGCCTGTTCGTTCACGATCAACAGCAGTGATGCCAAAAGCTTCATTACCAACAGAAGCATTAAGATCAAAGGATGACAGTGATAAAGAAAATGTACATCTTTTGCCTGATGAAAGCATACAGAAAAGTGGATTTGTTGGAGATGAACCTTCTAATACTATAGAATCTCAGCCCAAGGACCCAGTACACTCATGTGATCATCCTCTTGCAGAAAGAACCCAGGTAGTACATTCTGAAAATCCTTTAACTGCTTTTTATATGGGATATATATATATATACATATATACATATATATATATATATATATATATATAGGAATGTCTTAATTTTTCTACTTCACTCTTTTACTTTTATTGTGAAAAATTTCAGATCTATAGAAAAGTTGCAAGAATAGAATAATGAACCCTCTAGTACTCTTTTCCTAGATTCACAGATTAACATTTTGCCACAGTTTCTTTTCTCTCTTTACGTGTTACATTTGAAAGTAATGTACAAACATCACAGCCATTCACCTTTAAATTCTACAGCATGTATCTCCAAAGAACAGAAAACTCTTTTCCATAACCACACTATAATAATAAAATTCAGAGAATTTGACATTTATATAATATTGTTATCTAAACTTATAGTCTGATTTTCAGAAATTCCAGTTGCCCCAGTAATTTCTTCACAGAAATTTTTTCCCTGATCAACGGTGCAGTTTAGAATCATACATTGTATTTGACTTTGTTTCTTTACTATGTTTGACCAGCATCAGTTACGTGCCCTGTCTTTATTTTTCATGACATTCATCTTTTAGAAGAATACATTGCAGATTTTTTTGGTACAGTGTTCTTCAGTTTCTTTATTCATTATTCACGTTGGCTTATGCATTTTAGACAAAAGTAAAGTGATCGTCAGCCTTGCATCTAAAGACACATCATACCAATTTGCCCGTGTTTGTTGACCTTGATTACTTGGTTAAGGGGAGTCCTCCTGCTTCATTTGTGGTCTTATTTAAAGTGATGAGAGTAAGAATCGTTTTTCACTTGCTCTACTTTTGTTTTCTACAGTCCAAGTATAGAGTGATTTGCTGATATTTAAAATAATTCCTTAGGTTTAATATTCCCGGTCCTTTTTCTTTTAGTCCATTTGAAGTTTATTTTACTTGTTTGGTTAAGCAGTGCATTTTTGAAAGATATTTGTTTACAAAAAGGTTTATGTTCACTTAGTATAGTTTTCTGTAAAGTCATTAGTGAAATATAAGAGATTGATATAGGTACAGAGACTAAGGAAAAAAGTTGTAAAATAACTGTAATATTTCTCAGTCCAGAATAGTAGCTTTTTAAAATTTTCTTCTTTTACCTGTAGAATATTTATTTTTCTTTAGACTCCCAAGTTTTTCGTAATGATAATAATATCTCTTAATCCTGCATTATTCTTAATGTTTTATAACTGTTTAATGTGTATATGTTTTATGCCCACATGAGATTGAAAACTCCTTGTGGGTAGAATCTTATGAAAGTGTGAAAGTGAAAGTCACTTAGTCGTGTCCAACTCCTTGCAACCCCGTGGACTGTAGCCTGCCAGGCTCCTCTGCCTATGGGATTCTCCAGGCAAGAATACTGGAGTGGGTTACCATTCCCTTCTCCAAGTTGGCTTCCCAGCCATGGGATCAAACCCAGGTCTCATGCATTGCAGGTGGATTCTTTACCACCTGAGCCACTAGGGAAGCCCATATTGCCTTTTAATTCCCGTAATATGGAACAGAGTCATAGGCACATAGTAAGTTTACAGTACATAGCTGTTTGGTAAAACTTAAAGAAACTTTTAAATGTAGGTAAGTTTGATGAAGAAATCACTTTTTACATCACTTAACCAACATTTAGCATTTTTGCTAACATATATTTTAACTATAAAATTTAACATTGTAAAAAATGTGCTAATTTTGTGTAAAGAATAAGCTTACATGATTTTGAGATTTTAGAAATAGTCTATGCATAGAGCTTATGAGTAATTATTGCTGAATTATTTCAGTATAAAAGTTCACTGCTTATGGTGGCCAAGCTAATATTAATAGCTGTTTTCTCCACTCTCATTCTGAAAATGGAATTAGCATATTCATATATTTTGACCATTACTTTATAATTTAGCTTTGATTCTGTTATTTAGGTTGATACTGGTTTTTTAATAAACAGGATTGACTATATTGTAAAGATCAGTAATGCTAATATAAATATTACTGAAAAGATTATAAACCATAATGACTGATGTATGGATAATGTTGATAGCAATATAAACATTGTGATGCTATTTGAATAATGCGTATGCTAAAATCAACACTTTGGGACACTTTAAAGTTATAACCAATAGTAGAATTTTTAAAGTAGTTTATAAGACTTGGCCAAGTTTAATATTTACATAAATACTATATCAAACTGGGGTTTTTATGGCCACTGCAGTGTTTATCTGATGTTTATTTAAGTAGTGGTGTGAGTGGGTTTTAAATTCACAACTTTAGATTTCCATTCTTCTCCTTGGAGTTCATTGCTCTGAGTACTGAAAAGCATAGCGCCGTTATTCCTATACTCTGTTAGAAAGGGAAAATAAAGTCCTGTTTCTGTTCACTAAACTCTAAAATTTTTAAAAGATGTAATGTATTTTTCCTAAGCAAAAGTTGTATTTGGTTTTCACATTTCTGTTGCTTTTGTGTTAAGTATTCTTAAAGGGGAATGAGAGGCTATTGAAGTCTAAAGAATATGAATTGCTTAAGGAGATTGCTTGCTGACATATGCTCTACTTTTTATGGTGTATTTTTCTTTTAGATCTAAGATTTGGTATTGTGTACCATGTGAGTCTTCATGAAAGATGCTTTGAGGTTGTGTTAATGTTATCTAAAGAGAGTGAGTTCCATGTTTTGAGTAAAATGCCTTTAAAGTACATATTTGGTGAGAAGTGCCTTCATTTGATATTAGTTTTCATAAAAACTATGTAAATACCTTTAGTTATTTGAACATAAAACATAATATTTATTATACTTGTGACCAGATTTCTTTTGTGAAGCATATAGTATAGCCATCAGGAATCAGCCTAATAAAATAAAATGCAATTGCAACATATATTGCTTAATTTATTAAAATACTTGAGTGTCCTTAAACATAGTAGATATGTAAATAAAATTTGTGGCTGCTTAACGTTTCTTTTCTAACACTTGAAACGTACCAAAATAATGAGTGATTGATCTTTTAGCCAGCCAACTGCTGCTTCACAGTTTGTGGGTTAAGCAGAATAAGCTTTTCTAGAGTGAAATAGTCGGTGAGTATTTTTTGTTACCTCTGATTCATTCTACAATATGTTTTGTTAGTTCACAGTGAGTACGCTGGATGATGTCAAGAACTCTGGGAGTAGTTTCTTACCAGACAATTCTGTTCAAACTTCTGAAATACCTGCTGTTCACATTGATACAGAGTGTGTTTCAGTTATTCAGCAAGCTGACACACCTTCTTTGCAAGCAAGTGAAGACAAATTTTCAGCAGAAAAAGCAAGAATAGAAAGTGAAATGGATCCTTCAGATATTTCAAATGTGAGTGCTGCTAACTTGGTAAGAACAACTTCTCAGAATTCCAAGTAGATATATTAAAGAGGCAAAAATTCTGATAATGAAAAATTGTATTGTGCATTTCTGTACACTTTAGAGAGCACTTTTAAACATAGCATTTTATATGTTATTTTATGTTAACATGTTATTCTTATAGCAAACTTTGGATGTAGTTAAAATTCTTCTTATTTTGTAGGGGGTGGAAATGAGACTGTGAGAGTCAAGTAACTTGCTCAAAATCATTTAGTTTTTGTATGATTTGGTCAAATGTTCTTTAGCATTAAGAAACTATAACATTAATGTCTTCCATGCAACATCTACCACTCTGTTGGGAAATGGTGCTTAATGAACTTACTTTTAAAATTCTCTTAACAGAGTACTTTACATAGTTATCATTTGGAATTGGTCTTTAAGATGAAATTTGTCATCCCTATTGCTGAATCTTTAAAAATGCATTGACTTGAAATTATTTATAGGATTATGTTTTTAGATGAATAGTTAATTCTGCTCATGTCCTTCTCTTTTTCACTTGAGTAGTAAGATAACTTGGCCTGAGGATAGTTCAGAATAGGTCATGCTGGCATTTTTAAAAAGTACTTTTCAAAAGGAGTAGCTCCATATAAAAAGCTGTTGAGAAAAGTCATTCCAATTTTCATTTTTAAATGGCCACCATATACTATAATTTCTTTTTAAACATAGTGCTTTATGATGCTAAAAGGTGATGTCAGCAGATGGTGCGTGTGTGCGTGCCCAGTAGCTTCAGTTGTGCCTGATTCTTGTGGCCCCATGGTCGTCAGCCAGGCTCCTCTGTCCGTGAGATTTTCTTGGCAAGACTACTGGAGTTGGTTGCCATGCCCTCCTCCAAGGGATCTTCCTGACCCAGGGATCAAATCTGTGTCTCCTGCATTGAGGTGGATTCTAGGTGGATTCTTTACCATTGAGCCACCAGGATTAGGCCAAATCATATATCTTAGAGTAAGATTAGATATAGATGAAACTTGATATGAGTTATTTAAGGAAAAATAAGAGTTATAGTAATAAGAAAAACAAATTAATATTTAGATTCCTTTGTAAAGGAATAAGGGTAGTTTGTTTTTAACTTATATCTTTTAGTGTGAATTTTTTGAAAGTTAAATGTAATTACTGTCATATAAGTGAATTTAATGTACGGGGTAGAAATTGATATCATAGATATCATATTAAATTTCATAGATATCATATTAAATTATATTGTGAATTGAGTCTGTGAGAATCAAATTTCAAAAGAGGAAAAACATCCTATACTTAAGTAAGCATAAAAATGTTTTTTAAAAATTCTTCTCTAATCATTTTTATTTTGATCACATAGGTAAAATTAGCTTGTGGTGGAATATTGAAAACCCTTGGTTATTTTGAGCGTGACATTACATACTTGAAAGAAAATAAGTTCTGCTTTACCTATGAATATTAGTATATTCTTAGAAGTTTTAGAGGAGTTTTAACCAAGGTTTTGAAAAAATTTTATGTTTTTAATTTGTCTTGGCAGTAATACTTCTGTGGGTTGCTCTAGATAAGCACCTCATTGTTGAGATTCTAAGTGAAGGATTATAGAAAATTGTGGTTTATTGAGAAAACTCTTTCCTTTTTTCCCTGTATATAATATTGTCTCATAGATGGTTAGAGTAAAAAAACCTGCAGTTCTCTTATTTAACAGAAAGCTAAGCAAAAACTGACTGTGAGAACCTTTATGTTTAAGGTCCATTTTTGCCAGCACTGTAAAAATGTGCTGATATAAATCCTAGCTACCCTGGATTAATTTTTTTAGAGTTACTGAAATTCCAGATTTTAATGAAAATTTAGAAATTTAGGAGTGATGATGTATACAGATATTTGTTTGAATTTCACAGTGTGGAAAATAGTAGAAGTTGTATGTGGATATTAAATCATTTCATCCATAAGCTGTGTTACTATGTTAAAATATTTTCAGGTCTTAAAAGACAAAATAGAAATGTCCTCTGGAGAAGATAAGATTAGGAAGGAAATAAGCTCATGTGAGAACATACTTTCTACAAAGTTAAATCTGTTCAACTTTAATAGCTTTCTAATTACTGGTATCTGTGATGTTGTCGTGGCACCTTAAGAAGTTAATTTCTGTAATATTCAAGAGTTTATAGAGAAAAAGCTTATGATGCAAAGAAATGATTTCTCATCTAAACTCCCTCATCCCATTCTGTTCCCCAGGGACAGTCTTGTGTGTTTTGAGGGAGTAGAGTATCAACAGGGTAGATGAAGTTGGGAGGGGTGGCTTTAAGGAAGCTACCAATGTTTAGGCTTCAGACCAATTCAGTAATAAGCTGAAGCTCAAGCACTTGCATTTTTAATACCTTTATTGAGGTGTTATTGATTTTCAATAAACTTCACATATCTAAAGTATATACATTGATATATTTTGACATGTGTTTATACCTATGAAATCATCACTACAATCAAGATAATGAAAGTATCGATTGCCTCCAAAAGTTTTACATTCTCTTCTGTCATCCTTCTTTCTGCTCTTCCCTGTTTCCCCTACCCAGGTTGTCACTACTCTGCTGCCACTACATACTAATTAGCATTTTCAGAATTCTCTGTATATGGAATAATATAATTAATGTAAATTATGTAATGTTTAGCCTCTTTCATGTACCATAATTATTTAGAGATTCATTGACATCACTGTGTATGTTAATAGTTCCTTCTTTTTCTGTTGTCTTTCGCGGTACTCTGTCATATGCGTGCAGCTCAATGCGTTCATCCGTTCAGTTGCTGACAGATGTTTGTTTCCAGTTTCTCTGTTATGAATAAAGGCACCATGAACATTTGTCTTTGTTTTGAACATACGTTTTCATTTCTCTTGAAGAAATATCTAGGTCAGTTTGGCTGATAATATTGTTCAGGTCTCCTTTGCCAATGTTTTGTACCTGTTCTATCAGTTGAGAGAGAGGTATTAAAATCTCTGCATGTATCTGTGGCACTACCTTTTTAAAACCAACTTTATTGAGATATAACTTGCATAATATACAGTTTATCCATTTAAAGTGTACAGTTCAATGTTTTTTAATATGTTCACAGAGTTGTGCAAATGTGACCAGGATTAGTTTTAAAACACTTCATCACTTCAGAAAAAACCCAGTGTCCATGAGCAGACCTCCCTTTCTCCCCACCCTCCCAGCCGTATACAGCCACTCATCTGTCTTTCTCTCATATAGATTTGCCTGTTGTGGACATTTTATAGAAGGGAATACAATATGTGGTCTTTGTGAATGGTTCCTTTCACTAAGCATATTTGAGGTTCATCTGTGTTTTAGCCTGTACCAGTATTTCACTCCTTTTTATGGCCAAATAATATTCCATTGTTTGAAAAATGTGAACTGAACCATATTTAATCCATTCATTAGTTTATGAACATTAGGTTTTCTCCACTTTTTGGCATTTGTGAATAATGCCACTTTAGGTGTTTGTGTACGAGTTTTTGTGTGAACGTATGGTTTCATTTCTTCTGGATGTACATCTAGGATTGGAATTTTGGGGTCATATGATAACTTTCATATGGGCTTCCCTGGTGGCTCAGATAGTAAAGAATATGCCTGCAATGCAGGAGAACTGAGTTCAATACATGGGAAGATCCCCTGGAGAAGGGAATGGCTACCCACTCCAGTGTTCTTGCCTGGACAGTTCCATGGACAGATGAGCCTGGTGGGCTACAGTCCATGGGGTCACAAAGAGTTGGACACAGCTGAGCGACTAACACGTGGTAACTTAATTTTTAACCTTTGTGTGAAACTATCAGACGGTTTTCCAAAGTGGCTGAACCATTTTACATTCCCATCAGGTTTATTTTGTTTTGCAATTCTGTCAGTTTTTGCTTCCTTTGTTTTGAAGGTCCGTTCTTAAATTCACAAACTTTTAGGATTGTTTTGTCTTCTCAATAAATCAACTGTTTTATCATTATGAAATGACCTGCTTTATCCCTTGTCATATTTTTTGTTCTGAAACCTACTGTGTCTGATATTAATAATTCAGCTTTGATTAGTTATTACCATTGTTAGTATGGTACCATTACCATTTGTTAGTATGGTAGCTCTTTTATTTGTAATCTGTTTATAGTCCTCATATTTAAGTTAGGTTTCCTACGTGCAGCATGTGGTTTGGGGTCTTGCTCTTATCCAGATTTGAGTCTACTAGTTGAGGTGTTTAGACTATTTCTGTTTAATGTGACTATGAATATGGTTCTTTTAAATCTACCATCTTATTGTTTTTCCCTTTGACTCATCTATTCTTTATCCTGCTTTTCCTATTTTTCTCCCCTCTTTTCAATTATATTTTAAAATTTGTCTCCTTTGTTGGCTTAGTAGTCATAAATCTTTGTTATTTCAGTTTTTGCCTTAGCATTTCTAGTATACATGTTTAGCTTATTATAGGGATTTATCAGTTAATTCTGGTACATATTATTTGTATTACATAGTTCTAATGCATAATTTTAAATTAGGTGTATATGTTCAAAAAATATTAACACCATTAAGGCATAATTTTTTTATGTTCCTTTTTAAGAATAGTGTTTTTCTTTTGTTTGTAAGATATTTAGTCTGTAACTGTTTTGAATTTTGGTGCTCAAATGAAATTCACACTTTATCATTAATAACAATACCTCTTATTTATATAACTTCACAGTTTGTCATACACAGTGGTCTGGTAAGAAAGTAAGTCATGGATTATTGTATCATTTTTTGGAATACAGAATAGTCTCTTGCTTTTAAGAAATTTCTGAGTCACAGAGCTGGACCCCAAGTTTTATAGTTCTTTATCAATGCTATTTTTATGTATATGTTGAGTATATGATTAGAAGATAAAGAGAGAAATAATTACTTGACTTTCCAGTCTACTGATGATTTTTCTTATTGTTTGTTTTTAACTTTATAGTCTATGGCAGAAGTTCTTGCTAAAAAAGAAGAGCTAGCAGATCGTCTAGAAAAGGCCAATGAGGAAGCCATTGCCAGTGCTATTGCTGAAGAGGAACAGTTAACTAGAGAAATTGAAGCTGAAGAAAACAACGATATCAACCTTGAAACTGACAACGACAGTGATTTTTCTGTGAGCTTTTAGCATTTTTATTCTCTGGGTGATTGAGACATACAATAAACAATAGGAAGTCTTTTTTAAAGCACTTTACCAAGTGTTTTTTATGTATGATGCAATTGACAAGCTGGAAGTTGGTTTCTCATTTTACAAATGAAGAAATTGAATCTCAGAGTAAGTAAAACATAACATTTCTCAGATTATAAGTGTAAAGATTGGAGAAGAATCTAATATCTTTTTCTATTCTACTGATAAAAAGCAAATGATACATTGCCTTGCTGTCACTAAGCGCTCATGATATATATGTTGATGATAGGGATTTCTTAAAGAATGAAAGTAACCATGAATCTTTCAAATATTTTTCTATTAAATTTTAATGCCCAACAAGTACTTTTGAGCTTTTCTGATGTATACTCTGAATATTTCAGAGTTTTATGTAGTAATAGTTTAAGGCCAATACTTTGCTTTTAAAATTACTTCATTCATTTCTGCTGTTAATGTTGGTGTTGGACTGTTTGCTAAATGAAATATATGAGCAATAGGTAGGAAATTTTCGAATATAGTTCATTTTATTAGTTTATAATTGGTTCAACTATTTTTCAGTTTTTCTTATTACATTTTAGGCCAGCATGGGCAGTGGCAGTGTATCTTTCTGTGGTATGAACTGGAATGATGTCCTTGCAGATTATGAAGGTAATTCATGTGTGCATGTGTGTGTGTGTTGTATGTATAGGTAGAGCGGTACAAGGTAGATTATGTTAATACGTGTGGTTTTTGTGTAAAATGAATAATGTATTAGAGTAGGATGCCTTTTAAAAGTCGGTTCTCAAAAGTTGGTTTTATAGATTTACATGGTTAAACAGTAACAGTGGTTTTCTTTTTTCTGAAATAGCTCGTGAATCTTGGCGCCAGAATACATCCTGGGGGGATATTGTAGAGGAAGAACCTGCTAGGCCTCCAGGACATGGAATTCACATGCATGAAAAACTTTCCTCACCATCTCGTAAAAGGTCTGGCCTTTGAAAATTAATTTGAAGTGTTTCACAGGAAGGGAGCTAGCCATTCTTAATTATTAAATGGAGTCGTTACATACTGATACTATTTTAAGGTACATTATTCAGGACAGTTTCAGATCTTTTGAAAAGTGACAATGTTTTCCTGAAATGTTAGGCCAAATTAGTTTTGTGTATTGTTTATTTTAAGAACTTTGAAGACTAAAGATATTTTTGGCTTTATCATGTAAACATTTGTGTCTCTTGTCCATTTGTTTGTATTAATAGAACAATTGCAGAATCTAAGAAGAAACATGAAGAAAAACAAATGAAAGCACAGCAGCTAAGGGAAAAGTTACGTGAACAGAAAACATTAAAGCTTCAGAAATTGTTAGAAAGGGTGAGTTTTTAATTTTTAGAGAACCATGATTGCCTTAAATTGTTGGGCTTATTTTCATATTGACTTTTTCTGGTTTCAAAGAAGCTAAAAGAACAGTAAAAATAAATTCACTAGAAAATAAAAGCATTTCTATCCACTGAAAATTACCTGTACCTTTCTAAAAAAAGAAATAAGAATTTGTCATTCCTAAAAAAGCTAGTAAATTGATGTTCTGCAGTTTGCATGGATTATTAAAGCTACACTTTGTCTTTTGCCATTTTCACTGGGGGTTTCCTTAGTCAGTCTTGTGCAAAGTGTTCGATGAATTGGTAGGACAGTTTTGAGCCTGAGATGGTGAAATTTGAATAAGCAGGGCACTAAGTAGATTCATGGGGTTTCCCTTGTGTCTCAGACAGCAGAGAATCTGCCTGCAATGTTGGAGTATTCAGAGCAGTGTAAATTTTGGTCAGCGTGATGTAGTGGAAGGAACATGGACTCTGGAGATAGCCAGTCTGGTGAAATCTTGATTTTAACCACATGATAGCATGTGGTGGGTGCCCTTGGCAAATTACTTAACCATATTGCCTTTTAATTTCTTTATCCATAAAATGGCATTTAAAACTGTTAATTTAAAGCTGTGTTGATGAATGTAACAAATATGTAAAACTGTAGCATGGTACTTGGGTGACTGTTGTTCCATATATATATGTCATTCTTATTGTTAATTATACATGGCAGATGTGAGTACTGTGTTAGTTATGTGTGCTGTGTAACAAAGGACCTCAAGACTCAGCAGTTTAAAACAACACACATTTATTAGCTCACACTTTCTTGGGCATGGAAACTGGAAGTGGCTTATGTTGTGATCTTTTGTTTGTTTGTTCAGAGTCTCTCGTGAGGTTGCAGTCAGTGTGTTGGCTCTGGCAGCAGTCATTCGGAGCTGAAAGATCCACTTTCAGATCCCTCATGTGGCTGTTGGCAGGCCTGGAGTCCTCTTTAGTGGTTGGTTGTGGACCCCCATTTCTTGCCATGTGAGTCTTTCCACAGCCCAGTGTTCTCATGACATGGCTGCTACCATTGCCACAGAATAACCTGAGAGAGAAAAAGAGAGAATGAATAAGTGAGCTGCCAGAATGGAAGCTGCATTGTCTTTTTATAATAACCTAATCTTAGAAGTGACGTACTATCACTTTTGCTGAATTATATTGCTCCTTGGAAGGAAAGTTATGACAAACCTTGGCAGTGTATTAAAAAGCAGAGACATCACTTTGCTGATAGAGGTCCATATAGTCAAAGCTACGATTTTTTCCAATGGTTGTATATGGATGTGAGATTTGGACCATAAGGAAGGCTGAGCACCAAGAATCGATGCTTTGAAATTGTGGTGCTGGAGAAGGCTGTTGAGAGTCCCTTGGACAGCAAGGAGATCCAGCCAGTCCATCCTAAAGGAAGTCAGTCCTGAATATTCATTGGAAGGACTGATTCTAAAGCTGAAGCTCCAGTACTTTGGCTACCTGATGCAAAGAGCCAACTTACTGGAAAAGACCCTGATGTTGGGAAAGATTGAAAGCAAAAGAAGAGGGCAGCAGAGGATGAGATGGTTAAATAGTGTCACCAACTTAGTAGGCATGAATTTGAGCAAACTCTGGGAGATAGTGGAGGACAGAGGAGCCTGGCATGCTACAGTGCGTGGGGTTGCAGAGTCGAACATGATTTAGTGACTGAACAACAACACATTGGTCACAGTCCTGATAGAATGTGGGAGGGAAATATGCAAAGGTCTGAATACCAGGTGACTGGGATCATTTGGAGCCATCTTGGAGTCTGTGTACTACGAATACTTGGCACAGCACAGCAGAAGCATGTGCCCCCTGTAGTATGATAGTCACTCAGTCATGCCCGACTCTTGCAACCCCGTGGACTGTAGCCTGCCAGGCTCCTCTGTCCGTGAGATTCTCCAGGCAAGAATACTGGAGTGGGTTGCCATTTCCTTCTCCAGGGGATCTTCCCAACCCAGGAACGGAACCCGGATCTCCTGCATTGCAGGCAGATTCTTTACCGACTGAGCTATGAGGGAAGCCCTCCCCTGTAGTATAGGTAAACTCTTTTGTTTACCTTTTGGTCCTAGAAAGGAGAACTAATATGCATAGGTTAAAAGTATTTTCACTCCTTTTGTGTGTTTTAAAATTGGGAGAGATAATTAGATCAAATAGTTTGATGGTAAAAATGAGGTGACATAAGATTCTCCTTAATGCAGTAGAAAAGTTGGTGGGATAGGAAGAAAATCTATAATTTTTCTCTTTACCTGAATCTCAAGAATTTAATTATTTTTATTTTAATCATTTAGTTTGGATAAATCAAGTATGAAAAACAGTCTCCTTATAACGGGGTTCTACAAGAGTTAATATATTTTTTCATTTTAAGCTTCAAAAAACTGTTCTAACACAATTATACTTTACCTTCTTATTGTGTTTTTAATACAAACAAAATTATATAGTTTTTTTTCTCACTAATATAATCTCCAGATAATTCATGCAAACACAATAATAAATTCTTGAAATTGTATAAGACATTAGAAGTTCTTAATTTTCCCGTCAATGTCAGTATCACTTCAATTACTTCAAGTGATAAACCTCACCTTCCATTTGTACAGTGGTTATTGTTTCATTACTGTTCTTCCACATATGGTCTTATATGATCATAACAGTACTTTTGTGAGGCACACAGAGTTGAACAGATCCTGAGCCCCATTTCATATCATAGGTGTGAAAACTGAATCTAGGAGAGACTGAGGGCTGTCTGCAGTGTCATAGAACCAATCATTTGCAGAGCTGGGGCTTTAAGGACCTGTTTTTACCTCCTATTTCAGTGTTCTTTCTGCATCATACTTTTTAAGGTGGTTAAACCCATTATTATGTAGCTAAAATTCAACTTAAATGTTAGTTTTCTTCCCATTCGTGTTAAGTCAGCATTGATTTTCTTTATTCTTTTTGGTGCTAGTTCTAATATGTTGAAGCACAGGACAAGTCTTTTACTTCTCCTATTTGATATTGTTTTAAGGAATTAAATGCAGCTATCATAATTATCTTTATTCTTCCATAAGTAAAACTCTGCGTGTTCCTTCAGGGAATGTTCTTATGCAGATAATTGTGACTTTTCAAACATCTCACCATTTTTCAATTTCTAGGGTAATCATTTGTCTTGACTTTGAGTTAGAGAGACAACATTTATAAGGATAAGAAATACTATTTTTAAGTGTGCTCATAGTGCAATATAATAATAACAGCAAATATTTCTCTTGAGCAATTTCTAATGTACTATTTAAAAGTTTTACATATATTGACTGACTCAGTCTTTAAAACCTATGAGTTAGATACTACTATTGTTCTGTTTATAGATGAGGAAACTGAGATGTCGGCTAAAAAAGTTGCCCAGTTTACATATCTAGCAAGTGACTGGTAGATTATGAACTGTCAGGCTTTATAGTCTGTGTTCTTAATAATTAGTCATGATCTTTAGATCTTTCCTGGTTCTTCACTTTGTAATTCCTAAGCTGTTTACCTGTTTGCACTTCTTGTCAAATGACTATGTATGCTGAAATTAATGATGTGATAATTCATTGCATATAGGAGAAAGAAGTCCGAAAGTGGAAAGAAGGGTTATTAGACCAACGACGTAGGATGATGGAAGAGAAATTACTTCATGCTGAATTCAAACGAGAGGTGCAATTACAAGCAATTGTTAAGAAAGCACAAGAAGAAGAAGCTAAGGTGTGTCTTAGGTGTTTTGAACATTGAATTAGTTACTCAAGTACTTTGAATTGTTACATGAGAAGTTAATATTTATCAAGTGTTTATTCGGTACCAGAATAACAGCATTTTTACAGGCTCATTTGAAATTTATTCTGTACAATATTTTATTCTTAAAATAATCCTATGAGATATATATTATTTTTTCACTTTATTGAAGTATAATTTATAGATAATAAATAACACATATGTGAAGCATCAGTTTGATGAGTTTTGACATATGTATTCCTGAAACCATAAGTACAATGAAAATAATAAACAGTTCCATCACCCTCAAAAGTTTCTTCATACCTCTTTGTAATTCATTCCTTCATCCAACTCTTTTACCGTGCAATTTCTGATCTGCCTTTTGTCACTATGGATGTTAGCATTTTCCAGAATTTTATGTGAATGGAATCATAGAGTAGGTACTCTTTCTTCTGGCATCTTTCACTCAGCATAGTTAGTTTGAATTTTATCCATGTTGTTGTATATATCATTTCCGTTGCATTGCTGAGAAGTGTATCATTGTGTAGAAATACCATAGTTTGTTAATCCAGTCACTTGTTGATGGACATTTGTTTTCATTACAGTTTTTGGCTATTATAGATACAGCTGCTGTGTAAATTCATGTACAAGCCTTTGTGCAGATGTGTGCTTTTATTTTCTCTGGTGAATACCCAAGAGTGGATTGGCGGAATCCTATGAGAAGTTTAACTTTTAAAGAAACAGTTTATATACTTTTACCAGTAGTACATGAATGTTCTAGTTAGCCACATTCTCACCAATACTTGACATGGTTACACATTATAATTATAACCATTTCATATTAGTCTGTATATATAGTTCTCATATGGTTTTAATTTGCTTTTTGAACATCTTTTATGTGTGTATTTTTTCTATCTGAAGCTCTTATTTGGTGCAGTGTTTATTCAGGTATCTGTTGATTTTTGAAAGTTAGATTGTTTTATTGTTATTCAAACAGGTGTGTTTTTAGCTTTTTTGAGGTATACTTAACAAATGAAATAGATACTTACGTGATGATTTGATATCCATATACATTGTAAGAGGATTCCCCTGATTGAGTTAATTAACATATTCATCACCTCACATATTTATCTTTTGTGTGTGTGAACATTTAAGTTTTCCCGTATCATATTTTAATTATACAATACAGTGTTATCAACTATAGTTAGCATACTATACATTAGATGCTCAGGTCTTATTCACTGTATAACTGAAAGTTTGTGTCCTTTTACCAGTCTCTTCCTATTTCTGTCTGTCTCCTTCTGGCCCCTGGCAAATACTTTGCTACTCTCTCTTTCTTTGAGTTTTTTTTTTTTTTTTTTAATTGAAGTATCAGTTCAGTTCAGTTCAGGCACTCTGTTGTGTCTGACTCTTTGCGACCACGTAAACCGCAGCACACCAGGCCTCCCTGTCCATCACCAGCTCCCAGAGTGTACCCAAACTCATGTCCACTGAGTTGGTGATGCCATCCAACCATCTCATCCTCTGTCGTCCCCTTCTCCTGTCCTCAATCTTTTGCTGCATCAGGATCTTTTCAAATGAGTCAGCTCTTGGCATCAGGTGGCCAAAGTATTGGAGTTTCAGCTTCAACATCAGTCCTTCCAGTGAACACCCAGGACTGATCTCCTTTAGGATGGACTGGTTGGATCTCCTTGCAGTCCAAGGAACTCTGAAGAGTCTTCTCCAACACCACAGTTCAAAAGCATCAATTCTTTTGTGCTCAGCTTTCTTCACAGTCCAGCTTTCACATCCATACATGACTACTGGAAAAACCATAGCTTTGACTAGACGGACCTTTGTTGACAAAGTAATGTCTCTGCTTTTTAATATGCTGTCTAGGTTGGGCATAACTTTCCTTCCAAGGAGTAAGTGTCTTTTAATTTCATTGCTGCAATCACCATCTGAAGTGATTTTGAAGCAGAAAAAAATAAAGTCATCCACTGTTTCCCCATCTATTGCCATGAAGTGATGGGACCGGATGCCATGGTCTTCATTTTCTGAATGTTGAGCTTTAAGCCAACTTTTTCACTCTCCTCTTTCACGTTCATCAAGAGGCTCTTTAGTTCTTCACTTTTTGCCATACGGGTGGTGTCATCTGCATACCTGAGGTTATTGATATTTTTCCCTGCTATCTTGATTCCAGCTTGTGCTTCTTCCAGCCCAGCGTTTCTCATGATGTACTCTGCATAGAAGTTAAATAAGCAGGGTGACAATATACAGCCTTGACGTCCTCCTTTTCCTATTTGGAACCAGTCTGTTGTTCCATGTGCAGTTCTAACTGTTGCTTCCTGACCTGCATACAGATTTCTCAAGAGGCAGGTCAGGTGGTCTGGTATTCCCATCTCTTTCAGAATTTTCCAGTTTATTGTGATCCACACAGTCAAAGGCTTTGGCATAGTCAATAAAGCAGAAATAGATGTTTTTCTGGAACTCTCTTGCCTTTTCAGTGATCCAGCAGATGTTAGCAATTTGATCTCTGGTTCCTCTGCCTTTTCTAAAACCGGCTTGAACATCTGGAAGTTCACGGTTCACATATTGAAGCCTGGCTTGGAGAATTTTGAGCATTACTTTACTAACGTGTGAGATGAGTGCAATTGTTCAGTGGTTTGAGCATTCTTTGGCATTGCCTTTCTTTGGGATTGGAATGAAAACTGACCTTTTCCAGTCCTGTGGCCACTGCTGAGTTTTCCAAATGTGCTGGCATATTGAGTGCAGCACTTTCACAGCATCATCTTTTACGATTTGAAATAACTTGACTGGAATTCCATCACCTCCACTAGCTTTGTTCGTAGTGATGCTTCCTAAGGCCCACTTGACTTCACATTCCAGGATGTCTGGCTCTAGGTGAGTGATCACACCATCGTGATTATCTTGGTCATGAAAATCTTTTTTGTACAGTTCTTCTTGTATTCTTGCCACCTCTTCTTAATATCTTCTGCTTCTGTTAGGTCCATATTGAGCCCATCTTTGCATGACATGTTCCCTTGGTATGTTTAATTTTCTTAGAGAGATCTCTAGTCTTTCCCATTCTGTTGTTTTCCTCTATTTCTTTGCATTGATCACTGAGAAAGGCTTTCTTTTCTCTCTTTGCTATTCTCTGGAACTCTACATTCAAATTGAAGTATAGTTGATTTAGAATATTATATTAGTTTCATGTATGCAATATAGTGATTAGTGTTTTTACAGATATTACTCCATTGTTAGTCATTACATGATAATGACTGTGATTCCCTATAATAGCAATATATAATTTTTGCTTATCTATTTTATACATAGTAATTTGTATTAATTCTGTACCCCCGATTTGCCTCTTTCCCTCCCCCTTCTCTTTGGTTACCACTAGTTTGTTTTCTATATCTGTTTCTGTTTTGCATATATATTCATTTGTATTATTTTTTAGATACCTCATAGAAGTGATATCATATAGTATTTGTCTTTCCTTGTCTGACTTACTTCACTGAACATAATATTCTTTGGGTTCATCCATGTTACTGTAAATGGCAGCATTTCATTCCTTTTATAGTTGAGTAATATTTCATTATACACATGCACACCCCACACATCTTCTTTATTCATTCATCTGTTGATGAGCCTTTCAGTTTCTTCCATATCTATATAGAAATTCAGTAAAACAATGATACTTTTTGATCCTGTAGACTAGTTGGACTTAATAGATATATACAGGACATCATATTCAAAAACAGCAGAATACACATTCTCTTCAAGTGCACATGGAATGTTCTCCAGGATAGATCACATACTAGACCATAAACAAGTCATAGCAAATATAAGAGCATGGAAATTATATCAAGTATTTTTGCTAACCACAGTGGTTAGCAAACTGGAAATCAGCTACAGAAAGAAAAATCGTTTGATGAGTTTGACTTTTTCTTTTATATTCCAAATATAACTGGTACAATACAGTATTTTTCTTTCTCCCTCTGGCTTATTCCACTTTAGTATAGTAAGCTCCATGTTCATCCATGTTGTAGCAAATATCAGAATTTCTTAAAAGATTTTGTATATTTTAGTTATTAACATTTATGTTTTGCAAATGTTTTTTCTTAGTCTATGGAACCAGTATTTCTCGTGATGTACTCTGCATAGAAGTTAAATAAGCAGGGTGACAATACACAGCCTTGACGTCCTCCTTTTCCTATTTGGAACCGGTCCATTGTTCCATGTCCAGTTCTAACTGTTGCTTCCTGACCTGCATATAGGTTTCTCAAGAGGCAGGTCAGGTGGTCTGGTATGCCCATCTCTTTCAGAATTTTCCAGTTTATTGTGATCCACACAGTCAAAGGCTTTGGCATAGTCAATAAAGCAGAAATAGATGTTTTTCTGGAACTCTCTTGCTTTTTCAGTGATCCAGCAGATGTTGGCAATTTGATCTCTGGTTCCTCTGCCTTTTTTAAAACCAGCTTGAACATCTGGAAGTTCACAGTTCACGTATTGCTGAAGCCTGGCTTGGAGAATTTTGAGCATTACTTTACTATCATTCCATTCAGTTCAGTCCAGTCGCTCAGTGGTGTCCGACTCTTTGCAACCCCATGAATGGCAGCACGCCAGGCCTCCCTGTCCATCACTGTCTCCCGGAGTTCACTCAGACTCACATCCATCGAGTCAGTGATGCCATCCAGCCATCTTATCCTCTGTTGTCCCCTTCTCCTCCTGCCCCCAATCCCTCCCTGCATCAGAGTCTTTTCCAATGAGTCAACTCTTCGTATGAGGTGGCCAAAGTACTATCATTAGCTGTATTTTATTCATAAAAACTGTACTCTCTAGCAAAACTTGACTGTTAAAAATCAATATATGTAAAGTTGAGGATGAAATATATGTAGTTCAGTACTTTGTACCTAATTATAACTTATTTGGTGTATGTTGAAGAAAATTGATTTGTACAGTAACTAAAGACAGTATGGTACTGGCACAAAACCAGAAATGTAGATTAATGGAACAGGGTAGAAAGACCAGAGATAAACCCACACACTTAGTCACCTAATCTATGGCAGAGGCAAGAATATACAATAGAGAAAAGACAGTCTCTTTAATAAGTAGTGCTGGGAAACTGAACAGCTGCATGTAAAAGAATGAAATTAGAATACTCCCTAACACCATGCACAAAAGCAAAGTCAAAATGGAATAAAGACCTAAATGTAAGACTGGACACTATGAAACTTTTAGAGGAAAACAGGAAGAACACTCATCTTTTTGACCCACCTCCTTGAGTAATGAAAATAAAAACAAAAATAAACAAAAGGACCTAATTAAACTTAAAAGCTTATGCACTGCAGAGGAAACCATAAACAAGATGAAAAGTCAACTCTCAGAATGGGAGAAAATATTTGCAAACAAAGCAATTGACAAGGAATTAATCTCCAAAATATACAAACAGCTCATGCCGTTCAATACCAAAAAAAAAAGAAAAACAAACAACCCACTCAAAAAATGGGCATAAGACTTAAATAGACATTTCACCAAAGAAGACATACAAATGGCCAAAAAGGACATGAAATGATGTTCAGCATCACTAATTATTAGAGAAATGCAGATCAAAACTACAGTGATGTATCACTTCACATGGATCAGAATGACCATCATCAAAAATGCTTCAAATAATGCTGGAGAGGGGGTGAAGAAAAAGGAACCAATTTGAACTGTTGGTGGGAATGTAAATTGATACAGCCATGATGGAGAACAGTATGGAGGTTCCTTAAAAACCTAAAGGTAGAACTGCCATATGACTCAGCAATACCACTACTGGACATATACCCTGAGAAAACCATAATTCAAAAAGATACACGCCAGAAGGGAAAGAGACACGTGTACCCCAATGTTCATCGCAGCACTGTTTATAATAGCCAAGACATGGAAGCAACCTAGATGTCCATCAGCAGATGAATGGATAAGAAAGCTGTGGTACATATACACAATGGAGTATTACTCAGCCATTAAAAAGAATACATTTGAATCAGTTCTAATGAGGTGGATGAAACTGGAGCCTATTATACAGAGTGAAGTAAGCCAGAAGGAAAAACATAAGTACAGTATACTAACGCATATATATGGAATTTAGAAAGATGGTAACAATAACCCGGTGTACGAGACAGCAAAAGAGACACTGAGGTATAGAACAGTCTTATGGACTCTGTTGCAGAGGGAGAGGGTGGGAAGATTTGGGAGAATGGCAATGAAACATGTAAAATATCATGTAGGAAACGAGTTGCCAGTCCAGGTTCGATGCATGATGCTGGATGCTTGGGGCTGGTGCACTGGGACGGCCCAGAGGGATGGTATGGGGAGGGAGGAGGGAGGAGGGTTCGGGATGGGGAACACATGTATACCTGTGGCGGATTCATTTTGATATTTGGCAAAACTAATACAATTATGTAAAGTTTAAAAATAAAATAAAATTAGAGGGAAAAAAAAAAAAAAGATACACGCACCCCGATGCTTATTGCAGCACTATTTACAAGAGCCAGGGCATGGAAGTAACCTTAATTTCCATGTACTGATGAATGGATAAAGAAGATGTGGTACATATATTCAATGGAATATTACTCAGCTACAAAATGGAATGAAATTGGGTCATTTGTGGAAATGTGGTTGGATCTAGAGACTGTCATATAGAGTGAAGTAAGTCAGAGAAAGACAAATGCCGTATGATATCACTTGTATGTGGAATCTAAAATATGACACAA
Organism: Bos mutus; assembly: GCF_027580195.1. Lineage (NCBI taxonomy): Eukaryota > Metazoa > Chordata > Mammalia > Artiodactyla > Bovidae > Bos > Bos mutus. The sequence continues at coordinate 31,162,495 of NC_091637.1, read as the reverse complement.
AGGAACCTATCTCCAGAACAGAAATAGACTCGCAGACATGGAGAATAGACCTGTGGTTGCCAAGGGGAGAGGCCCCAGCGGAGGACTGGGTTGGGGATTTGGGGCTAACTATTAGCCCCATAATAACTACTAGCCCTATAGTAGATGCAAACTATTATATATAGAATGGATGAATAACAAGGTCTTATTGTATAACACAGGGAATTAATACACATATGTATGTATAACTGAATCACTTTGCTGTATACCAGAAGCTAACAACATTGTAAATGAATTGTACTTCAATAAAAAATTTCAATGGCAGGCCTTTATTTACTCTATTTCACTTCTTACTACGGCCTATGGATTTGTTATATACACTGGATTATTATCCATTTGGGGAATAAATATTGAAATAAAAGACTGGAAGTCAATTCATTTTTTGTTCTGTGCCTTATACAACTGGTTTATATTATTAAATAAAGACTGTTAAATTTCTTAACATGATGTGTTAAGAATCAGTGTCTGATGTGCCTTAGAATGAGCCTAATTTGAAACTTACTTTCTGTGGTTTTTTTTGTTGTTGTTGTTGTTGAAGGTAAACGAAATTGCCTTTATAAATACCCTTGAAGCCCAGAACAAACGCCATGATGTTTTATCAAAATTGAAGGAATATGAGCAGAGGCTTAATGAGTTACAGGAAGAGCGTCAGAGAAGACAGGAAGAAAAGCAAGCACGTGATGAAGCTGTTCAGGTAGAATTTTATTCAGCAGGCATTTGTGAGCACTGTCCATTTCCTAGGCCCTGGGAATAGAAAAAGAAGTCAGTCCTACACTCTGTTCCCAAGGGTGTATGGTTTAGTCCAGCATGGTTTCGAATCAGGAAGTCTGATAGCAAAGGCACTGTGTACTTCTTCAGATAACGTTATCAGTGTCTTTGTCAATTTGAATCTCTAGTCTCAACCAGATGAAGGGCTAAATTGCTCTGGACAGATTATTATCTGTTCTTTTCTAATTAGGTTGGGAAAGAATATGTTCCTTTCATCTATTAAAAATGGATTGTGTTTGAACCTGTGTATATAGCCTTAAGGAACTGGGCAATTTTTATGCTTATAACGGGGAGCACCTGTCGTATATTGGGCAGTATCATCAGGTACTTAAATCTCTCTAGCATACCGTAAGTCAGCTACCATTTTCAGAATGGGAAGAAAGGTTAACACATAAACATGAGTGATGTTTTTTGACTATTTTAGATCTTCCTCAAGATCAGGTATGAACACAGACACATACTTTATGTATTATAACCACTATTTATTTGTTTATTCATTCAGTGATCATGTATTATTGCTGTTATATGCTGAGCTTTGCTTGTGTGTGTCTTAGTCACTTAGTTGTGTTCAACTCTTTGCGACTCAGTGGACTGTAGCCCGCCAGGCTCCTCCGTGTATGAATTTTCCAGGCAAGAATACAGGAGTGGGTTGCCATTAGCTTTGCTTAAGGACATGAAAAAGATACGTCTTTGATCACAATGCAGAGAAGTATATGTAAATAAATCTTAACCCATTAGGATAAGTGTAACAGTAAAAGCATTTTGGAAGCACAAAGGAGAACACATTACTCAAATTGAGACATGAGAAAGTCAAGAAAAAGCTTTCTGGAGGAGATGATGCCTTAAGCAAGATTTGAGTAATGAGATAGTTGCAAACGGTGGAAATAGGCATTCCATGCAGAAGGAGATACGAGCGAGTACAGCCTGTAGAGTCATAGACTTGATCATGAAGAGGTTTCTTGTTATGTTAAAAATTAGGGATGTTATTGATATTTTATGCTTCTTTATCTCACTGGTAATTTTAGAAGATTAAAATATCAATACAGCTTTCAAGGTTATTGGTTGCTTCATGCTATTGTTTTGTACTAGCAAGCAGTCCCATATTCACCCAGTCTCTGTTCGATTTGAGTTCAGGGTCTTATTTTAATCTTGAGTGCCAAGCTAACTTACGTTTAAAAATACAGAATGTTACTATTAGAGAAAATTTAGCTTTTCCTATCAAAGGGACAGTACAAAGTTTCATTATTATCATTTAAAAGTTAAAGTTGTCCATTAATTAATATTGTTAGATGAATAAATGAAATAGGATATTTGAATTTTTAATCTGTGCCATCTCTTCAGCTTTTTTGCTGTTTTTCTTTCTGCAGTGGGACCATTTTATACAGATAATCGTTTTGAAGATTGCGTGTTACTTTTGAATAACTATTATGCATTAGTAATTCAGAAATAAATAAATAATGATCTTTGCCTTAATGGTAAATAATAGAACACAGTGTGAAAATGTAATAGAAACCTGTATAGGCTATAGCAGTATCACAGAATAGGGAATAATTAGCTCTGTTGCTGAGAGGGGAATGTCAGGGAAAGTTCTCTGAAAGAGGTGACTTCTTAGCTGGATTTTGGGGGAAAATATATGAGTAATATTGTATATTTTTTTAATAGACTTCTGTGGTTACTTTTTCTACATTTGTTTTGCAGATTTGAAAATACAGCAATTATTTTCTGTTTAAAAATTACTCTTATTTCATAATTTGGAACACTTATTAAGGCTTAAAGGAAAGCAGGTCTTTTGGGATTTTTTTGTAGTCATTAACACATTTTTTGATTACTCAGAATTTTCTTTTTTAAAATGTTGAAATTTCTTGTGGATTTAATGTTCAATGGAAATTTTAAAACCTATATACATAAATTTAATCTGTATACTGGTAGTAGAAAATTTATTGGTTTTATATACATATATAAAATTAAAAAAATTATAAATGTATAGTCATTACTAGATGTGCTAGGCACTAAAGCCAAACATAAAAATACAGTAATAGTAAGATACTAACTCAGTGAAGAATTTAGAGAGGCCCCCATCTGCTTTAATTGTACTCTTGAAAAACTTCCAAAATTAATTGTTAAAAGCAGTTGTGATTCTTGGTTTTTTGGCAAGTGAAATACTAAGTTAATGCTACCATTGTATATTCTTAATTTGCAATTTTTGTTGTATAAACTATTGACAGATTAGTTTTAAGCCCAGTTTCCTTAGATAGTCTGCCTTGTCCTCTTGCCATAATCTTTTGATTTGCAGGCATACAGGGCAGGGTTACAAAATCCATTCTTTGGCCACCGTAAACATATCCTTGACTGTGAGACAAAGTACATGGGACTCTGAGAGGTTTCAGAAGGCTTGAGAGGTAGATGCCTTTCCAGTTCAGTTGCTGTAGGTTTATACTTTATATTTGTAAGTTTACAGATTTATGATGAATACTACTTTAAAACTTATGCTTCATTTGTTTAATAGGTATTTATCAAACTCCTGCTGTATACAAGATGCTTTTATGGAGTGCAGAGTTTCCTGTCTTTAGGAAACCTGTATTTTAGAAAGGAAAATACTAGCTGAATTTACTAGTTTTACTCACAAGTACCAATTTTCTTTTCTAGTTATTAAAAACAGAAATTAGAGGATTGGATTTTTTTTGAAATTCAATTATTTGTTAGTACAACATTGGAGTATTTCTTATATCCATAAAAACATTCAACAAGTTGACATTGTATTAGTATTTAAGCATACAACTTACATTGCATATACATAAAGTTAACTGTTTTATATAATATTAGTATATTTAATTTATAAGACCAACTTTAATTTTTAAAACTATATTCCATAAGATTGTTTTTTAAAATGCGAAATGAAAAGTTCTGGTTTAATTATACTTAAGCTTTATCTTTTTACATTTTAGTGTGGCAGTTGTGTTTTCAGATATACTGCAGATTTTTAAAAAAAATACTTCAAGTAAATTTGAGGTTAAGAGAAAACTTTGTTTTTACTCTTCAGTTTTTCAGATAATAATAGCTAAACAAGTTGCTACATATTATACTTAGTAGCGAGAGGTAGCTGTAACATTAATCCATGAATAATATTTCAGAAAGCAATGACTATTTAAAATCTATTTGGATACCTTTACAAGTCTGCAGTCTGTCAGATATACTCTTCTGAAATCAGTACATTTCTTTTAGCTCCCTGTCCCCTCTCCAAAAAGAAAAAGGAAAGAAAGAAAAGAATTAGGTACCCTTTGGTGGTACTACTTTAAAAAGGTTTTTTTCGCCTGCATACATACAACTTCTTGTAGAGATAAAGTTACCATTGTGAGTTAAGTTAATTATTAGAAATATTTACTTCTCTCCTCAGTGTTCTTGAGACAGAAACTGCCTTATCTGCAGTCATTTACTGAACACTTTACGCCATACTAAACACTTTGTTAGGTACTTACCTACATAATAATTTAAATCTCACAACAAATGGTGTGTCTCTTTAAGGTAAAATGACTTGCTCAAAGTTATCTAAGTAGTAGTTACTAGAGCCTAGATCAGTGTGTTCTATTTATCATAAAGAGTTGTGGCCAGGGAGATGTTGTATAAGCTACCTAGAGAATGGGGATGAATTGAAAGAAATACATTGGTATATCTAGTAATATGGTGAGATATATACAGAAAGTATATCACAGTGTTTTAATGAAGTATCTTCTACCTTAATAATGATTATTATAAATAATTACTGAGAATTTAGTATATGCCAACCCCTGTGGCAAGTGCTTTTCATGTATTATCTCATACGTTCTGTACAGTATCCTTAAAAGTACTATTGTTATTTTTTGTCTTCTAGAAAACTAATTCACATATATTATGTAACTAGACTAGAGTCACCCGACAGTAAATAATGGAATCAGGGAACAAAGAGACTCTAATGCAGTATCTACTCTCTTATCCACTATGCTATACTATAATGCCTTTCTCCTGGCCACAAACTGTGTGTGTGTGTGTGTGTGTGTGTGTGTGTGTACAATTGCTCAGTCATGTCTGACTCTTTATAACCCCATGGACTGTAACCCATCAGGCTTCTCTGTCTATGGGATTATCCCCGCAAGAATACTAGAGTGGGTTGTCATTTCCTCTTCCAGGGGATCGTCCCCACCCAGAGATTAAACCTGTGGCTGCTACCTTGGCAGGCAGATTCTTTATCACTGAGCCACCTGGGAAGCCCGGCTACAAGCTTTTCTTCAGTTAAAAAGAAAGCTTAGTTCAGAAATAAATTCTGTTAATTATGCTTTCTTCATCATATTCTGTTATTTCTACAACCATCTAAACACAATGGTTTAGAAGTGATTAATGGCACCCCACTCCAGTACTCTTGCCTGGAAAATCCCATGGATGGAGGAGCCTGGTGGGCTGCAGTCCATGGGGTCGCTAGGAGTCAGATACGACTGAGTGACCTTACTTTGACTTTTCACTTTCATGCATTGGAGGAGGAAATGGCACCCCACTCCAGTGTTCTTGCCTGGAGAATCCCATGGACAGAGGAGCCTGATGGGCTGCAGTCCATGGGGTCGCTAGGAGTCGGACACGACTGAGCGACTTCACTTTGACTTTTCACTTTCGTGCATTGGAGGAGGAAATGGCAACCCACGCCAGTGTTCTTGTCTGGAGAATCCCATGGACAGAGGAGCCTGGTGGGCTGCTGTCTATGGGGTCGCACAGAGTTGGACACGACTGAAGTGACTTAGCAGCAGCAGCAAATATAAAATATTTATCAGATTCTCACAGAATATAAATAACATAATATGTACTAAAATAACATTTATTCTTCATTTTTTTATTAATTTATTTTAATTGAAGGATAATTACAATATTGTGATGGGTTTTTTCCGTACACTGACATGAGTCAGCCATGGGTGCACATGTGTCCCCCCATCCTGAACCCCCCACCTCCATCCCCACCCCATCCCTCTGGGTTGTCTCAGCACTGACTTTGAGTGCCCTGCTTCATGCATTGAACTTGCACTGGACATCTATTTTACATATGGTAATAAACATGTTTCAGTGCTTAAAATAGCATTTATTCTTATAAATTTGTAGCACTAATGAATGACATGTAAAAGCCAGATATTATTGATGCTTGATTTTTGTTTAAATTCTGAGAAACATAATGACAAGTCAGGTATTTGTCTTGAATATATAAGTCTATGTCCAAGCTATGTCACCTTTGATCATCTTCATCTTACACATAATTCTAACATCTTTTAAAACATTTCTGATACTAGGAACGTAAGAGAGCTCTAGAAGCAGAACGGCAGGCCCGTGTAGAAGAATTGTTAATGAAGAGGAAAGAACAAGAAGCCCGAATTGAACAACAGAGGCAAGAAAAGGAAAAAGCCCGTGAAGATGCAGCCCGGGAAAGAGCTAGGTACTTAATTTGCCATCTTGATGTTTGGTCCTGATGAACATTTTGTAGTGAATGCATATTCAGATCAAATTTTTAAGCTATTTATTATCAAGTATGTTTTTTAGAAATAGTCACATATACAGAAATGTTTTACTGAATTTTGATTTCCAGGAATTAAGACACTCTACTTAAAATGGAAACCTTTTGAACATTCTGTTGGATGGGAAACGAGGTTTCAAGATATTTTCAGTTGTAAGAAACAGAATTTGATACTAGCTAACTTAAGTATTGGGAGGAAAAGTGACAGGAAATTAGAGGACCAGGTTTGGACTTGGTCAGACATCAAAGGCTAGGTCACAGGAGCTACAGCAGTGGTCCTCTGATGGAAGTAATCCAGTAGTATGTTGTCTTTCTTATTATAATAAATGACACTTATCCATTCCTACTTTTTAAAATCTCTTGTTTAAGATTCAAAGACCAGGACACTCAAAGCTGGTGCTCTGGGACAACCGAGAGGGATGGGGTGGGTGGTGGGTGGGAGGGGAGTTCAGGATGGGGAGACATGTGCACCCATGGGTGATTCATGTCAATGTATGACAAAAACCACCACAATATTGTAAAGAAATTATCCCCCAATTAAATTAAGTAATTAAAAAAAAGATTCATAGACCAAAGACAAAGCATTTAATTGGCCAAATTGATTTGTGCTTTTTGATCTTGTTTATGAAATTTTTTAATATCCCGTGTCATAAGATATTATTCAAAATGTTACGGTTTTCAGTTTGATACACATTTAGGTTTTATATCCTTTTAAGGTAACTTTTAGATATAGTATGAAAAGAAAAATCTAAATTTATTCATTTGCCTATGGCACTCATTCATCATCACACCATTTGTTGAAGAGTCTAGCTTTTAACCATTGAACTGCCTTGCTACCTGTTCACGATCAGTTAATCATAGATGTGACAGTTTATTTCTGGACTCTGTCCTTCTCTTTTAATGTCTCTTCTTATTTTGGAACCACACTGTTTTAACTACTGTAACTTTATATCAAGTTTTGCGAACAAGTAATATAAGTACTCCAGTGTTGTTGTCCTCTTTGAAAATTGCTTTCCAAGTAATTTTTTAGGGTATGTTCACCATTTTCTTAAAAATAAAATGCTTCCAAGCTTTTTTATAGCAACTGCCTTGAATCTATAGATTGTTGTGGGGAGAATTGCCACCTTTATAATATTGTGTATTATGATACATGAATATGGTATGTGTCTCTGTATCTGCTTTAATTTCTCTCAACAATATTTTGTAGTTTTTAGAAAATAGATCTTGTAATTCATTTCATTTCTTAAATTTAGCTCATTTCTTAAATTTATTAAGTACTCTTTTTGAGGTCATTGAAAATGGAATTATTTTATTTCATTTTTGATAGTATTTTTGCTATTGTATAGAAATAAAATTCAATTTTTTATTTATCTTATTTTACAGTTTTTAAATGATCTTGCCCAATTTTCCTATGAGTGTTTTCCTATTAGTGTTTTCTTTTTTGCTGTTGTTGTTCTTTAGGACATTTTCATAACGGCTCATGTCATCTGCAAATAGCCCTTGCTTTACTTCTTGCTTTGTAATATGGATGCCTTTAATTTCTTTTTTCTTGCCATGTTGCACTGGCTCAATCCTTCAGTACTTTGAATATTCTTACCTTTGTTGTTTTTGATGAACATTTGGCCATTAATCATACTGTTCTGCCGCTGTATATGGTGAGGGTTTTTTTGTTTTGTTTTCTATTTCTTTTTTACTTTGTTTTTCACCAGTTTAATTATGATTTGTCTAGATTGTTTTTCTTCATGATTATCCTACTCTGTTACATTAGTGTTTTCATCAAATTTTGAAAGTATTTGGCCCCTATTTCTTCAGATATTTAATTGTCATTTCTCTTCAGGTTCCTCTGAATTGTAGCAGTTTCTCAGACTTTCCATGGTTTTGATGACCTTGACAGTTCTGAATAGTGGTCAGGTATTTTGTAGCCTTTTCCTCAATTAGGATTTGTCTGATGTTTTTCTCATGGTTATATTGAGGTTATGGTTTTGGAGAGGAAGACCACAGTGGTGAATGTGAATTACCATTTTTCAAATGGCAAAAGTTCATGATATCACCATGTGTTTTCACTGATTTTGTTAGTCTTGATCACCTGGCTAAGGTAGTTTTGTTAGATTTCTACACTGTATACTTTAATTTAAATTTCCAATATACTATCATCCTTGGAAGCAAGTCACTAGGCACTGGCTAAGCTGAAGAGATGGGGAGTTATTCTCTACCTCCTTGAGAGAAGAATTCCTACATAAATTATGTGCACTTCTTCTATACAGAATATTTGTTCTCCTATTTATTAAATTCCTATTTTATATCAATATGTCATTTATACACCAATATTATGGCATGTAATTGGTTCATCCTTGGACATTGAGAACTTTTTCATTTGACCCCCATCTGCCTTAGATATACTTCATCATTTTGGTTTTTGAGTATATCCTTACTTCCTGGCACTGAAAGATGCTTCAAATTCATCTTATATTTTCCCTGCTGCACCCCTCGAATCAGCCATTTGTTTAAGGATTCCTAGTTTCTTTTGTTGTAAAGTTTAAAAAAATCTTTCTCTATTGAGATTCTCCATCTGTTGAATCATTGTCATGATATTTTTTTCCTTAGGTTGGCATACTATCTTTTAATTCTTAATAACATATTTATAATAGCTGTTATAGTTCTTGTCTGCTAAATCCAGCATAAGGCTTCATTCAGGGAAAGATCCATTTGACTGCTTTTTTCCTAAGCATGGTCTTTCTTCTTTTTACATCTCACAGTTTGTGATAGTTTCCTCTCCTGTTCTCTTTGTCTTTGGGAATATTAGCCTTTTATATCCCTTTCATAATTTATAGATTTTTATACAGGAAGAGATAAATATATATTTTCAATATGCCATAATTAACTTACAGTTCCAATAAAGTGAAAGTCGCTCAGTCGTGTCTTGACTCTTTGTGACACCGTGGACTACACAGCCCATGGAATTTTCCAGGCCAGAATACTGGAGTGGGTGGCCGATCCCTTCTCCAGTGGATCTTCCCGACCCAGGAATCAAACTGGGGTCTCCTGAATTGCAGGCGGATTCTTTACGAACTAAGCTATCATGGACTGTACAGTCCCTGGGTTCACAAAGAGTCGTACACGACTGAGCGACTTTCACTTTCACAGTTTCAGAGCTAGTATTTAAACCCATTCCTGGGTCCAGAAGCCTATTAGGTTGGTGCAAAAGTAATTGCAGTTTTGCATTGTTGAACTTTGCCCTTTGATATTGGAATACGTTCTTAAATGTGGTTATGTTATACATCATTTTAATGCACATTTCTCACTTTATGTTTTTTGCTAATGACTTATTACTTGCTGTTTATTTTATATTTATTTTAGACTATAGAAATGATGTTAGACAGAAAGTAAATTCAAGCAATTTTTTTATTCAAGTGCAAAATAGATTGTAAAGCAGTGGAGACACTTACAACATCAACACATTTGTCCCAGAAACTGCTTAACAAATGTACAGTTTTGTTTTGCAATGGAGACTGAGAGCCTTGAAGATGAGGAATGTAGTGGCCAGCTGTCAGAGGTTGACAGTGCCCAGTTGAGAGCCATTGTTGAAGCTGATCCTCTTACAACTACATGAGAAGTTGCTGAAGAATGCAGCATTAACCATTCTATGGTCATTTGGTGTTTGAAGCAAATTGGAAAAGTGAAAATGCTCAATAAGTGGGTGCCTCGTGAGGTGACCAAAAGTCAAAAAAAAAAAATGTTGTTTTGAAGTGTTGTCTTGTCTTATTCTGCATAACAGCAGCAAACCATTTCTTGATCAAATTGTGACGTGCAATGAAAAGGGATTTTATTCGATGATAGGCAACGACCCTCAGTGGTTGGACTGAGAAGAAGTTCCAGAGCGCTTCCCAAAGCCAAACTTATACCAAAAAAGGTCATAGTCACTATTTGGTGGTTTGTTGGTGGTCTGATCCACTACAGCTTTCTGAATCCCAGTGAAACCATTAAATCTGAGCAGTATGCTCAGCACATTGATGAAATGACTGAAAACTGCAATGCCTGCAGCTGGCACTGGTCAACAGAAAGGGCCCAATTCTTCTCCATCCATGACAATACCTGACTGCAAGTCGCACAACCAAAGTTTCAAAAGTTGAACGAATTGGGTAACGAAGTTTTGCCTCATCTACCATATTCCCCTGACCTCTCGTCAACTGACTACCACTTCTTCAAACATCTCAACAACTTTTTGCAGGGTAAACATTTCCACAAACAGAGAATGCAGAAAATGCTCTCCGGGAGTTCATCGAATCCCAAAGCACAGATTTTTGTCTTACAGGAATAAACAAACTTGTTTCACATTGGCAAAAATGTGTTGATTTTAATGGTTCATATTTTGATTAATAAAGATGGGTTTGAGCCTAGTTATAATTATTTAAAATTGACAGTCCAAAGCCACAATTACTTTTTCATCAACCTAATATTCGTATAACTAACAATGTCTATTGCTTCCCAAATGTTTAATGTGCAATAATATATCCAAGACTTAGTAGGCACTCTGAAAAAATAATTTTAAAAGCTCTAAAATACATATGCCTATGTGTCCTAATCGTATTTTCTTAACCTCATGAAATTTGTTACTGTAAGCATTGAGTTTCTAATTTTTACTGTCTTCTTACAGAGACAGGGAAGAACGATTGGCAGCACTCACAGCTGCTCAACAAGAAGCTATGGAAGAGCTACAGAAAAAAATCCAGCTCAAGGTAGGAATATTATATATTTTTCTTTGAAATTTTAGAGCTGTTTTAATGTAGCATGAGAGTAATATTTTTTCTTTTTAATTAATTGTATAAAAATTGATTAATTTGCGTTACTAATTTTTGGAGTTATGTGGTTTGTCTATGATCATTTCCAACTCAACTATCTGAAAACAAATTATTTTAATAAGATAAAGCCATTGAGGGAAAAAAATGTAAAGAATTTTAGCATTTCTTGGTTTTATTAAGTAATTTGTTAATGACTTGAGGATATTACTATTAAACTTTTAATATTTATAGACCTCTAATAATTTAGAAATAAAGTATTGTTTCAGTGCTTAGGAATTGCATAATTATAGCTTGGGAGATGATGATAAGCTGATATTTTCTAGAAAGTCTTTGCCATTGGTAGTTTCTAGCAGTGTGAATATTTTACATTATGTCATAATTATTTACATGTTGGGGTTTCACAAGGGTAGTAAATTCCATAAAGTAGAGGATCCTATATTACTATTTGTATTGTCCTAGAACTTTATCATTGATTTAAATCTAATGCAGCAAATACTTATTGAATCTGGTGGTAGGCATAAGGATACAGAGATGAGTAAGACATGGTTCTGAGTTTCAAGAAACTCATAATCTAGTGTGAGATTCAGATGCTAAGCAGATAATTTCTATGTGGATAAAGATAATCATGGAGTGTCATGAAAATACAGAGGAGGAAGACACATAAGCTAACATGAAGGGTTTCAGAAGTCAGGGAAATAATTTTAGAGGATAATACCTGAGCTGAATCTTGAAAGAAAGATGAGTTGAGTAGGTAAGATGGGTGGGATGGCACCCAGCCATATAAAATGATATGAGTATGAAGTCAAAAGTCTGAAATAGTGTTTTGGGTTTGTTTATTTTTGTTTTCTGGGAAGTTGTTGGAGGTGATGTGGGTAGAGCTCTGTCATGATGGGACTTTCCTGCTGAGGATAAGCTTGGTCTCTAAGTAGGGCAGCATTTCCCATGGTATGTTCCATAGAGTGCTTCTCATGTGTGTTATGCTCAAGAAGGTGTGTAAAATGTTGCTCAGTATAAGCTAGGTTTATTACATCAGTGCAGAGTGACAAGCCTAGAGCTGGTAAGTAGCGTTAACTTACTATTTTCCAAAGTTATTTGACCACAGAAACTCTTCTGCAAAATGCTTATTAATAACCCACAGTGTAATTCCATGGAGTACCCTTTAGAAAACGTTACTATGCATGTAGGGGATGATAAAGGGCTTTATATAAACTCTTATCATCAGCGTCCAATATTGAATTAAGGCATTCTGTTATTTTAGAAAGTTTAATAGAAATACTGCTTTTTCAAGTTCTCAGTGTAATGAATAAATTTCTGTATTTTTATACTTTGATTTCATTTATAGCATGATGAAAGCATTAGAAGACACATGGAACAGATTGAACAAAGAAAAGAAAAAGCTGCCGAGTTAAGCAGTGGACGACATGCAAATACCGATTATGCCCCCAAATTAACCCCTTATGAAAGAAAGAAGCAGTGTTCTCTCTGCAATGTCCTGGTAGGTTGTCAGTATCAGTGTTGTGATGAGACATTACAATTTATTACTAAAGTTTATTAAACTATGGATATATATTCTCCAGTCTTAAAAGTCATACAAGGCATGTGCTGAGTACCATGAATTTCTTTAATGATTTTTATGCAAAGTAAGTATAGGTAGTACAGAAACAGTATCAGCTTTTAGGAGTAGCAATGCAAAGGGTCAAAGCATGCAGTTGCTGCTCAAATGGATGTTTACCTAATGATACTAATGATATTTTAGCCTAATGATGCCCAGGTCAATATTTTGGGATATTAGGACCACAAAAGTAAAGCAACATTTTTTGGTGCTGAGACTTGAACCTTTATACTTAGAAGAAATGATATCCTGTTAAGGTTGGCTTTGATGACATGCCTTTTTTTATCATCTGTCTTCTAGAGGAGTCTTAGAATTGTATTCTAAAGAAAACATTTTTAAGACTAATGTATAAATTATAGAGCAATTGCAAGTTGTGTATAATATACTGGATAGAATGTGTAATATTTAAAATAAGATACAATTAAATGTTCATTACATTGCTTTTATATTATGCTTTTAGATCTCTTCAGAGGTGTATCTTTTTAGTCACATTAAAGGAAAAAAACACCAGCAAGCTGTGAGAGAAAATAGCAGCATCCAAGGGCGTGAACTTTCAGATGAAGAAGTGGTAAGCTTTACTTTGGTTCATTTACATGTTTTTATTGAGTACCTTCTATATTCTCTTCTACTGTGAAGAAATCCATGTTCATATGTATCTCTGTGATTATCTAAAGCTATATTTAGTAACTACTACAATATAATATGGGCTTCCCTAGTAGCTCAGTGTTAAAGAATCTGCCTGCCAATTCAGGAGACGTGGGTTTGATACCTGAGTTGGGAAGATTCCCTGGAGGTGGAAATGGCAACCCTTTCCAGTATTCTTACCTGGAAAATCCCATGGACAGAAGGAACCTGGCGGGCTATAGCCCATGGGGTCAGTAAACAACAACAATATAGTATACAAATATCTTTATTTTAGTATATATATTAATAAGAAACATAGAAGTAAGAACTTAATACTGTTTATATAATTTCAATACATAAACAGGTTTATGGATATATACACTGCTGCTAAGTTGCTTCAGTCGTGTCTGACTCTGTGCAACCCCATAGACGGCAGCCCACCAGGGATAGGCTCCCCTATCCCTGGGATTCTCCAGGCAAGACACTGGAGTGGGTTGCCATTTCCTTCTCCAATGCATGAAAGTGAAAAGTGAAAGTGAAGTCACTCAGTCGCATCCGACCCTCAGCGACCCCATGGACTGCAGCCTACCAGGCTCCTCCGTCCATGGGATTTTCCAGGCAAGAGTACTGGAGTGGGGTGCCCTTGTCTCCTCTGATATATACACTACCATGTGTGCAATAGATAGCTTAGTGGGAGCCTGCTGTATAGCACTGGAAGGTCAACTTGGTGCTCTGTGATGACCCAGAGGGGTGGGGTGGGGGTCAGGTGGGACAGAGGTTCATGAGGGAGGGGATATATGTATACATATAGTTGATTCACTTCGTTGTACAGCAGAAACTAACACAACATTGTAAAAAAATTATACTCCAATAAAAAAAGAAAAAGATTAATAAAAGGTTTATGATATTTTGATATTTTAATAATTTAAGAGTTGTTCAGTGATACTCTATGTTTCTTAGAAAATAGCTAACAATATAAAAAACATAGAAATTGATAATTTGGTATCAGTACAGTACATAGGGATTTTTGGAAATGCATTATTTATCTACCTATAATTACCGTTAACATGGAATTTAGATTTGTAGAAGTATTTTTATAAATATTTTAGTTCGACTGTTACTGAGATATGGATGATACTACTAATCTCTTAATTTGTTGGTTCTGTATGTACTAAGCAAATTTCTAAAGGTACCCAAAGATGAGAAATTCATGTTTTTCAGGTACCTCTTAAGACATCCAGGAAAGGTTATTATGGTTCTGTGAGGGCAGTGCTTGTGTGTAGGTGCTTAACTTAAAAAGTGAAAGTATGTGTTTAACTTTTTTGTTTTAATTATGGTATATATTAATAGAACACACAGATTTAAAGTGCATAACTCAATGAATTTTTACATTTGTTCCACTCATGTCAGCACATAAATTGTTCTTGAATCCTGGAAGGCTCCTTCATCCCCATCCCAGTTGTGCCCCACCCACCAAAGGTTAACTAGTCTCTGACTACCATCAGATAGTCTTACACTGTTCTTCAATTTCATATAAATGATGTCGTACAGTATATACCTTTTGTGCTTGGGCTTCTTTAACTTATCCTTAAGCCTGTGAGATTGATCCCTAATGTTTATGTGAAGTGATAGATCATTCTCTCTTAGCAAGTGCCTTCCAGACGAAGACCTTCAGGAGCACATCTACAGTTGAGTAGAATTGGGTTTATTGATTTGTTACAGAAAGAGAAAGTGCACACCACGGGAAGTTGTAGAGTTTCTCAATAAGGTGTTGGAACAGACTTATAGGAATTGGGTTTTTGCTTAGGTGATTTGGATAGGGGAGAGCATTCAAAGACATGAGACTTTGCTCTGGATTGGATACTGTCAGGAAGCAGGGGTAATTTTGTGGTTTTTTTTTTTTTTAATATTTATTTATTTGGCTGTGTCTGGGTCTCAGTTGCATTGGAGAAGGAAATGGCAACCCACTCCAGTGTTCTTGCCTAGAGAATCCCAGGGACAGCGGAGCCTGGTGGGCTGCCGTCTATGGGGTCACACAGAGTCGGACACGACTGAAGTGACGCAGCAGCAGCAGCAGCAGTAGCAGGTAGGAGGAACAGACCTGCTGTTTTCTAAGTTTCTGATATGACCAGTGTTTGAGGAGAAATTACACACGGTTAAATTGGTTCACTCCTTCTAAGGATTTTTGCCCCTGGAGTTCCAACCGTTTTGACAGCTCTAAACCAAATTCTGTGTCCTCAGCTCAGGACGACTGCCACTTTGAGCTTTCACTGTTCTCTCATGCCAAAAATTGAAAATTGGCATAAACACTTGGGGCAAAATCCAGAGTGAATGTGGCGCTCACCTCCTGTGCTTCCCTCCTGTTTAGGGGTCATGGTCTCAAGTTCTGGCTGTGTTGGCTGTTTTTAATGCCTTCAAGTAGATCTTTTGTATATTATTTGCAACTTTTGGAGTTCACTGTGCCAGATCACTGTGGCTGAAATGGGAAGTCTTTAAATGTTTAATTTTTGTATATCCTTTGTTTGACATAATGCTTGTCGCATAGTAAGGCATTTAAGAAAAACTTATTGAAATAAGTTGAACTGTAAGGTTATACAGAATGGCTTTAAGTACCAACTAATAAAGGTGAAATAAAAAAAATGAAACTAATCATCTATTTAGTTTACCAAAAATAATTTTTTACCTTTTACTCAAATTGGGTATTTTAAGTATTATGAATTTTTTTTTTACTTGAATCATTCATGTGGTTGTCCCCATTCTCTACTTAACTTTGCTGTTTATAACTAGAGTCATGTGAATGTGTGTTCCACTTTTTAAAAAATCCTAAATTGTTTCGTTATTTATTTATTTATTTTTGCTGTGCTGGGTCTTCTTTGCTGCATGGGCTTTTCTGTAGTTGCAGTAAGCGAGGGCTACCCTTATTGCAGTGGGGGCTTCTTATTGCAGGGGCTTCTCTTGGTGCAGCTTCTGGACTGTAGAGCACAGGCTCATTAGTTGTGGCACACGGGCTGAGTTGCTTCCCGCCATGTGGGATCTTCCCGGGCGACGAATGGAATCCGTATCTCCTGCATTGGCAGGTGGATTCTTCAACACTGAGCCACCAGGGAAGCCCCATTAATTAGAATTTAATTAGTCTCTTTAAAGAAAATCTTCCACTTATAAAATTATTTGTAACTAAGTTCTCTTAATAAAAAGGCTATTCTATTTAATTTACCAAAAAAAATCTAAAATTTTGTGCAGCACTGCTACTATGTAAACTGAAATCTAAATTTTATGTGTTTTTATCTCATTGAGAAAAATAGAGAAGGAAGGGATATTTAATTCACACATTTACTTTGGAAGAAAAATATATAGTATTGTATAACTTTTGTAGCTACTACAGCATAGTTTGATGTTTAGCTGTTGTGGTTTGAGGTTGGATTGAGATATTCATTTTATGTAGTTTCAGTTTAGAAGTATTACATTTTCTTTAAGTTTTCACTTCATTCATGTAGTTATTTTTGGTAATAGCCCCCTTTTCCTCAAACCAAGTGTGCATATGAGTTTACATGATATATAAAGGCCATTTTATACTTACTCATACACACATTTCATTTTTAATCAGTGAGGGTAACTATAGTAAACATACTTGTTCTACTTAAAGTTATTGCTTGTCATCTGTGATGTCTTTATATTATATACACCTTATCTGTGACCCTTCTTCTTTGACATATAAGATTTTATTTATACCACCTCTGACCTAATAAAATTGGACCTTTGACCTTATGCACTTGACATATCAGATAACTTACTCTTGATCTCTGACACATTTTGTTTTAAGCCTGTTAAACATAATAGGTAGCTGCCCAGCAAGAAAGGCTTAATGTTTGGGGGTTTTATTGTAATTTGACCAGGAAATTTTTCTTATGTTTCTTGAGACGTCACAAAAAAAGCTACTATATGTTCAATTTTTTTCTCTTTCATCATCTTAGAATCCGAATGTTTAAAGAACGTGATTTCTAAAGGACAAAGAAACTGGTACTAGTTTAAATATATTCTAAAATTTAATTTTTTTAACACAGTACTAGAGAAATAGTAAAATATTAGTTTTAATAAAACTCTGATTTCTTTTGTAGTCCTGTTTTCACATTCTCTGAAGAAGCTGATAGTGGTTTTCACAGGACTTATATAAAGTACATTTAATTCTGTAAAGAGAGTGAAATTAAAAAGATTTTAAAACTTTTTTTAATTTTTGTATTTCAGTATTTGTGAGACTCCTTGGCTTTAAAAGCATATAAATTACACTTGTTTGTCAACTCATGTATTCACATATAGAGACAATAATAGTTTATTTTCATTTAATTAATGGAAAATATGAAAAGAACTTTTATGGAGGATCTTAATTATCATTTATTGGATGTTTACAATCAAGTGTGATTTTACTATTCCTAAATTAGTATTTCTGCTTGGTAAACTATACTAGATAGGTGATTGAATGAACATTTTAGGTAGTGAAAATAGAAAGATATCATTGTATTTAGTGGAATATAAGCCAGTCTCTTTGGCTCCAGTGTGCCCATGATTGATGTGGAAGATGAAGTAGATGTCTCCCAGAATTGATGGCAGTCTGGGAAATAATAGTAAATGCTTGTGTTTCTACAAAGCACAAGTACTTGCTATTACCTCTTTTTATAATCATGTTTAGGAAAACATCTTCTGCCCTTCAACAGCAAATCAAGTCAAATTTAAAAACCTACAACTCATTTAGAAAGGACCTTCATTTTCCCCCTATACCTCAATAAGTACAATTATGTTTGAGAAACAATGTAAAAAGCATCTACTGTTTCTTATAGGACATAGTTTCCATTGCTTTCATTTTCTCTTTACTAGAATGGGAAATTTTTTATAGTTGTTTATGTATATAATTCACACATACAAATAGCTGATTGTTAATGTGTGTATTTCTTCTAACTTTTAGAAGTCTTATGTTAGTAAATTCACTCCCATTAATACCTGATATGTGCAGGGAATACGTAGCTAGCTATAGCTGATTCAGTCTTCATTGATTCAAGGAAGACATTTTAAGCAGACAATCAATTTGTTTAAATCTTAATTTGATCCAGTAACTTAAATAGTTTCCATAGTTAGTACCCAGCCTCTTTTATAACAATCCTCAGTCCCCATCCTCTTGCTTGTCTCCTTAAAATGGCATCTGTGCATATCAGAGTAAGAGTATGGCTTATGTAACCCCATGTTAGGAGAAAAGTTGGGATCTTACTACATCGTATCTTCTCTTTTCTGATTTCCAGTATGAGTTCCTAGTTTACCTGGTTACTTAGTGTACTCACGGCCACGGATCCTAAAAGGTAGCTAGTGAATTGCTGATCTTTTCTTTCCTCTTGGACATGGGTGGAGCATGAGCCATTTATTTGTCTCTTGCTGATCAGCAAGAGACACCCCTGAGGTCGCTCTGCCTTCGTTTTTCTGAGTCTTTACCGTAGCCTCCATTCTGGCCCATGGCATGCTTACTGGCTTCTACCACCTAAGAACTGAGGGCATTTGGGGAAAGCTTTTATTTTAATCAACACCTAATTAGGTTTTTTATCTGAAATTCTGTGGCCAGTGGTTTAGTTCCAAAGTAGTTATTCATAGAGGAGCAGGGAATGCCTATCTATCTCTGATCAAAGTTACTGTGTTTTAGTAATAATTATTCTGTCAACTTGGCTTCTCTTGCATTTGGCAGAGTAGGCACATCTGCAGTATCAGAAGAATCACAAAGCTATAAAACAGAATTTTCACAGTCCTGTAATTTAGTTCTCTCTCTAAAAAATATTTTTTTAAGTTATGAAGTATTTTAGCATCAGAAAGTAATGTAGTAAACCTCATATTCCTGCTTCCTAGATAATAGCACCTCTTTTTTTTCTTTATATTTGGAAGTATAGGGGAAAACATGAGAGTCAAAGTGTGGTGGTAGTTCCAGGTTCAGGAATAGAGCTTAAATCCTCATGTCCCACAATGAAAAGTCAAGAGCCAATCCTAAATTGAAAAATGTAGAAATAGCAACACAAAATATATTAGTATAAAAGAAAAAAGATAAACTAATGAGCTAAAATCTTTGCCTCTGGATTTGAGAAAGAAGTGGGGAGACCAGTAGGAAATTACTTTCTTTGAACTACTGACTGTGTTAATTATGTGTATTGGGTAACTTTGATAAAAGGAAAAGCATTTTAAAAAATTAAAGAAGAAATAGAACAACAGAGATGTGTTCATGTTGCTCAGGATACATTTTTGTTATTTTGGTTCAAGATTAAAATTAGATAAATGAATGTGTCCATAAGAGACCACGATAGTGAAGTTGAATATTTTGGCAACTTACATCCTTAGATCTTTATTCTTTTAAATTGTTGCAATAACGTTTGATGCCATTATAATAAAAGGAAAATACTGGATTCCATTTAGTGCCACTTTGAGATTTGGTCAGGTAGGCGATGTATTCTTAATTTCAGGTTGTCTTTTTAGCTTTTTCAGTATTGTAGAACAAATGAATTAAAGCATGTATAATTGACTTTTGCTAGGGTTTCATCTCGGAGAAGGCAATGGCACCCCACTCCAGTATTCTTGCTTGGAAAATCCCGTGGACGGAGGAGCCTGCTAGGCTGCAATCCACGGGGTCGCTAAGAGTCAGACATGACTGAGCGACTTCACTTTCACTTTTCACTTTCATGCATTGGAGAAGGAAATGGCAACCCACTCCAGTGTTCTTGCCTGGAGAATCCCAGGGACGGGGAAGCCTGGTGGGCTGCCATCTATGGGGTCACACAGAGTCGAACACGACTGAAGTGACTTAGAATAGCAGGGTTTCATCTATTCTAACCATACTATAAGATTTGAGGTACAAAGTAACCTTAGATTTATGCCAGTAACTAGTTCAGTGACTTGGCATTTTATGCTGAATAAAATTAAGACTTTAAAAAAAAAATTCTGTTTATTTTCTGATTTGGAGGTTTTTTTTTTTTTTTTTTAAAACAATTTGTAAGTTGTCATAAATGGCTCTTATCAAGGTAAAGAAGTTCCCTGGTTTTGTAAGATATTAAAAAATAAGTAGGCATTAATTTTTATTGAAAAATTTTCTTGATCTTTTGGAAAGGTCACATTTTCCTTTAATTTTTTTGATGAGATATATTACAGTAATGACTTTTCTGATACTAAGCTTACTTGGTCTTGATTTAAAAATATATAGTTGAATTTGTTTTGCAGATATTTAATTTAGATTTTCCTTTCTCAAGATTATATTAGCTTCATAATATAAACTGGCTAGTTTTTCCTATTGCTTCTTTTTTTTTTTTACTCCAGGATACGTTGCATAAAATAGAAATAATCTTTATTTGAAGTCTTTGTTTACTTTTGACTGGATAGAGATTTGCCGTTTTAAGATTTTTTTCTCCAAAGAATTGACTAGATATCATTTGCTGTCTTTTCCTTCTCCTCTTACTGTGGTCAATTTGTTCTTCATTATTCTTTTTTCAAAATTGCCTTGGTTTTCCCTTCACTTTTCAATTTCTACATGACCTTTGCTGTTAACTTGTTAAGAACATCCTGTTTGTGTTTTAATTAAGATTGCATCAAGGTAAGAGTAAACATCTTTTAAATATTCTTTCTAAGAAATTCCCTTGTGGTGCAGTGGTTAAAATTTCACCTTCCAATGCAAGGGGCATAGGTTGGATCGCTGGTCATGGAGCTAGAATCCCACATGCCTCATGGCCAAAAAATTAAAACATAAAACAGAAACAATATTGTAACAAACTCAATACTTTTAGAAATTCTTTCTTTCCATCCAGCCACATGTTTGTCTACTCATCTATTATATTTGTATGTATGTATCATTTAATATTTTGGCCACCTGATGCAAAGAACTGACTCATTGAAAAGACCCTGATGCTGGGAAAGATTGAAGACAGGAGAAAGGGATGCCAGAGGATGAGATGGTTAGATGGCATCACCGACTTGATGGACATGAGTTTGAGCAAGCTCTGGGAGTTGGTGATGGACAGGGAAGCCTAGCGTGCTGTAGTCCATGGGGTCACAAAGAGTTGGACATGACTGAGAAACTGAATTGAACTGATCATTTAGTAAAGTACATAGTTTTCTTTATTTAAGCCTTAAGCTTTCTTGCTGGACTTATTTTGTTTCTAAATAATTACTGAAATTTACAAGTATTTTGAATTTCAGTTCTTCTTTTAAAAAGAATATTTTTTTCTCTTTGGAGATATATATATATATATATATAAAAATTTATTCATTGTTATGAAAATAGTCTTACTTTTTTTAAAATTTAATTTTATTTTTAACTTTATAATATTGTATTGGTTTTGCCATATATCAAAATGAATCCGCCACAGGTATACATGCGTTCCCCATCCTGAACCCTCCTCCCTCCTCCCTCCCTGTACCATCCCTCTGGGTCGTCCCAGTGCACTAGCCCCAAGCATCCAATATCGTGCATCGAACCTGGACTGGCGACTCGTTTCATATATGATATTATACATGTTTCAATGCCATTCTCCCAAATCATCCCACCTTCTCCCTCTCCCACAGAGTCCAAAAGACTGTTCTATACATCAGTGTCTCTTTTGCTGTCTCGTATACACGGTTATAACCTGTTTTTTTTTGCTCATTAATACCCTTTTCTCAAAAATGAAGACTGCCAGTATGCTATTATTATTTATTCATGCTTCCTTGTATTCTTAAAGTCAATATTTGCAATATATGTATCCTGGAGTTTACTATCATGGTCATAATTATTTATACATTTTTCATCTTACTGATCAATTATACCTTTAAAGAATATCAAACATCCCTATTTCTTATTTAATGCTTCCTAGATTTTTTTTTTTGGTATCATCTTTTTATGGCAAACCTAGTTTTGGTTAGGTTTTTGATGTCCTTATATATTCTTCCTCTTCCCTCCCCTTTACAGTTTTATTTTTGCATCTAGATCTATTACTAAAAAAATATGCTTTTATTTTAGTAGTTTTTGGCTCTATAAAAAAGTACCATGCTGTATGTTATTTCTTTGGACTTAACTCTTTTGTATTCAATATTATAGATTAATACAAATTGGGAATTTCCTGCTGTTTTAAGGCACTTTGAGGTATAACTGTTATACCTTAAAATGCACTTACTTTAAGTTTACAGTTCAGGAACTTTGGGCATATTCATAACCCGTGATCAAAATAGTAAACATAATAGTCGCCTCAAAAAGTGGCATCATGTGCTATATCTTTCCTGATTTTCTGCCTACTTCTGTTCTGTCAATTTTTGAGAGAGGGATATGGACTCTTCTAGTTGTTACTTTTGCCATTTCTTTTGACAGTTCAATCGGTTTTTGCTTCATGTAGTTCAAAGCTTTGTTATTAGGTTCATAAATGTTAATCATTGTTATGTCCACTTGATTAATTGACCCCTTTTTATTATCAAATGACCTTTATTTCTAATAATACTCTTTGCTACCTTGTGTAATATTAGCATAGCCATTCCAGCTTTCTTTCTTATGCAGTGTTAGAGTAGTATATTCTTTTCTATCTTTTTACTGTAACCAAATATTTATATTTTTGCATGCATCCTTTTGTTAAACATTTTAAAGTTAATAGACATAAAGAAAATGTTTATTCTGGTGCCATTGGCTATGATATGACGCTGCCTACTCTCTTAAGCCCTTGTCACCCCAGGCTGTGAAAATCACTCAACTGGGAGGTCTCATGCTATGAACATTGTCTCTGATTTTGTATTGAAAGGGTGGTATTATTTGTGTTCAATGGTAATATTGTTACTAGAATATTATTGAAATGATTTCTAAGGATGAGGCTTGGTACTATGTATGTGAAACCTTAGAATTCTGCAAAGACATCTTTCATTATAATCCTTGGTTCAATACAACTAAACCATTCTCTGCTGTAGTATTGAGCTCAGACCTCTCCCCATCTTCACAGCATGATAAATTAATAAGCTTGTTGAACTCTGGGCTTTTCTTTGAGTCATCTGTTAAACCTCAGATTAGATCAGAAAGGAACATCAGAATCTGAAAAAGAAGTCTTTACCTCATTCATCATCTCCACCTACCGGAAAACTGATGGAGTATTTGTAATTGTCACTGAGTGGCAGGGGGACAGATGGTGGACTATCATTCTATCACAAGATGGCCTTTTCTCTTTTACATGGTGTCTGTTTCACAGTATTTCATTAGCTTCATTTTCTCATCCGTCACTTCAAACAATATAATACATAGATTGTAGTAGATAAAATCATAAGTGTATCCTACACCTGTAGAAAGGGACCTGGGAAGAGTTGAATCTTTTGTATTATTAAAATAGCCTATCAAGTTTTATACGTTGACACTGTTGAATGTGTTTAATTTTTCAAAATGGTGCTGCCACAAAGGGCATTTTTTTTATTTTTTAAAAAAAGGCATTACATTTTAGATTTTCTTAAATTTACTGTTTGACTAAATTTAAGATTTTATTTAAATATAATGGGACTCTCAAACTGCTTTTTAAAGCATTTCTTCAGCACCTGCTTGTGTACTCTGCACTAGTCCAGGTGCCAGGGAAGCAGAGATAAATGTCACTTGAGCCTATCTCTTCATTTTGTGTTATCTCTGATAAATTTCATAGTTTCATGAATCTCTAAACACACTTATTTAAATATGAGTGAACTAATTCTTATATATGGTGCTTTCAGTTTTGAATAGTGTTTGGATGATAATGATAGACATTTTGGTATTGCTAGTGCCATCCAACAGGTCAGTAATTATAAATCAGCTTTCCTCTGAAATCTCTCTGGGGGATAACCTGCTGGGATGGCTTTATAGAAGAGTGTTATAAGCCAAAATAATAGTTTGCTATAGATTCTTTCGGAGAAGGCAATGGCAACCCACTCCTCAGTCTTATTCATAGTAAAACTCTGGCTCTTTAACGTAAGCTGTTAGCATAAGCCCTTGGCACACTTCATATTGAATTAATGTTAATAAACTAAATGATGGGCTTCCCTGATGGCTCAGACGGTGAAGAATCTGCATACAATGCAGAAGACCCTTGTTCAGTCCTTAGGTCGAGAAGATCCCCTGGAGAAGGGAATGGCAATCCTCTCCAGTATTCTTGCCTGGAGAATCCCATGGACAGAGGAGCCTGGCTGGCTACGGTCCACAGGGTTGCAAAGAGTTGGACACAACTGAGTGACTGATGCTTTCACTTTCTCACTTTCAAACTAAATATTAATGAGCTAACCTATCATTTATTATTTTCAATATACTATGTCTGTGAGGGTGGTATTCAAGATATATGGTAAAGTGCTGTCTAAAAATGCCATGTTGTTTGTAGTTGAGTATGTTTTTATTCCTTCCCTTCTTTCACCTGCTTCTCCTTTTCCTCCTGATTTTCCTTCTTCTTCTTCCCTTCCCAAATACCTTCATTTCCCCAGTCTGCCATCTCTTCTTCACCTCTCATTTTTCTTACCATCATTCTCTAAAGAAGCAAGAAACCAAGTTCCTACCCTCCAGGCCCCCACACTTGCCCAGTTTTTGTAGAAGACAGTGAGGAAATATTGTAAAATGCCTCGTATTTATCTTACTTGTTGTCCCAGGCAGGCTTAAAAGAGTGGAGTGCCTCATAATATTTTAAGAATTTAAAAGAAAACATTATTTGTTTCTGAAATTGATTAATATCATTGGATTTTAGATTACAAAGTTGAGAAAGTACAGGATGAGGTTGAGAGAAAAATGTTTTTCCAAACAAAATGTTGAAAACCCTTGCATTAATTTCTCATGTATTTAGATTTGTAACTTGGCATCCACCCTGCTCTTTTCTTAATTCCCATCCTGCTCTTGCAAGTAAACTTTTGGCTCCAGAGAAATATGCCTTTTGAGCATGACATTGGATTTCTATAAAGGAACAGCTTTGATTTTTAAGTTAAAATACATTTGTATTACTGTAATGAAACTGTGGTTCTTTTTATTCAGAGAAGACATATTTAAATCTTTTGATCTAGAAAGAGTAATATCCTTAAAAATTCTCAGTTCTATATTACAATATTTTTAAATAATGGGAAGCAAGTTGTTTTCTTCAATGTAGCATATTTTATAAAATGTGTTTATTGTGAGGTGTAACACTTGAGAGAGCTCTGAAAATTATAGTTTAATAAAATCCTATGTGTGTCATTTATATTTTCTTGCTCATCAACTATTTTTAGAACTTTGACATTGTTTCCCAAAGATCATGAACCTATCTATAGCTTAATTTTTTCCTGTCTCTTTTAAAAAATAAAGAACCTTCAGGAGGAGTCTGATAGAATATCAAGGTCATAAACTTCATTATGAATTATTTCGTTGAATATAGTAAATTATGTTAGAAAGGCCAGTGCTTTGGTCTAGTATGCCATAAAAGGTAATTAAAAGAATAAGAAGGATATAAACTTTGATGAGATCATCTGTATAGGTATTAGTTTCCTTATATACATTACTAATATTTCATATTACAGTAATGTTTAAATAAGAAGTCACAATTATGACTTTAAAACTAGATTTAAATGTGTGTGTGTGTGTGTGGAGTTAGCCATACTTAATTAGATTTTGGACTTGAGACATTGATTTATTTTATTTTATTATTTTTTTAAGTGGAGTGTAATTGCTTTACAGTGTTGTGTTTCTGCTGTACAACAAAGTGAATCAACTATACATATACGTTGATTTTTAGAATGTTAGAAAATGGGGGGCTTTAGAATTTTTTGTCTAATGCTTTATTTTACTAGTGAGGAAACTGAGGCTCAGAGAAGGGACTTAGCCATGAGTTGTAGAATTCATCCTGGTGTAGTTCTCTTGACTCACAGTTTAGTGCTGTTTCCACGGCACCAATTTGCTTTTCTGTTCCTAAGGAAAAACAGTGTCTCTTACTAATGAATATGTAGAATTAGCAGTGTCAAATAGAATGGCCAGTGAAGACTGATTTCTGACTTGTTAGTAGAGTAGTACTTGCACTGACCAGGATTCCATAAGGGTAGAAGTTGTGTTTTTTTTTAATTCTTACAAGAAAGAAGACTATACAGAGGCCTTCAGATGATTTTTGGTCCTGATAATTCATATTTTGGAAATGAGTCATAGACATATTTGAGACACACTGCATCCCAAAGTCTATACTTTGCTTTTCCTTGTGCCTGTGGTGTAGTAATTAGGATTGTGAGTAGACACCAAAAGATGAGTGTATTTTTACATAGTTATATCTGTTCTTTCTGAGGTACAAATGAGCCTGTAGAAACTGTAACCTTATACAAATCAATCCTCTTTAAATAACTTGCTTTTTCCTTACATTTCCTTATAATCATTAATTTTACAGTGATTAAAATATTAATATACGTCAATTGTGGAAAATTTAAGAAAAACTGAGGTTTGCCTACTGTTAATATGTTGATCTAATTTTCTTCTCTTTACCTGTGAATATCTTAAACACTTGCTTATATAGAAACTGCCTTACAAGGATTAAAATTTGAATTTTTATTTACCATTACAAGTGCTTAAAACTAATCTAACCTTTCTAGTACCATATTAATGCATGTGCCATAATTTAGGTAATCCGTTCCCTACTGCTGATATTTTGTTGTAAATCTCACTGCAATGAATATATTTGTAGAGAAATATTGTTGTACCTTGATATTTCCTTATGGTAATTTTATGGAAGTAAGTTATTCAAAGTTTATTTTTTTACTGAGCATTTTATTAAATATTAAGTAGACTGGACTGTGAAACAGTTTGGTTGTTCATATTAGAATGGGGGCAGGAATATCAATCTCTTAAAAGCTCAATTTTCAGATGACCATAACTATAGATAACTTTAAGCAAGCAATATTTCAGGTAAAAGGAGATGAAATTGCTGTATTTGTCTTGTCTTAGCCAGTTTCTTGGGATTTTAAGAAAGGATGTCAATAAGGATTATTTTTTTACAGGATATTGTCTCCTTCTGTCATTAAAATAGATGTCAAACTGGGAGTCCACTCTCTTCAGCAATTGAGTAGTGCACAAACATGTAAATTTCATTATGAAACTAGTTCTTGGACGCTTTAGAGATAAGAATATTGTGATTTCATTTACTACTATTGGCAAGCCAAACATATAATTTTAAAATTAATTTGTGTAAATTATTTTTCCTTACAAGATTTTCTAAACTGATGGAGAATTTTCTAAACTGATGAAGAATTTAAAACACTTATAATTATAGACAGAATAAGATGACAAACCTCCATGTACTCATCACTCAGCCCTAATACTGATAAACTCATGATGCATCCTGCCTTATTGAGCTTTTCCAATCCCTTTGCACAAATACTATTTTGACATCAGCTCTAAATATCATCTCATAAGAGCTATTTTAAAATGATTTACTTTGTACTTACACATTTACTATAAATGAGAAAATTAAAAATGCATCAATCATCTAGTGACAGGTTTTAGTATTTTGCCTTATTTTCTTATAGTCATTTTATGTACACATGCATACACGTATAAAAATGCAAAGCTATAAACATAATTAATATAAATTTTAGTACATAATTGCATTAATTGGGAAAGACAAAAGATTAACCTGCTGTAATAGTGACAAAAATACAATGATTTTTTTTTAAACATAGATCTTTATTCTTCACAATGGAGTCCTGAGGTAAGCAGTTCTAAGTGGTCAGGGTGGCTTTATGCCATGTGGTTTTTTCAGTTATCTTCTGTTGCTATCATCCCCTAATATAGTTCTAATATTCAGAGCTATGTTAACAGGCCCTTTTGTGTTCCAGTTTGCAGAAGGGGAAGAAAGTGAATGGGTCTTCAAACATTAAACATGTATGCATAGTCCATTGGTGAGAATTCAGTCACATGGCTACCACTAGCCACCAGAAGATTGGGTGGGACTTCCCTGGTGGTCAGTGGTTAAGACCTTGCCTTCCAGTGCAGGGGGTGCAGGCTTGATCCCTGGTCAGGGAGCTAAGATCCTGCATGCCTCATGGCCAAAAAACCAAAACATAGAAACAGTGTTGTGACAAATTCAATAAAAGACTTTAAAAATGGTCCATATAAAAAAAAATCTTAAAACAAAGAAGAATTGGGAAATCTCGTCCCTAGCAGAAGAATTATGTGACTTGCTAAAGCTTTGTTACTGTGCAGTGTGTAGTAATTTCTCTATACTGTCTATTGGCTGCTCACAGGCAGGCAAATCCAGAGACGTGATCAAACTAGGCATTCAGCCCATTTGGAAAAACTGTATTTGGTGTGAGTTCTTTCATCAAGATGAGCATAATGTCTCATAGACTTTCTTTTTTTGTGGTACTGACATATTAGCTTTTGATTTTAATGGATACCTAAATCCGTTAATTCATAAATATGGGGCTATTCAAATTCTACATTTCACTTTCACTTATTATTTGGAATACATTTATAAAGATATTCTTTCCCTCATCTACTATTTGATTACTGATTAGTAGGTTAAATTTTTTTATTTTTACCTGTTTCCAGTATAATGAGTTTCCTATTATCCTCCAAATGTGTCCACAATTAGTTATTTTAAAATATATATCATTATAAACTCTGGAATTATTGATGGCTTTCCCTCATTGAAAATTTTTCTTTTTTTAAAGCTCAAATTATGCTATCTGTTGGTCAGTGGGAGCCTCTTAGAGTTTGCTCTCAAGTTCTTTTGACATAAGCCTGGTAGAATTTGTTAGTTACCTTGCTACTTGATATGGCAAGACGTTTAGTTTATAGTTAGCTGTTTCATTAAGATGTCTTGATTACTTTTACTGTGAAATGATATTTCAAGAGCATAAAATATATGTGATGTGTTTGTGAGTATGTTATACACAAGCATACACACACATGCATGCATGCGTGAATGTGTACTAAGTCACTTCAGTCATGTCTGACTCTTTGCGACCCCATGGGCTGTAGCCTGTGAGGCTCCTCTGTCTATGGGGTTATCCAGGCAAGAATATGGGTTGCCAGGCCCTCCTCCAGATAAACATACATACATATGTGTATATAACATGCGGTTTGGAACCCAAGAAGAGAGAATGTGTCACTGCTTTCCACTTTGCCCCTTTTTGTTTGCCATGAAGTGATGGGACTGGATGCCATGATCATAGTTTTTGAATGTTGAGTTCTAAGCCGGCTTTTTCACTCTCTTCTTTCACCTTTATCAAGAGGCTTTTTAGTTCCTCTTCACTTTCTGCCATGAGGGGGGTATCATTTGTATATCTGAGGTTGTTGATATTTCTCCTAGCAATCTTAATTCCAGTTTGTGCTTCATCCAGTCCAACATTTCGCATGATGTACTCTGCATATAAGTTAAATAAACAGGGTGACAATATACAGCCTTAACATACTCCTTTCCCAATTTTGAACCAGTCCGTTGTTCTATGTCCAGTTCTAACTGTTGTTTCCTGACCTGCATACAGGTTTCTCAGGAGAAATGCTCATAATCTCCTTTACTTCATCCGACATTATGTACACAGCAATCTTAGAATAACATTACTAATAATCCTACTGCCAATGTTAATTACTGAGAACAGGTTAAAATTCTTTTCATGTTTTCCCCATTCTCATCTTTTTTATTAGTAAGTCTATGAAAAAAGTCTGACATACAACCATTTTACAACTATATTTGCTTAGCTTTTAATCACTAGTTTAGTCTTAGTTCTGTAAGTATATATGAAATATTTACCACTAGTCCTCATGTCTCTGTCTTTATAGTCATGTTGATTTTCTGAGGCTTGTTCTATAGTAGATTCTTCAGGAAGGTCTTATGAAAATAATATTCCCTTTAGATTTTTTTAATGTTAATAACAATTTATCTGTGCTTTCTATACTTGAAAGCTGGTTTTACTGGGTATAAAATCCTCAGTTCACATTTCTTCCTTTGACAATTCTAAATAAATTTATAGTAGTCCCCTCCCAACCTTGGAGGATATATTCCAAGACCGCAGTCCAGTGGATGTCTGAAACCATGGATAGTACTGAATACTATATATACAGTTAATCCTTGAACAAGACATATTATAATTATGTGAGTCCATTTATACATGGATTATTTTCAATAAATACAGTACTACATGATTGTGGCTGGTTGCATCTGTGAACATGAAAGGCCAACTGTGAGATTATGTGTAGACTTTTGACTGTGTGGGGATCAGCGTCCCTAACTCCCATATTTTTTAAAGGTCAGCTGTATTGTCTTTTTCCTGTGTATAAATACCCATGATAAAGTTTAATTCATAAATTAGGCAAGTTAGAGAATATTGAAATTGCCAATGTCACTATTCTTATGCTTAGAAGTCATTTTTAAATAAAATAGGATTACTTGAACCCGAGCACTGCCATACTACAATCCATGTGATAACCTAGATGGGTACTATGTGACTAACGGGTGAGCAGCATATATAGCGTGGAAACACTGGAAGGGGAAGATTTATATCCAGGCCATGTAGTGGGGTAGTGTATGTTTTCATCACACTTCCCAGATCAGTACCCAATTTAAAACTTATGAGTTTATTTCTGGAATTTTCCATTTAATATTTTTAGACCATGGTTGACCACAGGTAATTAAAACCACAGAAAGTGAAACCAAGGATAAGAGGAAACTACTATACTTCATTTTGTTCTGGCATAAAATATTGCTGTCAAAAAGCCTGATGATAATCTAACTTTTTTATAGATTTTATTTTTAGAAATTATAATATTATATGTTTTGCTATTAGCCACTCTGGGTCAGTATTTTCAGATATGTGGTGTACTCTTTCAACATTCAGTTATATTCTTTATTAGGAAAGTTTTCTTGAATTATATTATAGTTCTTAACATTTGATTTGTTCCCTTGTTTTGGTTTTCTTTTTCAAGTGCTCCTGTTTGCTGTATCTTTGTCTATCTTTTGTATTTCCACTTACTCTCAAATCATTTTTATTTCTTTTAAGTATTTTTCTCCCTTTTGTATTTTTAGTTGTCTGAGGAATTATTTGTTGTGTTTATTCACTCTTTTGTCTTCTAGTTTATCTTCATTTCTTAAATGATATATTTTCTTTTGCCATCTTCACTGAGTTTTGTAACTTAAATTCTGAGTCTTTGAGATGGTGGTATGTGTTAGAACATTTTTTATATTTGTTTTAGCTTATTTTGAAATAGAAGGTTACATATTCATCTTTTCTGTGTATGTTTTTTTGGGGGGGGAGTGTTTTCATTGTTTGTAGTGTTGCTATTCTACTTATTTGTTTTTCTTTTAATAATTTTGTCATTTGGTCTTGATACCTTTGTATTGCTTATTTTTAGTGGAATTTGTACTGAGTTACGATTCAGGGTACCTATTCTAACTTCTTAGACCTCCTTCTATTGTTTTTGTAAAAAATATAGTGACTTGCTTTCTAAAATTCCCTAGTTCTGTTACCTGTTCTGTTTGTATCCAGGCATTTCCTCCCTTTGTTTCTGTTATCCCTAGTTTGCTTAAATTCCTTCTTTAGCAGTTTTCTTTGTGGCTCAGCTTTGAGAGGTCATAGGGCTTGGCCTGGGCTTCCCAGGTGGCACTAGTGGTAAAGAACCCACCTGCCAATGCAGGAGACCTAAGAGATGCTGGTTCGATCCCTGGCTCGGGAAGATTCCCGGGAGGAGGGCATGGCCACCCACTCCAGTATTCTTGCCTGGAGAATCCTCATGGACAGAGGAGCCTGCTGACCTACAGTCCATGGGGTCACAAAGAGTTGGACACGACTGAGCGACCGAGCAGGGCTTAGCTCGGTCACAGACTTCTGACCTTCTTAATGCAGGCATCTTTTACTCACCTGCCATTTCAGTGGTCAAACCTCTCTCAGTTTTAGATGCTGTTCTCAGATTGGTCTGTTGAACTCTGCAGTGAAAAATGATTTCCTTTTTAGAGTTCTGTTCTCAGGTTCATTATTCAGTCTGACTGTTTTCCTCTGACTTCTCCTTCAGAGACGCTGAAACCCTGCTGACCTGTTGGGAGTTTGTCATCACCCACTCCTGCTTGGAGGCTGTGGGGATACCTTGTCACTTACTTGTTGTAAATATTTTCTATGGGTTTTGATTTTGCTGTCCAGTTGCTCTTTCTGTTTTATATGGTGATTCAAAGAGAATCCATAACTTTATTACCACTGCCTTCATCTTCTCAGAATCCTCATTGTAAGTGTTTTAATGGCTAATACTTCACAAGTAGAAATGCATTATAATTTTCTAAACCACTTCTCAGTGTTGAAAACCTCCTTTGTGCATGTTCTCCCTCTTCAGAAACCATCTCAAAACCTTCCTGTGTAGTCTTCATGGTTTTAATGGAAAAATAACAATTAATTATCCTGTGTCACATCCAACAGTGCATCATCAAAAGGCAGTCTCTTTCTTACAGAAAGTGAAAACATAGTGCAACCCACTAGAGGCAAATCTATGAAACCTGGAAAATTAGAAAAGAGACATATTTTAAGTCACGTAAGACAAAATACAAACAAATGGTTAAGCATATTAATAAAAGTTTTTCAGCTAACAAATTGACCAATTTACAAAACAAAACAGAAATACTAGGTACTGGCAAACCACTTGTGGGGACTTACTCTCATTTTGGTTGTTTTGGAATACATATGAAAAGCCTTAAAAATGTGTGTAATCTGTAGCCCAGAAATTTCAGTTCTATGCTTTGATCATAAAGGAATAATTTAAATTGTTTTAATGCCTATTTATTTGGCCACATCAGATCTTAGTTGTGGCATATGGGTGCTCAGGAGTTGTGGCATGTGGGCTCCCCAGCTGCTGTGTGCCGGCTTAGTTGCCCGGCGGCATGTGGGATCTTTTCCCAGCCAGGGATCACACCCATGTTCCCTCCGTTGCAAGGTGGATTCTTAAGCAGTGGACCACCAAGGAAGTCCCTAGAAGTTTAGCTGTATTTGTTTCCCTAGTATTTATCATATTGAAAATAAAAATTCAAATGTTTAACAAAAAAGCATTTAGTAAAATTAAGTATACTGTAAATAATCAGTAGATTATGTTATAGAACATTATTTCATGGAATGAATATATTTGCAATATTAAATTTAAAAAACAGATTGTAAAATAGAATAAAAATGTCTGGATGATTACTCAATTATTTTTAGGTGTTAAAATTATAGGAGATTTTTATTTCTTAATTTTATTTATATTTTTTATAATTAACATGGTTGTATTTTTTAAATTAATTAATTTTAATTGGAAGCTGATTACTTTACAGTATTGTGGTGGTTTTTGCCATACATCCATATGAATCAGCCACGGGTGTACATATGTCCCCCCATCCTGAACTCCCCTCCTCCTCCCTCCCCACCCCATCCCTCTGGGTTGTCCCCAGGTACCGGCTTTGAGAGCTCTGCTTCATATACATCAAACTTGCACAGGTCATCTGTTTTACATGTGATAATATGCATGTTTCAATGCTATGCCTCAAATCATCCCACCCTCACCTTCTCCCACATAGTCCAAAAGTCTCTTCTTTACATCTGTGTCTCTTTTGCTGTCTCTCATATAGGGTCATTGTTACTGTCTTTCTAAATTCCATATATATGCGTTAATATACTGTATCGCCGTTTCTCTTTTAGACTTAATTCACTATTTTTTATGATTAACGTGTTGATTTGTATTAGGAAAAAATTTAAGTCAAACAGAAATAGAAATGTATTCTCATTTGGTTTTAGTTTGAGATTGTTTTAAAAAGTTAATGTTAATGAGAGTGCATGATGCATACTGTGAGTATTATTGTAACGTCTTTTAAAAAGATGGCAGTTTTTGTTAGTTCCAGATGGAATCCAAATTTTTCTATGTAATGTCTACATTTTAGACTGTTAATGGATTCTATTAGATATGTAAATACCATTTGTACGCAAATGAAAATAGTATAATTAAGCATTTCACAAAATTAAAAATGTCATTTAAAATACTCCTTTTCCTTAGTGCGGTGATAGAAATTAGATGTCAAAGACTTAGCCGACTTGAGCAGTGTTAGAGGGAGGGAATGTGGAGTGGGAAAAAAGCTTGGTCTTGCATGTGTGCATGCTAAGTTGCTTCAGTCATGTCTCACTCTTTGCGACGCTGTGAGCTGTAACCTGCCAGGCTCCCCTGTCTATAGGGTTCTTCAGGCAAGAATACTGGAGTGCGTTGCCATGCCCTCCTCCAGGAGATCCTCCCAACCCAGGGATGAAACCCATGCCTCTTATGTCTCCTGCATTGGCAGGCGAGTTCCCAGCGCCACCTGGGAAGCCCTTTTGAACTTGAGTTTTATGATCATGAATATAATATTGAACCTTTGTTAAACATCTGTAAAATATAAACATTTTCCCACCTTTCTATAGGGTTGTGAAGACTTTAGCCCTTTGCTGATCACAACAAGTATTTAATAAATGATAACTTGGATGGTGGTTTTACATGACTTGCTTTGTGTTATGTATCTTTATTATATATGTTAAGGGAGTTTTCTTTATTTACTTATGTGATTGCTTTCATTTGACTTGAGACCCAGGTTATTTTTTCAAGTTGCATGTATATGTATATTATATATACTTATCACTTAAGTAATTGCCTTTGTTTAGTGCCAAAGTATAAAGATGTTGTATACAACAGGCCTAATTGATCAGTGAAAATAATTACTTCCACTTTTGAGAATATTTTCCACCTTTGGTTGGGGTGATTTTGTTTTACTGTTTTGGTAAGTTTATGATTTGAAAAGTTTCTGCTTTTTGTTGAAGTATGGTTGATTTACAGCGTTATATTAGTTTCAGTTGTTCAACACTGTGATTCAGTATTTTTATAGATTATATTCATTTAAAGTTATTGTAAAACACTGATTATATACCCTATCTTGTACATTGCAACCTTGATCTTATTTATTTAATAATTAGTAGTTTGTACCTGTTAATTCTCTTCCATTGTCTTGCTCCTCTCTTACCCCTCTTCCCAATGATAACCACTAGTTTGTTCTCTGTGACTGTAAGTCTGTTTCTGTTTTATTATATCCATTTGTTTGCTTTATTTGGGGGATTCCATATAGAAGAGAAAATATACAGGATTTGGCTTTTTCCCTCTGACCTCACTAAGCACAGAAGTTTCATAATAAGCACAACTCTATGGCTCAACTCATTTTCTAACCATATCTCTAAAGTACTAGCCAAAAATATATACTCCATAATCATATTGTCTGGATTTAAATTAGGCTGTATCACTACTATCTACAAAACTGCTAATCATCATGATCTTGACTTTCTAACTTCAGGAAAGTTATTTGATTCTGTGTCTGTTTCCTAATAGTTAAAATGAAAGTAATAACAATATATACCTTTTAGTGTAGTTCAAAGGACTAAATCAATGATCATATGTAAGGGACTTACCTCAGTGTACATTGTATAGTAAGCCCTCAGAATACTACTTTTGCCCTTTTTTATCAAGATATAATTGACATAGAACATTTGTGTTAGTCTTAGGTATGCAACAATGTTTTATATATCTGTATATAGTGAAATGATTACCGTAGTTTAGTTACAGTCTATGACCACTCAGAGTTATAATTTTTTTCTTGTAATGAGAATTTTAACATCTACTCTCTTAGCAACTTTCAAATATACAATACAGTATTGTTAACTACGGAGAAGGCAATGGCAACCCACCCCAGTACTCTTGCCTAGAAAATGGACGGAGGAAATGAAAATGCTTCTCCTGCCATGGACGGAGGAGCCTGGTAGGCTGCAGTCCATGGGGTCGCTAAGAGTCAGACACAACTGAGCGACTTCACTTTCACTTTACACTTTCATGCATTGAAGGAAGACATGGCAACCCACTCCAGCGTTCTTTCCTGGAGAATCCCAGGGACGGTGGGGCCTGGTGGGCTGCCGTCTATGGGGTCGCACAGAGTTGGACACGACTGAAGCGACTTAGCAGCAGCATTGTTAACTATACTCACTATGTTGTACATTACAATCTGAAGATTTACTTAATCTTATAACTGAAAGTTTGTATGTTTTGACTTCATTCATTTGACCACAGATATTGTATTACATCTTGTTACCTTCGTTTCATCATTCATTTAACCTATACTTATTGAGTGCCTACTGTATGCCAGGCACAGTACCAGATACCGAACCATCACTGAACAAAACAAAGTCAGTGCCCTCATGAAACTTATGTTCTAGTGCAGGAAATTACAAATGAATATTGATATCAGGAACTGATGATAAACAAGTCCTATGAAGAAAAATAAGAAGATGGCAAATAATGGTGTTATGTAAGGTTGAATGTTCATTTTAGCTGAGACCATGCAAGTACCTGGAGAAGAATATTCTTGGCTAAGGTAACAAGAGTCTTGAGGCAGTACCATTCCTGATGGATGTGAAGAACAACAGCATCCTGAACTCCACTCCTATATCAGACTGTCTCCTGAAACTCTCCACTTGTGTTTCCACCATAAGCATTTCCAAAATAACATTCTACAACAAAACTCTTATGCTCCTTGTATACATAAAATTTGCTGTTAGAGTGTTCAGTAACTGCACAACTGCTCAACCTAATCTGTAAGTAAACCCTATCAGTTCTACTGTTTAATATGCCCACTCCATCCACAGTGGAGTGAACAACAGAGAGAGTAATGTCAGATGAGGTCAGAGAAGTTGATGATGTGGGGTTTAGTAGACTGTGATAAGGACTTTGGATTTTACCCTGAAGGTGATGAGAATGCAAGATTTTGATAAGAGGAATGATATGATGTGATTTATATTTTTTAAAATTGCTGATTTTGTAAATAAAAGATTTTGAGACCATAGAAGCTGGAAGAATATTTAAGAAGCTATTTCATAATGCAAATGAAAGCTATGAGGAAGCCTTAGATTAAGTGATGGTG
The DNA here is from genome assembly GCF_027580195.1 of Bos mutus. Classification (NCBI taxonomy): domain Eukaryota; kingdom Metazoa; phylum Chordata; class Mammalia; order Artiodactyla; family Bovidae; genus Bos; species Bos mutus. The sequence continues at coordinate 31,125,223 of NC_091637.1, read as the reverse complement.
GTGGGGAGAAGTGATTGGATTGAGATTAATATGGGTATATTTGAAAGTAGAGCTGATAGGATTTACTGATGTATTAGATGTGAGCAGTTATGCAAATAGTGGCACCACTTACTAAACACCATAAGGTCAATTTTTAATGTATATTAGCAGCATAAGAGCTATGTTGTAGAGTATTATTTTGGAAATGCTTATATTGGAAATACTCCACTTAAGTGGAGATTTTCAGTAGATAGTTTGATAGGAATAGAGTTCAGGGGAGAAGTCCGGATTAGAGATAAAAATTTGGGAATTGCCTCTGTGAATGATATTTCAAGTCACTGTACTTGATAAATAAGTTTGAATAGAGAAGAAGGAAGTTATGAATATAAGTCTGAGATGTTTAATATTTATCCATCAAGAAGAGGAAAGGATCCAGCAAAGAAGACTTAGAAGGTACAGCTGGAGTTAGGAGGAGAGTGTGTTATCTAGAAACCTAGTGAAGAAAGTGTGTCAGGGAGGAAGAAGTGATCTACAGTTCTAATGATGTTGGAAATTTAAGGAGAGGGTCTAAAGTAATTTCTAGGAGGGAGAATGTAGACAAAGTAGACTAAGGCTGCTCAATGGCCTGGCAGTTCTAGAGCCCATTTGAGGTGTAAGGTCATAAATTTAAACTGAGATCTTGTCACCATGGTTTGTAATTATAGCCATATTAATCTGCTCAGTTATGAGTACAAAGTAGAGAAAGAGTTAGATTTAGGGTTGAGATTTTTCCATGCAGGTATGAAAGAAGAATAGAGGGACAGGGGAGTTGTGTACATGCAGGAGAGTAATAATAATGAGGTGCCATAAAATCCAAGATGGCTAAGGAGGGAAGTGGGGCCAAACTCTGTGTACTTCAGCCAGACCAAATTTCTGCTGCCACTAGCCACATTCTGCTTTCTCACCTCTGCCTGTTTTCTGGGATGCCTACTCCTTTCTCCTTCCTGCCACCTTTCGCAACTACCAGCCCAAACAAACACACACATACCCAATATCCATATGTTCAAATTCAATCCATCCTTCAAGGGATAGCAGACATGGTGCTTCCTTCTTAAAATCTTTCCTCATTAGCCCAAGTGATCTTGTTTCCCTTTTGAGCTCCTGTAGTACCAAGCTGGGTTTTATAGATTAGAGTATGGTATTTTACCTCTCCTACTGCAGTGTGGGGTTGCAGGGCACTTGAGTATGTCCCTGTATCCTTAGCATTTAGCTCAGTTGATGTGCAGCAAAGTTTGACAGGTCCATGAAAGTCTCAAGTAAAATGATTTCTTCAGTGTTTACCAAAGCAATTTTTGAAGCCAGTATTTCATAGAGGTTACTTTTACTTTCATCTGTGTATTCTTTTCTATTCACTGTAGTCTGTAGCAGTGCCATGTTGTTTTTAATTATTATTTCATTTATTTATCTTGCAGGAGCACCTTTCCTTAAAGAAATACGTTATTGACATTGTGGTTGAAAGTACAGCTCCACCAGAGCCTTTGAAAGATGGAGAAGAGCGGCAGAAAAATAAGAAGAAAGCCAAAAAGATAAAAGCACGGATGAACTTCAGGTACCATGAAAAGAAAAAAGTGAAATTGTTAGTCTCTCAGTCATGTCTGACTCTTTGTGACCCTGTGGACTGTAGCTCACCAGACTCCTCTGTCCATGGAATTCTCCAGGCAAGAATACTGGAGTGGGTAGCCATTTCCATCTCTAGAGGATCTTCCTGATCTAGGGATCAAACCCAAGTGTCGTGCATTGCCGGTGGATTCTTTACTGACCAAGCCACTAGGGAAGCCCTCAGGAACTATAAATGTGCTTAAAAACAAAGAAAAAGTTTTAGTGGTGTATCATTTTTAATGTAAATCCAAGGAAGACTCTCTGCCCCTCTCCAAAAGTTTAAACTTGTTTGCTTCAAGAAAGCCTTGAAAATAATACTGATGAGCCTAATTTATAGCCACTTTCTTTGATTGAGAAAGAAAACTGAATATCGATCTAAAGCCCTTGCTTTCACCTGTTAAGAGCTCTTCTTATAATTGGATGCCAAAGCCCTGCCAAACTTGTGCCTCCTTCAGCATACAATAGTATGTTTAAGTATGTGTAAACCAAGCCTATTTTTCTTTCCAACTATTGATTTTTAAATGAAGTATCAAAGAAAATCAATAGCAATCAACAAATAGAAGTCTGCTGGCTGTAGTGTCAAATCCCATGACTAGGTTTAATCAATTTGGTTGCCTGTCACAACAAGAGAAAGTTCAAGAAATATCTTGAAATGGAAAGTGAGTTGTCAGACCTGTAGTTTATCATCAGCCTCCAAAGTGACATCTGAGGATCACACAGCTGTGTAGTACATCATTACCTCACAAGCTCTGAGCATCATCTGATGACTGATGAGTCTTGTTCCAGGACACAAATGTAGTTCCTCCTTAGAAAATAATTCTTTGCTATTTGAAGAAAGGTTGTCTGAATATATTGTTGCACCTTTATTCCTAAATGGTTAGAAAAAGAGAAGCTTGACGTATGGAATTATAGAAATACAGGTCTAGAATAATGGTGAACAGGTATTATCTCTCTATAGTTTCCAATTTCAGATTGTAATTAAAAGAAGATGTCCATTTCATCTTACATAATCAGTGGAAACTTGAGAGTACTCATTCAAGCAAAGAATAGAAAAGGCTTTTTTGGTTGGTTTTTTTTTTTTTTTTTTTGTAGTTCCTTGAAGTTTCTAAGAATAGTTTTAGAGTATATACTTTAGGGTATTACTGGCCTTCGTTTCTAGTTTATGCTGAGAACTTGCTGACCTCCAGAAATGGTATTGAGTCCATTCTTTGGACCTTTCTCTTATTCCTCTATGTACACATTCCTTTGGTTAGTTCACCAGGTGTTTGTATTCTCCACCTGTTGATGACTACTGGTTTTATATCTCTTCAGTTGTACTCAAATTTAGTGTATCCAAAACAAGTTCCTGCTTTCTTCTCTGCATCTGCCCCTCCAAACCTCTCCTTCTAGTTTTCTCTGTATTAATAACCAGGTAAGTCTATTCTAGTTGTGTATGCCAGAACCCTTGAAATTGTCCTTGACCTTTTTCTTTCTCCCACGTCTCATCCAGCCTAACTGCAAATCATCTTAGCTTTGCTGTAAAGTACATTCAGAGACTCTTTCTCTAGCATCACTACCTCCCCCCTCAATCAAGCCTCCGTCATATCTCACCTGGATTATTGCAGTACTTCCCTGACTAGTCTCTTTGTTTCTGTCCTTGGCTTCTCACAGTCTATTCTAAACATGCTGGCCAAAGTGAACCTGTTAACATGTCAGATCATGTCACTTCTCTTCTCAAAGCCTCAGGGCTTTTACACTCCAGTTTTCCTCTTTCTGGACAGCTCTCCCACATATATCCGTAGAGCTTAGCACTGTTACCTCCTTCAGATCTTTGCTGAAATGTTAACCTTTTCAGTGAGGCTGTCCTTCAGGCTCTGATATATATATATATGGTAATGCTAGGTTATTAAAGGAAATTTTTAAATTATAGGAAAAATCCTATAATTCTGATGCTGCTCATTTTTTGGCATATACGTATCCTTCTATGCTTACATACCTATATCAATAATTTTTTTTATTGCAGTATGATTTATGTAAGTGAATGTAGAGATCGCTAATACACAGTTTGTTGAGTTTTGTCAAACCTGCATACTCACGTATCATGTGTAAGAGCCTTTGATTGTTTCACAGTGTCTTTGTGTCTCTTTCCAGTCAGGCTTTCACCACCCTTGGCTCTTGGTAACCACTGACCTGCTTTCTATCCTCATAGGGTAGTTTTTCCTATTCTAGAAATACATACAAACGAAGCCTTTGTGGCTGACTTCTCTTACCAAGTACAGTTGATCCTTGAACAATGAGAGTGTTAGGAGCACTGACTGTCCATTCAGTCAAAAAATCCACACGTAACTGACAGTTGGTGCTCCATTTCTGCAGTTCCTCTGTTGGTTAAACCTCCACGGGTTTGGCCAGCTGGGGACTGTGTAGTACTGTGGTGTTTACTATTGAAAGCAATCCAAGTATACGTAGACCCACGTAGTTCAATGCCGTGTTGTTCAAGGGTCAGCTGTATACCATTTTTGAGATATATCTGTGTTTTGACTTGTGTGTAGTTTGTTTTTTTTTTCATTTCATTTCATACCATTGTGTGCATATTCCATAAATTTTTATCTGTTCATCTGTTAATAGACATTTGGGTTTTCACTTATTTGGCATTTGTAAATTAACCTATCAAGTCTTTAGGTGTATTTACATTCTCCTTTCTCTTGGATAAATACTTAAAACTGAAATTCCACATTTTTTTCACAGTGGTGGTACTATTTTACACTTCCATCAGCAACCTGGGGGAGTCCCAGTAGCTCAACATTTGTCAATACTTGGTATTTTTAATTTTTAAAATTTTAATCTTAATTCCAGTTTTAGCATAGTTGTGTCTCGTGATTCTAATTTGCACTTCCTTAGTGATTAATAATATGTATTGAGTATCTTTCCATGTAATTTTTCACCACTCGTATCTTCCCTTATGACGTGTCTTTGAAGGTTTTTGCCCATTTTAAAAGTTGAGTTGTTTGTCATTTTATCTTTGAGTTGTTTATATATTCTAGCTACATGTTCTTTGCCAGTTATGTGTTATGTGAATTTTTTTCTGAATCTGGAGCTTGGCTATACATTTTGTTAGCAATAGCTGTTGATAAGCAAATGTATTTTTAATCGTGATGATATCTATTTTATCAATATGTTCTTTTTAGGTTTTATGCTTTCTGGGTTCTAAGAGATTTTTGTCTGACCAAAGGCTAAAAAGCCTTCATTTTTTTTTTTTTTCTAGAAGCCTTGTAATTTTAGTTTTGGCATTTAGATTTATGATCCGGCTCAAACAAATTAGTGGGTATAATATGAAGAATAGGTCCAGGTTTATTTTTCTGTATAGCCAGCCAGTGATTCCAACACTATCCACAGAAAAGATTTCCATTCCGATTACGATGTTTTAATACTTTGGTTAAAAAAAGAGAATCTCCCCTATGTGAGTAAGTCTGTTTCTGGACTCTCCTCTTCTACCCTGCTTTTCTATTTTGACACCTGATAAAAAATATAAATCACCCCGTGACGTCTGAATCTGCTTCTGGTCCGTTCTCTTCCATTATTTTGTCCTTTTCACACTGTCTTGATTACAGTAGCTTTGTAGTAGGTCTTAGGACAAAGCAATAGACGTCTTCAACTTTGTTTTCTTTTTGAAGTTTTGTTTTTCCAGTGTCTTACATTTTCACAAAAATATTAAGACCAGTTTTTACTATCTAAAATTAAAAAGTCTCTTGGGATTTTGATTGGCATTGCACTGATCTGTAGATAAGCTTAGGAAGAAAGGATATCCTGATAATTTTGAATCTTCCAATTCATGATGAGATATGTATCTGCATTTGTTTAGAGCTTATGTAATTTTTCTAGTAGTTTTTTGTAATTTTCAGTTTAAATGCTTTACAAATACTTCATTAAATTTATCCCTAATATTTTAAGTTTTTGTTTCTATTGAAAATTATATTTGTAATATTTTTTGTTGTGAACATATAGACAGAATTACTATTTGTATATTCACTAGCTATTGGGACCTTTCCAAATAGACTTATGAGCTCTAATAGTTTTATAAATTTATAAGATTTCTTTATGTACATAAACATATCAGAATAAAGTCAATTTTATTTGTTTTTTTCTACTTAGTATACTGTTTATTTTTTTCTATTGTCTATTGCACTGTGTTGCACCTTCTACAAAATACGAAACAGAAGCTTTGGTGCTGATCTTAGGGAGAAAGCAGTAGAGTTTTCACTATTACGTTATATTAGCTATAACATCATACCTTACAATTTCTGTAGATGTCATTTCTCAGATGGAGGGAGCTTTATTCTATTCTTAACTTCCTGATTGCTTTTTTCTTAGATTGATATTACCATATTCTCACATGCCTTTTCTACATCTATTAAAATGCACTCTTTCATTTTTATCAGTTTGGTGCATTATGTTGACTTGTTATGGCAGCTTTAGTGAGATATAATTTGCATCCTATTCCCATGTAGGGTATATAACTCTGTACTGACTTTTGAGTGTTAAGTCAACCTTATACTCTTTTAATAAGCCCCATTTTCTCATTATATATAATTTTTTTGTATATTGTTAGATTAAGTTTGATAACTGTTTGTAAAAGATTGGTACATTTATGCTCGTGATGTATGTCGATCTGTAGTTACAATATCTTTGTGTTTTGTAATCAAGAGAATGTTGGCTTGCTTAAGTGGGTTGAAAACTATTTGTGTCTGCAGGAGTTTCTATAGGATTAGAATTAGTTTTTTATTTAAATTATGTATATAATCAGTGAAGTCATACTTTGTATTTCTTCTTCAGTTTTGGTATTTTGTATCTTTCAAGTAGTTTGTCCACTTCATAGCAGTTGTTGAATTTATTAACACAAAGTTGCATACATTATTCCATTATACTTCTGATTTCTAGTCCTGCACATAGGAAGCTTGGAAATCACCACTCACTCCATCCTAACAACAGGTAAAAATGTGAAAAAAGTGAAAAATCAGCAGCTCTTCTTAGATGCATAAGATACATGAAGTACCAGTGTAGGATGCAGCCTTCCAAATTGGACAGACAGATAAGCAAATAGAGAAAATCACAACGTAACAAGAGCAGAAACCTCTGTGGAAATCAGTACTGGGGTAGGAAAACCTGAGCTATAATTGATGACTCTCCAGATGTTCAAGGTGGATGAATATGGGAGTCAGAACTACACAAGATCCCCACACTTCTGTTTACTTCACTTCTAAGAGCTCGATCAGGTTCTCAAAGTGAGTATCACAGCAAAATGCTTTTGCTTCCAGCAGGGAATAAGGAGCTGTTTTGAAATATGCCAGGGCATTTTGTTCTTCTTAAAAATATCTGCCTTCCCACCACCACCCTGTTACCAATATGAGACCAAAATAAAATAATAGGCCAATACCACTGATGAACATAGATGCAAAAATCCTCAACAAAATTCTATCAAGCTGAATCCAACAATACATTAAAAGGAGATCAAGTGGGTTTAATCTCACGGATTTAAGGATTTTTTAGCATCCCTAAATCAATCAGTGTGATACAACATATTAACAAATTCAAGAGTAGAAACCATTATGATCATCTCAGTAGATGCATAAAAAGCTTTTGCTAAAATCCAGCATCCATTTATGATAAAAAATGCTTTTCACAAAGTGGGCATAGAGGAAACCTACCTCAACATAATAAAGGCCACATATGACAAACCCATAACTAACATCATACTCAGTGGTGTAAATCTAAAAGCATGTCCTCTAATATCAGGAACAAGACAAGGGTGTCCATTCTTGCCATGTTTATTCAGCATAGTTTTGGAAGTCCTAGCTCTAGCAGTCAGAGAAGAAAAAGGAATCCAAACTGGAAAAGAAGTAAAACTGTCAATGTTTGCAGATGACATCATAGTATACATAGAGAAAGATGGTACCAGAAAACTACTAGAGTCCATCAGTGAATCTGATAAAGTTGCAGCATACACAGTTAATATACAGAAATCTATTGCTTTTCCATCCACTGACAATGAAAAATCAGAAAGAGAAATTAAAGAAACAATCCCATTTATCATTGCATCAAAAATAGTACCTTGGAATAAATCTGCCTAAGGAGGCAAATGACCTATACTGTGAAAAGCATAAGGCACTGATGAAAGAAATCAAAGATGACACAAGAAGATGCAAAGATATACCATGTTCTTGGATTGGAAGAGTCAGTATTGTCAAAATGACTGTGCTTCCCAAGGCAATCTACAAATTCAGTGCCGTTCTTATCAAATTACCAGTAACATTGTTCACAGAACTAGAATCAAAAATTTTAAAATTTGCATTTTGATACAAAAGACCCTGAATAGATAAAGCAATCTTGGAAAATGAAAAATCAGGCTCCATCAGACTATACTACATAGCTACAGTAATCAAGACAGTATGGTACTGGCACAAAAACAAAAATAAGGTCAATGATGCAGGAAGGAAAAGTCCAGAGACAATCTCATGCACCTGTGGTCACCTAATCTATGACAAATGAGGCAAGAATATACAGTGGAGAAAAGACAGCCTCTTCAATAAATGTTTCTTGGAAAGCTAAACAACTATATGTAAAAGAATGAAATTAAAATATTCCCTAACACTATACACAAAATTAAATTCAAAATGGATAAAAGACCTAAATGTAGGACCTGACACTATAAAACTCTTAGAGAAAAACATAGGAAAAACACTTTTTGACGTAAATGGGACCTGCTGCTGCTACTGCTAAGTCGCTTCAGTCGTGTCCGACTCTGTGCGACCCCATAGACAGCAGCCCACCAGGCTCCCCCGTCCCTGGGATTCTCCAGGCAAGAATACTGCAGTGGGTTGCCATTTCCTTCTCCAATGCATGAAAGTGAAAAGTGAAATTGAAGTCGCTCAGTCTTGTCCAACTCTTAGCGATCCCATGGACTGCGGCCCACCAGGGTCCTCCGTCCATGGCATTTTCCAGGCAAGAGTACTGGAGTGGGGTGCCAATGGGACCTACTTAAACTTAAAAGCTTTTGCACAGCAAAGGAAAGCATAAACAAGAGGAAAAGGGAGAAAATATTTGCACCAGGCTGCTCTGTCCCTGGGATTCTCTGGGCAAGAATATTGGAGTGGGGTGCCATTTCCTCCTCCAATGTATGCATACATGCTAAGTTGCTTCAGTCATGTCTGACTCTATGGACAGCAGCCCACCAGGCTCCTCTGTCCACAGGATTCAGGATTCTGGAAAATACTGGAGTGAGTTGCCATTTCCTTCTCCTGAACAGTAATGTAGTTTCCTTAAAAAAGCTAAAAATAGAACTACCATATGACCCACTACCAATCCCACTGCTGGACATATAACTGAGAAAGCCATAATTGAAAAAGACGCATGTACCCCAGGGTTCACTGAAGCATTGTTTACGATAACCAGGATACGGAAACAACCTAAATTTCCATTGACAGATGAATGGATAAAGAAGATGTGATACATATATATAATGGAATTTTAATCAACCGTAAAAAAGAATGAAATTGGGACATTTGTAGAGATGTGGATGGACCTAGAATATATCATACAAAGTGAAATAAGTTAAAGGAAAACAAATATCATATAGTAACACATATATGTGGAGTCTAGAGAAATGGTGCTGATGAACCTGTTTGCAGGGCAGAATAGAAATGCAGATGTAGAGAAGAACATGTGAACACAGTGGGGGATGGGGAGAGTGGGATGAACCGAGAGATTAAGTTTGACATAAATGCACCACCATGTGTAAAATGGATAGGTAGTGGGAACGTGATGTATAGAACACCACAGCTTGGTGTTCTGTGATGACTTGGTTGGTGGAATGTGAGGGAAGGAAGATCAAGAGGGAGGGTATATATGTATACAGATAGCTATTTCACTTCATTGTACAGCAGAGATTAACACAACATTGGAAAGCAATTATACTTCAGTTAAAAAAAGAAAGAATGAAATAATGCTATTTGGAGCAACAGATGGACCTAGAGATTATCATACTAAGTGAGTGATATAAGTCAGAGAAAGACAAATCTCATTATCACTTATATGTAGAATCTAAAAAAAATGATACAAATGAACTTACTTATGAAACAGAAAGGAACTCACAGACATATAAAAGAAACTTAGGGTTTTCAAATGGGGTACTTGTGGGGGGAATAGATTAGTAGTTTGAGATTAATGTTTACATACTATTATATATAAAATAAACTACAGGGATCTACAGTATAGCACAGGAACTGTACTCAATATCTTGTAATAACCAATAATGTAAAATAATCTGAAAAAGAAAAAATACATTTATATGTATCACTGAGTCATTTTGCTGTGCAAAATTATAGATTAACTATAATTCAACTTTTAAAAAGAGAGTGAAAGTGAAAGTTGCTCAGTCGTGTCCAGCTCTTTGCAACCCCATGGACTGTAGCCTGTCAGGCTCCTCTGTCCATGGACTTCTCTAAGCAAGAATAATGGAATGGGTTGCCATTCCCTTCTCCAGGGCATCTTCCTGACCCAGGGGTCAAACCCATGTCTCCTGCATTGTAGTCAGATTCTTTACTGTCTGAGCCATCAGGGAAGTCCATAAAAGAGGGTAGTGGCATTTTAGCTTGCCCTGAGCATATCTCAACTTCCCAACTCAGCAGAAGCTTTGAAGACAATCAACTGCATCCCTGTTACAGGTATCTAATACTGGAGAAGAGCAGATCTTGTACTCAAAGAACCATAGCTGTTTTGACCTCTCTGATGGTTCTCTGAAAGGTTAGTTTTAAGAGGTTGTCCTTCTTTTGCCTAACTCAGAATTCTTCCAGAGTTGAGGAGGTTACCTGGGGATAATTGTCAAAACAATATGAAGGCAAATGTATTAATTGATGATACCTAGTGCAAGGAGGGCATGGCAAGCCACTCCAGTATTCTTGCCTGGAGAATCCCCATGGACAGAGGAGCCTGGCGGGCTACAGTCCATGGGGTTGCGAAGAGTTGGACATGACTGAGTGACTAAGCACAGCACACAAGTACAAGGATATACAACTAGTATAAATAATTGACTAATAAAAACTTGCAGGGAAAGGTTGAGGATTAAGATGCTTTGGGAAACAAAGGCTTTGAAAATCTCCCACATACTCAGAAATCTAGAAGGCCACATGTATCCCCAGGGTTGGGTACATGATTAGATAAGACCCAAGACAACCCTGGAGTCTTTTCCCTACCCGACCATCAGGCTTTTATGCAAGCAGGAAGTGAGGGCTAAGACAGTGTTGTAATCTGCCTGACTGTGTCTTGTTGGCTTGCCGCAACACAGTCACACAGCTCATCTGCAAATACTAGATTGGGACTCTTTGTTGTTATTATTTATGGTATTCAAAGAAATCTCTTGGATCGCTAGCTGATTCCTAAAATAATGGAACCAAGACTTTAAGGATCATAATGACAAAGAATATAAACTTTAGAATATTAGTTCAGAAAAGTCACTAGAAAAATGTACAACAAGCAAAAACAAACCCTGAGAGAAAAGAGAATCTGATTTCCAGAGTTGCCACATTATAATGCTTAAAATATCTGCTTTTTTAATATGGCGTTGATTTTTTTTTTTTTTTTTAACTTTAAACACTTTATTTTGTATTGGGGTATAGCCAGTTAACAATGTGGTAATAATTTCAGGTGAACAGTGAAAAGACTCAGCCATATATATACATATATCCATTCTCCCCCAAACCTCCCTTCCATCCAGACTGGCATGTAACATTGAGGAGAGTTCCATGTGCTATACAGTAGGTCTTTGTTGGGTATCCATTTTAAATACAGAGGTGTGTTCTTAAGGAAAAGTTGCAAAGAAAAGGCATGCAAAGAAAAAGAAAATTGGCTCATACTTTGCGGGGGAGGAATTAAGAGAAAGTGTCCTTGGGGAAGCCCAGACATTGGCCTTCCTAGACAAAGACTTTAAAAATTTTAAATGTACTCAGAGAAGTAAAGGAAACCATGTGAATGATATCTAACCAACTGGAAAAGGTTAATAATGAGATTTAAAAAAATTTTAAGGAACTAATAAATTTTGTAGCTGTAAAGTACAAAAATTGAAATGAAAAATTATTTGAAGGATTCATCAGGTTATCTGAGCAGGTAGAAGAAAGAATTGATGACCTTGAAAACTATCAATTGAGATTATCCTTTTTATAGAAGAGAAAGAAAAAAGAATGGTTAAAAGTCAGAGACCTGTGGGACACTACCCAGCATTCCAACATAAACATAAGGGGCATCCCAGAAGGAGAGTAGAGAGAGCAAAGGGCAGAGGACACTTGAAGAAATATATCTGTAAGTTTTCCAAATTTAATGAAGTATATGAATCTGCAGATCCAGGAAGTTCAACAAACTCAAAGTAGAAGAAATGCAGAGATCCACGCTATGACACATAATCAAACACTGGGCGATAATGACAAAGAAAATCTTAAAAAAGAAACAATTCTTCATATATAAAATATCTGCAGTATAATAACAGCTTATTTCTATAGGAAAATATGGAGGTCAGAAGCTAGTAGGATAAACATATTCAGTTTCCTGGTAGAAGAAAACAAATTGTCAACCAAGAATTCTACACTTGGCAAAATTTCAAAAATGAAGGAGAAATTCATACATTTTATGATAAACAAAAGCCAAGTGTTTGTCTCTAGTAGACCTGCACTTCAAGACACTCTAAAGGAAATCTTCAGTCTGAGATTAAAAAAAAAAAAAAGTAGACAGTAACCTGAATACACGCAAAGAAATAAAAAACACTATAGAAATAACTATATGTCAGTGTAAATGTAGTATTTTTTGACTCCTCATTTTTCCCATTTGAATTAAAAGTGAACTGCACAAAATAATAATTATAAACCTATGTTTATGGGCACACACTGTATAAAGCTGTGATTTATAATTCTAGCATAAAGAATAAATGCTATATTGTTGTTGTTTAGTCGCTAAGTTGTGACTGGCTCTTTTGCGACCCCTAATGGACTATACTCCATCAGGCTCCTCTGTCCTTTGGATTTCCCAGGCAGGTATACTGAAGTGGATTACAATTTCCTTCTCCAAGGGATCTTCATGACCCAGGGATTGAACCCACATCTCTGCTTGGCTGGCATCTTCTTTACCACTGAGCCACCTATATAGCCAAATGCTATATAGGAACACTTTTGTATACTACTGAAACTAAGCTGATATTAATTCTAGCTAGATTGTTATGAAAGAAGATGTTAATTATAATTCAGGTCACCTACTAAGAAAATAAGCAACTAAACAAATATATATGTACGTATATATGTGTGAAGAAATGAGAGTGGAATGAAGCTGGTACATTTAACACAAGATAAAGCAGTAATGAAAGAAACGGGGGACAGAAGAGAGCATAGGTGAAATAGCAAAATGGCAGAAGTAAATCTGTCCTTATCAGTAATTATGTGAAATATAGTTGCATTAAAGACTCCAGAATCTGTTTGTAATGCAGGAAACTTGAGTTTGATCCCTGGGTCGGGAAGATTCCCTGGATAAGGGATTGGCAGCACACTCCAGTGTTCTTTCCTGGGACTGAGGAGCCTGGCAGGCTAGAGTCCGTGGGGTCACAAAGAGTCAGACACGCCTGAGTGACTCACACTTTCACTTAAAAGACTCCAGTGAAAGATACAGGTTGGCAGAATGAATTTTTTAAAAATGATTCAACTATATGCTGTCTACAAGGGACTCACTCAATATATAAGAACCCAGCTGGCTTAATGTGAAACGAAAGTAACAGATACTTCATGAGAAGAATAACCTCTGCAAGATAATGTAGCTAAATGATATTAATATAATACAACATATACTTTAAGACCAAAATTGTACAATAAAGGAAGAAGGACATTTTTTGGTGATGAAAGAATGAATCCGTAAAAAATATATAACAATTACAAACATATATGCATCTGAGAAAGCCACAAAATACATGAAGGGAAAACTGGCAGAATTGAGGGGAGAAATAGGCCGTTCACCAGTAATAGTTGGAGATTAAAGCAACTGAAACTCTATACTTTGCTGGTAAAAGTACAAATTGGAATGACCCATTTGATAAACATTTTGTAAATTAAGGTTAAGCAGGTGCTTGTCATATAGCTCAGCAATCCCACTTCTGTATTTATCTAAGAGAAATTAAGACATTTATCCATGCAGTAATTTGTCTACAAATGTTCATAGTAGTCCCAGATTGGAAAGTAAAATATCCAACTGGTAGTGGATAAACAAATTATGATATCCAGAGAATGGGACACTGTAAAGCAGTGGAAAGGAATAAACTAATAATATATGCAACATTATGAAAGACTCTTAAAAGATTTATTCTAAATGAATTAATTCAGACACAGGAGAGTATGTATGATTGTACTGATTTGATATTCATAAAGCTTTAGGGGTAGAAAGTAGACAGCTGGTTGCTAGGAACGAAAGGGTACGGGAAGGGGAAAGAGACTTATTGCAAAAAAAAAACCTAAGAAAACTTTGTGAGTGGTAGAAATGCTTTACATCATGATTGTGGTTTCATTTATATTGGTAGGCCCAACTGTGAAAACTCATCAAATTATAGGTTTAAAACTTGAAGTCTTTATTGTATGTAAATTATACCTCAATAAAACTGACCCAAGAATGAAAAAAATTATAAACACAAAAAATGAACATTGTGAAACCAAAGCGTAGGATTGGGGCAGAAAATATCTGAAGTAACAAGATTTTTTTTGGAGTAAGAAAAAATGGAAATAAACTATTTGATATTTGTGACAGTGAGAAAATTAAACTTATGGGGATATAGTCAAAAAATTACTCAGAATGAAGTTTTAACCTTAAGTTACTTTATCAGTTGAAGTAGAAATGATCTAAACAACTCAAGGATTAGAACAATATTCTAATTTCTCCTTCCTGAAAAATGGTACAGATTTATTTATTTTTATTTAACAAATACACATATGGCACTTATAATGTACTATATCTTTATAAAGATAAAAACAAGTTAAATAGAAGTTGATGAGATCTAATTCTTTGAGCATATTGGTAACAAAAGAGCCTATGAAAAGGCTAGCCAAAAAAATGGAGTAAATAAATATCCCACATTATGGCTGAGAAAAAGTATAATCATGATAACAAGGAGACTAAAAGTGAGGAAATGTAGTATACAACATGACACTAATAAATTTAAAACATTAATAAAGTGAGTCATTATCTTAAAAAGTAAATAATGAGAATTTAATTATAATAGAGTATTCAGTCTTAGCTCTCATTATTCCCATATTTTAATCTTTTGCTCCAAGCAAAGGGATCTGTACACAGTTCCCTCAGCATAACTTGTATTTCCCTCTGTGTCTTCATTATTGCTCACTTCTCTCTCCTGTTAATGGCATTTTCTTTTCGTGTACTCAGATACTACTTATCTTTCAAGCAGGTACACTTTCCATTTCCTTGAGGAAACTCCCCCTAGCATCTTAGGTGGTAATGAGCACTTGTGACAGTTTGCATTTGTTACCTACTCAGCTTTGCAGAATTATGTGCCTTTTAATGCTGTTTCTTCCTCTTCCTTGTGGAGAATAAATATCTTGAATAGCTCCACTATGTATATACCTCATCCGTGCTGTATATAACTCTTATTATCCCCCATATTCTAGTTTAGTTTATACAGAATATGAACTCTGGAAATAAGTATTTAATTGATTGTTAAAAGTGAATCAAGACAAGATTCAAGTTAGGGAAAAGTGCTTAACTACCATTTCAGGTAGAGTTAGGATATCTTTGTTTGGTATTATAATTTTCTAGTTAAATGTGCACAAATGGGAGAATGTATTCAGTCTTTTCCACTTGAAGCCTCAGATGAAATGTTTGGATATAATAGACAACTTCTTAAGCCTCGATTTCTTTTCTGTAAAATGAGGAAAAGACGTATTTTTTAAGACTTCGCAAGACAGTACATAGCTTCTGGCATATGTGCCTGGAATGCATTGAACCCTACATAATTGCTTTTTCCCACCTTCATATGAGGTCACAATTGCAAGTACAGTGTGGATATTTCCCCATTTTGATATGCATTAATATTTTTGGCTGAGAGCAGTGAGCACATTGAGAGCATCCCTGCCTCAGGTGGTAAAGAATCTGCCAGCAACCCAAGAGACTTGAGTTCGATCCCTGGATTGGGAAGATCCCCTGGAGAAGGGAATGGCAACCCGCTCTAGCATTCTTGCCTGGAGATGGACAGAGGAGCCTGATAGGCTACAGTCCATGGGGTTGCAGAGTTGGACATGACAGAGTGACTAACCCTCACTTTCAGTGAGTGCATGATAAAGAATCTGCCTGCAATGCAGAAGACCCAGGTTCAATCCCTGGATCAGGAAGATCCCCTGGAGAAGGGAATGGCAACCCACTCCACTATTCTTGCCTGGGAAATCCTGTGTGCAGAGAAGCCTGGCAGGCTGTAGTACATAGGGTTGCCAAGAGTTGGACACGACTGAGTGATTAACACTTTTACTTGCAATGTGCACATGTAGTTTGAAACATACATAATTTAATGTTTAATTCTAATTTAGTTATTTCTTCATTCCCAAGTATAACCTGTGGTAGATTGATTTTTTTCTCTCATTAGGCCTGGTGTAATTTGCATCTTTCAGGTTTTTATGAAGCAGTTTTGTTTTGTTTTTCTTTCACCAGTCATCGCTGTCTGGATTGGTGTACGTTGTGATTAGTTCTTTCACAGGTCACTGATTAGAGGCTAGAACCCTTTGGATGAATGGTCAAAATTTAAATTTTGACCTCTGAAAAGAGAAATTGAAAAATTAAATCATTGTTAATATATTGTAAAAGTAACATTTGCTGATTGTTGACCTATTGATGGCTTTTAAGTGCTGGAACACGCAGGCTGAAGCTTAGTTGAACAATGACAGAGAAGTGTTATTAGATTTTTGCAGACTTTTGGCATTTAGTCAGTATAAACAACAAAAGCAGAACAAAATAAATCTTTTGAGTATCTGGTCATCATTTCCACTGCCTTTTAAAATTACTTCTAGACTTCAATGACTATTCTTTACACAGAAGCACTGTACGAAAAAGAACTTACCATGATGGTGTGGTCACTCACCTAGAGCCAGACATCCTGGAGCGTGAAGTCAAGTGGGTCTCAGGAAGCAGTACTATGAACAAAGATAGCAGAGGTGATAGAAGTCCAGCTGAGTTATTTAAAATCCTGAAAGATGGTGCTGTGAAAGTGTTACACTCAATATTTCAACAAACTTGAAAAACGCAGCAATGGCCACAGGACTGAAAAGGTCAGTTTTTATTCAAAACCCAAAGAAGGGCAGTGCCAAAGAATGTTCAAACTACCACACAATTGCACTCATTTCACCTGCTAGTAAGGTAATGTTCAGAATCCTTCTGGCTAGGCTTCAGCAGTACGTGAATTGAAAAATTCCAGATGTACAAGCTGGGTTTAGAAAAGGCAGAGGAACCACACATCAAATTGCCAACATCTGTTGGATCATAGAAAAAGGAAGGGAACTCAAAAAACACATCTACTTCTGCTTCATTGACCCTCTAAAGCCTTTGACTGTGTGGATAACAACAAACTGGAAAATTCTGAAAGAGATGGGAATACCTGTCTTACCTGTCTCCTGAGAAACCTGTATGCAGGTCAAGAAGCAACAGTTAGAACAGGACCTGGGACAACAAACAGATTCACAATTGGGAAAGGAGTGCATCAAGGCTGCATATTGTCACCCTGCTTATTTAACTTTATGCAGACACATCATGCGAAATGCTGGACTGGATGAATCACAAGCTAGAATCAAGATTGCCAGGAGAAATATCTACAACCTCACATACACAGGTGATACCACCCTAAGGGCAGAAAGCAAAGAGGAGCTAAAGAGCCTCTTGATGAAGATGAAAGAGGAGAGTGAAAAAGCTGTCTTAAAACTCAACATTCAAAAAACAAAGATCATGGCATCCAGTCCCGTCAGATCAGATCAGATCAGTCGCTCAGTCGTGTCCGACTCTTTGCGACCCCATGAATCGCAGCATGTCAGGCCTCCCTGTCCATCACCAACTCCCGGAGTTCACTCAGACTCACGTCCATCGAGTCAGTGATGCCATCCAGCCATCTCATCTTCTGTCGTCCCCTTCTCCTCCTGCCCCCAATCCCTCCCAGCATCAGGGTCTTTTCCAATGACTCATGGCAAATAGAGAAACAATGGAAAGAGTGGCAGATTTTATTTTCTTGGGCTCTAAAAATCACTGTGGACAGTGACTACAGCCTCAGAATGAAAAGACACTTGCTCCTAGGTAGAAAAACTATATCAAACCTAGATGGCATATCAAAAATCAGAGACATCACTGTGCCAACAAAGGTCCATATAGTCAAATCTATGTTTTTTCCGATAGTCATGTACAGATGTGAAAGTTGGACGAGAAAGAAGGCTGAGCACAGAAGAATTGATGTTTTAGAATTGTGGTGTTAGAGAAGACTCTTGAGAGTCCCCTGGACTTCAAGGAGATCAAACCAGTCAATCTTGAAGGAAATCAACCCTAAATATTCATTGGAAGGACTGATGCTGAAGCTCCAATACTTTGGCCACCTGATGCAAAGAGCCAACTCTTTGGAAAAGACCTTCATGCTGGGAAAGATTGAGGGCAGAAGAAGAAGGGGGCATCAGAGGATGAGACGGTTGGATGGCATCACCAACTCAATGGACATGTGTTTTTGCAAATTCTGGGAGATGGTGAAGGACAAGGAAGTCTTGCATGCTGCAGTCCATGGGGTCACAAAGAGTTGGACATGACTTAGCAGCTGAACAACAACAACAGTAATTTTGCATTGAATACCTCTTGAGGTACATTGATACTCAGCCATCTCAACCACCTTGTAGAAACTTAATATGGTTTCAAGTTTAATTATGATTTTCATATTTTTGAAAAATAACCACCATTCTGTACCAAGTCCCTAACTCAGATATGTTTTTATGATTTTCTATCCTGTGAGGAAATATGCATTTTTCAATCTTTTGGATTGCATTTATAGTATTGTAAAGAAGCAGTGTCAGAAATGGAATTGTTAAAATTCAGCATAGTAATATTCTTAATACTGGGAGGGGAAAAACATAGCCAAAGTTTTATTTTGGTATAAAAATTAGCAACAAAATAGCTAACAGTGATAAAACTCTTTTCTCTCCAGGGCCAAGGAATATGAGAGTTTATTGGAAGCAAAAAATTCTGGTTCGGACTCACCCTATAAAGCAAAGTGAGTATTTTAGCCTACATTTTATTTATTTGTCTCTTTAGTCTCTGCCTATAACAAAAGTTTACCTGAACCATTATTGTTTGCTTGTGGTCATAGACTTTTGTATCCGATGCCTAGGATATTATTCTTCTAACACCATATCATATATCCAACTGAGGATGATTTTGCCAGGGGTCATTTGTCTGCATCTGTGGATATGTGATAATATTTTTGTTATCACAGATTGGAAAAACTGGTGCAGCTGCCATCAAGTGAATAGAGGCCAGGGATGCCATTATCCTTTTTTCAGTGCGTGAGATAGTCCTCCACAACAAAGGAGTATCTCATTCAAAACATCAGTAGTGCTGAGGTAGAGAAACCCTATTTGAACAAAGCAAGTTTTGCCAAGGCTGTACTGATTCTTACTCTGAGGAGATCTCGTTCAGGATTGTTGCTGGGGCCACTTGACAGAAATTAAAAGATGCTTACTCCTTGGAAGGAAAGTTATGACCAACCTAGATAGCATATTCAAAAGCAGAGACATTACTTTGCCAACAAAGGTCCGTCTAGTCAAGGCTATGGTTTTTCCAGTAGTCATGTATGGATGTGAGAGTTGGACTGTGAAGAAAGCTGAGTGCCGAAGAATTGATGCTTTTGAACTGTGGTGTTGGAGAAGACTCTTGAGAGTCCTTGGACTGCAAGGAGATCCAACCAGTCCATTCTAAAGGAGATCAGTCCTGGGTGTTCTTTGGAAGGAATGATGCTAAAGCTGAAACTCCAGTACTTTGGCCACCTCATTCGAAGAGTTGACTCATTGGAAAAGACTCTGATGCTGGGAGGGATTGGGGGCAGGAGGAAAAGGGGACGACAGAGGACGAGATGGTTGGATGGCATCACTGACTTGATGGACGTGAGTTTGAGTGAACTCCGGGAGTTGGTGATGGACAGGGAGGCCTGGCGTGCTGCAATTCATAGGGTCGCAAAGAGTCAGACACGACTAAGTGACTGAACTTAACTGAAGTGATTGGGTGTAAGTGTAATTACTAGGTGTACTAGCTAAGGAAACAAAAACATCGTCATTTTGTTTGTCTCAAATAGACTGCCAATAGCGGGGCCGTGAGAGAAGGGCACTCATATAATACTGCTGTTGGGAGTGCAGATCGGTATGGTCTTACAGAAAGGCCATGTGAATCTGGAGCTTAGGATGTCCAGTTTGGTTTTCTTTTACTTTTAAGATCTTTTATTCATTATATATACACGATTAAGTTCCAGTACTTAAGGTTTTATTGTTTAATTATAGTTGATTTACAATGTTATGTTAGTTTCTGATGTACAGAAAAGTAATCCAGTTATACATACGTTGTTTTCAGATTATTTCCCATTATAGTTTATTAAAAGATACTGAATGTAGTTCCCTGTGCTGTACAGCAGGACATTGTTGTTTATTTTATATGGTTTGCTGGTCCCAAACTCATCTGATTTATCCCCCTGCTACTTTGGACATCCACTTTAGACTTCATACTGCCCAGTGAAATAATGAAAAATATGTGCAAATATTTATATACAAAGATAACTATTTTTGTTACTTTCAATAGTGAGAAACTCAAGAAACAACTTACATGCCACAGATGGAGGAATATCTATAAGCAGTTGTTAACTGCTTACAAGTTGTTAACTGCTAACAAGGGATATAAAAAAATAACTCACAAAAGTTAAAAGACAAATTGTACTCTTGGATAGAAGACAAAGTATAGTAAATTCTCTTTAAATTCTCCTACAAATATGTGATTTCAACAACATAACAACCTTCTTAAAGCTAGAGATAGAAGCATTTTAAAGAACATATAGAAAAATAAAATTTCCAGGAAAAAAATTTTAAAGAGGGGAAATGAAGTAGGATTCAGCTAACAGGTGGTTAAAATAGTTTTGCATTGGCATGTAAATAGTAATACAAATTAACGGACTCGGTTTTTAAAAACAATCTAGAAATCGATCCAAAATTTGAGGAAATTTAATATATGACACAGTATAGTGTTGGCAGAGATGGCCAGAAGTTGCTGAGCCATTCCTGAAGGCATGGCCCTTTGCAATATAACTTTGCCACCTCTCCATCAACGGGTGGACTCTTACTAACCTTACTCTTGAATGTGGCCTTTTGACTTGTTCTGATCCCTAGTCTACTGCAGAAGCAGTGTGTGACTCCTGAGCCTTAGCTTCAGAAGTCTTGAAGCTTTTGCTCACAACTTTGCTTTCTTGTTCCCCTCTGACTGCCATGTAAGGAAGCTTGGGTCGGCCTCCTTGATGACGGATCACTTGGTCATGGTGAATAATCCTTTTAATATGCTGTTGAATCTGTTCGACTTGCTCTGTTGAGGGTTTTTGCATCAGTGTTTTTGCATAGTGTTCATCAGTGATGGGGATATCAGGCCAGATCAGGCCTCTGCTTGTGATGTCTCGTTGGCCAAGGCAAGTCATTTTGTCAAGTCCTTAGTCACTGTATGAGGAGACTAGTAAGTCATGGCTAGCAAGATATACTTCAAGGGGGGACCTTTAATGTAATAGTCTGTTCTGCAGCTTTCCCTGGATGCTCCTCTTACTTGACTAACTGCTCTTCTTCATTACCTGTTGCCTCATTGTTTCTTGTCTCTTTGAGCTCTGACATTAGCATGCCTTTGTCCTGAGAGTTCAGGTAGAGGATTATTCTCTTGGTAATCTCATTTATTTTCATGACTAAACAACTAGTATCTGGATGGACTTTATTTATTTTTTTAAATTTTATTTTACTTTTAAACTTTACATAATTGTATTAGTTTTGCCAAATATCAAAATGAATCCGCCACAGGTACACATGTGCTCCCCATTCTGAACCCTCCCCCCTCCCCCCTCCCCACACCATCCCTCTGGGCCGTCCCAGTGCACCAGCCCCAAGCATCCAGCATCGCGCATCGAACCTGGACTGGCAGCTTGCCTCCTACATGATATTCTGGACTTTAGATTCTTGTTTCCAATCCAGACCTGTCCCCAGAACTCCAGAATACAATATCCAGCTTTCATGTTAGCATTTCTACTTGGATGTCTCTCTGTTCACTTGAATGCCTTAGGTGAACATGTGTCAAGGTAGACTCCTGAAATTTGTTTTCAAAACTTACCCCTCCTGTTTTTGTTTATCTTAAGAAATGGCAGGTCCATCCTTACATTAAGTCATCTAAAACTTTAGAGTCATCCTTTTTCTCAAAAAGCTTAATTATTGTAACTGATTGAAATAGGTAACCAAAAAGGAGATGAAAAGACATGTCTCCTTATAAAATTATTCTATTTAGTAAATGAAAATGACTTTCTCCAATTTCCCTTCCCCCTAACCAGAAAAATTCAGTCCTATTATTGTTAGATGAGAGCACCACCAAGCAGCCATCTGCATTGGCTGGATGACTGGATCAGTGGGGGCAGAGTGGTGGCTGTCAGAGCCTGAGTGGACCAAAGAGGGGTGGCCAGATGTGAAGGTCCAGAGCCGAGCAGAGCCTCCATGTAGGGTAGGACACTATGGCCTGGTGTGGGGAATCAGAACCAAGTGAGGAGGGCATATCCATGGAATGTCATCCTTGCCCAGTCTGTCAGGGGAGCCTTGTAAAGGCTGTGAAACCTATGCATGGGTGAGAAGAGCAGAGGAGACCGGTGTGGGGAGTCAGAGCCAAGCAGGTAGATAATAGTGTACATAAACATGGATGGGTGATATGTTAGGGGGGTTGTTCCCATAAGTAAATATATTAAGGATGTTGGAAGACATATTGCTCACTGTTAGAGAAGAGAGTTAAAAAGTATACTCAAGGAGAATAGAAAATCCTGCAGTGATGAATTGGAATTTTAGATATCAGTTTTAACTTGTATTTTCCAACATATATGTAGAAATAAATATATGTAAAGTGTAGGGATACACACACACACACGACCTTGGAACAATGCGGAGTGGGGTTTAGAGGTACTGACCCTCTGAGCAGTCAAAAATCTGCCTATAACTTTTACAGTCAACCCTTCCCCTCTGAGGTTTTACATTCATGAATTCAACCAACCATGAATCCTGTGGTGCACACGTAGTGTAAAAAATCTGTATAAATGGACCTATACAGCTCAAAGCCCTGTTGCTCAAGCATCAGCTTTTTGTATATATAATTATATATATTTTATAATATTTATATAAAATAATGTACACACATTTTCTAGATCTTTCCACTGTGGGTGAGGGCCTGGGAACAGCAGCACCTTGATAGCATTGAGCACATCTAGTATTAAGTGTGAGGATGACATAGTTCCCTGAAGGGGTAGATGGGTTCTTTATTCACAAGAAAGGATGCTGGAGGCAACAATGAAAGATGTTCCCTATGGGACGCAGTATATGCACACTGGCTTTCTTCATCTTATATGAGGATTTCTTAAACTCTTACATTTAAAAATACAGGCTTAGGCATATAATTTAAAAATGAAAGGGGAACCTGTAGCCTTAAATTTAAACTATGTACCTCTCAAATAGAGACGGTTTAAAAGAAAAAATGGAAGTTAATATATTTATGTCTTCCTGCCCACCACACTAAAGAACAGGACACAGTGTCCCTTCTTACACTTATAAATCTTCCCAATGGTCCTAATGAACCTCCCAAAACTTTACTGTGATAAAAGTTAGGGCTCCTTACAGAGGAGCCCTTACCATTTACCAGTAACAGATTTGAACTGAGAATTGTTAAAATGTGTTCAAATTTTGAGAAGAAAATATCTGACCTTAAAAAATTCTCCACAAAGCCATTTACCTGTCAGATACTTCTCATGTTCTGGGCTAGGAATTATGAAGCCTTTAGTTTTTCTTTTCATGCTAGAAAAATTATCTGCCAGAATTTACACAAATAGCAATTTCTGTATTAAAAAACTGCACCCTCTAAACAGCTCCTGTTCTTGCCCTGTAAGGAAACTATAACTTTCAGGAATTGAGTCCTGTGACATTCAATCATTATTTATAGTATGAATCAAAATCGAATGCTTTTCTTCTTGAGAGGAGCTATGTTATTTGTGGTACTTGGTGGAGGCCAGGAATGAAGCAGAGGTTTAGCTCATGTTACCACAGCATCCCCTTCATTTGGCATTCTTCCTTGAAGGGTAGGTTCATATGAGTCCCAGATTTGATTTACCTCAGGGTGAAATATAAGCCTCTTGTATTCTGTGAATTAAAATGGTCCTTGTGCCTCTCTAAATACCCCTGGTTTTCAGTGGAATGTGAGCATTCTTGGTAAGAGTACTACTAGATTCATATGCATCTGTTGCTGTGGCTGGATATTTAGTTACATGGTGTGCAGGCTTTATTCAGCCAAGAGCTGAAGTGGCTACTTATCTGTCACACAATGGAGTTTGCTGCCAATATTCGTCCACGTGATAAGGTCAGTTACTTTAATCGGATGGGACTCTAGCCCACATTCGATTAGGAGGAAAAGGACTATGTTGCTCTTAGTCTATTTTTGTATTTTTTTATATTCTCGAAATGTTAGATTGAGACTTTCTGTCAGCAAGTAGTAATAAGAGTTGATTATTTATTGATTATTTATTCAATGTCTACTTTAGTGAATGGTGTTAGGTACATTACATTAATTATCTCTAATCTTCAGAAGCTCTGAAGAAAAAAATATATGTATATATAATCTCCACTTTTAAGTTGAAGAAATTGAGATTGAGTATTTAAATAACCTCCCCACAGTTTACATAAAGCCAAAATTTAAGCATAGGTATTTCTGATTTTAGAGTTTGCATTCGTTCTGTGACTTATCAAAGTAAACTCCATATGGATAGCTTAGATTTAAACTGGAGTTCACAAGCGCCTTTTTGAACTGCAGTTGCTATTGTATTCTTTGAGGAATTAAAGATTTTTACATAAATAGGTGAAATTGTGTTCTAGGATATTATTCATTTGTGAATAAAATTTTCTTATTGAATTGACTAATATGGTGTGGAGATAAAGCATGAAATCTGAAGACGAAAGGCATAGGTTCCTAGTTCCAATAGTGCATTTACTAGCCATGCAGCCTTGGGAAAGTCACCTCATCTTCCTAAGCGCTAGCATTCAAACAGGGATGGATAATGTTTTTCAGAGGACAAATGAGATCATGTACATGAAAGTATATTGTAATAGAGATTATGGATATTATAAGACTGGTATAAAGAAGAAATTTCTTCTTAGACCATATATCAGTGCTTCTAGAGTATACTTAACATTAACGGTGCTGTGGATAAGATGGTGAATGGTTCAACAGCAGCCCTCTCTCATAAGGTTCATATTGTGCTTCTGCACTGTTCAGTATGATAGCTTCTAGCCACATGTGGCTGTTTAAATTATCAAAATTAAGTTAAGTTAGTTCTTCATACCGAAGCTCCTTCACTCTAGGGAATGTGAGCCACAACTGCTGAGCGCGTGTGCTGCATCTGTTGAAGTCCTAGAGACGCTGCTTAGAAACAAGGGAAGCCGCCACAAGGAGAAGCGTTGGTACAACTGGAGAGTGTCCCCCACTCGCTGCCACTAGAGGAAGCCTACACGCAGCAACGAAGACCCTGTACAACCAAAAACAAATGAAATAAAATGGTTAATTTTTTTTTTAAGTCCTGCACTCATAGTAACTGTCTTTCAAGTACACAATAGGTACATTTGACCAGCAGCCACCAGGTTGTACATAATAGGTATGGAACATTCCCATCATTACCAAAAATCCTGTTGTCAGTCTGTCCGTGAGAGAGACTTGTGATAGTGACTTGAAGGAATAGATCAGAGAAAGCAGTGTTTGAGCTAGGAACTTAGGGAAGAGTAGGATTTTTCTGGAGGTGGAGGAAGTGTTTCAGAAGGAATGAATAAAGAGCATTTGCAAAGACACTGAAGCAGGGAAAGCAGGATTTAGATCCAGAAAGACCTCATGCATATAGAGTCAGTGTGGTAAGATTAGCCCTGCTGCTGCTGCTAAGTCACTTCAGTCGTGTCCAACTCTGTGGGACCCCACAGACGGCAACCCACTAGGCTCCCCCGTCCTCAGGATTCTCCAGGCAGGAACACTGGAGTGGGTTGCCATTTCCTTCTCCAATGCATGAAAGTGAAAAGTGAAAGGGAAATCGCTCAGTCATGTCCAACTGTTCGCAACCCCATGGACTGCAGCCTCCCAGGCTTCTCTGTCCGTGGGATTTTCCAGGCAAGAGTACTGGAGTGGGTTGCCATTACCTTCCCCGAAGATTAGCCCTACATGGGAGGAATCAGTCTTCCTTGATTGTAATAGGAGAAATAAAGGAGAGTGTGGGTGAAATGCTCAGATGCTTATAGATTTTTGGCAGAAAGTAAGGATATCCTTGTTCCAGTAGCTTCCATTTTCTCTATGAAATGTAAAATCTTCTTATATGAAAGCAAGAGGGAGAAGGAAAAGAGTGGAATTATGAGGAGATGGAGCAATATATGAAGAAGTCTTCGTGGAAGAGTGTGAGAGTGAGCAGACTTGGACAAACTTATTAGTAAGATTCTGAAGCCATAGTCATACCAATCTTTTGTATAGTATGAGTTTTTCTCAGTATCAGAAATGGAAACGGCTGGCAGATGTTCACTCATCCAGCTAAATTAATGTTTGCAAGACATCGAGAGGATGCCTGGCCCACTAAACAGACGTTGGTGATTGTTACCATCACTGGGGGTTAGCTGTAGGAGTAACAGAACAACAGAGGGAATGTACCACACGTTTACAAGGAAGTGATTATAATGAAGGTCAATGGAATCAGTCATAGATAAAAATGGAAGTAGGGTAACGGCAGTGGCATATAGGGGGAAAGCAGAGAGATCTGGGATGGTGTCTGGTGAGTGTCTGTTGGTAGGATGCTCAGGCGAATAACAGGATAGGAGAAGAACATTGCTCAAAGAATGAGGTCTGTGAAACAGAAGAAGCAAGGGCTTTAAAGAACCATTAATGCAGTCCACTTACTAAAGTGCGTGCTAAGTCACTTCATTAGTGTCTATAGTGTCTAACTCTTTCCGACCCCATGGACTGTAGCCCGCCAGGCTCCTCTGTCCGTGGGATTTTCCAGGCAAAAATACTGGAATGGTTTGCATGCCCTCCTCCAAGGGATCTTCCCTACCCAGGATCGAACCCATATCTCTTATGTCTCCTGCATTGGCAGGTGGGCTCTTTACCACTAGAGCCACCTGGAAAGCCCCAGGTGTGTTATGTGTTATTCTTGGTGAAAAGCAAATAAAAGCAAATGCTCTGTTGTCTAAATGACATCAGCAGTGACAGGAAATCCCCAAATTGCTTATAAACTGGAACATGGGGAATTTGACATTCTGAGAATGTCAAATTCATATGTCAGTGCTTATAATTACCTTAAAGATTTACATCAAAATATGAAGACCTGCTCAGGCTCCTCTCCTCATTTTCTCTGCCATCATACTCTGACCTTTCCCCATCATCAGGTCTGTTCTAGTGTAAGAGTAACGCAGAAACTGATGGCAGCAACTGCTCCAGCTGATCCTGTGGATGGACAGTACTGTCCTCTAGGTCTGTTTTGTGTCACAAAGACTAGATTGGTGTTTGTGAATATAGAGTAATACCGGCCTTAGGAATGGTTTGTTTTTCTTTTCCTTAAGTACTCTATGAAGCAGTTTCTAATATAATAATGAAAGTAACTTTTGTTTAAAAGTGTTTTGGAAAATGAAATATTGTATTCTAATTCATTCATGTCATTCTTCTCTTTTATTTTATATCCAAGGCTTCAGCGGTTAGCCAAAGATCTTCTAAAACAGCTACAAGTACAAGACAGTGGCTCATGGGCGAACAATAAGGTTTCTGCTTTAGATCGGACCCTTGGTGAGGTTGCCAGAATATTGGAAAAAGAGGTATGTAACTCATCTCTGGCCCCTGGCGTAATCTTTATGTTTCTTTCTTATTATGACGGGCCTTGGGACTACAAGGCAAACTCTAAATATATGTGTTTCTTTGGTGTTTCCAAAAGCCAGTCAACCATTGATGGATATTTTTTTCTTTTTGTTCTTATGATTTTGAAATTGTTTTTAGCTGTGTTAACTGAAGTCCTCTATGGCAAAAATACATTCTTTACATTGTAGTTTTCTCAGTTATATTTTTCCTAACATGGCGTTCTATTTTAAATAGAATCAGAGTAATAAAGATATACAGTTTTATGGCAGAAAATATAAGATTTGATTTATAAAGCTCATAAATCACAGATTTTCACAAAACACCAGTTTCCTT
This sequence comes from Bos mutus, assembly GCF_027580195.1. Lineage (NCBI taxonomy): Eukaryota > Metazoa > Chordata > Mammalia > Artiodactyla > Bovidae > Bos > Bos mutus. The sequence continues at coordinate 31,097,074 of NC_091637.1, read as the reverse complement.
CCTGTTTCCAATAGAAGATTTGATAGTTTTCTTTAATGACTTACAGTCGTTAAATGTTTCAGTGACAGTTTAAAAAATCCTTAATGGTTTTAAAAGTATTTATTATTCACTATAGAAAATTTTAAAGGAACAAAGAATAAATAAAACTCCCTGTAATATCCAATGTTGACATTTTATTGTGTTTTTTCTAATATTTTGCTGTACATTTTTACAGTATTTTGTCTTGCTAATTTTATCATAAATATTTTATCATGTCTTATAAATTCTTTTAACTGAATGAACATATCACAATTTATACAATTTATATCACTTAGATGGTTTCTAATTTTTTTGTTTAAGGTGATGTTCATCTTTATTAGCTGTGATTTTTGTTTTCTTGGTTTAAACTGTATTGTGTTATATTTTATATATATGAAAGAATGTAGTGATAAAAATTACATAAATGCAGTGGGTTATGATCTCATGACCAACCCAAGGACTAAGTTGATCCCAGTATATTTATTATTTATAGTTCCCACTGGATTCCTTCCTCACCCTATCCCCCGCCTCTGCTCCCTTTCAGGAAATACTGTATAGAATTAAAGGGGTATCCTTTCTTTGTTTTATAAAAATAGTATTATTGATTTATCACATAAATGTATATTTAATTAATATATTATTTTGTTTTGCTTGTATTTGGCCTTTATAAAATATTATACTTCAGACTTCTTGGTTTTTTCAATCAAAATTAAGGCTCTGAAGTTTTATTTAAGCTTATAAATGCAGCTATTTTTCATTTATTTTCTCTGTCGTACAGTGAGTACTACATTGTGTTAGTACTACAATTTTTTATATCAGTCTTCTGACAATAGATGTTCATTTTCAGGATTTGATATGTGTGTGTGTGTGTGTAGATGGGGGTGATTGGAGAGAGGGAGAGAGGTAAGGGGCCGTGCTGCTCAAATAGTTTCTGTATTAGAACAATTCAAGAAGAATTTCTCTAAAGCAGGGAAGGAGCCTCAGACTTTAGTCTGCATCAGAATCACGTAGAGGACTTGTTAAAACCCCTTGGGTTTCTGATTCAGTAGATCTGGAGTGGGTCCGAAGAATTTGTATTTCCAGTAAGTTCCCAAGTGACATTGATGCTGCTGATCCAAGGACTATACTTTGAGAGCTTGCTCTATTCTAGGCGGTATGCCTCAGGGGCAGAATTACTGGGTTTTCAGTCATATGAATAACCAACTTTACAAGACAGTGCTCAGCTGCGTTTTGGCATCAAACAACAGTCCTCTTTAGGAACTGAAAGCAGCATACTCACTGTGACATGACAGCAGAGCCACATGGAGTCGGTTCTTTTGTGTAACACGTCCTTTCAAAGTATGACAGTTCAGAAACTGGTAGTTGTCCGGCATGTACTGGATGGAATGTTTAGAGGTTTTATATGCCTTGGGGAAATCTCTAATTATTTTAAAATTAGCAGATACTGATTATTTTCTTTTTGTTTTTGAAAAAGGGTACTTATACTTTGAAATAAAAGGCACTGCTTGAAGATACTACCATGTAAACTTTATCCTACGAATATTGTTTTAGATTGAAGTAGTCACAGAATTTTTTAGTAAAAAGTAAAATGATCTGTGTAAGAAAGGTATTCAGTATGAAAATCTAAGTAAAGTTATTTCACTCACAAAGGGGCAATTTACCAGAATACCACTGATTCCTTATAATTTGAGGGAGAAAAATGTTGTCTGGCTCCCAGTCTAAATGGTCTGTGTCAGGAACCTTGCTGTAAAACTGTCCTCAGAGTATACGCTGCAGGACCACCTAAGAGTCTAAACTTACCTACAATAAGATCCTTTTGCAACTTTTAGAACTAAAATCCTTTTTACTTTGCCAAGACAGACACACTTTATGTGAAATCCTGTTCATAGAGTTATATTGACATTTCAGTGTAATTCAGCTGATGGTATTTATGATTTCAGTCTAGGAATTATAAATAACCATTCCTTTTTGTTTGGAAAACTGCCTGGAGTAACAAAATCATTAGCGTCAAAGCCAAGTACCCAGTGAAGAATTTGAAGACGGCCTAGAAGTGACAGGGGTGGGACTGGTGGAACTTGGGCAGGCACTCACTGAGGATGGTGAGAGATTAATCTTGAGGCCTTTGTCCTCTTGGTTTAGACCTCAACACGCTGATGCTTTCTGTTACTGCTTTGGCACAGTTTCCCTTAGGTAATTTTTCTGAAGTTCTGAGAACTGTTTTAGGGCTAACAGGTTAAAAGTGTGAAGCCCACAAGTGCTCCTGTCACAAAAAAGATTTGGAGACTAAGGAGATCTGGGTATTTTAGTACTTACTGTGTGACTCACGTTCCTTCTGGCTTCTTAGGTTCTCTGATTCCATTCAGGAATAAAACATTTGTAAGCTTTGTTGTGTGCATTATGCTTTTTAACAAACTGCGCCACAAACCGCTGCTCAAAGTATGAAATCTAATAGGAGATTTTCTCTTCACAAGGATTAAACCCACCAAAGCCTACACCCTGACATAATCATGAACTGTCTCACCTGCCCTCAGAGATTGCAAAGAAAGTGCCTCAGCATAGTACAGAAGGTATGGCCATAATCCAGCCCGGGAATAGATTTGCAGTCCAAATTCACATCACCCCTACTATTTTAGATGTTGAATTGAGTGTAAAGTAGTCCCAGATTGATTAGTAGCATCCCCTAGGAACCTGGCAGAAAGAAATGCAAATCCTAATTGGAAGAAGACACCTTTATCCTAGGCCTCAAGGCATTTCTGTGAAGTAATTTTATGAGGACAAGTGGCCACAGTCAAAACACAATCACAAAAGTAGATAAGTCATTATTAGTAAGCTCAAGCAGAAAGCAGAACTGCAAGACTTTGTAAATACCAGTCATAGATCATAAAACTGTATGTTTTATGTGTGAGGAAATAAAAGGCAGGATTGAAAATATCTACAGTTATGGACCTAACAATAGTGACACAGGAGGGAATTCAGAATAGTCCTCTCACTGATGACAGTTAATAAAGCTAAACAGACTATAAGCTGGTTCCGAACTGCTAATAGAGTAGTAAAGAATTACTGGTCCAAGATCTAGGAACATGGCATTTTGGGGCTGGGTATAGTTGGTGATCCAAAAAAGGTGGATGAGAGGCTTGAGTAATACTTTTAAGAATATTGCAGAACTGGTGGAGGAGAAACATTAGCGTCTAGGACTGTCAGCGCTAACACGGTGGCAAAAAGTCCATGTTTTGGGTTGAGACTTTAAAGGACTGAACTAAGAGAGAGGGTAAACAGAAAGTGTGCCAGTCACTGCACACACTGCAGCTAAAGGTCAAACCATCTGGGTGGCTGGGAAAGTCCTGATCATTGAAAAAAAAAAAACAGGAAAGTGATCTGGAATTGCTAATACCTGCAGGTATCTAACCAAAGCAAATAGAAAATCTACTCTGAAGGAAGATATTATAATAATCAACCTAAGCCTCAAATTATTTTAATAAAGTGATTTTAAAATATATTTTCTGGCAGAGAAAGATAGTTAAGCATATAAAACGCAAGACAACATGGATAAAAATCAATAGAAAGAAACAAATAGGGACTCTAGAACTATGCTTACTGTGTTCAAGGATATAAGTATTCATTTTTTTTAAAAAGTACAGCACATTTGAAAGAAAATAGAAATTTGAGAACTGAATGTTTTTGTAATTAAAATTACAAAAACTGTAGATGAAATAACAGAATAAACCAACTGGAGAGAGAATTTGTGTACTGTAAGATAGGTCATAGGAAAGAATCCTGACTGAAGCACGGAGAGAAGATATGGAAAATACAGAGAAGAGTGTAAGAGGCATATAATATATAGTGAAAATACCTAATATATGTATAGTTATTCAGAAGGAGAGAAGTAGAAACATTATTTGAAGTAATTATCATTTAGAACTTTCTAAAACTTATAGATCAATCCACAGATTCATGAAACCAAATAAAGTTCAAGCAGGGTAAATTAAAAAGAAATCCACAGTCTACAGACATCATAGTAAAATTGAAGAAAATCATAGTGCAAGCCAATCTCATTCATGAACTTGGATTCAAATTTCCTAAGCAAATTTTGGCAAACCAAATCATGCAATGTGTTAAACGAATAATATGTGACAACAAAGTTAGATTTATTCAAGATATGCAAGTTTAGATTGTTGTTGGAAAATCAGTCATAGCTTATATTAATGGAAGAAAAAGATCACCTCAAAAGATGCAGTTAAAGAGCATTTGATAAAGGCATCACCAAAGCAATTCATGATGGTAAACCAGCAACAGAATGGACTTTCCTAATCTAACAATTTGTATTTGTCCAAAAAAAAGCATAGCTGATATCATAAACTATTGAACAAGTTTAACAAAGCCACTAGATGCAAGGAGAGAATATAAAATTGTATTATGATGTCATCAAAAGAATTAAGCATTTAAGAGTAAATCTATCATGTTCATAGATTAGATTTTTTTGTATCTCTTATTTAAAGCTGCAGAAATTAAGATGGTGTGCTGTTGGAGCAAAGATGGAGAAAAAGAAAAATATGAACAGTCTTATTCTAATGTATATGCTTGATGCATGGCATGTGAGGGATTGTTTATGTATATATGGAAAAAGAAGGTGAGGTGAAGCATTAGGAGAAAGTATGGTCTATTTTGTGAATGATGCTATAAAAATATCCTTATTTTTAAAAACTGAAACTTGACCTTAACTCACATCATAAACAAAAAATTCTAGATTGACCTAAATGTAAATAAAAAAATAAAATTAGGAAATAACAGAAGAATGTCTTTTTGACTTTGGGGTTTTGCCTAGACAAGAAAAGTACAAAAAAGACATTAACCATAAAGGGAGGTGTTGATAAATTTGCATTAAAATAGGAATTTTTATTCACCAAGAGACTCTAGGGAAAGAAAAGAATAAAAAAGAAACAGAATGGGAGAAGACATTTATATGTACAACTCACAAAGAAGGGTATCCAGAGCATATAAGGAATTCCTACAAGTTAATAAGGAAAGAAAAACCCCAACAACAACCCAATAGGAAAATGGTCAAGAGAATGGCATTCCAAAAGGAGAAATTTAAACAGCCAATAAATAAATGCAAAGATAGTCAGTCTCTTTCAGAGAAGGCAATGGCACCCCACTCCAGTACTCTTGCCTAGAAAATCCCATGGACGGAGGAGCCTGGTAGGCTGCAGTCCATGGGGTCTCGAAGAGTCGGACACGACTGAGCGACTTCACTTTCACTTTTCACTTTCATGCACTGGAGAAGGAAATGGCACCCTACTCCAGTACTCTTGCCTGGAGAATCCCAGGGACGGGGGAGCCTGGTGGGCTGCTGTCTATGGGGTCTCACAGAGTCAGACACGACTGAAGCAACTTAGCAGCAGCAGCAGTCAGTCTCTTTAATAATCATGAAAATCTAAATTAAAAATTTGGAATTATATTGTGAGTCACCTATCAGAATGGTAAAAAATTAAACACGGAAAATACCAAATATCAGCAAAGATCTAGAGCAGTGGGGATGCTTATATGCTGTTTGTGATAAGTTAGTGCTACCACTTTATTTTTTTAATTTTTATTGAAGTGTGGTTCATATACAACATTGTATTAGTTTCAGGTATACAGCAAAGTGAATTGGTTATATGTATACATATATCCACTCTTTTCCTATGTAGGTCATTACACAGTATTGAATAGAGTTCCCTATGCAATACAATAGGTTCTTCATTTCAGTTCAGTTCAGTCGCTCAGTCATGTCCGACTCTTTGCGACCCCATGAATCGCAGCACGCAGGCCTCCCTGTCCATCACCAACTCCCGGAGTTCACCTAGACTCACATCCATCGAGTCAGTGATGCCATCCAGCCATCTCATCCTCTATCGTCCCCTTCTCCTCCTGCCTCCAATCCCTCCCAGCATCAGAGTCTTTTTCCAATGAGTCAAGTCTTCGCATGAGGTGGCCAAAGTACTGGAGTTTCAGCTTTAGCATCATTCCTTCCAAAGAAATCCCAGGGCTGATCTCCTTCAGAATGGACTGGTTGGATCTCCTTGCAGTACAAGGGACTCTCAAGAATCTTCTCCAACACCACAGTTCAAAAGCATCAATTCTTTAGCGCTTAGCTTTCTTCACAGTCCCAACTCTCACATCCTTACATGACCACTGGAAAAACCATAGCCTTGACTAGATGGACCTTTGTTGGCAAAGTAATGTCTCTCCTTTTGAATATGCTATCTAGGTTGGTCATAACTTTTCTTCCAAGGAGCAAGCGTCTTTTTTTTTTTTTTTTTATTTTTTAAAGTATAAATTTATTTATTTTAATTGGAGGCTAATTACTTTACAATATTGTATTGGTTTTGCCATACATCAACATGAATCCACCACAGGTATACATGTGTTCCCCATCCTGAACCCCCCTCTCTCCTCCCTCCCCGTACCATCCCTCTAGGTAATCCCAGTGCACCAGCCCCAAGCATCCAGTATCATGCGTTGAACCTGGACTGGCGATTCGTTTCATATATGATATTGTACATGTTTCAATGCCATTCTCCCAAATCATCCCATCCTCTCCCTCTCCCACAGAGTCCAAAAGACTGTTCTATACATCTGTGTCTCTTTTGCTGTCTTGCATACAGGGTTATCGTTACCATCTTTCTAAATTCCATATATATGCGTTAGTATACTGTATTGGTGTTTTTCTTTCTGGCTTACTTTGTATAATAGGCTCCAGTTTCGTCCGCCTCATTAGAACTGATTCAAATGTATTCTTTTTAATTGCTGAGTAATACTTCATTGTGTATATGTACCACAGCTTTCTTATCCATTCATCTGCTGATGGACATCTAGGTTGCTTCCATGTCATGGCTACTATAAACAGTGCTGCGATGAACATTGGGGTACACGTGTCTCTTTCAATTCTGGTTTCCTCAGTGTGTATGCCCAGCAGTGGGATTGCTGGATCATAAGGCAGTTCAATTTCCAGTTTTTTAAGGAATCTCCACACTCTTCTCCATAGTGGCTGTACTAGTTTGCATTCCCACCAACAGTGTAAGAGAGTTCCCTTTTCTCCACACCCTCTCCAGCATTTATTGCTTGTAGACTTTTGGATCGCAGCCATTGTGACTGGCATGAAATGGTACCTCTTTGTGGTTTTAATTTGCATTTCTCTGATAATGAGTAATGTTGAGCATCTTTTCATGTGTTTGTTATCCATCTGTATGTCTTCTTTGGAGAAATGTCTATTTAGTTCTTTAGCCCAATTTCATGGCTGCAGTCACCATCTGCAGTGATTTTGGAGCCCAAAAAATAAAGGTTCTAGTTACCTATTTTATGCATAGTAGTGTGTATATGTCAGTCCCAATCTCCCAATTTATCTGTCCTCCTCTTTTCCCACTTGGTTACCTTAGGTTTGTTTTCTACATCAGTAACTCTATTTCTGTTTTGTAAGTAAGTTCATTTGTACCATTTTTTTCTAATTCCACATAAGTGATATCTTACGATATTTGTCCTTCTCTGTCTGACTTATTTCCCTCTGTACAACTTTCACTCCGTACAACAATCACTAGGTCCATCCATGTTGCTGCAAATGGCATTATTTTGTTCTTATTCGTGACTGCGTAATATTCTGTTGTATGTATGTGTGTGTGTGTGTGTATATATATATATCATATCTTTATCCATTCATCCTTCAATGGATATTCAGGTTGCTTTCATGTCCTGGCTACTGTAAATAGTGCTGCAGTGAGCCTTGATGGGGTGTGTGTATCTTTTCAAATCATAGTTTTCTCCAGATATATGCCCAGGATCAACTAAAGTTGAAGGCATGCATATCGTATTTTACTTCCAGGTCTATATCTGAGAGGAGCTAATACATACATGCACAAGGAGACATGTGCATATAAATTCAAAGGTGGTATCGTTTATTATTACCAAACATGGAAGATAACCCAAGTATCCTTCAACAGCTGAATATATAAATTATGGTAGCAGCATGGATATGTCTCACCGTGTGCAGTGAGTGAAACAATTCACCAAAATATATTTATACACTATTGCAGTTCCAGTTATATGAACTTCAAGAACAGATAAAGCTAACCTTACTGTTCTGGAATGTATACCTAGGTGGTAAAACTATAAAGAAGATACGGGAAGTATTTCTCATAAAAATCAGGATAATGATTGTCCAGAGAGGAGAGTGCTTGGTATGATCAGGGAGATTTACTGAAGGGGTTTCCAGATTCTTCTTTTTTCTTGACCAGATGGTGATGTTATACTCAAATTACTCTTCAATTGTGTTATGTGTTTTCTTTTTTTTTTTTCCTGGCTTTCTATATGTTTGTTATGTTTCACAATAAAAATTACACTAAAAGTTCAAGTTAAATTGCTTCAAAGACACTTTTGTTGCACAAATGTTTAATTATTTCAAATAAGAGTTTTTAAAACATTCTTGTGTATGCAAAGGCACTCTTTTCATTCTTGCCATTATATTAAATTTGTTCTAAGTAAATGTGATTTGTATTTGCATTGACTTTCTCAGTACTCTGCCACACTGAACATTACATTTAAGTTTGGATAGTAACAGCATCCCACAAGCTTTCTGTGGTTTATCAGTAACATGAGACATTTGTATGCTGTTACTATAAGTAAACAGTTTAAGCAGATGGATTGGACATGGATTTTGTCCAGTTGCCTTTCCTGACTTTTTTAGAATCCTGCCAAATTTAAATAGGGATTCAGCTGTAAGTCTCTTCAACCTCAATAAGTAAACCACATAGCTGACAGCATTCATAATTTAACTGAATCGAGAGATGTCAAATCACAATTGACTTTGTGATAACCTATAGCACACCCTGCCATACTTTGATGCTTTTGAAGTTCATCCTGCAAAATTCCACCAACAAAAAACTATAGAAGATAGAAAAGTAGAAACTCTGCCTTACCCCATCCTCTTCTTTCCTGCTTTTCACCAACTGAGGTTTGTGGCTATTTTATACATGCCTAGACTCAGAGAAGATAAACCACTAATTCCTAGGAGCTTTTTCACCCTAATGTGTGTTCAGAAATTGTGTTCAGGTCCTGCTGGGCACTGCCTCTTGTCCAAGCCTCACGGTTGCGTTAGGTTTTACTTCTCTTATTTTCAGCTGGAACTCTTCAGTTGTGAGAAAGTGGAAAACATTCAGTTGTGGGATCCTCTCATTTCGATCCCCTCACTTACAGTGTTCTCAATTTATGGTGTTATTTCCTCATAGCAGCTGCCTAATAACTGTATGTAGTTTGTATGACACCCATATTTTGTCAGAAGGTGTCAAGTATATCATATGGCCCAAAGTAAAATGAAAATGTTTCTCATACTTTCTTCAACTAGCTTGTTTTAGTCAACTAAATGGAATTGTTATTTTAAGAATCATACTGATCTTTAATATGTACATGGTTTGTATTTTTAAAAAAAACAGTGAAGGAAAGGGAAGAAATGTTTATATATTTTGTTTTAGGTGTGGTTATATATGTATGTCCAATTGCCAAAATGCATCAAACCAAATACTTAAATCTCTGCGTTTTACGTTAATTATCTCTCAGTAAAAAAAAAAAAAATTAGGTGATCATGACTGAAAAATAGTGTATATTATATTTCAGATGATGAGGCTTGCCTTTATAAAAGCACACTACTTTAGTCATCTCGTCTGAAATCACTTACTGTGGTTTCTTTATGAAAAGTCCTCTTTTAAAAGCAAATAAATTTGTTATAAAAATTCAGTTATGAATATTTGCGCTGCTAGTTTACAGCAACATTTTTATACAACTTGTGATATTTTCTATTATGATTATGCAAATTATCTCTTTGTGGACTACTCTTAAATTCTTTTTAAGAACCTCTTACATAACATAGAAATTTATGTAAAACAGACTTGCACAGAAAATTAATAATTATAACAGCAAAAAACCTGGTGACTATTCCTTAAGAAACATCATTGTCAGCATCTCAAAACCCTCCAACCCACCTACATTTATTTTGCCAATCATACATTTCTCTTAATATTTGGATAAATTATTACTTTGGCTTTTTGGAAACCACTTTTTTTTAATTTTATGATTTTTGTCCCCTAAAGGCCCATTCCTAAATAATGTATGTTAGTTTAAACATGTCTAGTTTTGAACATTATATAAACGGAATGCTCTCTGTAATTTGATGTTTTGCTTCTTCAAGATTATGTATTTAAAAATTTATGTTGTTGTAAGGGGTTTTTCCCATTGTTATATATTGTGTCATTATATAAATTTACCACAATAACATTTATCCATTTCACCACTAATGGACATTGGGTTGTTTTGATGAAATAAGTGCTTCTAAACATGTATCATTGAACTCATGTGCAAGAATTTCCCTAGGGATGAATTCCTGGGTCGTATGGTATGTATATCTTTAATTTTTCTTGATAATGCTGTATTGTTTCTAAAATTATAACAAATGACTCTACTGCCAGCAAAGTATGAAAGTCCTTTCTCTCTTTCTAACACTTGATATTATCAGACTTTTTAATTTTTGCTGATCTTGAAGGTATGTAGTAGTACTACTTGCTGTAGTTTAATGTTCCTCTCGTTTGCAGACAGGTTTGAGCACCTGTTTGTACTGCTTGGCCATTTGAATTTTTTGTGACATGCCTGTTCAAATCTTTTGCCCATTTTTCTACTAATTTACTTTTTATGTTCTGGTTACCAATCCTCAGTTGTTCAAGTGTATTAAATATATACATTTCTATTACTCAGCTGTCATTTTATTCTCTTTTGGTTTTTTTGATGAACTGAAGTTCTTTTTTAAATTTATAATATTATATAAGTTACAACTGTACAATGTAGTGATGCACAATTTTTAAAGATTTTACTCAGTTTATAGTATTGGCTTTATTTCCTGTATTGTACAATGTATCCTTATAACTTATTTTATGCATAATAGTTCGTACCTCTTACTACCCTACCAAAATATCCCCGCCCCCACCTCTCCCCTGTAACCACTGATTTGTTCTCTCTATCTGTGTCTGTTTCTTTTTTATTATGTTCACTAGTTTGTTGTATTTTAGATCCTAATTATAAGTGATATCATATAGTATTTCTTGGTTTATTAATATGGGGAAAGTTATCAGTATTTTATGGTTAATAGTTTTTGCTTATCTTTATAAACAATTGCCCCATTCCTGAATCAAGAAGTCTTTTTTATATTTTCTTGTAGAAGTTTTATAGTTTTGCTTTTACTTTTAGTTTATTATCCATCTGGAATTAATTTTTTGGCTTATTGTGAAGCTTAATTTCATTTTTTCCATCTGGGTGCTTAATTTTTTGAGCACCATTTATTAAAAAGACTAGTTTTTCCCTGTTATTCTTTGGTGCCTCATCTATCATAAATCAAAGTTTTATAAATATGCATTTTTCTTCTATTTTTTGTTTTAATTTATTCTCTCCCCAGTTGTCTCTGATACACTGTTAAAACTGTCCATTAAATTCTTAATTTTAACCACAGTATTTTATTTTCCATGTCTAGAAAGCCTGTTTACTCTTTTTCACATATTCTATGGCTTTTTTTATAATTCCGTGTTCTTTGCAGACATTTTTGAGCTTACTTTTTATTTATACACAGAAGATATCATTTTACAGTCTGTTTGATAATCTCAATATCTCACATCTTTATGTGCTTTTATACATTCTTTTTATGTCTTAGTTCCTTTTTCACCTATTAATTTTTCATCACATACTGATAAGTGTAATTGTGGAGAACTTTTGCATCTATATTCATAGCGTACTAGTCTGGAATTTCTTCTGATGTCTTTGTCTAGCTGTGATATCAGGGTGATACCAGCTTCATAGAATGAGATAGGAAGTGTTCCCTACTTCTGTTTTTTAGAGTAATTAGACAAGGACTGGTGTTAATTCTTCTTTAAATGTTTGGTAGAATTGACCAGTGAAACCATCTGGTTCTGAGTTTTTCTTTGTTGAGAGATTTTTGAGTACTGATTCAATCTCTTGTTACAAATATATTTCAATTTTCTATTTCTTCTTAAGTCAGTTTTAGTAGTTTACATATATCTAGGAATTTGTTCATTTCATCTTGTTGGCATGTAATTGATCATAGTATGCTCTCATAATCCTTTTATATCTGCATGGTCAGTAATAATATCCCCACTTTCATTTCTGATTTTAGTTATTTGAGTCTTCTCTATTATGATTAGTTAAAAGTTTGTCGATTTTGTTGATCTTTTCAAAGAACCAATGTTAATTTTTCTCTTTGTTTTTCTATTCTCTATTTTATCTCCACTCTAATCTTTATTTCCTTTCTCTAAGTCGCTTCAGTCGTGTCTGACTCTATACGACCCCATAGACGGCAGCCCACCAGGCTCCTCCGTCCCTGAGATTCTCCAGGCAAGGACACTGGAGTGGGTTGCCATTTCCTTCTCCAGTGCATGAAAGTGAAAAGTGAAAGTGAAGTTGCTCAGTCATGTCCGACTCTAGCGACCCCATGAACTGCAGCCTACCAGGCTTCTCCGTCCATGGGATTTTCCAGGCAAAAGTACTGGAGTTGGGTGCCATTGCCTTCTTTTAGTTTAGGGTTATTAGCTTTGCGTTAGTTTGCTTTTCTTCTTCTAGTTCCTTAAAGTTTATTAGAGTTAAGTTATAGATTTGAGATCTTTGTTATTTTTAAAGCAGATAATTACATCTATAAATTTTTCTCTTAAACATCACTTTTGGTGAATTTCATAATTTATATTATATTCATTTTCCTTTATTTCAAAACATTTTCTGATTTCCCTTGTGATTTCTTCTTTGACCCATTCATTGTGCACAATGTATTATTTAATTTCCACATACCTGTGAGTCCTTCAGACTTTCTTCTGTTACTAATTTATGATTTCATTCTTTTGTGGTTAGAGAATATAATTTGTATAATTTCAGTCTTTTAAAATTTATTTACATTTGTTTATGGTCATTGTAGTGGAACAATTTTAAAAATAATTGAAACCTAATATAATGGTGCCTTCCTCTGAAAATGTTTTATTTATTTTTGGTAGGTGCTAAGTATATTAATGTTTCCAGAATATCTTAATTCAAATTCAAGGCCAAAGGTTCCCTAGACCCCTTGGGGTGTCCTAACAAGCTGCAAGTATATGGACTGGCTGGCTAGCTTCCATTTCAGGCTTATTATGAGGGTGAGTCTTTTCAGTCTTGGGTGGAATGCTTAACTTGCGTCATTTTGTAAATGTTTCTCATGGATCAGCAAAAGCAGCCTTGATGGCTGTGCTTCTGTCTCTTGATTTTTACCTTTTCCTGGATATTCAACTTGCAGTTCTCTTTCTGTTAGCTTTAATTTGTGTAGAATAATTTTTTAAAATGTTTTATTCAGCTTTTTTGTCATTTTTCAACAGGAGAGTTTATCTTAATTGCTAGTTTCTCATTTTAGAATGAGATAGTCCTTCTAGTGTCATTTAAAATTATACTTTTAAAATAAATTACAGACTGGAAGGATATTAAAGTAATGTCTATAACATCAGCATTTTGGGAAATGGCTGTTATACTTAAGTTAGCTAGTTGTGTAACTGAGAATCAGCTTGTTTCATATTAAGCTATGTTGCAAATATACGAAAACAGCTGTGTGTCCCCTTCCACTTAGAAAAGTATCACACAGAGGATTTAGTTTAAAAAGAGAATGCCTTTGCTGATGCATCAGTGAAGGTCCTTATTCAGAAAAGTATTTAGTTCATTGACCAGAACTGTAGAACATTAGAGTTGTTTATAACTAAATCCCAGCTACACATTTTTGGTGGTTATTTGTTATTTCTCCTTAGAACTAGGGGCTTCCCTGATGGCTCAGTGGTAGAAAATATCCCTACCGGTGCAGGAGACTCAAGTTCAATCCCTGGGTGGGAAATTCCCCTGGAGAAGGGCATGGCAACCCATGGCAGTATTCTTGCCTGGGAAATCCCACAGACAGAGGAGCCAGGCGGGCTACAGTCCATGGGGTCACAAATAGTAGGATGCGACTTAGTGACTAAACAACAAAAACAGCTTAGAATTAGACAGAATGTGTTTTGTTTTTTAAGGAGAGCTAAGCATGAGAAATCAAAACCAAGTTCACTACTTATCTAGCTAGGTAAATGCCAATAAACTGTTATTACCCACCTTTGCTGAGCTAAGGGAGGCTTCTCAAAGCTATTAGATACAAAAGTACCCTTCCCTGGAATGTCAGTTTTATACAAATTTTAGAGACCAAAAAATCATTAAAAATTCTTTTATACTCAGGTTTTTATGCAAAAGATCATGTGGCAAATAATTGAAAATATTTCACCAAGGCATGTCAGTTATTACATTAGGCAAGAAATGTCATAAAAATGATATTTGAGAGCCAGAAGTAGGACCATGAGTTATTTAATCTATATTTATGTTGCTAAAAATGACAATGCTGCTGCTAATATTAAGAACAAATTATTAGAGTTCTTTCTTCACTAACAAAGTTCTTATTGAGTACATTGTTGTTATGATTTAAGGAGATAGACAACACTGTATAAGAAACCCTTTCAGCCCTGCATATGATATGAGTGATTTTACCTCTCAGCAAGATGTGCTTTTTGAAGTTTCTGCCTGTAGCATCCCAGCAGTATTCCATCATGCTACCTCTCTGGCAATGTTCTGCTCTTGGGCTCACCTTAGTGATTGATTGCTGGATGCAGTGAGTAAACACTTACTGTTTTTAACTACATTTGTATAAGTCTGGGTTCTCGGAAATAGTGACACTAAAAAACGAGAAATTGCCCGTATAAGGACCTTGATACTAGCTGTCTTCAGTTCAGCTTATATATATATTTTTTACTTTAATAGATTCCATGGCAAATACCTTGTATGTAAGTAAGACAAGAAGAAAACTATTTTCCTCCTCAATAGTATGTAATATAAAACATTGCTTTCTAGTTAAAATAAGCATAGATGAGATCATGGAAAAGAATGCAACATTTTAAAATTTTTGAAATAAAATTCTCATGAAGATGTTTCTTGCTGGTACTAAGGATATACTCCCCCTTCCCCTTCATGTCCCTGAAAACTCACTATTTTTCTGACTTTAGAAATTCTTAAATGAACATTTTGGAGAAACTCTACCTTGTAATAAATTAAATCATCTAGGTTGTCCTCTATCCCATCCTTAGGAACTGTGGAGAAATAAAGGATTGTTGAAAGTTACAGGTGATGTTGGTGAAAATTGCACCATCTGTGGGCAGATACTAAGGAAGCAGATGAGAGCAGTGTTGAAAGCGTGGACCTAGAACCTGCTGCCTGTTTACCTGGACAAATTAAGCAATCTGGGCTTCAGTCTTCCTTATCAGTAAAAAGTATGATGTTGACATGTCCAAAGGATTGTGTGGCTGTTAAATGAAACAATGTATGTTAAACTCATGGCAACAATTAGGCATTCATTAGATGTTGATACAGTATAATGCAGCTATTAAGACCACAGGCTTTGTAGTTACAAGCCTGAATTCAAATCACAAATCAGCCATGTAAATAGTAGCTCTGTGAGCTTAGCTAGATTATTAACCTTTATAGGAAACTTCATTTTCTTCCTTTCAAAAATATGAGTGGGATTACATATGTCTTTTTTGAGAATTAAAATTTAGTAGCAACATAAAAAAAATTTAGTAGCAACATAATCGGAGAAGGAAATGGCAACCCACTCCAGTGTTCTTGCCTGGAGAATCCCATGGACGGAGAAGCCTGGTAGGCTGCAGTCCATGGAGTCGCACAGAGTCGGACACGACTGAAGCAACTTAGCAGCAGCAACATAATCAACTGTTATTTATTACAAGATTTAAAATATAGCATCTAAATTAATATAAACCATCATTTTAAATATTAAAAGAGAAAAACTATTAATAGAAATAGAACAGACATAAATTAAAATTCAACAATTATTCCTAGCTGTTAACAATTTTTAAGATTTAATTTAAGAAGAGCCTAGTTTAGGGTGGTTATCAAAAAACTGCCAAAGAACATCATATCTAATAATGAAACACTGATTCACTGTCCTGGAGGTCATGGCCAGCTCAATATAACAAGAAAAAGCCGTGCTGATAACTACCTGATGTGCACCAGTATAGCCATGTGGATTGTTTGAAGTCATTTCTTCCCTTTGATTGGCTGATATCTGGTGAAATATGTTGCTAACATATCTGAACATGGCTGAGTACTCCCA
The DNA here is from genome assembly GCF_027580195.1 of Bos mutus. Taxonomy (NCBI): domain Eukaryota; kingdom Metazoa; phylum Chordata; class Mammalia; order Artiodactyla; family Bovidae; genus Bos; species Bos mutus. The sequence continues at coordinate 31,080,822 of NC_091637.1, read as the reverse complement.
TTATCTTATCCACACACACCCATATCCCCTGGCCAGCTCCCAGCGCACGCCCCTGACGGCAACGAGAGGAAACTTCTGCAGATGGCTGATGAGCATCACAAAAAGCTGACTCAACTCTGAGGCACTGAGAAATCACCCAAATGTGAACATTCAGCACCACCCTAAGGAAAGCATTGGAAGGACTGATGAGGAAGCTGAAGCTCCATTACTTTGGCCACCTGATACGAAGAGCCAACTCATTAGAAAAGACCCTGATGCTGGGAAAGATTGAAGGTGGGAGGATAAGGGGATGACAGAGGACAAGGTGGTTGGATGGCGTCACTGACTCAATGGACTTGAGTTTGAGCAAGCTCCGAGAGTTGGTGAAAGACAGGGAGCCTGGTGTGCTGCAGTCCATGGGGTCACAAAGGGTCAGACACAACTGAGTGAATGAACAGCAAGGGAAAGCAAAAGGGAGGCTGTCAGCACATGGACTGGCTTTGCAGGATCAAGAGAAGGCATATAATCTTTAACAGTTCCCTCACAAAAGGAACCAAAAGTGTGGAGCAAGTGTATTCATAGAAAAGTTCTGAGAAACCTTAGAATCACTAATAAAACTGACCAAGTTAATTTTTCCCCCGAAGCCAGACTTCTTTACTGTGATGGCTTCTTTAAATGATAACACAGCAATGCAAGACATGAAGGAAATATGATACAACCGAATGAACACAATTTTCCAGCAACTGACTCCAAAGAGATGGAGACCTAAAATTTAACCTGAGAAAGAATGAAAAGGAGTGAAGAAAACCTAACAAGAACCATGGTCTACCAGTAAGAAAAATAGTCTGCTTTATTGAGGACTTCCCTAGTGGCTCAGACGGTAAAGCGTCTGTTTACAGAGCAGGAGACCTGGATTCGATACCTGGGTCAGAAGATCCCTGGAGAAGGAAATGGCAATCCACTCCAGTATTATTGCCTGGAAAATCCCATGGACAGAGGATCCTGGTAGGCTATGGTCCATGGGGTCGCAAAGAGTTGGACACGACTGAGCAAATTCACTTTCTTTCTTTCTATTAAAGTACAAGTAGGGGAAGAAAGGGTCTCTTGAGAAAGTTTATTTAAAGAAATAATGCCTGAGAACTTCACAGTTATGGGAATTTGGAAAGGGTTTTGTATATCCAAATTCATGTAACTCACAGGTGCCCCAAAATTGCAATCCCAAATAATTTTTTTTTTTTTTTTTATGATCAGGCCATCCCATGCCTTTTTTTTTTTTTTTAAACTTTACAATATTGTATTGGTTTTGCCATATATCAACATGAATCTGCCACAGGTATACACGTGTTCCCCATCCTGAACCCTCCTCCCTCCTCCCTCCCCGTACCATCCCTCTGGGTCGTCCCAGTGCACCAGCCCCAAGCATCCAGTATCGTGCATCAAACCTGGACTGGTGACTCGTTTCATATATGATATTATACATGTTTCAATGCCATTCTTCCAAATCATCCCACCCTCTCCCTCTCCCACAGAGTCCAAAAGACTGTTCTATGCATCAATGTCTCTTTTGATGTCTCGTATACAGGGTTATTGTTACCATCTTTCTAAATTCCATATATATGCATTAGTATACTGTATTGGTGTTTTTCTTTCTGCCTTACTTCACTCTGTATAATAGGCTCCAGATTCATACACCTCATTAGAACTGATTCAAATGCATTCTTTTTAATGGCTGAATAACACTCCATTGTGTATATGTACCACAGCCTTCTTATCCATTCATCTGCTGATGGGCATCTAGGTTGCTTCCATGTCCTGGCTATTATAAACAGCGCTGAGATGAACATTGGGGTACACGTGTCTCTTTCAATTCTGGTTTCCTCAGTGTGTATGCCCAGCAGTGGGATTGCTGGATCATAAGGCAGTTCTATTTCCAGTTTTTTAAGGAATCTCCACACTGTTCTCCATAGTGGCTGTACTAGTTTGCATTCCCACCAACAGTGTAAGAGGGTTCCCTTTTCTCCACACCCTCTCCAGCATTTATTATTTGTAGACTTTTGGATCGCAGCCATTCTGACTGGCGTGAAATGGTACCTCTTTGTGGTTTTGATTTGCATTTCTCTGATAATGAGTGGTGCTGAGCATCTTTTCATGTTTGCTATCCATCTGTATGTCTTCTTTGGAGAAATGTCTGGTTCTTTGGCCCATTTTTTGATTGAGTTGTTTATTTTTCTGGAGTTGAGCTGTAGGAGTTACTTGTATTTTTGAGATTAGTTGTTTTTCAGTTGCTTCATTTGCTATTATTTTCTCCCATTCTGAAGGCTGTCTTTTCACCTTGCTTAGAGTTTCCTTTGTTGTGCAGAAGCTTTTAAGTTTAATTAGGTCCCATTTGTTTATTTTTGCTTTTATTTCCAGTATTCTGGGAGGTGGATCATAGAGGATCCTGCTGTGATGTATGTCAGAGAGTGTTTTGCCTATGTTCTCCTCTAGGAGTTTTATAGTTTCTGGACTTACGTTGAGATCTTTAATCCATTTTGAGTTTATTTTTGTGTATGGTGTTAGAAAGTGTTCTAGTTTCATTCTTTTACAAGTGGTTGACCAGTTTTCCTAGCACCACTTATTTAAGAGATTGTCTTTTCTCCATTGTATATTCTTGCCTCCTTTGTCAAAGATAAGGTGTCCATAAGTGCGTGGATTTATCTCTGGGCTTTCTATTTTGTTCCATTGATCTATATTTCTGTCTTTGTGCCAGTACCATACTGTCTCGATGACTGTGGCTTTGTAGTAGAGCCTGAATCAGGCAGGTTGATTCCTCCAGTTTCCATTCTTTCTCAAGATTGCTTTGGCTATTCGAGGTTTTTTGTACTTCCATACAAATTGTGGAATTATTTGTTCTAGCTCTGTGAAGAATACCATTGGTAGCTTGATAGGTGCAATCCCAAATAATCTTAAAGACACAAAATATAATACAACTGTTTAAAGTCAAAGACAAAGAAAAATTTTAAAGCAGCTGAAGGAAAAAAAAAGATCTTCACATACAAAAGACTGTTCCCCCCACCCACAACAGTAAGGCCATCAGTGCATTACTGCCGAACAAGAATACTGTGCCCAGCAAAGCTGTCCTTCAGAAATGAAGGTGAGATAAAGACTTCCCCAAATAAAACCTGAGGGAGTTCATCACATTATCCCTGCCTTATAAGAAGTGCTGCAAGGAGTTTTTTAAAGCTGAAATGAAAGAATGCTAATTAGTGACAAGAAAATATAAAACTGTCTAATAATGTAATGAATGTTAATCACTTAAGTCTTATATAAAACTTAAAGGACAAAAGTATCAGAAGTAACTACATTAGTCTGTGGTAAGAGACTATTATAAGTTATTTTACATAAATTTCATGGTACCCAAGATGCAAAACCCCCAAAATGGTACATACCAAAAGAGGAAGAAAAGATAAGGGAACTACAAAGTAGCTGGAATACAGTAAAATGACTTTAGCAAGTCCTTACCCATCAAGAATTACTTTAAACAGATTATCAATCAGAAAGCATAGAGTGGCTGAATGGATTTAAAAAAAAAGACTTCAATATATGCTGGCTACAAGATTGAAAGCTTTCCCTCTAAGATAAGGAATAAGATAAGACTGCTTTCTGTCACCACTTTTTTCCAACATAGTGCTGGAAGTGAAAGTGAAGTCGCTCAGTCGTGCCCGACTCTTTGCGACCCCATGGATAGTAGCCTGCACCAAGCTCCTCTGTCCATGGGATTTTCAAGGCAAGAGTACTGGAGTGGGTTGCCATTTCCTTCTCCAGGGAATCTTCCCAACCCAGGGATCGAACCCAGGTCTCTCACATTGTAGACAGACGCTTCTCACATCTCAGACAGACGTCTGAGCCACCAGGGAAGTCCAATAGTGCTGGAAGTTGTAACCAAATAAATTAGGCAAGAAAAAGAAATAAAAATGAATTCAGATCATAAAGGAAGAAGTAAAATTGTCTCTGTTAGCAGAAGATACAATCTCATATATAGAAAGTCCCAAGACTCTAAGAAAAGCTGTTAGAACTAATGAAATCACTAAAGTTGGAGAATACAAGACGAATATGCAAAGATCTGTAGTTTTTCTATATAGTAACAAGGAAGTATTTGAAAAAGAAATAAAGGAATCCTATTTACAATAGCATGAAAAACAATAAAAGACTTAGGAATAAATTTAACCAAGAAAGTGAAAAGATCTGTATACTAAAACTATAAGGAACCGATGAAAGAAATTGAAGAAGGCACAAATAAATGGGGGGGGGGTGGCAATCTCATGTTCATGGATTAGAAAAAATTAATATTGTGAAAAATGTCCATATGGTACTTCCTTGCTGGTCCAGTGGTTAAGATTCCACTTGCCAATGTAGGGGACACAGGTTTGATCCCTGGTCCAGGGACTAAGATCTCAGAAGCCACAGGGCAGCTGAACTTGTGCGCCATAACTACTGAAGCCCAGGCACCCTAGAGCCCATGCTCCACAACAGGAGAAGCCTCCATAACAAGAAGCCCGCTCACCACAAATAGAGAGAATTCCACGTGACACAACAAAGAGCTTGTGTGCCACAATGAAGACCCAGTGCAGCCAAAGAAAAAATCCCGTACTAACCAAAACCATCTGTAGATTCAATGCAATCCCTGTGTAAAGCTATAGTAATCAAAAAGAGTTTAGTGCTGGCATAAAAAACAAACACATAAACAAGTGGAATAAAATTGAGAGCCTACAAATAAAACATGTAGGGTCAACGAATATTTGACTAGGGGGCCAAGAATAGTCAACAGGGATAAAGATAGTCTCTTCAAAAAGCAGTATTGGAGAAATTGGATAATCACATTCAAAAGAATTAACTCAAAGTGGAATGACGACATAAATGTAAGGCCTGAAGATGTGAAACTTCCAGAAGAAAGCAACAAGGGAAAGTTTCTTGACATTGGTCTTGGTCATGATTTTTTTGGATATGACCAAAATTACAAGCAACAAAAGCAAAAATAAACAAGTCAGACTATATCCAACTTAAAGGCTTCTACGTAGCAAAAGAAACAAGCAACAAAATGAAAAGGCAACTTATGGAATGGTAGAAAATATTTGAAAACCATATATCTAATTAGGGGTTAATATCCAAAAACTATAAGAGACTCCTACCACTCAATAGCAAACAAAAATAATAATAATCTGATTTTAAAATGGGCAAATGTACCTAAAATTGATATTTTTAAGAGCACATGAAAAAGGCCAACAGGTTCTTAATGTATCATCATCAGCATCAGGAAAATATAATCAGACTCACAATGAAATACCACCTCAGTCTGTTAAAATGGCTGTTATCAAAAGGATAGCAATTACCAAAGGTTAGCAAGGATGTGGAAAATAGAACCTTATACACTATTGATAATAATACAAATTGGTATAGATTGGTATAGGCTTTATGGAAAGCAGTATGGAGATTCCTCAAAAAATTAAAAATAAACCTACTATATGATCTAGCAGTCCCACTTGTGAGTATATAATCAAAGGAACTGAACCTAGTCTCTTAAAGAGATACCTGCACTCCTGTGTATATTGCAGTTTTATCCACAATAGCTAAGACACTTGCTGTTGTTCAGTTGCTAAGTCATGTCTGACTCTTTGCGACCCCATGAACTGCAATATGCCAGGCTTCCCTGTCCTTCACAGTCTCCCAGAGTTTGCTCAGAATTATGTCCTTGAGTTGGTGATGCTATCAAACCATCTCATCCTCTGCCACCCTCTTCTCCTTTTGCCTTCAGTCTTTCCCCTCATCACAGTCTTTTCCAATGTGTTGCCTCTTCATATCAGGTGGGCAGAGTTTTGGAGCTTCAGCTTTAGCATCGGTCCTTCCAATGAATATTCAGGATTGATTTCCTTTAGGATTGTCTGGATTGACCTCCTTGCAGTCCAAGGGACTCTCAAGAGTCTTCTCCAGCACCACAGTTTGAAGACATCAATTCTTGGTGCTCAGTTTTCTTTGTGGTACCACTCTGAAACATCCATACATGATTGCTGGACAAACCATAGCTTTGACTATACAGACTTTTGTCAGCAAAGTGATGTCTTTATTTTTTAATATGCCGTCTAGGTTTGTGATAACTTTCCTTCCAAGGAGAAAGTGTCTTTTAATTTAATGACTGCAATCACCTTCTGCAGTAATTTTGAAGCCCAAGAAAATAAAATTTGTAACTGTTTTCACCTTTTTCCCCATCTGTTTGCCATGAAGTGATAGAACTGGCTGCCATGATCTTAGTTTTTGGAATGTTGAGTTTTAAACCAGTTTTTTCATCCTCCTCTTTCACCCTCATCAAGAGGCTCTTTAGTTCCTCTTCACTTTCTGCCATTTCTTCACTTTCTGGTATCATCTGTATATCTGAGGTTGTTGATATTTCTCCCGGCAGTCTTGATTCCAGCTTGTGATTCATCCAGCCCAGCATCTTGCATGATGTACTCTGCACAAAAGTTAAATAGGGTAGCAATATACAGCCTTGACATACTCTTTTCCCAGTTCTGAACCAGTCTATTGTTCCATGTCCAGTTCTACCTGTTGCTGCTTGACCTGCACACAGGTTTCTCAGGAGACAAATAAGGTGGTCTGGTATTCCCATTTCTTGAAGAATTTCCCACAGTTTATTGTGATCCACAATCGTGGAAACAACCTAAACATCCATCAGCAGATTAGCGGATAAAGAAAATGTGGTGTGGCAGTGTGCACTGAATGTTACTCAACCTAGGATTACAGGAAATCCTCGCGTTTGTAACAGCATGTATAGAGGACGTTCTGTGTGAAATAAGGCAGAGAGAACAACAAACACTGTGTGGTCCCATGTACGTGGAATCTGAAGATCAGATCTGTAGAGCTGGAGAGTAGGATGCTGTTTGCCAGGGCCTGGGGGTTAAGGTAAATAGGAAGCTGTTGGTCGAAGAGGATAAACTTCAAGTTATAGGAGGAATAAGTTCTGGGATCTAATGTACAGTGTGGTGGCTGAAGTTAACTATACTGTATTATATATTTAAAAGTTACTAAGAGATTAGGTCTTAAATGTCCCCAACTTCCCCCACACATAAACACACATAATGGTAAGTTTGTGAGATAATGAAGGTGTTAATTACCCTTATTGTGATAATCATTTCATAAAATATATGTGTATTAAATCAACATGTTGTTTGATTAAACCAGATACCATAAATGTGTGCAATGTTGTGTGTCAATTATGTCTCAATAAAACTGACAGCTTTTGAAGAGATAGTCAACTGAGGGGAAAAAAGCAAAGAATTAAACGAGGGTTTTTATTGTTGTTGTTGTTCAGTCGCTCAGTCATGTCCGACTCTTTGAGACCCCATGGACTGCCGCACACCAGGCTCCCCTGTCCTTCACCGTCTCCCAGAGCTTGCACAAACCCATGTCCTTTGAGTCAGTCATGCCATCCAATCATCTCACCCTGTTTCATCCCCTTCTCCTCCTGCCTTCTATCTTTCCCAGCATCAGGGTCTTTTCTAATGAGTCTTTTTATAAGGTATAGTACATGTGTGATGTTGGTACAGCTACATAGTAGAAAATATTAGCCCAGAAACTATTTTACACATATAGGAGTGTGTATGTGTGTATAACACATAGATGTACACATATACATACGTATACAGAGGGAATCTTGGTATTTTGACATAAATTGCATATTCAGTAGTAGAGATAGAATGGACCCTTCAGTAAATGGGACTGGAACAATTATTTTTCCATATTAATCAATGAGTGGATGTATGTGTAAGTGATTAAGTGATGGGATAAGACCACTATCTCACAAATTTGAAAATTGTGTGAAAATTCTAGGATAAGTTAAAGTCCTATATGTACAAAAGCAGAACTCTTTTTAATTTAGAAAAAATATAGTATATCTCCATGGGATTAGTTCAAAAATAATTTAGTATCTCAAAAGTGTGTATAATTAAGTAATATGATTGACCACATTGATGTGAAAAACAAAATTCTTCAAATAATAGCTTTGATAAACAGAGTTATATGGTATGACTGAAAAGATATCTGCAACACATATAACCAGAAATCGGACTAGAAGAACGTATTAGTTTTCCTACAAATCAGTAGGAAAAGGTCAACCCATTAGGAAACTGAGTGAGTCATTAAAAATAAAAGAAGTCCAGATGGCCATTAAATATTTGGAAAGATGCTCAATGTCATTAATAATCAGATTTCTGTAAGTTTAAACAAGTTACCATTTTACTCCCAGACTGGTAAAAACTGAAAATGGAAAATACTATGTGTTTGAAAGCATATGGTGAAAGGAATCCCTCATACACTCCTGGTGGAATACTAATTGATACACTACTTTGTAGAGCACTTGGGCGCGATCTGGTAAAGGAGAAACTTTGCATGTCCCGTTTGACCTCCCCAGAATTCTGTTTGTAGTTTCATACTTTGGAGAAACTCCTGAACCCGGGTGCAGTGAGATCCTTACAGGGATGTGTGTTGCATCCTCATTTTAACAGCAAAAGCCTGAAAATAACCTACATGTCAATAGGTTATTGACATCAATAGGGGAATGGCAATAGTAGAATGAACAAGTTGCAGCTTTGTTGTATAATAGAATACTATGGAGCAGTTCATTGCTTATTTATTTAAGAAACGTTAATGAACTTTCAGCTGTGTACTAAACACTTTGGATACTGAGGACATGATGGTAACCAGCACTTTTAAATCGTCACTTAATTTCAGGCCATTATAATGAATGGAGGCAAGGAGTACATTCACTTTGTGGAATCCTCACACTTTATGCTTATAATTTATGCACTTTTCTATATGTATCATTAAATGAAGCATTTACTTTTTAATTTTTAAAATATTTACTTCTTTATTTTGGGCTGCGCTGCATCTTTGTTTCTGTGTGTGGGTTTTCTCTGGTTTCAAAGAGTGGGGCTATTCTTCCTTGGGGTGTAGGCTTCTCACCGCAGTGGCTTCTCTTCTCATGGAGCATGGGCTCTAGGGCTCTCAGGCTTCAGTTGTTGCTACTCAAGGGCTCTAGAGCACAGGCTCAGTAGTTATGGTCCATGAGCTTAGTTGCCCTGTGGAATGTAGGATTTTAGTTCCTGGACCAAGGATTGAACCCGTGTCCCCTGCATTAGCAGTCTGATTCTTAACCATTGGACCACCAGGGAAGTCCCCAATTTAGTGCTTTTTCATGTATTTGCAGAGTTGTGTAACCATCACCACAAATGGTTTCAGATCTTTTCCATTACCCTTAAAAGAAACCTTGTACCCATTAGCAGTCACTCCCCTCTTTCCCCTACCCCTTCCATCCCAGGCAACCTCTTACCTACTTTCTGTCTATATAAATTTGCCAATTTTGGAAATTTCACATAAATGGAATCATACAGTTTGTTGACCTTTGTGACTGGCTTCTTGCACTTAACATAATATTGTCAAGGCCCATCCACATTGTAGTGTGTATTAATATTCTGTCCTTTTTTGTTGCCAGATAATATTGCATTCTATAGATATACCACATTTAATTTTGTTGATAAACATTTGAGTTGTTTTTACTTTGGGGGTATTATAAATAATGTTGGTATAAATATTCATGAGTAAGTTTTTGTGTGGCCATATGATTTCATTTTTAGGGATGTTTGTATGTAGAAATAGAATTGTATACTATATTCTAGATATAACTCTTTGAGGAACTGGCAAACTTTTCCAAATTGTCTGTACCACTTTACACTCCCACTAGCAACATACGAAGATTCCAGTTTCTCCACATCCTTGTTAATTTCTGTCAGTAGATAGATACACAGACAAATGTAGATATCCTAGGGCGTGTGGAGTGGAATTTTGTGGTTTTAATTTGCATTTCTCTGATAAGTAATAGGATCAAACGTGTGTGTATGTATTGACTGTTCATATATATATTCTTTGAAGAAATGTCTGTTCAAATCCTTTGTCCATTTTTAAGCTGGGTTATTTATTATTGTTGAATTGTAAGTGTCCTTTATATATTCTGGATCTAAATCCTCTGGATCTAAATCCCTTATTAGTAGTAGGACTTACAAATATTATAATTTCTCCCATTCTTTATGTTGTCATTTCACTTTGTTATTGGTGTCCTTTGAATCATAAAATTTTATTTTTTAATGAAGTTTAGATTCTCTGTTTTTTCTCTGGTTATTTGTGGATTTAGTGTCTTAATTCAAAATCATGACGGAGATCTTAGTTTTCATGGCTACCTTATGAATACAAGCCTTCCCAGAATAGAAATTAGAAAATTATCTTTCCAGCCTCTCTGACAGCTTGGCATAGGCATATGATCTTCCAGTTAGAAGCACACATGCCAGATTTTGCATCAGAGTCTAAGGTGGTAAGAAAGAAAGGCACTGTCAAGAGCTCATTCCAGTAAGAGTGTCAGGAGATACCTCCAGTTCCCAGATTTCAGCAGTGGCAGAAGTGGCAGCAGTGCAGTTCCTTCTGTTCACCGTGCAGAGTACAGTGCTGCGCCCAGCAGTTGCGAGCAGTGTCTACACTGAAAGTCCCTCTTGCCATCCTGAAGTTAATCCATTTTGTGTGAGAATAGTAACTGCAAGTCTGTTTCCCATTACTTTAAATGAGGGGGGAAAATCATATTTTAAATTCCCAATTCCTTAAACTATACTTAAACTATAAAACACAGTAAAATGCATATGTAAGTGATAAACACTCACGATGTAAAGTATCTAAAACATCATAACAATTAATATGATTGTTAATATTTTGTTTTGCATCCAATAGCATGTTACATATTCCCTTTGTTTTCAGTCAGTAAATTTTTTGAAATATGTATATGTGCTCTGACATTTTATGAGTTCTGTTTGGAGTGTAATTCAACTTGCATATCGTTGCATTTAAAATGTACGAAGTTTGGAGTACCTATAAATTTTTCTGTGTATACATCAACTTACAAGCTTGCAATTAAAGATAAGTTCATTCTGTAAAGTTTGGATTTTAAAAACCAAGAGACGTTGTACTAGGAGAATGTTATCCATAGAAACGTTGTTCACAGGTATGCCTGTTTTTATTGGGCACTTGTAACATGCCAGGTACCCTGCAAAGGATGTGATTCTTGTCTACGGGCCCATATTTTAAATAAAACATGGTTGTGTTTCCTAACTCTGTCCTAAATACCCAAAAAGTTAATATAGAGGGGGAAATAAGCAGAAATTATTTTTTCTTTAACCAGATAAGCTTTCCTACTCCTCTCACATTATGAAAAATTATAAAACATCCCATCAGATGAGTTCTGGGTTTTAACCCTAGCTCTGTTTGGGTGTAACCCTAGGCAAGTCTAGGTGACAGTTTCTTTGTAATATGAGAAGTAGACTGAATTAGATCTCTAGGGTTCTGTCCAGCTCTAAAATTATCTGACATTTTGCTTCAAACACATGTATGTAAGTCATATAAGCAGAAAATACTCAAATGAGTGAAACACTTTTAGAGCTTCTCCCTTCTAGAATATTCAGAATTCCCGTCAATAGCTTGTATCCTGTAATTGCTCTCAGAAAAACCCCAGTGTTCCCCTTGTTTAGAAATGTCCTGATCTCATAGGATAGCAAGACAGTGATCAAAAATTGTTTTTTATATATTTATTTTGTTAATTTAAAATATGTTACCAACAAGTATTAAGAAAAAGCACATGAACCACAAAATTGATTATTAACTTTTCATCATATATGTTTCTAGGTGAAGGTCTGTAATAAGAAAAGGGCAATGAGAAGATAAATTTCACAGTGTTAATAGGCAAGTCCTCTTTGGAGTAGTTTTTTCTTTTTCCAAGCATTACTCTGCCACTAGTGAAGTCTCATTATTTCTAAGTGTCCTAATCAATAAGGTCATGAAAGATTGATGTCAGGAGCTGTCACTGTGTTTATGACAAGAAGCATATAGAGTCATTTATAGGAGTGGGCAGTAATTCTCCTGTTAACTTGTAAGTCAGGGAATCAGTAAGCCCATCTTACATGTCTTTTGGTGGTGAAGAGAATCTCAGTGGTGTCCATCACTGACTGAGGAAGAGGCCAATATTGTTAATTGAATTTCCCTAAAGAGAACAAAAACATACCATCATGTCAGGGGAAAGGGAGAAGTAGAAAATCCATACAAGTCTCTGATATGTATGAGTTGGTTGCATTGATTTTCCTCTGCTAATGGTATGGAATGGATACAGAATTGTCCTCAGAAAGTAAAAGGTTGATTACAACAGCTCTTTTCCACTTAAGACTTAGGAGCAAACTACCAATGTTTCAAATAAAGATACATGTATTTTATTATAATTTTGAAGTAACACATTTTAGTTTTATTCTACTAAAGTAATGTGTATTGTAAAAAAGTGTAACACTTAAGCATTTTCTTATTTCTTATGAACATGGTTTTTAAGAACCACAGAGCTTTCTATCATATGAGAGTACTATAATTTATTATAGTTGGTTAATCATCTGTTTTATAACATGTTCATTGTTAAAAACAAAATTAACTAATATAGAAGCAGAATAAGTGAAAGCTCCTTCCTCTTTCCCTCCTTGGACCTCTTCTCAGATTTAACAGCTGTTAACAGTTAGGAAAATATCCTTCCATATTTTTGGTTTCTTATGCATACACATGCATACACATTTTTTCTAGTTAAAAAATCAAGCTATATGTATTGTTAGTCCATTCTTTTCAGATAGTAGCATATTATCAATATTATTCCGCATGAGCACATCATCTGCCTGATTCTCACCATTTTAATTAGCTGGGCTTGGTATTCAATTGAAAAAAACAGCAACATGTGGCTTTAGAAAAATTAGACCACCTGAAAGGGAATTCTATGTAAAGGAAATTTCTCTTTTACTTTACCCTGGAAATTCTTTTTAAAGACTGAATAGTATTCCATGGAATAGTTGTACCATTAACTTATTTAATCATTTCCCTATTGACAGACTTCTGTTTGGATTTTGGGGGGTATTTTTCCTTTTCAAATAGTGCTTCAGTGTACATCCCTGTACATACGCCATCGTGGACCTGGGCTTATATTCCAGGATGCATGCCTGTGTGCTAAGTCACTTTAATCATGTCCAGCTCTTTGAGAGCCTATGGACTGTAGCCATCCAGGCTCCTCTGTCCATGGGATTCTCCAGGCAAGAATACTAGAGTGGGTTACCATGTCCTCCTCCAGGGATCTTCCTGACCCAGGATAGATTTACTAGATATGGAACTGAAATTCTAATTTTAAAAAAAAGCTAATTATATATACTTCAGACATGTTAGAACCTGTTAGGTTGGTACAAACATAATTGCAGTTTCAGACCATGAACATGAAAGTGAAAGTCACTCAGTCCTGTCTGACTCTTTGTGACCCCATGGACTATACAGTCCATGGAATGCTCCAGGCCAGAATACTGGAGTGGGTAGCCTTTCCCTTCTCCAGGGTTTCTTCCCAACCCAGGGATTGAACCCAGGTTTCCTGCATTGTAGGTAGATTCTTTACCAGCGGAGCCACAAGGGAAGCCCTTTAGACCATGCTGCTGCTGCTAAGTCGCTTCAGTCGTGTCCAACTCTGTGCGACCCCATAGACGGCAGCCCACCAGGCTCCCCCGTCCCTGGGATTCTCCAGGCAAGAACACTGGAGTGGGTTGCCATTTCCTTCTCCAATGCATGAAAGTGAAAAGTGAAAGTGAAGTCGCTTAGTCGTCTCTGACTCTTAGCGACCCCATGGACTGCAGCCTACCAGGCTCCTCCGTCCAAGGATTTTCCAGGCAAGAGTACTGGAGTGGGGTGCCATTGCCTTCATCGTTTAGACCATGAATTTCATATAAATATAGCGAGGCTGAAACACATCTTTATTAAGGAAACTAGGAACCATTACATGTTTGCCAAGGAGAATAAGTTTGTTCCTGTAGTGTAAAAATCCACACTTCCAGATTTGATGAACTCTTGGAAAGCATTTTCTGCCTCCTGCTCATTGTGGAAGCGTTTTCCCTGCAAAAAGTTGTTATCAAGATGCTTGAAGAAGTTGTATACTCAAGATGCTCTCGATTGGTGAGAGGTCAGGTGAATATGGTGGATGAGGCAAAACCTCATAGCCCAATTCGTTCAACTTTTGAAGTGTGGATTGTGCAATGTGTGGTCGATCGGGCACTGTCATAGAGAAGAATTGGGCCCTTTCTGTTGACCAATGCCAGCTGCAGGCATTGCAGTTTTCAGTGCATCTCATCTATTTGCTGAGCATACTTCTCAGGTGTAATGGTTTTTGACAGGATTCAGAAAACTCTAGTGGATCAGATCAGCAGCAGCCCACCGAACAGTGGCCATGGCTCTTTTTGTGGTGCAGGTTTGGCCTTGGGAAGTGCTTTGGAGCTTCCTCTTGGTCCAGCCACCAAGCTGGTCATCGCCAGTTGTCATATACAATCCACTTTTTGTTGCACATGACAATCCAATTGAGAAATGGTTTGCTGTTGTTGCATAGAGTAAGAGAAGATGACACTGAAATGATTTTTTTTTTTTCAGTCGGCTCATGAGGCACCCACTTACTGAGGTTTTTTACGTTTCTAGTTTGCTTCAAGTGCTAAATGACTGTAGAATTGTCAACGCTGAGTTCTTCATAAATTCTCATGTGGTTGTAAGAGGATCAGCTTTGATGATTACTCTCAATTGGTCGTTCTCAACTTCCAATGGCCAGCCATTATTGCTCCTCATCTTCAAGGCTCTCATCACGTTTGCAAAACTTGAACCACCACTGCACTATACGTTCATTAGCAGTTCCTGGGCCAAATACATTGTTGATATTGCAAGTTGTATTCACTGATTTACAACCCATTTTTAACTCAAATAAGAAAATTACTTGAATTTTCTTTTTGTCTAACATTATTTCCCTAGTCTAAAGTAAATGTAAAATAAACAGCAAGTAATAAATTATTAACAAAAAGTGAAGTGAGAAATGCATGTTAAAATGATATATAACCACATTTATTTAGGAATGTATTCCAATATCAAATGGCAAATTTCAACAGTGTAAAACCTCAATTACTTTCGCAACACCCTTATATAACCTTCTTTGCCAGGAAAGATATCAATAACCTCAGATATGCAGATGACACCACCCGTATGGCAGAAGGTAAAGAGGAACCAAAGAGCCTCTTGATGAAAGTGAAAGAGGAGAGTGAAAAGCTGGCTTTAAACTTAACATTCAAAAAACTAAGATCATGGCATCTGGTCTCATCACTTCATGGCAAGTAGATGGGGAAACAATGGAAATGGTGACAGTCTTTATTTTCTTGGGCTCCAGAATCACTGCAGATGGTGACTGCAGCCATGAAATTAAAAGACACTTGCTCCTTTTAAGAAAAGCTATGACAAGCCTAGATAGTATATTAAAAAGCAGATTCATTACTTTGCTGACAAAGGTCTGTCTAGTCAGAGCTGTGGTTTTTCCAGTTGTCATGTATGGATGTGAAAGTTGAACCATAAAGAAATATGAGCACCAAATAATTGATGCCTTTGAATTGTGGTATCAGAGAAGACTCTTGAGAGTCCCTTGGATGGCAAGGAGATCAAACCAGTCAATCCTAAAGGAAATCAGTCTTGAATATTAATTGAAGGGACTGATGCTGAAGCTGAAGCTCCAATACTTTGCCACCTGATGCGAAGAACCGACTCATTGGAAAAGACCCTGATGCTGGGAAAGATTGAAGGCAAGGGCACAGAGGACGAGATGGTTAGATGGCATCACCGACTCAATGGACTGAGTTTGAGCAAATTCCAGGAGATGGTGAAGGACAGGGAAGCCTGGCATGCTGCAGCCCATGAGGTCACAAAGAGCCAGACACGACTGAGGGACAGAAGAGCAATAGGCTGTCATAAAAATTCAGTTGGCAATATTTTAATCTTATAACTGTAAATATTATTTATTATAACCTTATAGTATATAATTATAAAATAGTAGAATTTGGTTTGCAGTGCTATCTTAATTAGAAGATAACTTGAAGTCTTCTGGAGAACCGGGCTGGACTTGCATGACTTTTCAGAAAGGCTGTACAGAGAAGTCATAACAATTATCTCCCATAGGATTGAAGAAATGGAAGAATGAGATTCATTCAATGTATAGAAAATTAGAGTTATAGATTTTATTCCATGCTCTTCCACTTAAAGTTATTGAAAAAACAGAAATTAAAGTAATAGATTTTAAAATTCGGCTCCAATTAAAAACTATCCTTTAAAGAGACAGCTTCACCCTTTTTTTACTGGTTAAAACTGTCCTTTAGAGTAAAAGAAGAATTTACCCTTTTTCTACTGGTTTGTAGTTCTTTTGTCTCTCATATTACTTATTCTTGCCTCAAGTAAGTTGTGACAATACCTTCAGTGCATATTTTTTCAAGACTGATGACAACACTTATGACCTCCCAAAGCTGCTCCCTTGGTGACCACTAATGGTTTATCCAGTGTCAAACAAGATCTTTGTTTTCTTGATTTTAGATAAATTTGCAGGCCACTGCTTCACCAGTCATGAAGTCAGTTGTTTACATTTCAACAAAATGTTTGTTGTAACTTTCAAATACAGAGGAACTGTAGACAGACGGTGTTTATCACATTGTAGAGACTGTCAGAAATGGTTGGCCTCAGAATAACTGAGTTGAGCTCAGTGTTTACATTTTCATCTGCAAACTGTCAAGCCTGCTCACTGGAGTGACCAACTGCAGCATAAGATGAATAGCACAGCATTTCTTATACTACTTGCCATATATTGGTCTGAAATAGTCTTTTTCCAAAAAAGAAAAAAAAAAATGTGCTTTACAGATGATGGCTAAAAGATGAGAAGAAGCCATTCCAGTATTAGAAATTTTAAGATTACTATTTTGCTAATGACCCTCTTCCAAAAGTGAAATATGGAAAGTCACATGTAGAATGTGTTTCCTGTGGTGATATTTTTTTCCTGTCATCTCCAAGTTCCATCAGAAAAATGTGCTGACAAGTAGACAGAGGAGAAGGTTTTAGAAAGGAGAAGTGGCCCTTTGCTTGCACTGTGGTCATGTCAACTATTACAGTCAATTAAAGCCTGTTTCTCAGTTTTAGGCATTCGCTCAGTCTGTTATTGAACAAAAATGGGGATGTATAAATAAATTTAGTATTGTCTTAAGATATGTCCAGAGATCATATATATGTGTATAAATACTGACATACTGAATCTTTAACATTTCATTCCCGACTGACTGCATGATGCTTCTTCCTCTGAAACAACTACTTCCTGAAGCCATCTCCTGCTCATTCTTCGAAACTAATTTCAGTAATCTCCATTTTCAGGAACCTTATCCCAGTCCATTGTTTAGCTTTAAAATCCTTACCAAGTTTTTTCATAGCTGCATAATAAAGTTTGTCATATCTGCCTCATAATATGATTACCTATTTTTTTGTTTGTCTCCCCTACTAAAACCAAAAGATTCTAAAAAGTAAGGGCTATTTTATTTAACCAATGTGCCACTAGAGAAAAGTAGAGTGTTTGGCATACAGTAGGTGCTCAATAAATGTTGAATTATTTAATTTGGACATTATATTTCTGCTTTAGAACTCTAGGATTCGTGGCCCCCCCTCACTGGTTCTTTCCTTCCGCTTCCTTGAAG
This sequence comes from Bos mutus, assembly GCF_027580195.1. Classification (NCBI taxonomy): domain Eukaryota; kingdom Metazoa; phylum Chordata; class Mammalia; order Artiodactyla; family Bovidae; genus Bos; species Bos mutus. The sequence continues at coordinate 31,063,189 of NC_091637.1, read as the reverse complement.
GCCTTCATCCCTTGTTAAACAGAACAGCATCTTCTGTATTGAGCCGGCACCATCTTTTCCTTCCTGCCTTTCCGTGCTTCTGCAGTAGGCCCTCATTTCCTCTGCTTATCTGGGTCTATTGTTTTCTTCAGGATCTCATTCAAGATGCATTTCCTTTCGAAAACCTATGATTAATTGATGCTATAAGGCTATGGTTTTTCCTGTGGTCATGTATGGATGTGAGAGTTGGACTGTGAAGAAGGCTGAGTGCCGAAAAATTGATGCTTTTGAACTGTGGTGTTGGAGAAGACTCTTGAGAGTCCCTTGGACTGCAAGGAGATCCAACCAGTCCATTCTGAAGGAGATCAGCCCTGGGATTTCTTTGGAAGGAATGATGCTAAAGCTGAAACTCCAGTACTTTGGCCACCTCATGGGAAGAGTTGACTCATTGGAAACGACTCTGATGCTGGGAGGGATTAGGGGCAGGAGGAGAAGGGGACGACAGAGGATGAGATGGCTGGATGGCATCGCTGACTCGATGGACGTGAGTCTCAATGAACTCCGGGAGTTGGTGATGGACAGGGAGGCCTGGCGTGCTGCGATTCATGGGGTCGCAAAGAGTCGGACACAACTGAGCGACTGATCTGATCTGATCCTCGATGCTTTCAAGAATACAGTGAGGAGTATAGGCCCTCAGATACTTAATGAAAAAACAAATGAGTAATAGGTAAATCGAGGAATAGAAGGTCACCATTAGACTGCAGATTTAAAAGAGAAAAATATGGTAAACAAAAAGGAAAAGAGGTGATGGGAAAAATCATCTCAGTGGAGCTCGAGTATCAGTCACATAGTCATTTTACTGCCAGTGTAATTATCTCCGTGATGAGGGAAAGCAGTGCCACAGAAATGACAAGCCTCGGCTTCTTGCTGCAGATGTATCATTCCCAGATACTTGTGCTGGGGAATGACAAAAGCTCTCAGCCTCAGTTTCCTTGCCTGTGAAACAGTAGTCTTAGGGTTCATCCAGCTCTCCAGTCTTGGACTTCTACAGATATCTGAAAGTAGCAAAACTGGTTTTGGGTGGAACTCTTTAGATTGATTAAAACTCAGTTAGCATATGCCCCTGGAACCATACTGTGGACTCTACTTCCCTGCTGAAAGGGTTGTACAGTCATGGCAAGGGGAGTTTTAAGTTATCATGTGACTCAAGAAGACAAGGGTTCTAGGATTTCTAGAAAATTGTTACATCATTCAAAGAGAATTTAAATGTAACTTTTCCTCCAATTGCCTCATAGCACAATTAGAGAAATGTAGAATATGAATTAGAAGGTTTTCAGCAAGCATAGTCAGAAGGTAGTGGAATCTCAGAATGTACCATCTCTCCAATCCCATATTAATAATAATAATGCTTATATTTGTAGACTGCATCCTGGTTTCCAAAGAATCTTTCTCATTTCATTCCTCATCCTCTTACAGTAGTTAGACCAAAGCTGATGGGTCAGTAAGAGTTGGAATGAGGATAAGGAAACCAAGGGTACCATGGGGCTGGCAAGTAGAAGAAAACTTATGTTCTGTCTACTCCATCTTAGAGAAGACGTTTATTCTTGCTAGGGGATGCTTTTGATATCTGTGTTTCTGTACCATGCCCTGATGCCAAAGAGACAAGGAATCTGCTGAGGAAAAGCACATGGACACCATCCAGACATCCAGTTTATTGACTTCACTAAAGGTTGGTAGATGGGCCACAAGCTCTCTTTGGGGTGCTGAAGGCTTTCTTTACTCAGAGCAAAAGAAGCTGGGAACGTAGAAGACATCTCTGGACAACATGATTAAATAAATGCAGACTAATAATACTTACTCATGCCAGGTACACATATTCTATTCTTCCCTGGTGGCTCAGTGGTAAAGAATCTACCTGCCATTATAGGAGACACAGGTTCTATCCCTGGATGGGGAAGATCCCCTGGAGAAGGAAATGGCAACCCACTCCAATATTCTTGCCTTGGAAATCCAATGGACAGAGGAGCCTGGAGGGCTACAGGCCATGGGTTGTGAAAGAGTCAGACACAACTTAGCAGCTGAACAACAGCAAAACCAGTATATTAACACATGCAATCCTCACAGCAGTCCTATTTATTATCCCCATTTTACAAATGAGGAAACTGAGGCACTTTTCCAAGGTCCCACAGTAAATAAGTGGTGAACCAGGAGTTGAAAACAAGTAAATTACTGCCTGGGTCCATGCTATTAATCACTACCATGTGCTGAGTAAAGCTGATATATCTTTAACTGAGGTGGTGACAGATTAAAGTAGGTTGACACATGTAGGAATGAGAAATAAATGCATTTGGAAAGTATTCAAAAGATAGAATCAACATTGGCTATGAGGAGTATGGAAAGGAAAAGCTTAAGATGAAGTGGATGATTCTGCCTTTTAGTATCGTTTATGAGACAAACGAGAACAGATTCCACCTTGGACATGTACACGTGCTTGTGGCACATCCACGTGGTGAAGTCCAGTGTGAAGTTAACCGTAACCACAAAGGGCTTAAAGACAGAGATTTAGTATCATCAGCCCTGGATACAGTGAAAGAAATAGTAGAAATGGATGGCAATCTGTGAAGTAATGAAAGGATACAGTAGAGGAGAAAAACCTGAAAAAATAATATTTACTGCAGAGTTTGGCAGACTAATGCCCATGGACCAGAGCTGGCCCACTGCCAGTTTTTTAATGGCCCACAAACTGCGAAGGCTTTTTGCATTTATTTATGATTGCATTTTATGGATTTCCCTGGTGGCTCGGACGGTAAAGCATCTGCCTACAATGCGGGAAACCCAGGTTCAATTCCTGGGTCAGGAAGATCCTCTGGAGAAGGAAATGGCAACCCAGTCCAGTACCCTTGCCTGGAAAATCACGTAGACAGAGGAGCATGTTAGGGGTCGCAAAGAGTGGGACATGACTGAGCGACTTCACTTCACTATGATTGCATTATACGTGGGCTTTCCTGGTGGCTTAGTGGTAAAGAATCTACCTGTCTAAACAGGAGATGCGGGTTCAATCCCTGCGTCGGGAAGATCCCCTGGAGATGGAAATGGCAGCCTATTCCAATATTCTTGCCTGGGAAATCCCATGGACAGAGGACCCTGGTGGGCTACAGTACAAGGAGTTGCAAAAGAATCAGACACAACTTGACAACTAAACAACAACATTTTATATTATAGTCTTATTTTTGCCTGTTGACCTGCAAAACTTAAAATATTACTATCTGGTCTGTTGAGAAAACTTTACTAATCCCGGCCTGGCATGCTGCAATTCATGGGGTCGCAAAGAGTCGGACACGACTGAGCGACTGAACTGAACTGAACTGATTGAAGCAAAGGAAGACAAACCTTCGATGATGAAGATAAATGTTAGAGAAGGTGATGGAGAAAATCAGAAGACTAAAGAATCATATAAGCTAAGAGGAAAGGCAGGTTTTTCAGATAGGGAAAAGTTGGAAATGTTGGCATAATAAGTTTATATACTGGCACCTCTACGTAACAGTAATAAAAGATATTTTAAAACTAAGATGTAACCAGGTTGAAAGCAAAATTGGGATTTCTGTGGACCAGAAATGGAATGCATAGAAATCACTGTATTAAAAAAGGCAGAAGTCACCATTCCATAGCTCTCTCAATCCAGAGACCCTGGTGACCAGAAGGTGGGCTCCTGTGGGCTGAAAGGGGGTAAACAACGCCATTCAAAGTCAGGTTCATAGTCTGAGGACAAAGCTTGGGCCGGGGACTTTTCCACTCCTGAAAGGTGGTTGAAGAAAAAATGCTGCTGACCACTGGGAGGAAGAGAACACACAGCCTCAAAACCTAGCCACCTGCCTGCTCAGTAACAGGTCTGCAGTACGTCTAAGGTCGTTACTGGAGTTCCAACCTCCGAATTGCCATTTAAGTGACCTTGGAACCATGGATGCCCCGGAAACAACTATGAAACTAGATAAGGGAGCATAAAGGGTTAGACATAATAAAACAAAGCTCCTATGCTTAAAAAACAAATCAAAATTACAGACATGAGTAAATAAAATGTTAGGAAAGATGGCTGTGAAACAGATTTTTTAATGGAGCAAGAGTTTATAACAGATGAAACTAATTTTACAGACCTCTCTGAAAGAAATTTTGAAAGAAATATATTTAGTATTCTCAAGGAGGTAAATGAAAGTACCCTTTTAAAATCAATAGGAAAGCATGAAAAAATAAGCAGAAGTGAAATAGTAGGTAATATGAGAAAGAACTAAAATATAGGAAATAAGAATATAACTCTTGAAGAATATAACTTAATAGAATAAAATATAAACTGAAATTAGACATGCAAAGAGTTAAGCAGTAACTTGGGAGGTGGTAATAAGTAACATACCCCAAACACAGAAGAGAAACAAAAGGGATGAAGGAATGATTAAGAATCATGATTGTAGATGGAGGGGTTTCCATAGCATCTATTTGGAGTTCTGAAAGGAAAAAAATAGAAAAATAGAGTTAATATTTGACATTCAACACCTGAGAATTTTTAGGAATGGAAGAAAGGCATGAATTCACATTATAGGGAGACTGTAGATGATCAAAGAGAAGAAAATATGTAAAACTACCAGAATAGAGACAGATTATCTGAAAAGTACAGTTAGACTGAAACTTCTTGTCAGCTGTGAGGCATGCCAAAAGTCAACAGAATGGTGTCTTCAAGATGTGTAATATCAGCCAAGAATTTTATGCCCAGTGAAACATGATTCAGGAATATAGGCAAATTGAAGACATTTTCAAACATTCAAAGGCAAATAAATAGAAGTAGTACAGGCTTTCACTAAAAGAATAGTTAAAAGATAGTTCAGCAGCAGAAGGCGAGTTCATAGAGAAGGCATGTGGTACATAAAAATGGTGAGCCTAGAAATTGTAAAAATGCATCAGCTTGCTTTTTTAACTATTTAACTATTTTAATTACATTTAATTAAAATAAGCATCTGTTAAGGGATGCCTATATTTTAGGTATGCATAGAAAATGTAACTTTATGAAAAAAATAAATTCTTACAGTCATGTGTTAGTGTAGTATTAATATGTACCAGTAATTATATTTAATTTTCATAAATTAAGGGTCCTTGGATGGATTATTTGAGTAGTCCAGGTCTCAGAAGGTCTTCCCTTCATGTAAACCTAGTTTGTGGAAGCATTCATGGTATTCCTGAGAGCTTGCAATATTTGGTTGCAGTTCATGTTTCATTCCAGAGATCATACTCTCATGTATTGGTAAGTCTCTGAATGAAAGATAAACATCTCCAGAAACTGTTAAAAGTTGTCTTAAACATCCCCAGAAGTTCAGAATGAACATTTCTCAGCAGAATGTGGGACTGTCCTGGTTTCCTGTTTCTGAGCATCATAAAAATAATATGGCAGCAAAAATTAACTATGCCGTAGGATGTAAATAATAATAAGTGAAAATATTTTAAAATATTCACTTAGATATGTGGTGGTCTTGTTTCTAATGGAACCATTCATAAAAGCCTAGTAATCCAAGTGAAAATATCGTAATCCAAGTGAAAATATCTTCCCAAGAAGAAATGGTCTCCCTCTTCTTTGAACTCTAAAACACTTTGTCTGCACCTCTCTTAGGAGAAGTATCAATTTTTGCCGTGGTTTGCATTGACAGCTTCTTGTTCTTTTATCTCCTCTCACGCTAGTCTTTTCAAGGTCTCTACCGTGGCTGTCTGTCTTCCACAAGGTAGATGAGAAGTCTATACACACAGCGCACACATGTTACATGAGCAGTCCCTTTGTGTATCTGAATTTTGTGGATTTTTTTTTTTTTACTGTAGCAACAAAGCATTTTATAGGAGTATGTTACTGCATGGTTTCTTGAAAAGCTATGAAAATTTTACAAATTTGTAAGTAAAGTTTCTATTTGAATATTTGGGCCATTAATATAAGAAAAGTTTGTGTAAAGCTAATTATGTTGATGTTTTGAAGGAACTTCAAACCATAGTTGTATAAGAGTCTTATTTAAGTTGCGACAGTCATTTCAGTCTTATGAGAGTCAGGAATTGATGGCATGTAGGAGGTGGCTAAGGTAGAAAAGGTTATTTATTTTACCCTGATCACACACAACAGTTGGGATTTTTGATAGTTGATTTATGCATGCTTTTTTTTTAAACTAAGACACTAAAGTGGCAAGTATATCATCCTCTCCATAATATATGAGAACATGCTGTAAATGTGATTTTTCATGTATAAAGCATGTACTTTCTTTTTAAAAAATGAGTAGCAATTTCTCTTCTGTGTTCTCAAAACCCTCTGATTATACTTCTGTTATAGCATTAACTGTGGGATTATAGTGATTTGTTTTCCTAACACAGTGCACTTCCCACCTCAGTACTGTCATTGGGTGCATACCCCTAGATTAATAAGGAAACACAGCCTTAAGTGACACGAAACTGTTTATTGACTGAATGAATAAGATGACTAACTGTAGTTTGGTGTGTTGTTGTTCAATCGCCCAGTAGTTTCCGACTCTTTCTGACCGCACGGACTGCAGCACGCCAGGCCTCCCTGTCCCTCACCATCTCCCAGAGTTTGCCCAAGTTCATGTTCATTTCATCAGTGATGCCATCAGCCATCTCATCCTCTGACACACTCCTCTCTTTCTGCCCTTGATCAGAAGTGTAGTTTAATTCCCATGAAATACAGTTGTGTATGGTTGCTTATGTCTTCTGAAGCACAGAGATTCTTAATCTCTTTGTTGATTATTAGTTGGTTCTATCAGATTCTCATAAAGGGTAATCAGTGAACATCCTGAAAACCAGTAACTCAGAAATTCTGGCTTCTGTGAGAGAGAGAGAAAGAGATTGAGAGAGAAAAACATGTCTGTCCATACCAGAACTTTAGGATCAAACTTTTGTCTGATTCTGTTTTCCTCATTTATTGTGCAAATATATATTTCTCACCTATTAATTAAGACTTTCTCCAGTCCTGTCAACTCAGTCTGAATCTTTTGTAAAGCAGAAAATACTTCTATAAGTGTTCTAATTTGAATTTTATATACCGCGTTTACCTAAAGCAATGTGCTACTCTTAGTAAAGACAATTCTGCATGAGAATTAAGCTAATCTGGCTATTCTACAATTGCTGTAAATATTTCAAACCCAGTATTTCAGTAAATAGTGTGGTTTTTAATTAGACCATTTTGTTATTTTAAACAGCTTTATTAAGATACAGTTCACATTGGATGGAATTCACCCTTTTAACACTATAATTGGCTGTTTTTCTATATTCGCAGAGTTGAGTATAATCTTTAGAACATTTTCATCACCCTGAAAAGAAACTTTAATCATCACTCTCTAATCTCCCCCATCCCCCTTAGCGTTTTGTTAACATTTGCACTGGAAGTTTCCTGTCTTAATATAATGATCAACGGTTCACACTGCCTATGTGTGTATTTCAACCATCTATTTTTCTATTCCAGGTTTTCACATCTTACTGCAAGCTATTAGTTTAAATGAACTGCAGATTTAATAACTTGGATATTATCATTTTATTCTTTCCTTGCAAGTAATAAAACTTAAAAATTAGCATACTGCTTGAGGAACAACTGTTGCTTTATTGACAGAGTTAAAATCTTTAACTGACTCAATACCAGTGAATCAGTGCATAGTGATTAAATAGATATCTCTCCACCAAATTGAAGTTGGAATAAGTCATACTGGGTGAATGTATCTCTTACAGTTTGGATTATGTGTATTCAATTCATACTTCTTGGCCTAAGTTGTTCTTTATCATAGATTTAGACAGGTACAAGAAAATTAAAGTCAGTCATAAAGCATCTTGAATTTTTCAGAATAGGAAACCCCATGTGGATGATCCAGGTATTTGCATTTTGGACTCTTTTGTTGACCATGATGGCTGCTCCATTTCTTCTAAGGGATTCCTGCCCACAGTAGTAGATATAATGGTCATCTGAGTTAAATTCACCCATTCCAATCCATTTTAGTTCGCTGATGCCTAAAATGTCGATGTTCACTCTTGCCATCTCCTGTTTGACCACTTCCGATTTGCCTTGATTCATGGATCTAACATTCCAGGTTCCTATGCAGTATTGGTCTTTACAGCATTGGACTTTACTTCCATCACCAGTCACATCCACAGATGGGTGTTTGTTTTTCTCCACTGATCTCCAGTAGCATATTGGGCACTTACCGCCCTGGGGAGTTCATCTTTCACTGTCCTATCTTTTTGCCTTTTCATACTGTTCGTGTGGGTCTCATGGCAAGAGTACTGAAGTGGTCTGCCATTCCCTTCTCCAGTGGACCACATTTTGTCAGAACTCTCCACCATGACCTGTCCATCTTCGGTGGCCCTACACGGCATGGCTCATAGTTTCATTGAGTTAGACAAGGCTGTGGTCCATGTGATTAGATTGGTTAGTTTTCTGTGATAGTGGTTTTCTTTTTGTCACCCCTTTGATGGAGAAGGATAAGAGGCTTACTGAAGCTTCCTGAAGGGAGAGACTGACTGAGGGGCAAACTGGGTATTGTTCTGGTGGGCGGGGCCATGCTCAGTAAATCTTTAATCCAATTATCTGTTGATGGGCAGGGCTCTGTTCCCTCCCTGTTGTTTGACCTGAGGCCAGACTATGGTGGAGGTAATGAAGATAATGGGGACCTCCTTCAAAAAGTCCCATGCACGCACTGCTACACTCAGTGCCCCCAACCCTGCAGCAGGCCACCACCGACCCACGCCTCCACTGGAGACTCCTGGACACTCACGAGCAAGTCTGGGTCAGTCTCTTGTGGGGTCACTGCAGAATGATTTCTGTTCTTTTCCAAGGCAAACCATTCAATATCACAGTAATTCAAGTCTGTGCCCGACCAGTAATGCTGAAGAAGCTGAAGTTGAACGGTTCTATGAAGACCTAAAAGACTTTCTATAACTAACACCCAAAAAAGATGTCCTTTTCATTATAGGGGACTGGAATGCAAAAGTAAGAAGTCAAGAGATACCTGGAGTAATAGACAAATTTGGCCTTGGAATACAAAACGAAGCAGGTCAAAGGCTAACAGAGTTTTGCCAAGAGAACGCACTGGTCATAGCAAACACCCTCTTCCAACAACACAAGAGAATACTCTACACAGGGACATCACCAGATGGTCAATACTGAAACCAGATTGATTATATTCTTTGCAGCCAAAGATGAAGAAGCTCTATATGGTCAGTAAAAACAAGATCAGGAGCTGGATAATAATAAAGGCTGAGCATTTTTTAGAATCGATGCTTTTGAACTATGGTGTTGGAGAATACTCTTGAGAGTCCCTTGGACTGCAAGGAGATCCAACCAGTCAATCCTAAAGGAAATCAGTCCTGAATATTCATTGGAAGGACTGATGCTGAAGCTAAAACTCCAATACTTTGGCCACTTGATGCAAAGAACTCGTTGGAAAAGACCCTGATGCTGGGAAAGATTGAAGGCAAGAGGAGAAGGGGACGACAGAGGATGAGATGGTCGAATGGCATTACCAACTCGATGGACATGAGTGTAAGTAAGCTCCAGGAGTTCGTGAAGGACAGGGAAGCCTGGTGTGCTGCAGTCCATGGGGCAAAGAGTCAGTCACGAGTCAGACACGACTGAGCGACTGGACTGAACTGATGTGGATGATAAGCTATGTTGTATATTAATGTTTTGATTACTAAAAGTGTTATATAAATCACTCATCAGAAACATATGTAATCATCTTTTTATTTGTGTCATTTACACAGTTCTTGCTAGCACAGAGCATTTCTGAATGAAAATCTCTGCAGAGAAGCAGTAAAATGCATAATGTACTAATGAATAATACATTAACAGCCTTATAGTCAAGATCACTGATAAACAAATTGGTAGCCTACTGTCTGGGGACACATTAGGTTGCTGACTTCATTTGATAGAGGACTTTTTGGACTTGTCTACTATCTATGTCTCAAGTGCCATAGAAACAAATTTAATAAATTCCTTATCTAATTTAAATGAGGATTTAGGTAAATTCATGATGAGTCTGTGCTACTTCTTTCATGTCTTTGTATATGCTTTGTGTACCTTTTTTGTATCTTTGTATACACTTTGCATAAGTTGTATCACATATATATTCCTGTGCCTCATTGTAACATTAGGGACAGGAATGGATTACTAAAGTACATCTATGAAGGGTTGACTTCTCTTATCACTTCAGTTGGTAAAGTTTTATATTTTGGTTTACCGAAAGCAATAAATTTAATTTTGAGTAAAGCATTCACCAGTAAGAATTAAGTAGTACTTTATGATCTTACTTTCACTGAGTTTATAATCCTTACATATTTTTTAATAGAAGCTGATTATACCACTAGAATGCTGGACTGTAAACTTCATTAAAGGATGGGCTTGTCTGTTTTATCTGTCCCCAGCACCTAATTGTAAGAACATAATGGTTGCTTGTTAAATGTTTGTTGAATAAATGAATGAAAATGTCAAGCAACAGTGGGCAGCAAGAAAGTACTCTGCAGTTAAGAAAATAGTAACTACTCTAGGTATTTCAAAAAGAGATGTGTTTAAAACAAATATTGCATCATAAAAACTATTGCACAGATTGGAGGAGCAAAAGAAGAGGGTGATGGCACCCAGAGAATTATAACTTGAGGGAGCTATTCCTGTCTACTTCCATGCCAGCCAGAGCTGGAGGAGTTAAAGATGGGAATGTGGAGTTGCCTAGAACCTGTCAATCCATAGCAGCCCCTGGCATTGCTGGATCTCTGCCTCTGCCTTTTCAAAAGTGACATTTCTGATAAATGATGATGTAATGCATTGCATGCATATACTGTATAGTGCAGATTTAAGTTCTGGTGTAATGTTTATTGGACACTGCGATCTGTATAGAATGTGATTCTTGTGCTGCCTGGGCATTTTGGTATTTCATTTGTTTAGAGACTACAGTCTTTTGATTTATTCCTTTGTAAATTGGGATGTGTTTTATTAGTATCAACACAGGAATGTACATTTATTTAAGTACCTACTCAGTGCTAGGCACTGTGTTAAGTATTAGGAGTATAAAAAATAATTTTTAAAGTACAACTTATAATATATAAGTATACCTGCCGTAACACTCGTATTTTCATGTAAATATATTCAGACCATGTATGTACTCAGTGGTTTAGACCTGCCATTTTACTTTAAATAGCACTAGTTTTTCACCTCAAGTTGTACTATTCTTGAAGAAAAAGGCAAGATGACATAACTGCGTATCTGATGCAATCCACTGACTGTTAGGCAGTGCCACTCAGAGGCCATCTGAAATATGATAAGTGTATTTCTCAGCAGACTAGAGAAAAGATGACTTGACAGAAACAGATTTACGTAATATAATGCGCATTCTGAGAAGACATAATCATGTCTGTGAGTATACAGTAGCTTACAAAGGTTAAATATATACTGCTTTCTGAGATTATAGATATACTTACTTACTAGGGCTTAGAAAACATGAACATAAGATCATACAAAAATCTGACATTCTTATCTCTTCTTTGAACTGTTCTATGTTCAAACTGTTCTAAATTGGCACCTATATGATGATGGCACAGGAATCCTTGTAAGTTAAAATTAAGGAAAAAGAAAAATAGGCTTTTTTGTTCAGAGGCATGGCAACCAATATATGATATCCATTGGAAGAAAAATTACCTTTCCTAGAAAAAGCAGTGTATCTTCATTTCTTCCTTCCCCTCCTCCTTCGTATTTTACTCCTTTTTCTTTTGCATGAAATTAATGTTATTGAACAAAGATGGCTGATTAGAGATAAATGCAGTAAAGAAAAAAAATCTGTCCAGCTTTCAGTCCTTTATACAAATACCCGATTGACGCCATTGTTCCATTTAGCAGGACTGTGTATTAAAAGTTAAAATGGTGTTTAAAAGTGTTTTTCACTTGGCATTATGAAAAGGAGGCACGAGACGTCTCCCTCTCCTGCCATGCATGAACCCTGCGTCCTGTGAATGCCACATATTCATTACCTTGAAAATCATTACATTCTTTTTATGCCTCCTTTACTCAATTGATAGACTCTAAGCTTTTTCATGAGTCTGAGTGAACTCCGGGAGTTGGTGATGGACAGGGAGGCCTGGCGTGCTGCGATCATGGGGTCGCAAAGAGTCAGGCATGACTGAGCGACTGAACTGAACTGAACTGAAGCTTTTTCATAGGGTGTGCTAGACCAGTTTGTATCCCTTCTGCTTCATATGTAGAAGATGACTGGTAACTTGATTCTTCTTTCTCCCACTTCCAATCAGTAGCCAAGGCTGTCGTTGCTTTTACTTCTAAGTATAGGTTTTAGCCAGCCATCTTACCTCTCTGTTTGAATCGTCACTGATGGTGTTGACTCCCGAATCATTTCTCTTACTTTTTTTTTGTTTTTTTCTTAACCCACTCCAGTCTAGCCACGATATAGATTCTAGCATGTGCTTTCAAAAGTGGAGGGGCGGGGGTGGAAAGTGTGTCTGTCACTCTGCTTTAAAACCTTTTGGCAGCTCTCTGTTGCTTTAGAATAAGATTTAGATTCTCTGTCTTTGAACACAAGGTCCTCTGAAAAGTTTATTCTCTCCCTACACCTCTGACATCATCTCTCAACATTTCCCCATCACATCACACTCTTAACCATTTTCAGCAGCTTATTATCCCCTGAGTAGGCCTTCTACCCTCTAATTTCCATACACCTCATCCCCTAGAACACCTCACTGTCTCCCATTCAGTGCATTTGCCTCCCTCAACCACACACACACACACACACACACGCACACACACCCACCCTGTAATCAAATCCTTCTACCTGGATGACTTCTTTTGAGGTTCACCTCTGGTATCGCCTCACATCATTCTGATCTTCACCCAAGCAGGTTACGTGCTTACCTGTGTACGCCCAAGGTGTACCCTGTACCTCCATCAGACTGTTTAGTCACTAAGTTGTATCTGGCTGTTTGCGACCTCGTTGACTGTAGCCCACCAGGCTCCACTGTCTGTGGAATTTCCCAAGCAAGAATACTGGAATGGATTCCTATTTCCTTCTCCAGGGAATCTTCCCAACCCAGGGATGGAACCCGCGTCTTCTACATTGGCAGGCAGATCCTTTACCACTGAGCCACCAGGGAAGCCCCATACCTCCATCATACACAAGACTCACCACCCTATGTCATATTCATCTGTTTTTGAGTCTTTCTCAGTAGAATGTGAGGTCCTTGAAGATAGGTCCTGATCCTCTGGGCTTCTGTATTTCTGCCATTTAGCAAACATGCAGATAGCTGGCAGGCAATAAATGTTTGTTCAAATAAACTGAATGGTTTGTTGGCTTGTCTTCTCATCCATTCCTTGCCTTAAGGCAAGCAGATGCCTGGACATTCAAGAAATGCTTGTCAGGGCCAAATAGCTTACTTTACAGAAGTGGCCAATTTGGCAGATTTGGTAATACCAGGAAAGAGTTCTGGGAATTACCTCACAAAGTCAGTCTATTCAGAGGGAAAAATTGGTGTTATCTTGAAGAGTTGCAACAATGACTTGTGTTTGCTTTCATTTATATATCCCAGTTTTATTTCAACTAAGGACAAAAGGAAGCTGGAGAATATTTTTATCTTAAAAAAGCTTATGTATAATTTACATCATTTACTTCTCGAATACAAATCCAAAGTACAGACATTAATTATTAGTTAAGTTTGATTCTTCGCTATCCTTCAATTTGGTCTTCTAAAGCACCAACTACAGTTCCTTATATATTCTGGGTATCAGACAGATTGCTTGTCGAAGTGATATAACAAGCTTGTTCGTATATGTACCCAAGAAAATAAATTGTAAAATATACCATAAAAAGCTAGTAAAGTTATATTATAAAGCACATAACATTTGCCAGACTACCCAAAATGGCACCTTAAATAAGGGAACATTTTCAAGTTCCCTCTTAATCCAAAATTCTTAGTTTTTTTTTTTTTTTTAATTTATTTATTTTAATTGGAGGTTAATTACTTTACAATATTGTATTGGTTTTGCCATACATCAACATGAATCCGCCACAGGTGTACACATGTTCCCCATCCTGAACCCCCCTTCCACCTCCCTCCCCATACCATCCCTCTGGGTCATCTCAGTGCACCAGCCCCAAGCATCCTGTATCCTGCATCGAACCTGGACTGGTGATTCGTTTCTTATATGATATTATACATGTTTCAATGCCATTCTCCCAAATCATCCCACCCTTTCCTTCTCCCACAGAGTCCAAAAGACTGTTCTATACATCTGTGTCTCTTTTGCTGTCTGGCTTACAGGGATATCGTTACCATCTTTCTAAATTCCATATATGTGCATTAGAATACTGTATTGGTGTTTTTCTTTCTGCCTTACTTTACTCTTGTATAATAGGCTCCAGTTTCATCCACCTCATTAGAACTGATTCAAATGTATTCTTTTTAATGGCTGAGTAATACTCCATTGTGTATATGTACCACAGCTTTCTTATCCATTCATCTGCTGATGGACATCTAGGTTGCTTCCTTGTCCTGGCTATTATAAACAGTGCTGTGATGAACACTGGGGTGCACGTGTCTCTTCCAATTCTGGTTTCCTCAGTGTGTATGCCCAGCAGTGGGATTGCTGGGTCATATGGCAGTTCTATTTCCAGTTTTTTAAGGAATCTCCACACTGTTCTCCATAGTGGCTGTACTAGTTTGCATTCCCACCAACGCTGTAAGAGGGTTCCCTTTTCTCCACACCCTCTCCAGCATTTGTTGCTTGTAGACTTTTGGATAACAGCCATTCTGACTGGCGTGAAATGGTACCTTATTGTAGTTTTGATTTGCATTTCTCTGATAATGAGTGATGTTGAGCATCTTTTCATGTGTTTGTTAGCCATCTATATGTCTTATTTGGAGAAATGTCTATTTAGTTCTTTGGCCCATTTTTTGATTGGGTCATTTATTTTTCTGGAATTGAGCCATAGGTGTTGCTTGTATATTTTTGAGATTAGTTGTTTGTCAGTTGCTTCATTTGCTATTATTTTCTCCCAAAATTCTTAGTTTCTATAGTTCTTTTCTACCTCTTACCATTTACTCTTCACTTCTCGAGTAATGGCTTTTTTCCAAAGCTTCAGTAACCTTATTCTCAAGAACAATATAGAGCCATTCCTTATCTGGAAGTGTATAGTTTATTATGTCTATAATGCTATCTTCTTGTCTAGGGAAACCTCCTAGCACTAATCTGTATCATTGCACTCACCTTACAGACATTTTAGTTCAGTGAAACAGTTTTCTTTTTCAGTGCACAGTATGCAGAGAAGGAATATGGTGTGATGGTTAAAGCTCAAGATTCTAAAATTAGACCTACCTGAATATGAGTCTTAGATCAGCCCTTACTAGTTATATAATCTTAAAGAAGTTACTTATCTTCTCTGAGCTTTCGTTTCTCCATGTAAATAGGGATGGTAATTGTATCAGCCTCATTATTTGAGGCACTACTTGCAAGGCAGCACTTAGGAGAGTGCCTGTTGCATGTGTATACACACTTTAAAATGTTAGTGAATTTTTCATGTGCCAAGCACAAGGGAAATAGCAGTAATTAAAGACAGGTACAGGCCCTGCCCGTATAGGCAGTTGAATAGTTAATTATTATAAAAGAGTGTGATGAGTTTTTTTAGGACGTATTAAGGAAATACAGAGTTGTTTGTGGAAATAGTCAGAAGACTATAGCCTTGAGGCTCTTTGGAGGAAATAATATTAAAGCTGAGACTAATGGAGTGAGAAGGTAGACTCAGATAAAATAAAGATATTTATGAGAGAAATCATATGTTAGTGAAATTTTGAGATACCAGAAAGACTCTAGGGTATGTCCCCTTGAGAACTTTAAGGGTCTGCTCTTATGGGTACCAGGGTTTCCCAAGTGGCTCGGTGGTAAATAATTTGCCTGCCAACGCAGGAGACTCAAGAGATGCTGGTTTGATCCCTGGATCGGGAAGATCCCTTGGAGTAAGGATATGGCAACTCACTCCAGTATTCTTGCCTGGGAAGTCCCATGGACAGAGGGGTGGCAAAGAGTCAGACACCACTGAGCACACACACACGTGCATGCTATGGGTATTAGCACTGAATGAACTGGAAGTGAAATGTGAAGGCTGGAAAAAGCATAAGCCCTCAGCAGGTAGGAACTAAGATTTGTTTGATGACATTATATTAGGTAATTAGCTTAAGAAGCAGGGATAATATAAAGAAAATGACAACAATTTCTAATGTTTATGCAGATCAATTTATTTAATTCTCTTAATAACCTTACAAGGTGGGAATTATGTGGCCTCCTTTGTAAGAACACAGAGGTATGGAGAGGATAAGTAACTTGTCTGATGTTACGCCTAATAAGTGAAAGAACTGGGATTGAAACCATGGCAGCATTAACCCATAGGCCATGCTGATAGTTTCTAAATGGTAAATATGACATGGTTTGCATCTAATTCACATACCATAAAATTCACCCTTTTAAAGTATACAGTTCAGTGGGTTTTAGTATGTTAACAAGGTTCTACAGTCATCACCACCATCTAATTCCATAACATCATCACTCCCATACCCCGTTTTCCCCTCCCCCAGCTCCTGGCAACCACTAACCTACTTTTATCTCTATGGATTTGCCTATAGAATTAATTTCTGGCAGTGACCTTGTATCAAGGCCTTGTTAAACTTGCTTATTAATTTTTTGAGCTTTTTTGTACACTTATCTGGATTTTCCACATAAATGTTCAAGTTGTCTGAGAAACGGAATATACAAATAGACAATAGCCAGCCCATCTGTAGCAGTGACCTACAACCTCTGAACCACTCAAGCCAGAATGGTCAGAAGTTGATCAGTGACTGCCAGCTTCACTGGTTTTTGATCCTGCTTCTTGTTCAAGACCAGCCAGACAAAGATGAGTGTGCTCCTCAAGCCACCAGTAAGATGCTCCCTTGCAGTTAACCTGCCTCTGGCTTCCCATGCCAACAGCCTCCAAACACTACGTACTTGAAGCCGCCTCTTGCCTGCTTTATAAAGCTTTCCCATCCCTCTGACTTTGAGTCTCTGCCAAGTGCAAGTGTTTGTGGTTGACTATCTTTTGTAGCAAACTCTGAATGAATAACCTCTGTTCTTTAAAAGTTAGTCACACAGTCATGTCCCAACTCTTTGTGACCCCATGTACTGTAGTCTGCCCAACTCCTCTGTTCATGGAATTCCCCAGGCAAGAGTGCTAGAATGGGTGGCCATTTTCTTCTCCAGGGGATCTTCCCAACCCAGGAATCAAACCCAGGTCTCCTGCATTGTAAGCAGATTCTTTACCGACTGAGCCAGTAGAGAAGCCCTAGTTCCTTAAAAACAAGCAAACACACACTATTTGTGCCACAAGCAGCTCACAGTCTGAAATATCATTTCTGCCCATCTTTCTCAAAGCCCTCTCCCTGTCCCTGCTGAAAAGGCCTCCTAGGTTGTACGCCTTTTAATGTTTACACGTGAATGTCTCCGGAAGTATGGACTCATTTTAGGATCTTTACATTTTTTTAACTGATGACTTTACTTCTCCATAATGGGAGGACATGGACTTGCATGCTGACTTAAAACTAAAACACACCTCAGACTAAAGGCTGTGTAAATATAAGTTGATCACCAAATTTCTCTTTAGATGAAATTGAGTATTCCTTGTAAAAAGAGATACATATATGCCTTTTTATAAAGAAATAAGATTCTGTAATGTTCTGGTGTTCTCCAGACTTAATGAATCCTCTGAGTTTTGTTTGCCTTGAATAAGCAGACTTTTATTTATTTTTTTTTATAAGACTTTTAAACATCTTAGTTCACCTTTAGAAAAGGTCTTATCGTATTCACTCTAGCTAAAAGCAGTAGCTCAGAGCATCTCTAATGTAACAATTCAGTGGGGCAGCATTAACCCTTCAGTAAACATGATCATACTTGCTTTAGCAAAATCAAGCCAGACACTCTGAAAAAGTCTTTCACATTGTTCTCTACATAAGAACATCTTGTTTGCAACATCTTAATGGGGAACAGAACTCTGTGTAGTAAAGCAATTTTCATTTCATTTAACTAAAGTATGAAATTTAAGGAATGATGCTAAAGCTGAAACTCCAGTACTTTGGCCACCTCATGCGAAGAATTGACTCATTGGAAAAGACTCTGATGCTGGGAAGGATTGGGGGCAGGAGGAGAAGGGGACGACAGAGGATGAGATGGCTGGATGGCATCACTAACTCAATGGACATGAGTCTGAGTGAACTCCGGGAGTTGGTGATGGACAGGGAGGCCTGGCGTGCTGCGATTCATGGGGTCACAAAGAGTTGGACACGACTGAGCGACTGAACTGAACTGAAAGTATGAAAAGAAAAAGTGAAAGTCGCTCAGTCGTGTCCAACTCTTTGCAACCCCATGGACTGGTCCATGGAATTCCAGGCCAGAATACTAGAGTGGATAGCCATTCCCTTCTCCAGGGGATCTTCCCAACCCAGGGATCACACCCAGGTCTCCCACATTGCAGGCGGATTCTTTACCAGCTGAGCCACCAGGAAAGCCCACAAATACAGGAGTGGTAGCCTATCCCTTCTCCAGCAGATCTTCCTGACCCAGGAATCGAACTGGGGTCTTCTGCATTGCAGGCAGATTCTTTACTAGCTGAGCTACTAGGGAAGCTAACTAAAGTATAAATTAATACAGTCATCTTGAAGTCCAAAATCTGAAAAGCTGCTCATTTTTGCCTTCTTACTTGCCACGTTTTGTATTGGATAGTCTCTTTAGTAACAGATTTAGCAGTAATTTTATCTCATATATTTTCCCTCTATACTTTAGATGCTAGAGAACCAGGAGGGGCTGAACCAGATTGCAGACTCCAGATAATCCATCTGGGAAATGGATTGCCTGTGATCACTAGCTATTTCCCCCCTTTCATTTCCTTCAGACTAAATTAAGCAGACACAGTGCTTCCTAGCAGGATCATTTCTAAAATCAACTGTACCTGACTTTCCTAGTACCGTATTGCAAGGTTATGTGGTTTTTTATTTTTAATTGAAGAATAATTGCTTTACAGAATTTTGTTGTTTTCTGTCTGCAAGGTTTTTAACCTTGCTACTTCTTGGGGAAAAAAAATGTTGAAATAAATATCCTGTCCTGGGCACAGGTAGAGAAGGCATGCTTTGAAGACTCTGAAGCAGTATCATGCTCCAGTTGGAAGTCTTTGCTGGATTTCACTGATAATCAGAAAGGAAAGGGTTTTGAAAGCTTACCCTCTGCCATAAAAAGTACTGAGGGCCAGTTGGGACTGGAGCTGCAGGGGGAGCCCATCCTGGGCCACCTGGCCTCTCTTCTAACCCTGGTCCCACATTCCCTTCCTCCTCACCCAGAGCCTGCTGCCCTCCTGCTGTGTGCACATTTCTCCCCATTTCCTGACAGTCTCAAGAACTTCACCACCAGATAAAGTACTACTCATATTTCAGTCCCTCAGAATCTAGTTAGCTCTCATTTCCTTTTTTATTTACTTGTGATAGTCAAACTTGGCATTCCTTTACATTTTCTGAGTCTGGATTATTTCAAGAATTAAAAAAAAATTTTTTTAGTTGCTAGTGAATGTTAATATAAGAGCTCAGGATTCCCTCTCTAATACTAAAAGTAACTTCACCATGTCTTCACAATAACATGGAGCTCAATGCAACATGGGTTTCCAGATTTGATTCTGGAACAGGAAAAGGGCATCAATAGAAAAACTAGTGGAAATCCAAATGAGGTTGTAGCTTAATTAATAGTATAGTGTAATTTCTTATACTATAAGTTTTGATAAGTGTGCCATGATATTAATATGAGGAAGGCTCAACTAAAGTATATAGGGACTCTCTACTGTCCTTGTAACTCTTTAAAACTATTTCAAAATAAAATATTCTTTGAAATTTTAAAAGAGCCTCAAGTCCAAGATGTTACAGAACTGGGATGTTTAGTGCTAAGTGCTAAAAGCCCAGCACATCCCTATAGCCACACACTAGATTTTCCCACAGCTTTCTTGATGTAGATACATTGTGCCCTTGGAAGTCAGATAAACCTTGGCTCCATCCCTGGCTCCGCCACTTGCTAGCTGTAAAAATTTAAGCATGTAACTGATTCCTCTATTTCGTTAATGGGATGATGATTCAGACCTCATCATCATCGCATTATACAGGGATGTTTTGAGGGCTTAGATAAGATAACAGTCTACCACCTGCCACATGGTAAGCCCTTGAATTTGTCACTTTCAGCCGTCCACGTTGGCACTTTGAGAAAATTGCTCTCCCCCTCCCTTCTTTAGGACATAGAAGGCCTGGGTCATTACTTTCCTTGAGAACTGGGGGGAGGGGATGAATGCCAGGTAGGGCAGGACATCAGCAAAGATGTCAACAAAGGCCTTGTCATTGCCCTTCACATTCCTGGCTTTTCCTCTCTGGGCCTGTCCTCTTCAGGCAGGCCTAACCCCAGGGCTGGCCTTGCCTTAACAACCATAGTTTCTGGCTTACCTGTATCCTTGCCTTGCCTTTCCCAGGCACATGAATGTTTCTAAGCCTTTTTCTTTGTCATTGTGGATTCATGGGTTTTCTTTCCTCTTAAGAGAATTTCTGATGTTGAAGCCCAGAAACTAGACTGTACTTTTATACTCAGAAGGTATTTATTGAAAGCCTACTTTTTGCTAGACCCTGTATAAACATCCCAACTGTCAAAGAGTTCACAGTCTACCTTGTGATTAAATAATCATTATGATCTACTTTACAATTAAATTTTAATAGAAAAATCAGTCAGGAAGTGCAAGTGTTACCATGGAGTGAGAACAGAGCCCTCTGGGAACACTCGTCTCCATTTCCCTGCCATCTCAGTGAACAAGAGCCTCTGAGCTCTCAAGATCCTGCTCCCTGGGAGCTGCTGGCCTGAAGGAGTTTGTCCTTGTTACTGGCTCTTGTCTGAATCACTCACTTGTCCCAAACAGATTCTCCTTGGTCTCAAAGTCCTGAATTTCTTTTGCTTCCCAACTTTAAAGCATCTAAAGTGGATTAGATGCAGGAACAAGGAAAACAAGGGACTGCTGTAGTTGGACTCTTCAAATTCTCCCACAAAGCACTAGGCACCCTGGAAGCTGGGAATGGTGGGAGCATAAAGGAGTTGCATAAGGTGCCTCTTGTGTAGGTCCTTGACTGATCCTTTGTCTTTTGGTTTGATGGCATGATAACTCAGAAAACTGTTCACGTTGACCCCTGTTGTGTCCTGAAGACCTTGTCCTCTGTGTGCATACGGGTTTTTGTACATCCCCTCGTCATAGCGCCTACTTCACAGCATTGCACTGGTCTATGTTAGGTCTGTCTCTCACTGTGGCTATGGTGCTGAGCCTGACCCAGTGCCTGCCACTTGGCAGCTTTGTGGAGTGTGAAGATGAGAGATCAAAATAACTGTACTGTGAGTTTTGTTGGATTGCAGTCATAAACTCTATACACTAATCTTTGGTCGTCCATCTCCAGCAGTTTAAAGAGAAGGAATGAGAGCCCTCAGGCCTTGTGTTCTGCTTTCGTCCTTCAATTCCTGTACCACCCCCTCACTCACCCTGCCCTCGCCTCACTTAGTCCAAACAGATCAAACATGGCACAATTCAGCTCCC
This sequence comes from Bos mutus, assembly GCF_027580195.1. Lineage (NCBI taxonomy): Eukaryota > Metazoa > Chordata > Mammalia > Artiodactyla > Bovidae > Bos > Bos mutus. The sequence goes on along the minus strand of NC_091637.1, from coordinate 31,041,518 downwards.
TCAGGGAGAGCCTTCCAAAGGGTCCATGTTCCGATTAGCATCACAAAGGAATGGTTCGTTTCATCTTGAGAAAGCTTTTCCAGCCTCTTTCAGCATCACTTACCTTATTACCCAGACCTTCAAACTGTGGCTTATGATTTTACAGGACTTTCTGGCACCACAGTCCCACAAATTTGCAAATTCCTTGTGATAATCTTAATCCCAGAAACTGATTCTTTCAGGTATGAGTGTCTATAGCTGAAAAGGTGCACCAGACCTTTATGTAGATATAGGAATATGAAGAAGCCAACATTAGGAGGCTTAGGAGAGAAAAATCATACACAGTAGAAGGAGTCTTAGTTCATTGTGCTTGCTTCTTTGAAGCTGACAATAACCAGTGAAGATCGTAGTTGAGTAGAGATGATGTCCTTTAAGTGTTAGGAAACTTTTCCATATGGGAAAACAACCATAAAAAAATTCACCCCAGAATCTTTTTGTTTCTATAAATTGGGCTGCTAAATTCTGAATTTGTGGACTTGCCAAAACCTACTTGTATTGTCTCTAAACAGGTCTTAAAGTACCACCAGATGCTCCAAACAAATCTAGCCTATCCTGCTAATGAACATGAAAACAGTTTTCCCCATCTGCTGCCTCTGTCTAAAAGGCTAGGAAGGCCTTCCTCTCTGATCACAAAGAACGTAATTACTGTCTATAGAGAAGTCAAGTACAAAGGCCACCAGCCTTTGCAGGCCACCAAAGATTAACAGCTGCCTCTCCTTTAATTGGGAAAGGTAATAACAGTTACTCTAGTCAATAATTGAATGGATTCCTAGGCCATGTAATTCAGATTGAAGCTGTCATTTTTTGCTGGCCTTTAGCTAAGCTGGGTTATTAGAATGGAGCCTGTAAGCCTATTAGTCAGTTGTCAGTCTCACAGTGGGAGGGAGCAAAGGAAGGCAGAGCTATTAAGGTGTTATGTCAGGGATTGAATACACAAGTAAAGCCACAGGTTTCCACTTTAGAGGCATTTTTTTTTTTCTTGCTCAAATCAGAATGATGAAGCTCTTTATGAAAGTTCTGATTTCATAATTTCTATCTGAATGCAGAGTATTTGAAAAAGGGTGGCAGAAAAAAAGAAAAATACCTAGTTCACCTTTCTAGATGAGATGTTTTCAGTCAGTTAACAGTCTTTGCATGGTGTCTGTGGTGTGTGCATCCTGAGTTTGACCCCGCCTGAGAATGCAGAGGGAGGAGAGCTTAAGCTTCACGTAGTGCATGAACACAGAAAGCTCTGGGATAACGTCAAATGTGAGAAGGGCCATGAGAGAAGTACAAAGACAAAGACCTTTGACTTTAGTTGAGGGGATTTGGAAAAATGTTATGAATGATTTGATCTGGGTCTTAAAGGATTGAGAGATTGCTGTTTGAACATTACAAGTTGAGAAGGGGACAGGACGGATAGAGAGAATTTGTTGTTGTTCAGTCACTCAGTCGTGTCTGACTGTTTGTGACCCCATGGACTGCAGCACGCCAGGCTTCCCTATCCTTCACTGTCTCTTAGAGTTTGCTCAAACTCATGTCCATTGAGTCGGTGATGCCATCCAACCATCTCGTCCTCATTTTTAGTACATCTGCTTTTTTCTAGACACTCAGAGGCATAGGAACAAGTATATCACTGCATTTGAGGAGCATCCAGCCTCATTGTGGCGTCCAGGTATATAGAGAGAGCAGTGTATAGGAAGTGCCACATGATTGGCACAAGGAGCTGGTGGGGTGGGAATGGAGAGGAAGAGGAAGGCTCTCTGCATCCTTTAGTCTACTTGAATCATTGTGTGAAAGTGATCTTCATTCTTCATTTGCATAGAGTGTTTAACACCATATGCTTAAGAAGGTGTTTTTCCCCCTTGGTTTTAAATTTGGGGAACTCATCATTGAGCCAGTGTGATTGTTTCCTTTCTGTCATAGGCTATCAGAGAATTGTCTCGTCTGCCTTATGTAGAGAGAGAGGGAGAGCTGTTCCTTTGCACTGCGTTAGGCAGTGAGATCCACCAGGAGATGTTCCTCCTTGTGCTCACAGGCCTCTATGTTGTGGTAAACTGTCATATCTCACAGGACATTTTTGCTGTTTGAGAGAAGGCTTTCTGTTTATTCATCCTTTTGTTCAGCTACTCACCCATCAAGAATGTACCATTCATTTTCTGTGCCAGCACTCGGGCTGCAGAGATAAGTCAGCTGCCATTCTTGAGCTTGCAAAAAGAGAAATGGAGCACAGAGAAGAGCAGAGACGATGGCATGAATAGGAGTTGGTGCGGGGCATGAGGGAGAAGTTAGCATGCTGCCCAGTATTTCCGTTTAGCCATGCTCTGGGGAAGAGCATCCCAAAGTGCATGTAACCAGAACTGCCTTTGACTCTGGGGAGAAACTTGTGAGATTTTTTTTCTTTTTTTCCCACAGTTGGTTTTGCTTTTTTGCTTTATTTCTTTGAAAAGTTGCAAATGACAAATTAGAACTTCAATTTTCAATAATACTTTAGTAAAAAATTTGGCTTTCAGTGTCCTTTATGTTCCTGAAATCAGCTTATTTTTTCCTGCTTAATGTCTATTAGAGCCCATGTCTTAAGTTTTTCAAGAGGTCACATCCATGTTGTTGGCATTGCATGAAAGGCTCTGAGTGTATTTTGTTTTGTCTTGAAGGCATAGATGTGTACATTAAGATGGTCTGCGTTCCCTCAGTCCTCTTCCCCTCGCTTTTGCAGTGCTGACCCCGTCCCCTCCCGTTGTGGAAGGTCTACAAGGATGGCAGCAGTGCTGCTTTGTTTCTCTGCGGACAGATTGCATCGATGGGTGCATCTGCTGGGCTTAAAGTATGACATACTTTGTTTTTGAGTTGAGAAGTATCAAAATATAGAGGCTTTATATTGAAACAGAGTATGAGTGGAGAATGTATTTCCTTAATGGCTATTAAAGAGTCTCAAGGTGAACGTGTCTTTCAGTCTTGAAAACCTGAATTTCATTGTTTGGCCTTTTCCATCCTGGTGAAAAACTGCTCCATTTGGCTACATGCAATAACAGGAATGGGAATTTTATCCTAGGCTCATACTAGAACAGTTGACTGCCTGTGTTTTCACAGTTAAAATTGTGTTAAAATACCTTTGTGAGTCTTCTTTTTCACAACTGTCATTCAGCAACCACTGATGATGCATTTGCTGAGTACACCCCTGTCTGCTAAGTGTTGGGGATGTGATGATAAAACAGACGTAGTCCCCAACTGCGAGAAGCTCTAAGTTTAGCGGGATACAAAGAAGAAAAGCTAGACGGTCATCCCTTCTGAGAAGGGATACCCCAAAAGCACAGAGGCCTGAAAGAGCACGGGCCATATGGGGAGTTCGGTTGAGAGAGAGGTAGGAGCATGACAGGGAAGGAGGCTGTTAGAGAGGGTTCAGATTCTGAAGAACTGTGTGAAAGAATTTGGGCCTCATTCAGTCACAGTGAGGAAGAAATCGTTCACATGTTCTACCCCCAGAGTAGCATGATCACGTTTACTCTTGACAATATTATCTTCATTGCGTATAAAGGCATCCATAGCAGGACTACTAAAAAAGGAGTCCGCAGGCCAGCACCAGGCTGTTGTCACTAGAACAGGGTGAGTAAGTGTACAGATCAAGAGGAGTTTCATGACTCTCATCTAATATTTTAAAATATGGGCTCAAACTTAGTATATCTTTTTTCCCTCATTTGTATAATATTTCACAAAAGTATTGGTCACAATGGAGTGAAAATCTTAAAAACAAAGAAACAAACAAAACACCTGACTTGTGTTAGAGAGTTTGGGAAGCACAGCCGTAGAGGATGGGGCTGCTGCGAGCCTGGATCCAGAGATACTAATTAGGAGGCTGCTGCAGGGAGACCAGGAGAGCCTAAACTGACATGGTAAGAGTAGGCATGGGCAGAGCGGCAAGAGTGAAGAGCTGTAACAGGAGAGGAGTCGTCGGAACTTGAGCCTGAATCACTGTGAAAGCAGGAAGAGTCTAGAAAGGCAGATGTTCTTTTAAGAGTCTGCTGAAAGTTGGCTTCTTGCTCTGTGCGGTTTTTTTTTTAAGAATTACTTATTTATGTATGCATTGGCTGTGGTGGGCCTTTATTTCTGCATGTGGGCTTTCTCTAGTTGTGGAGAGCATGGGCTGCTCTAGTCGCAGGGCGTGGGCTTCTCATCATGGTGGGCTCTCTAGTGTGGAGCATGGGTTTTAGGGCGCAAGGGCTTCAGTAGTTGCAGCTCGTGGGCTCCAGAGTGCTGGTTCAGTGGTTATGGCAACCGGCTTAGTTCTGCAGCATGTGGGGTCTTCGCAGAACAGGAATAGAACCTGTGTCCCTTGCATTGCAAAGCGAATTCTTTACCACTGGACCGCCAAGGAAGCATTATTATCAGCTCTTCCATCCCTGTTTTACACCCATGTTTCCCTTACTTTTAATGTGGTTATTTTTAAAATATTATTAAATATTTTATCTATAATTCCTACTTGAGTATAGAAGAAAGGAGACAAATGTACGTGTGTATTTCCCCCTCATAATTCAGAGCCCCCCTGCCGTTTTCCCTAGGCTTCAGATGCTGCCCTAGGCTGCCCGGGCTACCCTGGGCCTGGCTCTGATAAACTGCTTGTAGGATAACTCATCACTACCTACTTAAATATTCATATGTACTAGATTATCTCCTCTATATGACATTCTACAGCAGAGAAAGCCAAGCTGTGGTAGCATTAATCAGTGGTTGCTTCAGGGAGGAAGGATTGGCTGTGGAAAGCACATGAGGGGAATTTCTAGGGAAATGGAAACGTTCAGAACTTGTAAGCACTCGTCAGGTTTAATTGGATGATATCCTTATGGTCTGAGCCCTCACCCTATTGTAAAGTGATCCTCAAAATTAAAAAAAAAAAAAGCCAGTAAACAAAAGGTGTTCAACCTCATTATTATCAGGGGAAGACAAACAAAAACCTCACTCAAATGCCAGTATACACCCATTGAAATGACTAAAGGTTTAAAAAAAAATAAAAACTGGAAAAAAAAAAATAAAAACTGGTAAAGCCAAGTTTTGATGTGAATTTAAGGTAACTGAAATCATCACTGCACTGCAGTGTGTACAGGAATTGTTCTGAATATTTTAGAAAGTTGTTGAGCCATAACTAATAACATGGGACCTATGCATGCAACGTGACCCAGTAGTTCCACCCTTAAGCGTATACTCAGCACAGCTACATGCCACATGTGCCGAAATACGTGTTCAGAAATGTTGAAGGCAGCGTTGTCCAGAGTTCAAAGCAGGAACAACCCAAATGTCAATCAACAGTGAAACACTGAAAGATTTAAATAAGGTGAGGTATATAATTAGATAAGGGAACACTGTACAGCAAGCAAGATGAACTAAATACTGCTGTAGGCAATAAAATTGATGAATTTAGGGGGGAAAAATAATAGAGCAACATTCTTAGAGAAATGCACATCAAAACTTCAATGAGGTATCACCTCACACCATTCAGAATGGTCATCATCAAAAAAAGCTACTCACACATACTAGAAAGGACATGGGAAAAAGGGAACCCTACTGCACTGTTGGAAGAAATGTAAATTGGTACAGCCAATGTGGAGAATAGTATGGAGATTCCTTAACAAGCTAGGACTAAAACTACCATATAACCCAGAAATCCCACTACTGGGCATATACCCTGAGAAAGCCAGAATTCAGAAAGTCGCATGTACCCCAGTATTCATTGCTGCAGGGCAGAAATAGAGATGGCAGATGTGGAGAACGAACTTGTGCTCTGTTCACGCAAATCATGGGGGAGGAGACTGGGACAGACTGAGAGAACAGCACGGACATACAGACACTGTCTCGTGTGAAATAGCAAGCTAGTGGGACCTGCTGCCTAGCACGGGGAGCTCGGGGAGCTCGGCAAGGTGCTCTGTGAGGACTGAGAGGGATGGAGCAGGGGCTGTGTGGGAGGGAGGACCGAGAGGGAGGGCAGGTAGCTGCTCATGGTGTAGTGCTGCAGAAACTAACACAACATTGTAAGCAGCTACGCTGCAATTAAGAAAGTCAAGAAAAGTTAAATACTGTAGAATATGTGGAGTGTGAGCCTGTTTTTATAGAACTGAATAGAAGACAAAAGGAATCAATGACTTCAGAAATCAGGATAACCTTTACATGTGGCAGAGGGCGAGAGAATGAGTAGGATGGGTATCAGGGGGACTATGCCATGTTTTAGAGCCTTATTTTTTAATTTTGTAATTGTTACACGGTGTGTTCAATTTGCCATATAGTTATGATATGGCTATATGGTTGTGATTAGTGCAGTTTTATCTGTGTATGTAAAAATTATTACTGTTTTCTATTTATATTGACATCCCAGCATAAGAAGAAAGAATGGTCACAGCATTATGGTTTTAAATAAATTACTGAGCACCTAGTTTTTCAGTTTTCTGATTGTTCTATTGCAGGGAAACATTTTCTCATTAATAACATAAATTGTTAATTGTTAATCTTAAAAATTAAGGTTAAAATCTTATCTGGGACTTATAAGTGAAGTCTCTTATGTGGGATTCATGATGAACTTCTTATAGTCTCTTATTGTATTTTATTGTGTACCAAGAAGGAATAAATGAATGATTAAGATATTATACTGTCAAATTCCAGACATGTTCTGGAACCAATAATTGCTAGTCCACATAAAGCAGGCAGAGCATTTTGCTTTGAGTATCAGAAGAATCAGGCAAACGTGTTTGGCAGAGCTTGTGAATAACTCATCTCTCTCTGCCAAGTACCCGCCCCCCCGCCGCCCCCCACCAAAAGTCCCTCAGTATTTCAAAGACATTTCAAGGCTTGATAACTGTGAGAATACTATTAAAACAAATGCAAGGTGTTGTTGTAATAGAGACGTTGAATATTAGTTTGCTAGGACTGCCATAACTAAGTACCACAGACTGGGTGGCTTAAATATAATAGAACTTTCTTTCCTCGCAGTTCTGGAGGCTGAACTCCAAGGTCAAGGTGTGGGTAGGTTTGGTTTTTCCTGAGGCCTCTCTCCTTGGTTTGTAAAACATACCTGCTTGCTGTGTCCTCACACAGGCTTTTTGCTTTGTGCATCCCTGGTGTCTCCTTCTCTGCCAAGTTCACCCGTCATACTGCATTACTGCCCCACCCTACCAGCCTCATTTTAATTTAAATCACCTCTTTAAATTTCTCATCCTCCAACACAGTTACATCCTGAGGTCCTCGGGATTGGGATTTCAACATAAGAACTCAGAAGAGGGTGGGGACACGATTCAGCCCACAGCAGGTTGCCATCCTATTTTTCACATATTTGACACAGTGATTCTGTGTATGTTTAAAAACTCTTGCCTTCCTCATGCCAGAGGAAGGCAAAGAACTTAGATATCCTTTACACAAGAACTGTATATAATTCAGAAATTGTCTAGAAAAAAATCATAGGTTGAGTTCTAAAATGGTTACTTAATATTCTCCCTAAAATAGCTAAAGTGGTTAAAAAAAAAAAAAGATGAAGCTAACTGCTTAGGTATTAAATTATCTTGTATTACTAAAGAGAAAAGTTCTAGCAAAGGAAATCTTTGTGGAAGTCAATTTATCTTGTTAGGTGGTAATTAACATTACAAAAAGATCCAATTTTTAAAAGTATTGTTAAAAAGTTACCTAATAAATGATTTTTTCCTGTGCTTGGAGTGCTTCATCCCTTTCCCTTTCCTTTTGCCTGCCTCAAAACCTCAACTTTCCCAGAAAAGCCTGTGCTGACCCTTTCCCCAATACAGACTTAGTTTCCCCACTGTTCTCCTAGAGCGTCTTTCCTTCGTCAGAGTGCTTGTTATAGTGGAAATTGTTATACGTATTTGATTAATGTTGGTCTCATCCACTAAATTTTAAGCTTCACAGGGGACAGCAACCATGATCTTTTTTGTTCACCACTTTTGACCTGTAATTCCTAGCACTGAGTAAGCATTCAATAAGTGTTTATAGAATAATTGAACCCACAGAATATTTCACGCTACAACTAAATATTTCATTTGGTTATAATTTTATGTCTGGGAAATTGAGCTAATTTCTCCTTGTATTTCTGTTTAGAATGTAGCAGATCAGATTGCATTTCAAGCTGCTGGTGGATTAACAGCCCTTGAACACATTCTTCAAGTAGTGGTCCCAGTCACAAATGTGAACACTGTTTCACGAATTCCTCCCAAGTAAGTATAGTTTTTTAATCTGTCTTTCACGTTTCATTTGTGAGTCATTTCTGCCTATGGTTTCCATATGGGGGAACCACAAGAAAATTGTATGTGTGTGCAGGTTTGAATAGCAAAGCTTACACTCCCCATTAGGGAGAAAAACAGAGGTGCTTGACTTCACTTACAAAACTCAAATTGAGCCTAAAAAGCCTTATGAAGGAAATTCCTCTGGTCTGTGACCTTTACTAACCCCAAATCAAGAAGACCTGATGAACTTGTGAGAAGTTCTAACCACTTAACAAAATTTGAACAGAAATGAATACTAGTAAGAGAAAACTAACTTTTGTATTGCATACAAAAAAAGGTGACTAAGTACATTAACAAAGGACTGAGCTGTGAAATTTGAAGAAGTCCCTAACATACAGGAAGAGCAGTCTGGGGCCCAGACTGCCACAGTCTAGAGTCCCAGCCAAAGAGTTGGGAGCTGAACTGTCATTTGGTCTTTAACTATAAATTGCTCCATCCTAAGGATCCTGTACCCCCTTTAGACACAAGATCTACTTTCTTATTATTTCAAGTTACCCTCTGGTCCCTGGCCACCAAGGATGTAGTAACAGACAGCATTATTTCAGAAATATTGTATTCCTGAGTTGTAACATGTAAACTTTTTGGATATTTTGTGGAGACATTTGTAGAGTTTAAATAAAAAGTTTTGATAAAAATTCACTTATGTCACTGAGAAACTTTTAAGTATTTAATTAGCTCAGCTAAAGTGGGTGCTTCATTTGTCCACTGGCTACAACAGGGAAAAATAATTCCTTGAGTATGTTATCTTTTTTTTCTAAGAGACATTTGATAAATTAGAAATAGCACCAGCTTTGGAGTGAAACCAATCTGGGTTCCAGTTTTACCTCTGCCAGTTACTAGCTAAGAGAACTGGGACAAGTGCCTTAATCTTCTTGCATCTGTTTCCTCATTTGTAATCATTTTCACCTCATAGCATGGGGATCAACTGAAGTGATAATGTATGTGAGAATTCTTTGTTAACCTTAAAAGTGAAAGTGAAAGTCACTAAGTCTGTCTGACTCTTTGTGACCCCGTAGCTGCCAGGCTCCTTTGTCCATGGAATTCTCCAGGCCAGAATACTAGAGTGAGCAGCCATTCCTTCTGCAGGGGATCGTCCCAACCCAGGGATCGAACCCAGGTCTCCCACATTGCAGGCGGATTTACCATCTGAGCCACCAGGGAAGCTTGTAAACCTTAAAGTGTTTTATAAATGTTAGGTGACAGTTTTTAAAATGGCAGTCTTGCCTGGTTTAAGACAGTGTTATCAATTTGATGTGAGATATTTCTGTGTACACACTTTGACACTGAGCTAGTTTGGGTTCTTTTGCTTTACTGACAAAGTAGAGATGAATGAAAGAAGGTGTAAGTACCCTGTAAAGTCAGAGTATCTTTCTTTGGAGCAGAAAACTCTCCCATAGGGTAGTTACAATGTACATATAGATGTTGTGTCCCCAAAGAGTTGCTATTATTCCCTATCACAGTGGACCTTGTTGACAGTGTGTTACTTGGCATGTTGTCAGGTAATGCATTGTACACATACTCAGTGTATGTTGATTGGCAGGGAGAGAGGAAGGAAGGAATCAAACATAGTGTTTGAGATAAGAAAGGAAACGGTATTTGATTATTTGGGACAGTGCTTTCCATAACTGTTAATTCATATTGTTCACCTTAAATGTACTTGGTAGCATTTGTTTTCTTCCTTTTTTGTTTTATTGTTGTTGTTTTCTGTTTTTCGTTAGGCTTCAACATGCGTGACACTGAGGTCCCTTGATGGTAACTTAGATTAAATGCCTGTTCCCCAAAGCTGCCTTTGTCATTGTGGCAAAGGGCATGTTCTGGTGCTTATCTATGCCTCTCGTGTAGAGAACAGAAGAGGTTTTTCCCACAGTTCCTAAAAAGACCTAACCAAGCATTAGTGCACGTGCTTTGGAAAGGGGCCATGGAACCCTGAGAGTCCAGATCAGTGCTTCTCTGATGGCCACCAGCTGCCGAAGTGCCAGGACCGAGAGTTTGTTTCTTCATCTCATCTTAGGCTAATAGATTTGTGTTTTCAACCAGGTACTGCCTACTGAGTGAGGCCAGCTTAAAAGGCTGTGGGCATCTAGCACTGACTCTAAGATTCCCCTGTCCTTAGCACAGCTCAAGATCATGACTGTACTTTCTAACCTAGCCTCCCTTCTTAGGGCGAACAGATTAAGGCTGAGAGTATTATGCTGCTTACTTGGAGACAGGAAAAAGAAATATCACAATTTTGTTACATTTAAATGTAGGCTCAAAGCACACTGGTGGGCATCAGTCAGTGATTTAATTCGAAAAGTATTCCTTTTCATATTCCTTCTAACAGCTTTCTGGCCTTGGGACTTGCATAGTTGCTGGGTACTCCCTTTACTCTCAACTTGCCTGCATCCTCCCCTTCTATCCCTCTTGAGCTCCCAGCCCTCAACATCCTGAGCTTTTTGCCACCACCTTATTAGCATATCTTATTTTCTGCCTCCTGTGGCATTCCATGGCTCTTACCTAGAGCAACTGTTGTTGGTTTTGTTTTAACTATCCTTCATTAGTTCATTTTTCTCAGTGATAAACAGAAGAGGCTTTGAGAAAGTTCAGTCACTGTTTAGTAATATTTATCATGTGGATCATCTCAACAGTTACCATGTGGGCCCCCTATGACTGCACACCCAATGTTTCACTCCCGCTGCAGCCCAGAGCTCTGTAAGTGGATAAAGGAACTCCCTGCTCCTCTTTCCTCATCGTTTTGCCCATCTCCCTTTTTACTCCACATAGTGCCTCAGCAGTTGTCCTGTAATTATTGCTAGGTAACTCCCTCTGAGTGAATATTTTGCTTTCAGCAGATTTTTTTTAGTGTGAAACTGAGGATTCTACCCACTTCTGAAAACTGTAATTTTTGAAATCTTTCTGAATCTTCACTGTGTTGCTTTTCTTTTTTAGAACCAGAGAAGGCTCATAAACCTGCTTGAATCCTTTTCAAATTATTATTGATTAGGTCCTATTTGTTTATTTTTGTTTTTATTTGCATTGCTCTTAAGACATGGATCCAAAAAGATACTTCTGCAATATATGTCAGAGTGTTCTGCCTGTGTTTTCCTCTAGGAGTTTTATATTATCCAGTCTTACATTTAAGCCTTTAATCCAATTTAAGTTTATTTTTGTGTATGGTGTTAAGAGAATGTTCTAATTTCATTATTTTACATGGAGCTGTCCAGTTTTCCCAGTACCAGTTATTGGAGAGACTGTCTTTTCTTCCTTGGATATTCTCGTAGACTAATTGATCTTAAGCGCACGGGTTTGTCTCTGGGCTTTCTGTCCTGTTCTGTTGATCTATGTTTCTGTCTCTGTGCCACTACCACACTGTTTTGATTAGTGTGAAACTACAAAGTTTCGTAGTATCGTCTGAAGTCAAGGAGCCTGATCCTTCCAGCTCTGTTTTTCTTTCTCAAGATTGCTTTGACTATTCAGAGCCTTTTGTGTTTCCATACAAATTTAAAAATTTTTCTTCTAGTTCTGTGAAAAATGCCATTGGTAATTTGATAGGGATTGCATTGAATCTGTATTTTGCCTTGAGTACTATAGTCATTTTAACAATATTTATTCTTCCAATCTAAGAACATGGTATATCTTTCCATTTGTTTCTGTCATCTTCAGATTCTTTCATCTGCATCTTACAGTTGTCTGGGCCTTTGCTTTTTTTGCTAGGTTTATTCCTAGATATTTTATTCTTTTTGATGCACTGATAAATGAAAATTTTTAAAAACTCTTCTTTCTGATCTTTCATTGTTAGTATATAGAAATACAACAGATTTTTAAATATTAATTTTTTATTCTGAAACTTTACCAAATTCATTGATAAGTTCTAGTAGTTTTCTGGTAGCATCTTTAGGATTTTCTACGTATCATATCATGTCATATGCAGACACTGACAATTTTATTTTTCTATTCCAGTGTGGATTTTTATATTTCTTTTTCCTCTCTGATTGCTGTGGCTAGGACTTCCAAAACTATGTTGAATAAAAGTAGTGAGAGTGAGCCTCCTTGTCTTGTCTGATCTTAGAGGAAATGCTTTCAGCTTTTCACCATCCAGTGTGATGTTAGCTGTGTGTTTGTCATGTACAATGGAATAGTCAGTTCAGTTCAGTCGCTCAGTCATATCCAAATCTTTGCGACTCCATGGACTGCAACACGCCAGGCTTGCCTGTCCATCACCAACTCCTGGAGCCTACTTAAACTCATGTCCATTGTGTCGGTGATGCTATCCAACCATCTCATCCTCTGTCATCCCCTTCTCCTCCACCCTCAGTCTTTCCCAGCATCAGGGTCTTTTCCAATGAGTCGGTTCTTCGCATCAGGTGGCCAAAGTGTTGGTGTTTCAGCTTCAGCAGAATTTCATGGCTTGCTCCTTGGAAGGAAAGTTATGACCAACCTAGACAGCGTATTCAAAAGCAGAGACATTGCTTTACCAACAAAGGTCTGTCTAGTCAAAGCTATGGTTTTTCCAGTAGTCATGTATGGATGTGAGAGTTGGACTATAAAGAAAGCTGTGCACTGAAGAATTGACGCTTTTGAACTGTAATGTTGGAGAAGACTCTTGAGAGTCCCTTGGACTGTAAGGAGATCCAACCAGTCCCTCCTAAAGGAAATCAGTCCTGAATATTCATTGGAAGGACTGATGCCGAAGCTGAAACTCCAATACTTTGGCCACCTGATATGAAGAACTGACTCATTGGAAAAGACCCTGATGCTGGGAAAGATTAAAGACAGAAGGAGAAGGGGACAAGGATGAGATGGTTGGATGGCATCACCAACACGATGGACATGAGTTTGAGTAGGCTCCAGGAATTGGTGATGGACCTGGAAGCCTGGTGTGCTGCAGTTCATGGGGTCACAGAGTCAGACACGACTGAGCAACTGAACTGAACTGAATATTCCATAAAAAAGAATGCAATAATGCCATTTGCAGCAACATGGATGAACTTAAAGATTATCCTATTAAGTGAAGTAAGCCAGACAAAGACAGGTATCATGTTATATCACTTATATGTGAAGTCCAAAAAAAAATAGCATTGAAACATGTATAATATCATATATGAAACAAGTCGCCAGTCCAGGTTCCATGTACGATACTGGTTGCTTGGGGCTGGTGCACTGGGACGACCCAGAGGGATGGTACAAGGAGGGAGGAGGGTTCAGGATGGGGAACACGTGTATACCTGTGGCAGATTCATGTTGATATATGGCAAAACCAATACAATATTGTAAAGTTAAACAACAAAATAAAATATTTTTTAAAAAAAGATACAAATGCACTTATTTACAAAACAGAAATAGGCCCACAGACACAGAAAACAGACAGTTCCCAAAGGGGAAAAGAGTAGGGGAGGGATAAATTAATTAGGAGATTGGGATTAGCAGGTACACACTAGTTTATATGAAATATATATATCCATCAGGGACCTACTGTATAGCACAGGGAACTATACTCAGTATTTCATTATAACCTATAAGGGAAAAGAATCTGAAAAAGAAGGTATATAGAGAGAATTATAGAGATACAGATATATAAATAAAACTACATCACTGTACTGCACACCTGAAACTAACACGACATTGTTACATTTAAATCACACACACACACGTTATTAAAAGGAATTGGCCAGGATGTGGTATTCTTAAGTCAACCTTTTTAACAAATGTGCTCCAATAAAATTGTTTTTGGTGCCAAGAAAGATCACCCTGAAACAAGACAATTTTCATTTCATGTTGTATCTACTTTCGGAATGACTCATGTTATTCTTCTTCCTAATTTTAATTGGAGAAAATAACAAAATAATGAATGACATATTCTAAGCTTTTCTTTGGTTTAGGCTAATAACAGTTGTTTAGCATAGCTTTTTTAAAAACAGAAGTATAGTTTATTTACAGTGTTGTGTTAATTTCTGCTGTATAGCAAAGTGATTCTGTTATATATATATGGACTTTCTTTTATTTTATTATCTGTATATTATTTTTCATTATGGTTTAATCACAAGATATTGACTGTAGTTCCCTGTGCTATTAGGACTCTGTCATTTATCCATTCTGTATATACTAGTTTGTCCCTTAACATAGCCCTTAATATTTGAAAATAAATGGCAGTTTGTCATTTTCTTTGGGCATAAAGAATGCCCCATATTATGTGAATAAGAAGATGGATCTGTTGTGACTAAGGTTGTGGCCTAAACTTTGTGTTGTGTTTTTGTAGTCTATTTACATAGCGGCAGTGAATAGAAGTTAGAGTTGACACTTACAGCATTCCACATCCCCAGGCCCAAATATTGTTGTTTGGTCACTAAGTCGTGTCCAACTCTTTGTGACCCCATGGGCTGCAGCACACCAGTCTTCCCTGTCCTTCACTATCTCCTTGAGCTTGCTCAAACTCTTGCCCATTGAGTCAGTGATGCCATCCAATCGTCTCATCCTCTGCTGCCCTCTTCTTCTGCCTTCAGTCTTTCCCAGCATCAGAGTCTTTTTGAATGAGTCGGCTCTTCACATCAGGTGGCCAAAGTACTGGAGCTTCAGCTTCAGCATCAGACTCTTTTCAGACAGCAGTAAATGTTCATATTTCATAAAGAAGCCAGCAGATTTTTGGGGCCACCAAAAATCATCACTGGGCTGTCTTTCCTAAGTTGGCTTTTACTTGCTTGGAATTCTTAGTCCTTGACAGATAGTCACAAACAATAAAGGGGCCAAATAGTTAAGTTATTCTACTTAACTCTTCTAGTCTTCAGGCTACTCTAGGTTGTCCTGCTGCGGAACCAAATAGTCCCTCTTTCTTCTCCATCAACCTTGCTTCTCTTCCTCCATTGTCCCTCTGGACAGAATTTGTATATGGAAATAGTCTTATCAGCATGAAGCATTGCATGGTATAATGAAGAATAGACAGACTCTGGAGTCAGATCTGAGCCTAAGTCTCTGCTTTTTACTTCGTAGCTATGGTATCATGGGCCAAATTGTTATAACAGAGCCTTAATTAAATGGTAATACTACTGTGCAGGGTAGGACTTGTTGGCTGCTAAAAGTACATGTGTTCATTAAGTGCCCTGCACAAAGAAAGCACTTAGTTAATATCAATGGATTGGATTTCTTTTCTTTCTCTTTTATTTTTGCGGGTGTTATTGTTTTGACTACACGTTACCCTACTTAATTACTGAGCTTTAAATCCCTGTGTCTGTGTCACTTTGGGTTCTAAGAATCTATGGTCTATTAATTTTACTTGGTCATTTGTTTTTTCCACCCTCAGTCCAGACTTCGTCCTGGTTAATTTTGGCCCAGCCTGTCAAGATTCTTTCTGGATCCTGATTTGGCTGCTTACTTAGTTTTTTTTTCTTTAACACTGTGTCACATCTGAAGTTGATGTGTAAAAGATAAGTATCTTTATCTAAATCATTGAAGAAATATCAAACAGGTTAGAGAATAGTCCAGTTTAGCCCTGTATTAATGTTCCCAGGTATTCTACTTGTGTTATCTTTTACTCAAAGGGACTCTAATTCCTTGGGATCAGAGACCATAGTAAATGCATTATTTGTCAATCATATGATGTCTTAATAAGTATCATTTCCATATATGAATGAATGAATTTTCTGAGACATGGAAGTAAAGCAGTAAAATAACACACTATATCAAATACATATTTTAGTCTGTGGACTTAAAATATGATTACATCTCAGTCCTAGATGATTAAGGGCCTGATTTAGACCAGTCTGTTAGCTAGACTTAAGGCAGTATTTTTGTATTCCATCTTTCAGTTTCTGTGAATCTTTTGTCTGTAACTGCTTTACTTAGAAGGTCAAAGGGAATGCTGGAACTGTATTCTTGGGTTTGTCCTTATCACAGTTTTAAAATCAGAGCACCCCCATTTTAATCTATGGTGAAAAATAAATTCTTCCTACTACTATGGCCTTTATAAAGTATACCCATCTATTCATGTCAAACAAATTAAGTTCTCTTTTTTCTTATTTAGAGTATATACATTTATCTATCCATAAATCAGTCTCAGGTAAAACAGTAATCACTGAATACAGTAAAAGTAAATAAATTTAGAATGATGGCCATACTGCATTTACTTGACTCTTTGAAGCTGGTGAGGAAACAGAACTTAACACTTATTGAGCGCACCCTCAATGCCAGTCACAGTGCCCGAGGCTTAGCATGGTTCCCTTGTTTACCCCTCACCGTCACCAGCAGCCAGATACATGGCCGTTGCTAGCATGATGATTGCGAGCAGTCGTGTTTGGGACATGACTACAACCTGAGAGAGAGCCATTATACTGTTTCTCAGAGAGTGTGTATTCTTTCCAGATGACAGAATGTTCAGAATTACTCTCCCAGGATTATTGAGGTTTAATCCCTAGAAGCTTCTGTTCCTTTCTCTTGGTCTTGTGATACTCACAGGGTGGCAACTGATGCAGTTCATTTATAGTGGAAAAGGGGTATTCTGGTGGATGCCAGAAGCAGGTAAATGACGTTGGGCTTCCGATTCTGATACCCAGGGAAACTGTTCTCTAGGGATTCCCTTTTTGGGATCAGTTGTATGGACATAGGAATGGGATTGCCACATCTAGGAGCCATTAGAAATAGACCTTTTCCTTAGGGAACTTATAGTAATGGAAAATGAAATGGGTTAAACTCTAAGTATCACTAATACTAGCCTGCCTGTGTTACCTTTGAGGAACAGCCAGCCTGGTGATATACATAAGCCCTTCATAAAAGGAATGCTTTGCTACATATCTGATGTCTGCAAACTTGGTTTCCTCCGATGCGTGGCTTCATGTGCCTGGCCTACAGCTTGCTGCTTACTCCCGTCTCTTGCTTGACTGCCTTGTCTGTTCTCTTTGGAGCTCATCTACTGTTGGGTCTTTGCTTTTCTCTTTGGTTTGCAACACAGTCTAAACCCTGTTAATTCTGTCTTCACTATTAGTTTCCTTCCATGTTACCATTTATCTCTTTTCTTGGCTTGTCATATGTACCTCAACTCCGTTGCTGTTTGTTGTGCCCTTCCTTTTTCTGGGTGTTATGATATTACATGTTCTAGGCTTTATACCTGTGCCTCTTCTAAGCAGCTGTATTTTATGCCATGGGATGTTTCCCTCAATGACCACAGCTGGTTAAACCAAGACTGAACATTTGACTCAAAAGCAGCCAACCTTACAGTCTTAAAACTCAGCCCAAAAAGTTAAACTGGGCCAGTCAAGATTGTCTCTCAGGAGTTTGCAGTTGGAAAACCATAAAACTCCAACCATTGTGTGTGTGTGTGTGTGTCTTGTGTTTAAATTTGAAAAATCATGCAGAGTAACTTCTGGGATGGTCATTACAGGGCTGTGTTCACTCCAAGTTTAGCAGGACTAATGGAGGCCAGTTGTGGGAGGAAGGAGGAGACCAGAGCTTCATGAGAGATGAGGGGCTGGAAATGAGAGGAGGCCCCATCCACAGAGCTGGCATTGTTCCTGCCCTCCTGAAGTCTGGTAGCTCATTTTCTCCTGGATTCACGTGAACGTTCCCAACAGCCTTACAGTAAATGCCTCTTTTTACTTGAAATATTTTAAGCGAATTTCTGTCCCTTCTAACCTAGATTCTGATACTTTAAATACAAATATTAAAAGATTTTTTAAACTCCAGATTGAATTGAAAATATTGGACTATATAATAGAGCCTTCCTTGCAACCTCATAGCAGTTTTTCTACAATCTTCCATATCAAGAAAGAATGAATAAATGCCCAAAGTTTAAAGTAGAAATAAAGAGAGAAAGCACATTCTACATGTTCTCTAGGGTATCATTCTTTATGAACATTAAATGTTTCTACAAGCTCAGACTGACTGAACTTTCCTTTTTTCTCCTAACCTTCATTTGGAGGACGTGTATAGAGAATTAAATACACTAAACGTCCTGTACCTGGATGCTAATGTAACGTACTCTAGAGTGCAGATCTTACTTTCAGGATCAAAGATTAGACAACATATTGCTTAATAAAATACCTGAATTCTATAAGAACAAGTAACAATACTACTCTTGTTCTTTATAGTCCTCAAATGTTAACTTTCTTGGTGTCCCTTGGGTCACACAGAGTGGTTTCCTCATTATTAACCTTATAATTAGGATTTAGTTTGAATCCCAGTAACATTGTCTTACTTTCATAAAAACTAAAAAATATACTTCTTAGCCTCTGTTTTCTCTGACTTGACCATAATGGACCATAGTCCAACTTTTTAATATGGAATAAGTTTGTTCATGATGAACTTAATCATTTCACTGGCTGTCTTCTGAAATTAGAACCAGTTGGTTTCATGCATTGGAAAAGGAAATGGCAACCCATTCCAGTGTTCTTGCCTGGAAAATCCCGGGGATGGGGGAGCCCAGTGGGCTGCCGTCTATGGAGTTGCATAGAGTCGGACACTACTGAAGCGACTTAGCAGCAGCCTATTTTGAAGTTGAGATTAAGATGTTTAGAAGGTGAGAAGATTGCAAGAGCAGTTACTGCCACCAGCTCCCCACTCAAATCCTGATAGCCTGATGCAGCTCAGAATGTTAATCCTATACTACAAAATAAAGCTTTATGATATTTTTAAGAACTGAGTAATTTGCCTTTAAGACTCAGTAGTGCAGTTTCAACTGCTAGGCGAAAGATAAAACATTTGTAAGAAAACAAATGATTATAGTACTCAAAAGAAGAAAGGAAAGCATTGACTTATTTCAGTCTAAGCTTTTTTGAAATTGCAGTTTTGTTCTTCTCAAGGAAAGCACACAGTATCTCCATATTACTAAACATCTATCCCAAAGCATGACATAGTCATACACCTGATGCAGGTTTCAGAGCCCTGTCTCATCCTGTTCTTACCTCTGTCTTTCCCAATAAGAAATGCAAAACTTCATTCTAGGTGGGGTGGTTGTATTACCAGAATTACACTGGTACTTTCCGGATTCATGTTTTCTGATAAAGTTTGCAATTTTAAACTTTTTTCTTAGCCACTCTACATTAAGGCATTTTCTTTCCATGTAGAAAGTTCTCAAGTAATAGTTCATTGGTTGAACACTTTTGCTTACCTGTTTACTTAAAATATTTAACTTGGACTATCACTATTAGATCACTTCCTGGGACGTTACTAACAACTTATTTGAGGCTCTAACTTTCTTGCTCTTTCCTTTTACACTAATGCCTTCTCCAGGGAATCATTTTTATCAAGCCTAGCTATTGATTCAGAGATCAAGTTGTTGCCTTACTGAAAATCAAAATTCATATAAATGTTTCTCAGCATTGACATTTGAGTTAATGTAAATACAAATCTCTCTCCATTTTTCAAATTTATGCATTCCAGCAGAAATGATTGTAAAGCTAATTTCTGTTAAGTGAATCCTATTTTCTTATTAATTTCCTTCATAAAATCAGCAGTGTATTTCTGTAAGGAAAATGTCAATGACCTAAACAATTGATGTAGAATTTGTGGCCAAGTCCTCTGGGGTTCTAGACAGTATAATACAGCAGTCTTGCTGAAAACACTCTGTAGCACTTTCAGAATTGTGAACTATGTAGGTCTTTGCTAACTCTGTAACCTCTTTTGTCTTGTCACCTTCTGAGACTTGGATTGTTGAGAAACACCTAAATAGGATGAAGATTACAATGTCATATTTTGCAAATATATACACAGTCTAACACATAATGTATTTTAGGCTAAAATTTACTTCTGTGTTCAACCATACACTTTTGCTCATTTCATGTGCTAGCAAGATAATGCTCAAACTCATTCAAGCTAGGCTTCAACAGTACGTGAACTGAGAACTTCCAGATGTACAAGCTGGATTTAGAAAAGGCAGAGGAACCAGAGATCAAATTGCCAACCTCCATTGGTTCATAGAAAAAGCAAGGTAATTCCAAAAAACCATCTACCTCTGCTTCATTGACTCTGCTAACGCCTTTGACTATGTAGATCACTACAAACTGTGGAAAATTCTTAAAAGAGATGGGAATACCAGACTACCTTACCTGTCTCCAGAGAAACCTGTATGCAGATCAAGAAGCAACAGTTAGAACCGGACATGGAACAACGGACTGGTTCCAAATAGAGAAAGGAGTATGACAAGGCTGTGTATTGTCACCCTGCTTATTTAACTTCTATACAAAGTACATCATTTGAAGTGCTGGGCTGAATGACTTGCAAGCTGAAATCAAGATTGCTGGGAGAAGTATCAACAACCTCAGATATGCAGAGGATACTACTCTAATGGCATAAAGTGAAGAGGAACAAAAGAGCCTCTTGATGAAAGTGAAAGAGGTGAGTGAAAAAGCTGGCTTAAAATTCAGCATTCAAAAAGCAAATATCATGGCATCTGGTTCCATCACTTCATGGCAAATAGATGGGGAAAGTGAAAACAGTGACATATTTTATTCTTTTGGACTCTGAAATCACTATGGATGGTAACTGCAGCCGGGAAATTAAAAGATGCTTGCTGCTTGGAAGAAAAGCTATGACACACCTAGATAGTGTTGTAAAAAGTAGAGACATCACTTTGCTGACAAAGATCCATATAGTCAAAGATATGGTTTTTCCAGTAGTCGTGTATGGATGTGAGAGTTGGACTGTAAAAAAGGCAGAGTGCTGAAGAATTGATGCTTTTGGACTGTGATGTTGGAGAAGACTCTTGAGAATTCCTTGGACATCGAGGAAATCAAACCAGTAAATCCTAAAAGAAATCAACCTTGAATATTAATTGGAAGGACTAACACAAAGAAAGACAATGCCGAAGAATGCTCAAACTACCGCACAATTGCACTCATCTCACACGCTAGTAAAGTAATGCTCAAAATTCTCCAAGCCAGGCTTCAGCAATACGTAAACCATGAACTTCCAGATGTTCAAGCTGGTTTTAGAAAAGGCAGAGGAACTAGAGATCAAATTGCCAACATCCGCTGGATCATGGAAAAAGCAAGAGAGTTCCAGAAAAACATCTATTTCTGCTTTATTGACTATGCCAAAGCCTTTGACTGTGTGGATCACAATAAACTGTGGGAAATTCTGGAAGAGATGGGAATACCAGACCACCTGACCTGCCTCTTGAGAAACCTATATGCAGGTCAGGAAGCAACAGTTAGAACTGCACATGGAACAACAGACTGGTTCCAAATAGGAAAAGGAGTATGTCAAGGCTGTATATTGTCACCCTGCTTATTTAACTTCTGTGCAGAGTACATCATGAGAAATTCTGGGCTGGAAGAAGCACAAGCTAGAATCAAGATTGCTGGGAGAAAGATCAATAACCTCAGATATGCTGATGACACCACCCTTATGGCAGAAAGTGAAGAGGAACTCAAAAGCCTCTTGATGAAAGTGAAAGAGGAGAGTGAAAAAGTTGGCTTAAAGCTCAACATTCAGAAAAGGAAGATCATGGCATCTGATCCCACCACTTCATGGGAAATAGATGGAGAAACAGTGGAAACAGTGTCAGACTTTATTTTTGGGGGGCTCCAAAATCACTGCAGATGGTGACTGCAGCCATGAAATTAAAAGACGCTTATTCTTGGAAGGAAAGTTATGACCAACCTAGATAGCATATTCAAAAGCAGAGACATTACTTTGCCAACAAAGGTCCGTCTAGTCAAGGCTATGGTTTTTCCAGTGGTCATGTATGGATGTGAGAGTTGGACTGTGAAGAAGGCTGAACACTGAAGAATTGATGCTTTTGACCTGTGGTGTTGGAGAAGACTCTTGAGAATCCCTTGGACTGCAAGGAGATCCAACCAGTCCATTCTGAAGGAGATCAACCCTGGGATTTCTTTGGAAGGAATGATGCTGAAGCTGAAACTCCAGTACTTTGGCCACCTCATGCAAAGAGTTGACTCATTGGAAAAGACTGTGATGCTGGGAGGGATGGGGGCAGGAGGAGAAGGGGGACGACAGAGGATGAGATGGCTGGATGGCATCACCAACTCGATGGACGTGAGTCTCAGTGAACTCCAGGAGTTGGTGATGGACAGGGTGGTCTGGTGTGCTGCGATTCATGGGGTCACAAAGAATCGGACACGACTGATAGCAACTGAACTGAATGCTGAAGCTGAAACTCCAATACTTTGGCCACCTGATTCAAAGAGCGAATCATTGGAAGAGACCCTGATGCTGGGAAAGATTGAGGGCAAGAGGAGAAGGGGGCGGCTAAGAATGAGATGGTTAGATGGCATCATCAACTCAATGGACATGAGTTTGAGCAAGTTCCAGAAGATGGTGAAGGACAAGGAAGCCTGGTGTGCTGCAGTCCATGGAGTTGCAAAGAGGCAGACACTACTTAGCGACTGAACAACAATAAACATATTCACTTTCTCATTTGATTAGTTCTAGGACTCAAGCCAGGATCTGTATTTAGAATTAGAGACAAGGGACTATAATGCACTAATGAATTAAACTCAGCTGGGATTTAGAATCAGAGCATTAGAGTTCAAATACCAGCTTTGCCAGTGTTTAATGTCAGACCTGCCTTTAAGACCTCATTGTGCTGTAGGATTTTTCATCTGGGGAATGGGGAAAAGCTTTCTGCCTTGCAGGGTTGTGAAGGTGAAATGTAATGTATATGGAAGGGCTTTGTGAGTTGTCACACTCTGGCCTGGGACACTAATGGCACTGGGTCACACACCCCATGCTGTGTGACATTCCTTGACCCATTAAATACCTCTGCCCCCAGTCATTGTGACAACCAAATGTGTTATTACACATTTCCTCACGCACCTGGGGGATTGGTACCATTGGTTGTGTGCTGAGCAGTAGAGTTGTGGAAATAACACTGTGTCCATAACCATCAGCAGGCTCATTCATTAAAAAGTGAGCTAAACAGGGAAAAGGTAATTTGATGCTAAGTGTAACTGTACAAGAATGCGCCAAGTGCAGAGACAGTGAAAGGATGGTGTCATTAACAGCCAGAGGAAGACAGAGTCTTTCCTATAGGTTTTAAAAGATAGATTCAGAGTTTGTCAAATTAACAACTCTTCCTCAGCAGAGAGCACAGCATGTGCAAGAACATGGAGACCTGAAATAACCTGGCACACTTTGGAAGGTGTAAACATTTTGATATTATTAGGACACTGTCAGTACAGTATAAAAAATAATTAAGTTCGAGTGCATTGGACAAAATGACTCATTCAGGGAAAAGTGAAAGATATTATTTATTCCTTATTGTTTTCACATTTTGAAGAAAGTTTATATCTTTTTCATTCCTCATCTTTGTATTATTGTCTCATCTTTCTATTACGTTAATTTAAGCCCTCATTGCTTATGCTGTTTTACCCAAAGAGGAATTCACTCATTTAATATATACTTTTATTGCCATGTGGTTAGCACTTTGTTTAGTATTGTGGTTAAAGGATGAGTGAGAGATAGAGAAAACCTTTACAAAGAAGTTGTAATGAGTCCCTGCAAAACACTTGGCATTGTCAGAAATATAAGAGTAATAAAGCTATTTATATTAATAAATATATTACATTTATTTAACAGAGTCTTTGACACATGTTCATCAATTTATCACATTATATAAATGAAGAAACTAAGGCTTAAAAACACTGAATGATTTATCGTCTCTTATCACATCGGCAGCTAGAACTGAGCATTCTATTCTGGTATTCTCCCTTTACTATCTTATTGCCTACGTGGTAACACCCAAGAGAGAGGTTTTTAGTCTGGTTAAGAGCCAAAGGGGGACAAGAAGAATGATCTAACAGAAGTTCAGAAAGATGAACCAAAACCACTTGTAACTATTTGTATGTATGAGACAAAATATTCAGAGAAGATCTAGCAGTGAAGTCTACAAAAGCAGTACAACATCTCTGTGTTACCTTCAATACCCTTTTCATGATTTAAATCAGGTGGTAAATACAGAGTAAATTCATCATAAGACTTATTTCCCATCAATACCAGATATAGATATAGAGGTGGAAACCACATACCACCTTATGTGTCTGCTACATTACAGCCTCTCATTAAGTGTTAATCAAATGTTATTTGCTGGTGTGGGTGAAGTTTAGGATACAATCCATTGTTAACAAACAATTCCTTATTTCTAGGCAGGATTATTGTAATTCTAAATAGCTATTTTTAGATCAAGATTTACTAAAAGTAAATAACTTTCCTCAAGATAATGAAAGTTTAAAAAGCTATTTTGAAAGCTGATTAGCTGTGTGTGTGTGTGTGTGTGTGTGTGTGTGTGTTGTGTGCTCAGCCGTGTCCAACTCTTTGTGACCCTATGGACTGTAGCCCATGAGGCTCCTCTGTCCATGGGATTTTCCCAGCAAGAATACTGGAGTGGGTTACCATAGTGATTGATAAATACTGTTCTCCATTTGACATATTGAGGCATTTTGTTTGTCTCAAAAGGCAGCACAGAAATGGTTACAGATGACAGCTGTTATACCACTAATAAGATTAAAGTAAAGAAATTAGTTGTGTCGACTTTAATCTGCTGTTTAACACTGCACGCCACCTGGGGTCTTCTCCAGAGCCTACATGTTTAATTGTGACTTTAAAATTATATAACCAGATCCTACTTAAGAACATATCTAAAGACTAGCTAATCATAGCTGTCTTTTTATTAGACAAGACAGAGTTTAACACTAGACTTCAAATTAATGTTTTAATTTTATGTTCATCCTAATTTTTAAATGTATTATTCTAATCTTTGCAACAAAACACCATCTCAGTGGGAGGTTAATTTTAGGAAACGCAAGAAGTCTAATTAGGTTGTACTTAAAATATATGTGATTTCTCATTTAAAATTAGAGTGTGTCTCTGTGGAATAATTAAACTGCTTATTCTAATTATACCAAATTCACCAGCTAAACAAGAATCTTTGAAATAACTCATCTAGTTGAAGATTTCTTTCTCCTGCTCTGAGGCATCATTATACTTAGGAAAATCCCTGAATTAAAAAATTACTTTTAGTGTTTTTAAAATGTTACATTGTAGAATATGATATGCAGTGTAGTAATCATTTATAATTGTTACATTGAGTTTTGATGCAAACTGAGGTGTAGAAGGCACATAATTTACATCTGCGGAGCAAAGACTGGCTGGTCGGCAGCACTATCAGCATCCCTTCTCTACCCCAGTCTTGAGCTGTCTTTTATTTCCAGTTCCTGGATGTTGGCTCCTCGGCTATCCACACCCACCCTAAGTGTTGTAGCGTCAGAAAGGAGGAAGTCAGAGGTGGAGAAGGCTGTGTGAATTTATGCTAACCATCACAGTGCCAGTGGGGAAAAGTTTTCTTCTTTACCTGCAGCTCACACTGATTCAAATGTCCACTGCAAAAATACCCCAAAATTCTGTCACAAATCCACCTTCTCTGTGGTCACAAAAATATTAAAACTGAATCATCTGTTTATTGTTAAATTTTCTGCATCATTCTTCTGTCCCCAGATTTCTTGCCAAAAAAAACATTTTCTTCTTTTTTTAAAGTTTTATTTATTTTAGTTTCTGACGCTGGGTCTCTGATGCTGGCAGGCCTTCTCTTGTTGTGAAGCACAGGCTCTAGGGCAGGCAGGCTTCCGTAGTTGCTCTTCCCAGGCTCTAGAGCACAGGCTTAGTAGTTGTGACCCACGGGCGTAGTTGTTCCACAGCAGTTGGCATCTTCCTGGACCAGGAATCAAACCCATGTCTTCTGCATTGGCAGGCTGACTCTACCACTGAGCTACCAGGGAAGCCTGGAGAAGGCATTCTCTTATTAACCAAGACCTGCTTATCTAATTGTACTAGTTCAGTATTTGAATTTTGTTATTCTCTGTGTCAAAGAGAGGAAAGAGAGCCGTTGTATAGAAGAGTTTGAAGGAAAAATGCTTTTGAGTCCTGAAATATCAGTACAAAATTACGAGACACTTTTAGCTAGGGGATGGGGCTCCCACCCCTAGTCATTCTAATGATTGTTTAAAAGTAGAAAATGTGGCTAATAATGTATTGGTATGTTCCGCAGTTATTTCTTGTATGTTCTGCTTGAAACAAGGAAGACGGTTGTCCCTTCATGTAGACATCCCTGTGCCCAGCCAGCTTGGTGCTGTATGCTATGAGGACTCCACAAAGGATGAATCAAGGACCTGAACTAGAAGTCACTCAAGAGTAGTTGTATAATAGAGTTTTCAGTGCTTTGACACTAGTCTGTTTTTAGCCTTCAGAACTGGCACATGCAGCTTTCATGTGGGCCAGGCCTTCAGGGCCAGGCCTACATCACAGGCCCCATTGCGTGAGCAGCCACTTGCTTGGTGGGTGCAGTTCAGTTCAGTTCAGTCGCTCAATCGTGTCTGACTCTTTGCAACCCCATGAATCACAGTACGCCAGGCCTCCCTGTCCATCACCAACTCCTGGAGTTTACCCAAACTCACGTCCATCGAGTCTGTGATGCCATCCAGCCATCTCATCCTCTGTCGTCCCCTTCTCCTCGTGCCCCCAATCCCTCCCAGCATCAGGGTCTTTTCCAATGAGTCAGCTCTTCGCAAGCTTGTTAGAATTCTAGCTGCAGTTGCCTCTCCCTAGTTTCAGATAATTCTTTTTGATAGTATCTAAACAAGTTGTTTTAGTTTGGAGCTTTATAATGACAAAGCATAATTTGAAAATGATGAATATAAACTATATACCATTTATTAGATGCTTAATGCAAACAAAATGTACTTGGTAAATTATAATATGTTTGGGAGCTCTAGTTTTAATATTCATTTCACCCCTCCCTAGGAAACTGGTATTACTCCAGGTCTGTGTGTTCTGGTTCAGTCCAGATAATCTTTCCTTAAACAATATCATTTGCTAACCATCCTCTGTCATTTGTAATATTCTGTCCTTTCCTACACTTATTCACATCAAGCCCGTTCTTTCTTTCCATGAGGGCTGAAGCAATAATTTACAAAAATTCCCAGTTTCTCTTTGCAGCTGTATTGTTGTGACTCCGTTACTTGGCACAGGATTTTGCTCCACAGGAACATAAAGCCTTCACTCACTTCCATGTATATAAGTGATATGCCATCTATTATGAATAAATGCTTAATGCAAACCAAAGGCATTTGGTAAATTATAATTTATAAGTGTTCTGGTTTTAAACTGCCAATGGCAGTTGTTTTTAAATGTCTGCTTTCTTGACACTGGTATCAGATAATGGATTTGTGAACAGTGTTTTCTGAAAAGCCTTAGTCAGTATGAACCCGCGTAAGGTTATAAACTTACGTACTTCCTAAGTGATATTATCAAGTCCTCTTCGGCTGCAGCTCTCTAGGGCTTTTCTATTTAACTATTTCATAACATCTTAGATACTAATCTTAATGTCTGAGGTATACTATACTTGTATTCAAATTATGTTCTTCTTGGATTAAAAAAAACAAACCCACCTTCGTGATGCCTTTTCTGTCCTCTGTTTTTCAGAGAAAACATTTTTAGTGAGAAGACCTACTGATACAAGATTCACTCATGTATTCATGATTATCTGGGTCAGAAAACCTTTATCTCCACCCCCAACCACAGTGTACTTTTGACGGAATGGACAGTAAGATTTTACTGTCTTCTCAGAAGATACTTTTAAAATCTGGGGCTTTCTGTTTGATGTTAAAAAGTGCTTCCAGTCATTTGGGTTTTAAATTACAAGGAAAGCTGCTTGGGCAGACCACCCAAGCTGGGTTCAAAGAAGTGATCGTTCTAAGACAGGTGCTCTTCAAATAGAGGTTGTCTTTCAAACAAGTTCTACTGAGTGGACAAGTTTTTCCTGACCCCTGGGATTTTTTATACTCCCCCCGCCCATTTTTTCTCATCAGAAACCAGTTTCTTTGTGGAAGTTTTCTTGGGAAGGTTTTGTAAGCATAAGACTATATAGATGTAACATTCTGCACTTTACTAGTAAATGCAGTGTCTTTAATGTAAAGCACAGAGGGCGTTAGGACAATAATCCCACACCCTGTGCTGTTTGGTTTTCCATGTGTAGATTTACTTATGCCCTGGGATATTCCACAAAAGAGTTTAGATCAGTTGTAGAGTTTTCATTGACTAAGAAAAAAGAGAGATTAGAAATCAAGACTATAAAAATATAGATCAAAATCAAAGGAAAAAGAGGATACAATAATAGAACTATAAATTCCACATGTCATTCTAAATATAGTACCCTCATTTTTGAAACTTTGAGAGATCTATAGTTGTATATATTAGTCCCACTGTACAGCTGCCATACATAAAGCAGTGTGTTATTGGCTTTATATATTACAGAACTTACATAAATTATCAGCTAGACTAGAAAACCGGGAAACACATCCTGTGTATATAGTTATAGTAAAAGTGGCATTTCAAACCAGTAGAGAGAAGGTGAATTATTCAAGAATTTCTTGGGTGGGGGAGGGAATTTAGGCTTCTGCTTCATGCCACACATCAAAATAAATTTTAAATGATTTGATAGTAAATTATAAAACCATAACATTACCACACACAGTGATGATTAAATAAATGCAAATGGCTAGATACAAACATGTAGTTACCTCATCTCATGGTAAAGGATAACTTTTTAAAGGAAAAAGGGACAGGAAGAGAAAATAAATCACAAAGAATTGTTTGACTACATAAAATTGTTTAGCTTCAGTATATTAAAAATGCCTTAAAAATAATGAGCAAAATTATTGGCAGTAAATAAACTGAAAAAAATATTAACAACATGTATTAACCCTTTGTTATAGATATATAATGAGAGAATCCTTATAAATCATTAAGAAAAAGAGAAAAATCTTCAATAAAAATTTTTAAATAGAGGATACTGGGATGACCCAGAGGGATGGGATGGGGAGGGAGGTGGGAAGGGGGTTCAGGATTGGGAACATGTGTACACCCGTGGCGGATTCATGTTGATGTATGGCAAAATCAATACAATATTGTAAAGTAAAAAAATTTTTTTAATTAAAAAAAAAAGATAAGTGTAAATGGCTACTTACATCATACCTTACCCCACAATCAATTTCATATCTTGTATTTAAATGTAAAATCTATGAAAATACCAGAAGTATTTAAATTTAAATTTACCAGAAGTAAATTTCAAAGAATATTTTTGTAATGCTGAAGTAGGAAGATTCTTCTAAGTCTGACACAGTATCCAGATATACGAAAGGGAAATTTTGACAGATTTTATCAAATAAAAATGAAACCATTCTTTATGACAAAAAGCAAAAAATATAGATAAGCAACAGACAGGAAAATTTATTTGCTGTATATGATGATAAAAGGTTCATATCAGACTTCCCTGGTGGTCCAGCGGTTAAGAATCTGCCTTGCAATGCAGGGGACATGGGTTCAGTCTCTCGTCGGGAGTTAAGACCTCACATGCCATGCCAGCACACTGCAAATACTAAGCCCGAGTGTAGCCTTTACTGACCCCACACTCTTCAGAGTCCACACACCACAACTTGAGAGTCTGTGCACCACCACAAAGATCCCGCGTACTGTAACGGAGACCTATTACAGCCAATAAACAAATAAAAAGGTTAATACCTTTGTTATTGGTAAAGTGCCTTATAAATCAATAAGAAAAAGACAACCCTCCATAGAAAAATGGGTAAAAGGTTCACAGTGATAATTAAAGAAAATATAAATGCACATTGCCAATAAGCACATGAAGTGAAAAGTCCTTAATCACACTAGCAATTAAAGAAATGCAACCTTTAACATTTTTAGCTGTCAGATGAGTAACAGATTTTAAAAATGAAAGTGTCTGATGTTAGTGAAAACATGGATGAACTTTTTCTGGGAGTATAAGTTGATTTAAAATACTTTTTTTCTGGAAGGCAGTTTGAATTTTGCAATGTCTATCAAAAATCTTAAAGTAAATCTTCATATCCTTTGAACCACATTGTCATTACTGAACATTTACTCTCAGGAGGCAGAAGGATTTGCTCAGCACAGCTGTGGTGAACGTTGGCTGTGCAGTGAGCACCTCCTGTCCTTATGGAGTTCCCAGGCACAGTGTGGCCCTCCTCTGCAGTGCCTGAGCATACCAGTGTCCGCTTCCCAGTGCTCTTTGTGTCTAGGATATAAACTTGTGACCTAGGCTTCACCACCCAGCATAGCCACTCCAGACTTTTACTCTGAGGCTAATAAAGTAAGAAGCAAGGACATCCCAAACTCTATTCCTTTGACAGTTGCAGGCAGCTGCATCTGTTGTCCAAGGTCATAGTGTGAGTTCAAGCTGTGACATATGGTGCCCGGAGTTTTTGTTTTGTTTTGTTTTGTTTTAGCGGATCAGGTTCCTGGTGTGTGATTTGGATATTGGTCCATGCAGTATAACTTTGATGCCTGTGTTTTCTAAATCCTATGATATACCCAAAGCTTGTCAGTTAATTTCCTTCCTGTTTAAATCAACCAGAGCTTTCTTCCCCTGGCTTGTAACTAAGAACTCTGACTATTAAAACAGGGTTGCCATTATGTTGAAAATTGGATACAATAGTAAGAAATTGATTGATGTAAAATTTTACATACACTGGATGATCCTCTTCCTTCTTTTAAAAGCTACAGTACTTCTTAGTTTAAGCAGTTTAATCAGAAAAGGAATTTAAAATAAGAAATTGGATGCTTACAAATCTGTTGGAAAAGGTTGCAGGCCTCTTTATTGACTCCAGAACAATACCAAACGTATCCACTGGGGGCACTGCTTCCTCTGAGGCCAAAAAAGGAAGGAAGGAAGACGCTAATGCCACACACAACTTTCTCCCACACTCAGGAAACCACAATGGGTATTGGAAGCTGCAGATCAGAGATTAGGAAATCAAATAGTACAAGTTACCCCACTGGTTCTTGACACACAGAATCTGGAAAAGGGAGCCTGAGTCTACTGCAGGGAAGCCTCACATTTCCAAACCTTGCTTGATGACAGCCAACAGCAAAAGATGGCCTTGGCTCACTTCACCCTCCAAATCTCGTAAAGTACCATTTGTGTAGGGGGGAAAACTCTTGCATATGCACAGACTCCTGGAAGGATATGTGCACTAGTAACCGTGGTGATTTCTAAGGTAGGGAAATGAGGGGCTGAAGGACATAAGTAAGGGGGAGGCACTTTTCACCATGCTTCTTGGTTGTGTGTTGTGCTAAGGTCATCACTCCTAGTCAGAAAGGTACCAAGTTCATAGTATTGGTGTTAAAGCGCAGGAGTGTTTCCTGTACTCCAAGGGCACACACCCCCAGGCCTCTGAGGAGTATTTCAAGGCTCTTTGAGAGGAGAACAGAGTAGGTCTCTGGGTCTACTTCTACTTCAGTCAGAGCAACTCTGATTTTATCTGTTCTTTGGTTTAAGCTTCTGAAAAAGATTTTGTTAGCTGTTAAGCTTCTGAGTAAGAAAGTAAGAAAGCTGCTTTTGTAAAAAATTGAAGACCGGTGTTATGGAAGAATATTAAATATCATGGAGAAATATTCATTTTACACATATTAACTAAGTGAATATTTCTGAGACGAGAAGACTGGAAGTACAAGTACCAAATCACCTCTTCATAGTTTTTTACTGTTTATTTGTGCTCTCTTTCTCACAGTTATTACAATTATCTTTAAAATTATTTTTATAATCACAATTACATGTTATTTTTTTACCTGAAAAGAAAAGCACTCTTGCCAAATCTAAATGCGTTAGCTAATAAATGAAATAGTGCTGAATGGCACTTGTGGGGGATTTGTTAGGTAGAACCTCCAACTGATGTGTCGTAAATGAGTTACACGTAGGCCAGGATTTCCTGTACAGTCCTCAGGGGTTAAGTCAGGCTGGAGCTGAGCCTCCTCCTGCTCCCTTCAACTTAGAGTCCTTTCATTGTTCATGCCAGTATTCCATGTAAAAATTTACGAAGCATGGCGCTTTATTATTCTGGAAATTACAGGTTTCATAGCATGCTTTAATTTGATTTGATTTTTAACTGTTTTAATTGTGACTTATTCATAACAAGAATAATGAGATTAATAACTCTAATGAACCTATCATTATGAATTATTTAACCACGTGCCAGACACCATCCTAAGTACTTTGCATCTATTATTTCATTTAATTCTGATGATGACCATGTGAAGCTTAGGTATTATTATCTCAGTTTTACAGATAAGAAATTGGATGCTAAGATATAAATGAGTAACTTGCTAAAACCTCAAATGACAGAACTAGGTTTCTAACCTAGTATCTTATTCCAGTATCTCTCCTCTTAACCAACATACTCTAATGCTCAAGTTTCAGGAACCTATCAATTATGTTGAAGCAAGTACCACTATATCAGACAAACAGATGATTACAACAGGGGCTGTCTTTACCATCTTTCTCCCACTAGAGCATCAGCTCCATGAGAACAGAGAGCTTGTCTGTCTTGTCTACCTAGCACAATGCCTGAAAAATCATAGGGAATTACATATTTGTTGAACAAATGAATACTTACATGTTGATTCTTAGACCCATGCTTCTCAACTCTGCCTGTACATCAGAATTGCTCATAGAGCTTTTGAAACATGCTGAATGTCTAGAGCCCTCCCATTCCCACTAGCATCTCCAGGGGAGGAATTCAGGCAAGTCTGTATCTTTAAAGATATACAGGTGATGCTAGTGCTCTGTCAAACTCTAGAGCCCCTATTCCAGAGCAGTGGTCTGGAATTTTGTTTAAAAAAAGTGAAATTCATTAAAACACAAATTGCTGGACCCCACCCCCAAAGTTTCTAGTGTTTAGTAGATCTGGGGTGAAGTCTGAGAATTTGCATTTCTGCAAGTTTCCAGGTGATATTGATGCTACCGGTCTATGGTTCACACGTAAAGAATTATTGTTTTAGAGGATTGGTTGTAAGGGACTAAATCAAAACATTTGTACATAGGACTTAAGCAGGGGATTTAGTGAGGCCAGAATCAACATTGATCACTCAGGCAGTGCAGGTTAATTACAGTTTTCAAAGCACTCACAAGAATGCCCATTGAATTTGTTGCTCCAAAAATTTCTTTGAAAAATGGGATATAATTTTTTAATCCCAAGGGAAAAGGAAAAAAAACACATTTCTTTGATGGGTTTGACCCGAGACTGTTCACTCTGTAGGTCCTCCCCTGCTGAGGCACTCTGGGTCTGTCCATACAATCTCTGAGCAGGTGTGGCCTCACTCCCCAGACCTCTGCAGTTCTTGTCTCACAAGGGAAAACCTGTAGTTTCTCTTCGTGTGTTCTCCTTTCCTTCATTATCTGCCCTTGTCAACCAGGAGACCTGGCAACAGGAGGTTTGGCACACTCTTTTTTCCAGATACTGTTAAAAAATTCTAGATCCCAAAATTCCTGGGTAACATCTAATCTTAGATTATTAGGACATTGTCAGTAGATGGGTAAGTACATTTCCATTGCCTGCTGCTGCATTAATAAGAGGCAAGAATTCCTTTCTAATGAACACTAGGCTGTGGATAAAAATTAAAAGCTTTTATGTCTAGCTGATGGACCTTGCACCTAGTAATATTTGGGTTGGTTTTTTAAGAGTGATTTCTATCCCATGCCTGCTGCTTTTATACCATTCATTTTGTGTATTTCACATTGTTTAGAGAAGAACTGCACAAGTTTTATAAATGGTGTTTTTCTCCTTGTGTTAGGTCTCTTTGCAATGCAATCAGTGTTTACAACCTCACCTGCAATAACTGTTCAGAAAACTGCATTGATGTTCTGTTTAGTAACAAGATTACCTTCTTAATGGACCTCCTCATACACCAGTTGACGGTATGTAATATTATTGCTTTGAATTAGAAGCAGTTAAGATTTGAAAAATATCCCCTATGGAGAAAACTAAAAGAAGCCATCTTATTTATTCTCCAGATTGAAAAAAAAGTGAAGATGATTGGGAGAGTAAAATAGGAACTGGCAGAAAAACCTCTTCATTTGAAAATCTTATAATGCATTCTCCTAAGTCCCAGTGTTTGATGGATAATGTACCTGTAGCACTTGCCGAGATCACAGATTTCCATGGTTAGACTGGGACTTTGGAATGAGTTAGGCTCAAAGCCGTATCTCTGAGGTCATAGAAACTAGTGCTGTACAAGGGAAGAAAGTCTCATAACCTCTCTTGCCAGCTCAGTTTAAAGGGTCAGTTTGTGTTTAACTTGGTAAGAAACATAAAGAAAGGGAAGTAATGCCTCAGTGATGAGGCAGGGTGAATGGTGGGAGAAGATATTAAAGAAAATGGATTTTTTTTAAAAAGGTCAATTTAAGACGGACTTTTTGAGGGCTCTTGATGTATTTTTTGAAGCAAGAAATTCTTCTGTCACAAAGGGGCAAACCTGTTATACTTTTGAAATAGGAGCAAGCAGCCAGTTGTAGCCTTAAATTTTCCTTCAGTCCACAGATGTTGAAAGAGGTAAGCTCAGGATAATATCCAAAGGTTTAGGTCTGTCAACTGCAGCCTCCAGAACACAGCCCTGGGACCAGAAGTTTCCTGGTGAAGTTTCTGAGCCCCTGAGGTATTGGCACAAAATCACTCTCAAGCTGCAAGTTTATAACACAGGAGATTTATTTTTCAGAACCGATTTATTTTACTCAGCACGTAGTTCTAATAGCTTTTCCCTAAACTGTGAGCCTTTTGCTCTCTTTCCTTCTCCATCTGGTTAATTTCTACATCCTGAGACCTTTACTAAGACATAATGGCACTTTCTTCATGAAACCTTCCCCAGCCTGACCCTCTCCCCAAGTCCAGGTTAGGTGTTCTTATATGCTCCGGTACATTAGGTCATTCATAGGATTAATCACATTGAATGTAATCAGCTGCTTACTTGTCCATTTCCCCAACTAGCCATAAAATCAATGAGGACAGGAGGTGATTCATCACTTTCTCCAAAATCCTAAAACAGGGCCTGACACAGTAGGTTCAGCACATTGTTGATGAATATATAAGTAAACAAATGGATTCCCATATGTTTCAAGCTGAAAATCAGAAAGGAAATGATGAGGCTCTTACCTGCTCTTCTCATGACAAAGAGAAGGGACAGCAGTGAGAAAGGACAAAAACACAGACCTAGAACAATGCAGTGCAATAAGGGTTGTTTATGATGACACTGAGTCATCACTTGAGGGCTAAGTTATATATGGTTTATCTATAAAATAAGGCATTGAAATACAGGTAATGGATTTTAGCAAAAATTTCTATCAGAAATATTTCAAAGCCAGGGACAAGGAGAAAGACTTAGCATTTGTTGTATGACCTTATGTCCCAGGCATTTTAATATATTTTGCCTCATTTCATTTTTAAAACAAAGTCAGTGTTAGTATACTGCTTTACAGGTGAAGAAACTTGAGTCTGAGAAAGGTTGACTTGCCCAGGGCTACATGGATAGTCATGGAGTCAAGAGCCCAAGCTAGGTCTGTCAAACCCCAGTCCAGGGACATTCTGCACAAAAATTGACTCATTTTTCAAAAGTGTCAGTGTCATGAAAGACATAGAAAAGTTGAAGAACTGTCACAGATTGGAGGAATCTAAGGAGATCTGACAATGAAATGTAACGTGGGATCCTAGATTAGAAAAAGGATGTTCGTGAGAAAACCTGAAACTTCAAATAAGGTCTGTAGAATAGTTAATTTTATTGGCTCAATGTTGATTTCTTGCTTTCAGTAATTATACCGTGGTTTTTCAAAATGTTAGCAGTAGGGATACGGATGAAGGGAACTCTACTATTTTTGCAGCATATCCCGTTTTAAAGTCTTCTTGCTTATTCCTTCACATTTCAAAGCCATTCTCTTCTGTTACTTTACCCTGTTCAAAGTATATAATTTCTATGGTTCCATTACCAATTTTAAATTATTTCAAAATAAGAAGTGGGAAAAAAAAAAAAAACCCATGCTCTCCAACTATTCCATGCCGCATTATCTGAAAGAATTTACTGTGTGAAACCTGTTCTTATATTGGTAATGGAAGAAGATACATAAATGTACTTTGAACAGAACAAGCAACAAAAGGGAATGGTGTTTGAAATGTGAAGGAATGAGCAAGAAGACTTACAGACAAGATCTTCCATCCTAGCTCTTCATTCTTTTCTGATCAAAACCTGTTCTCATCATATAAGGTAGTTTGTTTATTCTCTCACTTAATAATTATAAGTGCCTACTATTTCCAGTTGCAGAGAAGTGTAGGGTATGATCCTGACCATCCAGGAAATTCCTGCTTTGGAGTAGGAACAGATATGTAGGTTGCACATAAAAATGGTGTGATGTCAGCCTGTACAGAGTATGGTGAAGCACAGAGAAAGGAGGTCGGTAGCCTCTGCCCGGGACATCACAAAGCTAGACCGTAGCTCCTCATAATAGCTTTCATTTATTAAGTGCCTACCATGTGCCAGGAGCTTGTAAGTAGCTTGATCCTTTCCCTCTACTATGAAAGCCCCAGTTTCCTTTGAATAATATTCCCTTACTTGTGACCTCAAGATTTCTTAACACTCGGAAAGCTTTTAATCTCCCAACCAATGAATTTCACCACATTCTATGTTTATTTTGTTCAGTTTAGAACTTGAATCCTGGGACATTAGTTTGTCAAACACATTTTATCCCTCCTTCCCTTAAACGTGGCACTTCCTGGTCTTTACTGTTCTTTTTGGCTTTTTATTCTCTGTCAATTCTAATACTGCTGTGATGGAGTTTGTGATAATTGAAAGAGGTGGGTATATTTTCTAAGTTGGAGAGGTAGAGGTGGTGGTGGTTATTTTTACATTTCTGGAAATCACTTGTGAATTTACATTTTTATTGCTACCTTGTTTTGATGTACGTGTAACTGAAATATGGATCACTAACTTGTAAGTACCCTTTCAGCAAAGGGTAGGAAACTGTCATCACACATTTTCCAGAAGGATTATAAAGAAGCATAAAAGAAGTTAATTAATTAAGATCTGATGGAATTTATATGACAACTGATTATAGGGCAGGTCAGCCTTTCTTCAGCAAACTGAGATGGTTTAGGAGGCTTTTCTCCCCTAATCTAGCTGTTTGGAGTTTGTTTTAGCATTCTTGTATTGCATCTCAATTATGTGCAAAGCGTTGTACAGATGCCAGGATTGCAGAGGTGAATTGGACACAGTTCCTTCATTCTAGAAGCCCACGGTTGAAGAATGAGCAACTTGCATACATTAATATTAAACAAAAGCTGTGAGAAGTTCTGTAACACAATCAGAGCTACAGAGTAGTGCATACAGCCTAGAAAAGTACCTGGCACATAAGGAAATGCCTGCTAAATATTTGATGAATGAGTTCTAACTTGGAGTATTGGAGACTTTCGGGGAGAATTTGGATTTGCCTATGCCTTGAAGGGTAGAAATTCTACAATTCTGGATTATGATTTTTACAAAAGCCAAATTAGCATGGGTGGCACTGAAAAAGTATGTGTTTTTTCTTGCAGTATAGATTCAAAGTAGGATTTTTAGGATAAGGTCTTGAGGAATTTATTTGGAGCCCTATAAATACAGTACATTTAGATAGGCATTATCTTCAAAAAGTATGAAAACTTTAAACTATGTTAAAGCAGATTTCAATAACTGAGTGTTAAGAATCTTCTCTGTGCCTAAATCATTACACTGCAGAGGAAAGTGTAATATCAAGGCCTCTACCTTCAAAATGTCTCCTTAAGGAGACTACACATGACCATTAGAAGGCAATAAAAAGACCAGTGAAAAAGAGCAAACTGGCAAAATAGATAGTCCCAGTTCCCATTCCCAAAGAAACACTTAGCAACTATATACAAACTAAAATACCGTTATAAACTCGATGATATAAATCAAAGCAAGATCCTCTATGACCCACCTCCTAGAGTAAAGGAAATAAAAACAAAATAAACAACTGGGACCTGATTAAACTTGAAAGCTTTTGCACAGCAAAGGAAACCAAAAGCAAGGTGAAAAGACAACCCTCAGAATTGGAGAAAATAATAGCAAAGGAAACAACTGACAAAGGATTAATTTCCAAAATATACAAGTAGCTCATGCAATTCAATACCAGAAAAGCAAACAACCCAATCAAAAAGTGGGAAAAAGACCTAAACAGACATTTCTCCAAAGAAGACATACAGATGGCTAAAAAACACATGAAAAGATGCTCAACATCACTCATTATTAGAGAAATGCAAATCAAAACTGCAATGAGATATCACCTCACACCAGTGAGAATGACCATCATCAAAAAGTCTACAAACAATTAATGCTGGAGAGTGTGTGGAGAAAAGGGACCACTCTTGCTCTGTTGCTGGGAATGTAAACTGATACAGCCACTATGGAAGACGGTATAGAGATTCCTTAAGAAACTAGGAATAAAACCACCATACGACCGAGCAATCCCACTCTTAAGCATATACCCTGAGGAAACCAAAATTGAAAAAGACACGTATCCCATTGTTCATTGCAGCACTATTTGCAATAGCTAGAACATGGAAGCAACCTAGAAGTCCATCAACAGATGAATGGATAAAAAAGTTGTGGTACATACACACAATGGAATATTACTCAGCCACAAAGAGGAACACATTTGAGTCAGTTCTAATGAGGTAAATAAACCTGGAACCTATTATACAGAGTGAAGTAAGTCAGAAAGAGAAAGATAAATATCACATTCTAATGCATATATATATATATATATGGAATCTAGAAAAATGGTACTGACAGGGCAGCAATGGAGAAACAGACATAGAGAATAGACTTATGGACATGGGGAGAGGGGAGGAGAGATGTATGGAACAACAGGTGAGATGTATGGAAAGAGTAGTATGGAAACTTACATCACCATATGTGAAATAGATAGCCAACAGGAATTTGCTGTATGGCTCAGGAAACTCAAATACAGGCTCTGTATCAACCTAGAGGGATGGGATGGGGAGCGATATGGGAGGGAGGTTCAAAAGGGAGTGGATATATGTATACCTATGACTGATTCATGTTGAGGTTTGACAGAAAACAACAAAATTCTGTGAAGCAATTATCCTTCAATAAAAAATAAATTAATTAAAAAAAATATCATTATGAGAACTCCAGAAAACAGTTTAGATATTAAAATACACAAGGTGATCTCAAGGCCAGGAACAACCACACTGATGTGAGTAAGAAAAACTAATTTGCTTTACTCACAATCTCTCCTCTCTCGAGTTGGCACAGCTTGGCATTGGAAGATGATACCCCAGCTCATGGTTCTCTGCTTTAAAGGGAGAGGAGTTGAGTGTGAGTCCAGCATTCTGGCTTTTTGGAGGGCTGCCCAAGGGACTTGTATCTGCCTCACCTGACTCATGGCACTGCCAGGAAGCTGGCATACTTTGAATGCCTGGCAGCCCTTGAGAACAGCAGAAAGCAGGGCAGCTTACTACTGAGAATCAGAGAACCTGCAGTGCTACAGACAGACACTAGAGGGAGCAAGAGATTACGATCTCTTCAGAAAGAAGCCAGCCAGGCCTTCTAATTAAGAAATTGCACATGCAGGCCCAGAGAAGTCCTGTCCCCTATAAAAATGCTTCATAGAACCTCTGACTCCCTAGTCAAGGGAATTGGTGTCTTCCCCCTTTACAAAGCCACTATGTACAGTCTAAAAGTGATACCTATTTTTTCAAATGTGCAGATTCCAACACAAAGTTACAAGACACACAAAGAAAAAGGGAAGCATGGCCCCTACAAAGAACAAGATAAATCTTCAACCAACCCTAAAGAAGCAGGTATATGAATAACGTGACAAATATTCAAAATAATTATTCTAGAGATATTCTGTGAACTCAGAAAAATGATATATGAACAAAATGAAAATTAAAAAGAGATAGAAAATATAAAAAGAACCAAATAGAAGTTTTAGAGCTAAAGAATAAATTATTGAACTGAAAAAACTAGAGGAATTCAAGATCAGCCTTGATCAAACAGAAGAAAGAATCATTGAACTAAAAGATAGGTAATTTGAAATTATCTAATCGAGAATAAAAATAAAAAGGAATGAAAAAAAGCCCGAGGGACTTACGCTGTACTGTAAAGTAGACCAAGATGTATATTATGGTGGTCACAAAAGGAGAAAGAGACAGAGACAATGGGGCAGAAAACTTATTTAAATAAATAATGACCTAAAATTTCCCAGTCTAGTAAAGGAAAGGGAATCCAATTTCAACAAGTCCAACAGGTCCTAACTTTGGTGAACCCAAGAAATCTCACATAGACACATTATAATCAATTATCAGAAGTCAAAAATAGAATTTTGTATGCAGCAAAAGGAAATCAGCTTGTCACATGCAGAAGAACTCTCATAAAACAGTGTATTTCACACCAGAAGACCTACAGTCCAGAAGGGAGTGGGATGTTATAGTCAAAATGATAAAAGAAAAAAAAATGCCAACCAAGAACACTACATCCAGCAAAACTATCCTTCAAAAAATGAAAGAGAAATAAAAACTTTCCCAGATAAACAAAAGCTAAGGAAATTCATCACCACTACTAGACCTACTTGATAAGAAATTCTCAAAGGAGCCCTGAAAGTAGGAGGAAAAAAAAAGACACTAAAGAGCAGCATGGAAGCATGTGATAGTATAAAGCTCACTGATAAATGTGAACATAAAGACAAATACTGGGGGCTGTAATACTGTAAAGTGAAAGGAAAGTGAAGTTGCTCAGTCGTGTCCGACTCTTTGTGACCCCATGGACTGTAGCCCACCAGGCTCTTCCGTCCATGGGATTTTCCAGGCAAGAGTACTGGGGTGGGTTGCCATTTCCTTCTCCAGGAGATCTTCCCAACCCAGGGATTGAACCTGAATCTCCTGCATTGTAGGCAGACGCTTTACCATCTGGGAAGTAATACTGTGATGGGGGGTTAAATCAGTGTTAATCCTGACACAGAAATTAAAAGACCAAACTGTTAAAATAGCCATAAGTATAAAAGTATGTTAATGGATACATGATTTAAAGTATGTACTTTGCGACATGAAAAACATAATATATTGAGGGGAGAGAAGTAAAAGTATAACATATTTGTATGTGATTGATATTAAGTTATCAGGTTGAAATAGATTATTATAAATGGCAACCACAGGGAAAAATACCTATAGAAGATACTCAGAAGAAAATGAGAAAGGAATCAAAGCATGTTACTACAAAGGAAGATGGCAGAAGAGGAATGAGGGGCAAAATAACCGTATAAGACATAAAATAATTGACAAAATGGCAATAGGTATTCCTTCTCTATCAGTAATTACTTTCAATGTAAGTGGTTTACTCTCCAATAAAAAGGCACACACTGGCTGAATGGATAAAAACACAAGATCTGACTATCTTTTGTCAACAACAGACTTACTTTAAATTTAAGGACACACATAAGCTGAAAGTGAAAGAATTGAAAACGATAATTCATGCAAATGGTAACAACAAGAGAACAGAGGTAGCCATCCCTATATCAGACAAAATAGACTTAAAAGTCAAAACTCTCAGAAGAGATAAAGAAGAACATTATATAGTAATAAAAGGTCAATTTTTAAGGAAGGTGTAACAATTGTAAATACACATGCACCCATCAGAGCACTCAAATATAAGAAGCAAGTATAGAGGAACTGAAGAAAGAAGATGACAATAGCTCAGTTAAAGTAGATTTCAATACCCCACTTTCAATAATGCATAAACATCTAGAAAGCAAACCATTAAGTAAACAGAGGATTTGAACAGTGTTGTAGGCTGCATGGACCTAATACACATATATAAAATATTCTACCCACCAGCAGAATACACATTTTCTCAAGCACACATGGAACATTTTTCAGGATGGATCACATATTAGGTCACAAAACAAGTAAATGAATTTAAGATGACAGGTGTATTTTCTGACCACAATGGAATGAAAATAGAAATTAATAACAGAAGGAAAACTGGAAAATTCACAAACATATGGAAATTAAACAACTTGATAAAAAAAAACAGTGGATGAAAGAAGAAATTAAAAGAGAAACTAAATAGTATCTTTAAGACAAATTAAAATATGGCATACAAAAACTTATGGAGTGCTGTAAAAGCAGTGCTGAGAGGAAAGTTCA
This sequence comes from Bos mutus, assembly GCF_027580195.1. Taxonomy (NCBI): domain Eukaryota; kingdom Metazoa; phylum Chordata; class Mammalia; order Artiodactyla; family Bovidae; genus Bos; species Bos mutus. Next base: position 30,999,238 of record NC_091637.1, on the reverse strand, counting down.
TAGCAATAAATACCTGAATTAAAAAGGAAGAAAATCAGAATCCAACAACACATTAAAAAGATCATACACCATGACCAAGTGGGCTTTATCCCAGGGATGCAAGGATTCTTCAATATCCACAAATCAATCAATGTAATACACCACATTAACAAATTGAAAAATAAAAAACATATGATTATCTCAATAGATGCAGAGAAAGCCTTTGACAAAATTCAACATCCACTTATAATAAAAACTCTCCAGAAAGCAGGAATAGAAGGAACATACCTCAACATAATAAAAGCTATATATGACAAACCCACAGCAAACATCCTCAATGGTGAAAAATTGAAAGCATTTCCTCTAAAGTCAGGAATAAGACAAGGGTGCCCACTTTCACCATTACTATTCAACATAGTTTTGGAAGTTTTGGCCACAGCAGTCAGAGCAGAAAAAGAAATAAAAGGAATCCAAATTGGAAAAGAAGAAGTAAAACTCTCACTGTTTGCAGATGACATGATCCTCTACATAGAAAACCCTAAAGACTCCACCAGAAAATTACTAGAACTAATCAATGATTATAGTAAAGTTGCAGGATATAAAATCAACACACAGAAATCCCTTGCATTCCTATACACTAATAATGAGAAAACAGAAAGAAACATTAAGGAAACAATTCCATTCACCATTGCAACGGAAAGAATAAAATACTTAGGAATATATCTACCTAAAGAAACTAAAGACCTATATATAGAAAACTATAAAACACTGGTGAAAGAAATCAAAGAGGACACTAATAGATGGAGAAATATACCATGTTCATGGATTGGAAGAATCAATATAGTGAAAATGAGTATACTACCCAAAGCAATTTATAGATTCAATGCAATCCCTATCAAGCTACCAATGGTATTCTTCACAGAGCTAGAACAAATAATTTCACAATTTGTATGGAAATACAAAAAACCTCAAATAGCCAAAGCTATCTTGAGAAAGAAGAATGGAACTGGAGGAATCAACCTACCTGACTTCAGGCTCTATTACAAAGCCACAGTTATCAAGACAGTATGGTACTGGCACAAAGACAGAAATATTGATCAATGAAACAAAATAGAAAGCCCAGAGGTAAATCCACGCACGTATGGACACCTTATCTTTGACAAAGGAGGCAAGAATATACAATGGATTAAAGACAATCTCTTTAACAAGTGGTGCTGGGAAAACTGGTCAACCACTTGTAAAAGAATGAAACTAGAACACTTTCTAACACCATACACAAAAATAAACTCAAAATGGATTAAAGATCTCAACGTAAGACCAGAAACTATAAAACTCCTAGAGGAGAACATAGGCAAAACACTCTCTGACATACATCACAGCAGGATCCTCTATGACCCACCTCCCAGAATATTGGAAATAAAAGCAAAAATAAACAAATGGGACCTAATTAAACTTAAAAGCTTCTGCACAACAAAGGAAACTATTAGCAAGGTGAAAAGGCAGCCTTCAGAATGGGAGAAAATAATAGCAAATGAAGCAACTGACAAACAACTAATCTCAAAAATATACAAGCAACTCAGCTCAACTCCAGAAAAATAAATGACCCAATCAAAAAATGGGCCAAAGAACTAAATAGACATTTCTCCAAAGAAGACATACAGATGGCTAACAAACACATGAAAAGATGCTCAGCACCACTCATTATCAGAGAAATGCAAATCAAAACCACTATGAGGTACCATTTCACGCCAGTCAGAATGGCTGCAGTCCAAAAGTCTACAAGCAATAAATGCTAGAGAGGGTGTGGAGAAAAGGGAACTCTCTTACACTGTTGGTGGGAATGCAAACTAGTACAGCCACTATGGAGAACAGTGTGGAGATTCCTTAAAAAACTGGAAATAGAAGTGCCTTATGATTCAGCAATCCCACTGCTGGGCATACACACTGAGGAAACCAGAAGGGAAAGAGACACATGTACCCCAATGTTCATCACAGCACTGTTTATAATAGCCAGGACATGGAAGCAACCTGGATGTCCATCAGCAGATGAATGGATAAGAAAGCTGTGGTACATATACACAATGGAGTATTACTCAGCCATTAAAAAGAATACATTTGAATCAGTTCTAATGAGATGGATGAAACTGGAACCTATTATACAGAGTGAAGTAAGCCAGAAAGAAAAACACCAATACAGTATACTAACGCATATATATGGAATTTAGAAAGATAGTAACAATAACCCTGTATACGAGACAGCAAAAGAGACACTGATGTATAGATCAGTCTTAAGGACTCTGTGGGAGAGGGAGAGGGTGGGGAGATTTGGGAGAATGACATTGAAACGTATAATATCATGTATGAAACGAGTCGCCAGTCCAGGTTCGATGCACGATACTTGATGCTTGGGGCTGGTGCACTGGGACGACCCAGAGGGAAGGTATGGGGAGGGAAGAGGGAGGAGGGTTCAGGATGGGGAACACATGTATACCTGTGGCAGATTCATTTCGATATTTGGCAAAACTAATACAATATTGTAAAGTTTAAAAATAAAATAAAATTTAAATTAAAAAAAAAAAAGAAAAAGGAAGAAAGATCTCAATCAATTTAACTTTATACCTCAAGAAACTAGAGAAAGAAAAACTAAGCCCAGAGTTAGCAGAAAAAAGAAATAATTAAAGATTAGAACAAACTGTCATAAAAACAGACACATAGACCAATAGAACAGAATAGAGAGCTTGGAAGTAAACCTACAAATACACAGCCAACTAAGATTTGACAAGACATAAAAAATATGAAAAGGAAAAGGTGGTCTCTTTAATAAATACTGTTGGATAATCTTCAGTAAACTCTATTGGGAAATGGTGGCTATCCACATGCAAAATAATGAAGTTGGACTCTATCTTACACCATACACAAAACTTAACTGCAAATGGACTTACAACTTACATGTAAAACCTGAACCCATAAAGCTCCTAGAAGAAACATGAGTAAAGCTCCTTGACATTGCTCCTGGCAGTGATTTTTTTTTTTATGATATGAGAAAGCACAACAAAAGCAAAAATAAACAAATGGCACTACATTAAACTAAAAGGCTTCTGTACAGCAAAGGAAATAGTCAACAAAATGAAAAGGCAAACTGCAGAAGAGGAGAATATATTTGAAAATTATATATCTGATGAAGGGTTAATGACTTAAATACATAAATATAAAAATCAGAAACACAAAAAGTAACAAGTATTGGCAAGAGTTTGGAGAAATGGGAACTCTTGTTTCCTGGTGGAAATGTGAAGTGGTGCACCTACTTTGGAAAACAATAATGACAGTTCCCCAAGAAATTAAAAATAGAACTACCATATGAGATTACTTCTTGGTATTTACCCAAAAAGTTGAAGTCAGAACCTCTGAGATCCTTGCACTCTCATGTTCCCTGTACCATTATTCATAATAACCAAGAGGGGGAGAGAACTGAAATGTTCATTGGTAGTTGAATAAAGAAAAATGCATGCGTGCATACACTGGAATATTATTCAGCCATAAAAAAGAAGTCCTTCCATACGTGACAACATGGATAAACCTTGTGAAATAAGCCAGTCACAGAAGGGCACATACTGTATGATTTCACTATCTAGTCAGGCTCACTAAACTGAAAGTTAAGAGCTAGGATGAGGGCAAATGGAAAGTTGCTGTTCAGTGAGTATTGAGTTTCACTTATGCAAGATGAAAAAGTTCTAGAGATCTGATTTACAACCATGTGCATGTAGATAGACTATGAAATATACTTAAAATTGTTAGATGATAAATCTATGTTACATGTTTATTACCACCAAAAAAAGACAAGTATGAGTACTGCTGAGTACTGTGAAAATAGATTGATGGACTTTTAATGCGGACAAATTCTACATAGTCCATATTACAGATTGGTAAATGGAGTTATGGCAAAGAGGTCATACAACTACCTAGTGATAGACTCATGACCTGAATGCAGGTCTCCTGAGTTCTTGTCCAGGACATTCCCTTCCTATAACCTAAATTGATGTGTCCTCACTTTATTGTCCTCACAAATGAGATAAAGTAATATTTTTGTGACTTTAATTTTATCCATGTTTCATATTTTCACCTGGGTAATATATACTGAAGAAGCATTTAATTAAAAGATTTATAATTTCTTGATGTTTCATTGCACTTTAAAAAGGCATTCAATATTTTATTAGCATTCTTATTTTTAATTCATAGTGACCTGCTCCTCATGGAATATTTAAAGAATACTCTTATAAATTGTGTGTATATATTTTCTGGAGCCAAAGAAACTGTTAATTGAAAAGTGATGTACAAACCTTAAATAATTGATATGATACTGTTGGATCAAAGAGACTGTTGGTGAGCACTGCAGAAGATGACAAGAAAGCCCTGTATACTAACAAAGAAAATATAAGTGCAACCTTACAGCAAGGGGATTGTTTTTCACTGAGTCTGGTGCAGAGCCATACGGATGCCTATTTTCATTATAGCAGCAAAGGCCTGGAATTGGTTGTTCACCACATTCTCTTCTTTGTACCAAGGAGCCAGAACATGGACTTCATAGTTAATTACATGGGAATAGAAATCCTTCAGCTCTCCACAAGTAACACTGGTCTTCCGGACGCCACTTGCCTCTTGTTTCTCCTTTCTCCACTGTGTGGTACTTGCTCAACATGTCAAGGGCACCCTACCCATTTCTTCATCAATAATGTGAATTCTGTTTCTCATATACTATATATATTATATATACATATATATATATTTATTGATACAGAGTGTATTAGAACCAGAGAGGAGGCTTTCATAATATCTAGTCTGGTCTAGTCCTCCTTGTCTTACAAATGAGGACAATGGAACTCAAAAAAAGAGAAGGATGGGAAATGTGTGGGCTGGGTATTTGCCAAAAATTTCACAGCCTGTTTCCAGTAGAATTGGGATACAAATTCAGGTCTCCTAAATCCCAACCTAACTTTTTCCCACTATATTACATGGCACACTGCTCCTTTAAGTCTGGTGAGAACAGTTAAAGGATATTGCGACTGGTATAGAACTTTACCCTTAAAGCTACATTCAAAATTGATCTAGTGAGAGAACATGGGTCAAATTATAACTCTTAAGTACCATTCTACTGCAGTCATATGAAATCATATCATCATCATCATTATTACTGTCACCTATAATCACGGAGGAATTGACACATCCAGCATCATAGTGGAGATTTTATCACACTGTTTTCAGATGGTGGGTAAAGCAAACACAATGGTTAAATATGTACAAAACTGAAGAAAGCAATTAGCAAACTTTATACACATAGATAGAACCATATGTGAAACATTAGAGAATATAAATTTTTTATAAATACACATGGGAAATTTACAAGAATTGACTATGCGCTAGGCCATAAAGCAAGTCTTAACATGCTTGAAAGAATCCATATCATACAAATGGTCCAGTTTTGCTTCCAATATTATTGAATAAGCTCCTACCAGAGTGACCCTTCTGCAGATGGCAGGAGGTATAAAGTATGAAAAAAACCTACTTGAAGGTGCTACAGACCTATCAAGAGCAGACAGATTCTGGTCGGAATAGACACTTGGAAGAAGGGAGCAGCATTGAGTAAGTTTCCTGGTTTTATGGCCTGAGGGCAGTACCGCATGGGATGGCTAAAACTACCATAGAAAATCCACAGTCTTTCTGGCCTGAAGAACCAGAAGACAGAATTTGGGGCAAAGGTAACTGCGAGAATGTAGGGATGACATTCAAAAAGGAGATAACCAGAAAGGAGGATTCCCTAAATTATTTATAAATATCTGAATGACCCTGGTACCATATGTTTGTGGGACACTCCAAGTACTTCAGCTAAAGACAAACTGAACTGAGATTTCAACTGCTATCCATGAATAAAGTTTTGCAGTTGAATCCAGCAAAATCATATGCCTGCTTCTTTTTAAAAAATCAAACTGAAAAATATAACAAGTCAAAAATTCACTGAATGAATTAATAAATGATAGTGATGAAAAACAGAAAAATAACATGAGACAAACACCCACAGTAATACTTATTGCAGGAGAGAATCATCAATGGATGCAAAAACTAGTGAGTAAAAGTATAATTAGGAAAAGGATATTTTTTAAGTTTCAGAATAACTTTGAATTACAGAGAAGGAAAATAGAAAATTTGCAATGAAGAAACTTGGCAGATTCTACCTTAACTGTGTGATCAAAACTAACATCACTAAAAACAATATATCAACATCATTTACCCTCTAATATCATATTCTTAGAAGCTCACACTGTCATTCTGTGACATTTGATACTTTTGCAAAATACGTCATCTAAATATGAGAAAATATCAAATAGTTCCAAATTGAAGATGGTCTACAAGATAGCTGATTAAATCAAAAGATTGAAGAATTCATAGAGACTAGAGAGATGTGAGGAGAAGGCAATGGCAACCTACTCCAGTACTCTTGCCTGGAAAATCCCATGGACGGAGGAGCCTGGTAGGCTGCAGTCCATGGGGTCGCACAGAGTCGGACACGACTGAAGCGACTTAGCAGCAGCAGAGAGATGTGACAACTAAATTCAATATGGGATTCTTGATTGGATCATGAAGCCAAAAAAAAAAAGGACTTTAGTGAGAAAAACTGGGAAAAGTCTAATGAAGTCTATAGATTAGCTCATTGTTTTATATCAATGTTAATTTTCTGCTTTTAGTATTTGTGCTGTAATTATGTAGGGTGTTAACATCAGGGAAGACTGGGAGAGGTGTAAAATTATTTACAAAATAAGTATAAATTAAAAAAAAAACAAAACAGTTCACTGGTGGACGTAACAGAGTGGAAGTAACAGAGGAAAGATTATTGAACTTTAAGTTATATGAATAGGAATTAACCAGTCTGATGAGTGTGTGTGGTGGAGAGATTGAGAGAACAAAAGCAAACAAAAAGGAACAGAACCTTAGGGAATTGTGGGCTAGTATTAAACGGTGTAATATGTATATTGGATATCCAGAAGAACAAAGAATGAAGCATTAAAATATTTTTGAAAGAATAATGTCTAAGTTTTTTCCAAATTTGATGAAAGTCATAAATATACAGACTCAATAAGTTCACCAACCCCCCAAAAGGATAAATACAAAGATAATCATGTCAAATTACAAAAAACAAGTATAATAATAAGAGAAAATGTTGAAAGGTGCCACATTGCATACAGACAAATAATGATTCAGGTAATGCCTGACATCTGTCTCACCAGAGGCCAGAAGACAGTGAGCATTTTTTATATAAATTTATTTATTTTAATTGGAGGTTAATTACTTTACAATATTGTATTGGTTTTGCCATACATCAACATGAATCCGCCACAGGTATACACGTGTTCCCCATCCTGAACCCCCCTCCCACCTCCCTCCCCATACCATCCCTCTGGGTCATCTCATTTTTAAAATGCTAATAATTAGAAAAGAAAAATTCAATCCATAATTTCTATATCCAGCACACAAAAAAATGCTTCAAGAATAAAGGTGAAATAAATACAGTTGAAATTTGGAAATATATGCCTTAGACAATTAGATGACAAAAGGTTGTACTATAGAAATGATAAAGTTCTTCAAACTGAAGAAAAATGACACCCAACGAAAATGACCATCTTTAGGAAGGAATGAAGAACTCTGGAAATGAAGATGTGTTCTTTGTTTTTCTAACAAAACTTTTAAATATACATGATGGTTTGAACAAAATTTTTAGTACTGTTGTTGTTTAGCTGCTCAGTTTTGTCTGATTCTTTACCACCCCATGGACTGTAGCCCACTAGGCTCCTCTGTCTATGGGATTTCCAAGGCAGGAATACTGGAGTGGGTTGCCATTTCCTTCTCCAAGGGATCTTTCCAACCCAGGGATCAAACACATGTCTCCTGCTTAGCAGGCAGATTATAATACGTTTAGGTGTACTGCATATGATGCATAGTATAACTATAATATAAAGGATGGAGAAATTCAGATTTAAACTGAATAAAAAATTCAGACTTAAACTGAAGAGGTAGGGAAAACCACTAGACCATTCAGGTATGACCAATAGATTAAGGGATTAGATCTGATAGACAGATGCCTGAAGAACTATGGACAGAGGTTCGTGACATTGTACAGGAGGAGGTGACCAAGACCATCCCTAAGAAAAAGAAATGCAAAATGGTTGTCTGAGGAGGACTTACAAATAGCTGAGAAAAAGAAGTAAAGGCAAAGGAGGAAAGGAAAGATATACCCATCTGAATGATGTAGAGTTCCAAGAATAGATAGCAGAGATAAGAAAGGCTTGCTCAGTGATCAGTGCAAAGAAATAGAGAAAAACAATAGAATGGGACTGATCTGATCTGATCTGATCTGATACTACATTCTTTCTCATTGTATTACATCAGAGGGTACATTATGTGAATTTGTGTTTATCATTGGTGATAATATGTTTGATCACTTGGTTAAGGCAGAGTCTTCTGGATTTCCCTGTTTAAAAGTACCTTTTTCCTTTTATAATTAGTAAGCAGTCTGTGGGGTGATAGGGTAACTCCATGAGAATTCTTTCTCCCAGCAGACTTTATCATTAGTTTTAGTATTCATTGATTCTTACCTGAAACAGTTCAGTTATTACTGTAGTGATTGTAAAATGGCAACTTTTATTTCTGTCATACTTTATATATTTATTAATTGACTTTTTCTCTAAAGAAGACATTTTGAACACATACACACACACAAAAACAAAACAATAGAATGGGAAAGACTAGAGTTCTCTTCAAGAAAATGAGAGATACCAAGGGAACATTTCATGCAATGATGGGCACAATAAAGGACAGAAATGGTATGGACCTAACAGAAGCAAAAGATATTAAGAGGAGGTGGCAAGAATACACAGAAGAACTATACAAAAATATCTTAATGACCCAGATAACCACGATGATGTGATCACTCACCTAGAGCCAGACATCTTGGAGTGTGAAGTCAAGTGGACCTTACTAGTGGAGGTAATGGAATTCCAGCTGAGCTGTTTCAAATACTAAAAGATGATGCTGTGAGAGTGCTGCACTCAATAGGCCAGCAAATTTGGAAAACTCAGCAGGGGCCACAGGACTGGAAAAGGTCAGTTCTTATTGTAATCGCAAAGAAAGGCAATGTCAAAGAATGTTCAAACTACCATACAATTGCACTCATTTCACATGCTAGCAAAGTAATGCTCAAAATTCTCCAAGCGAGGCTTCAATAGTACATGAACCATCAACTTTCAGATGTTCAAGCAGGATTTAGAAAAGGCAGAGGAACCAAGAGATCAAATTGCCAGCATCCACTGGATCACTGAAAAAGCAAGAGAGTTCCAGAAAAACATCTACTTTTGCTTTATTGACTACACCAAAACCTCTGACTATATGGATCACAACAAACTGTGAAAAATTATTAAAAAGACGAGAATACCAAACCACCTTACCTGCCTCCTGAGAAGTCTGTATGCAGGTCAAGAAGTAACAGAGAACAAACATGGAACAATGGACTGGTTCCAAATTGGGGGAGGAGTACATCAAGGATGTATATTGTCACCCTGCTTATTTAACTTATATACAGAATACATCATGAGAAATATCAGGCTGGATGAAGCACAAGCTGGAATCAGATTGCCGGGAGAAACATCAATAACCTCAGATATGCAGGTGACACCACCCTTATGGCGAAAAGTGAAGAGTAACTAAAGAACCTCTTGTTAAAGGTGAAAGAGAAGAGTGAAAAAGCTAGCTTAAAACTCCACTTTCAAAAAACGAAGATCATGGCATCTTGTCCCATCACCCCATGGCAAATAGATGAGGAAACAATGGAAACAGAGACAGACTTTATTTTCTTGGGCTCCAAAATCACTGCAGATGGTGACTGCAGCCATGAAATTAAAAGATGCTTCCTGCTTGGAAGAAAACCTATGACCTACCTAGACAGCATATTAAAAAGCAGAGACATTACTCTGCTGACAAAGGTCCATCTAGTCAAAGCTCTGGTTTTTCCAGTTGTCATGTATGGATCTGAGAGTTGGACAATAAAGAAGGCTGAGTGCCAATGAATTGATGCTTTTGAACTGTGGTGTTAGAAAATACTCTTGAGAGTCCCTTGGACGGCCAGGAGATTCAACCAGTCAATCCTAAAGGAAATCAGTCCTGAATATTCAATGGAAGGACTGATGCTGAAACTGAAGCTCCTGTACTTTGGCCACCTGATGGGAAGAGCCAACTCATTGGAAAAAACCCCAATGCTGGGAAAGATTGAAGGCAGGAGGAGAAGGGGACTGCAGAGGATGAGATGGTTGGATGGCATCACTGACTCAATGGACATTTGAGCAATCTCTGGGAGATAGTGAAGGACAGGGAAACCTGGCGTGCTGCAGGGCATCTCAAAGAGTTGGACATGACTGAGCGACTGAACAACAACAATATAGTTGAAACATGTTTTTAAATGCCTGGAGAGAAATTTTTAAAACATCGTTAAACAGGGTGACAGCTACTCAGTGTATACTTTGTGCCAACTTGAACGCACTGTATTGTCATCTAACATAAAGACTCAGGAAAATGGGTGATCTCAGTGCTCAGACTGGAACCTGTAGTGTTCTGGGTGTCCTATAATAGAAGGTTCTAGCTGCAGGGAGAAAACTAGTGCAGATGAAAAGCACAGAGACCGTCACCAACAATTGCAAGGGAATAGTCCTGTTTCTTTGCATCTATCAAGTCTAGATGGGCTTCCCAGGTGGCTCAGTGGTAAAGAATCTGCCTGCCAATGCAGGAGACATGGATTTGATCCCTGGGTTGGGAAGATCCCCTGGAGAAGGAAATGGCAACCTACTCCAGTATTTTTGCCTGGGAAATTCCATGGACAGAGGAGCCTGGCAGGCTACAGTCCACGGGGTCACAAAAGAGTTGGGCAGGACTGAGCGACTAAGCAAGAACATCAAGTCTAGGTACAGTCTTGGTAGTTTTTGTTTGTGAGGAGGAAGAGAAGCCTGAAATAAACCTAGCGAAGGTGAGAACCATACACATGCACATTTGTACACATACTCAGAGAGAAAATGGAAGAATCTAAAAGGAAGGCAAGTGGGACCCAAGAAGAGAAGGAAATGGAAACAGGAGATCTAGGGAAGGGGATATAGAATGGAGGAAAAAGGAGACAGCTAGTGGGTCAGGTGTAGAGGGTGAGCAGAAATTATAAATAGAAGAGTGAATACAGAGAAACTGTTGGGGCCTTTCTCAGCACCCTGTAATAATTCAGTCTCTCTTCTGTCTTCTTGAAGCTTACATCCCTACCTACATCTTCATGTTTGTTCTTAGACACAGTAGGGCACCAAGCAGAAGGCCTTCTGGCTCTTCTAGTAAGTGAAGGAGAACAGGAATACTGACATTAAAATGGCCATACACACAGCTAAGTTCCTGTTTCTCTGCCCTTTCCCAGTCCTCTTGGGGTTTTATGAGATGTTGGAAATAGACTAAAAGCATTCCTTATGTTTGGCCTCTGCTTTTGCT